>NW_027362761.1:600580734-601172023 GCF_046119375.1 Phyllobates terribilis | reverse complement strand
GGATGCTGGTAATGTACAGCAGAGGAGGGGTTAATAAGAGGATGTTGGTAATGTACAGCAGAGGAGGGGTTAATAAGAGGATGCTGGTAATGTACAGCAGGGGAGGGGTTAATAAGAGGATGCTGGTAATGTACAGCAGAGGAGGGGTTAATAAGAGGATGCTGGTAATGTGCATCAGACGAGGGGTTAATAAGAGGATGATGTTAATGTGCATCAGAGGAGGGGTTAATAAGAGGATGCTGGTAATGTACAGCAGGGGAGGGGTTAATAGGAGGATGCTGGTAATGTACAGCAGGGGAGGGGTTAATAAGAGGATGCTGGTAATGTACAGCAGAGGAGGGGTTAATAAGAGGATGCTGGTAATGTCAGGCAGGGGAGGGGTTAATAAGAGGATGCTGGTAATGTACAGCAGAGCAGGGGTTAATAAGAGGATGCTGGTAATGTACAGCAGAGCAGGGGTTAATAAGAGGATGCTGGGTAATGTACAGCAGAGGAGGGGTTAATAAGAGGATGCTGGGTAATGTACAGCAGAAGAGGGGTTAATAAGAGGATGCTGGTAATGTACAGCAGGGGAGGGGTTAATAAGAGGATGCTGGGTAATGTACAGCAGAGGAGGGGTTAATAAGGGGATGCTGGTAATGTACAGCAGAGGAAGGGTTAATAAGAGGATGCTGGGTAATGTACAGCAGGAGAGGGGTTAATAGGAGGATGCTGGGTAATGTACAGCAGGGGAGGGGTTAAGAGGATGATGGGTAATGTACAGCAGAGGAGTGGTTAATAAGAGGATGCTGGGTAATGTACAGCAGGAGAGGGGTTAATAGGAGGATGCTGGTAATGTACAGCAGGATAGGGGTTAATAGGAGGATGCTGGTAATCTCCGGCAGAGGAGGGGTTAACAAGAGGATGCTGGGTAATGTACAGCAGGAGAGGGGTTAATAGGAGGATGCTGGTAATGTACAGGAGGGGAGGGGTTAATAAGAGGATGCTGGTAATGTCCGGCAGAGCAGGGGTTAATAAGAGGATGCTGGTAATGTACAGCAGAGGATGGGTTAATAAGAGGATGCTGGTAATGTCCGGCAGAGCAGGAGTTAATAAGAGGATGCTGGTAATGTACAGCAGGGGAGGGGTCAATAAGAGGATGCTGGTAATGTGCAGCAGGGGAGGGGTTAATAAGAGGATGATGGTAATGTCCGGCAGAGCAGGAGTTAATAAGAGGATGCTGGTAATGTGCAGCAGGGGAGGGGTTAATAAGAGGATGCTGGTAATGTACAGCAGGGGAGGGGTTAATAAGAGGATGCTGGTAATGTACAGCAGGAGAGGGGTTAAAGATGAGGATGCTGGGTAATGTACAGCAGAGGAGGGGTTAATAAGAGGTTGCTGGTAATGTGCAGCAGGGGAGGGGTTAATAAGAGGATGCTGGTAATGTCCGGCAGAGCAGGGGTTAATAAGAGGATGCTGGTAATGTACAGCAGGGGAGGGGTTAATAAGAGGATGCTGGTAATGTACAGCAGGAGAGGGGTTAAAGATGAGGATGCTGGGTAATGTACAGCAGAGGAGGGGTTAATAAGAGGATGCTGGTCATGTACAGCAGAGGAGGGGATAATAAGAGGATGCTGGTAATGTACAGCAGGGGAGGGGTTAATAAGAGGATGCTGGTAATGTACAGCAGAGGAGGGGTTAATAAGAGGATGCTGGTAATGTCCGGCAGGGGAGGGGTTAATAAGAGGATGCTGGTAATGTACAGCAGAGCAGGGGTTAATAAGAGGATGCTGGGTAATGTACAGCAGAGGAGGGGTTAATAAGAGGATGCTGGTAATGTAGAGCAGGGGAGGGATTAAGAAGAAGATGCTGGTAATGTACAGCTGAGGAGGGGTTAATAAGAGGATGCTGGTAATGTACAGCAGAGGAGGGGTTAATAAGAGGATGCTGGTAATGTACAGCAGGAGAGGGGTTAATAAGAGGATGCTGGGTAATGTACAGCAGAGGAGGGGTTAATAAGAGGATGCTGGTAATGTACAGCAGAGGAGGGGTTAATAAGAGGATGCTGGTAATGTCCGGCAGAGCAGGGGTTAATAAGAGGATGCTGGTAATGTACAGCAGGGGAGGGGTTAATAAGAGGATGCTGGTAATGTACAGCAGGAGAGGGGTTAAAGATGAGGATGCTGGGTAATGTACAGCAGAGGAGGGGTTAATAAGAGGATGCTGGTCATGTACAGCAGAGGAGGGGATAATAAGAGGATGCTGGTAATGTACAGCAGGGGAGGGGTTAATAAGAGGATGCTGGTAATGTACAGCAGAGGAGGGGTTAATAAGAGGATGCTGGTAATGTCCGGCAGGGGAGGGGTTAATAAGAGGATGCTGGTAATGTACAGCAGAGCAGGGGTTAATAAGAGGATGCTGGGTAATGTACAGCAGAGGAGGGGTTAATAAGAGGATGCTGGTAATGTAGAGCAGGGGAGGGATTAAGAAGAAGATGCTGGTAATGTACAGCTGAGTAGGGGTTAATAAGAGGATGCTGGTAATGTACAGCAGAGGAGGGGTTAATAAGAGGATGCTGGTAATGTACAGCAGGAGAGGGGTTAATAAGAGGATGCTGGGTAATGTACAGCAGAGGAGGGGTTAATAAGAGGATGCTGGTAATGTACAGCAGAGGAGGGGTTAATAAGAGGATGTTGGTAATGTACAGCAGAGGAGGGGTTAATAAGAGGATGCTGGTAATGTACAGCAGGGGAGGGGTTAATAAGAGGATGCTGGTAATGTACAGCAGGGGAGGGGTTAATAAGAGGATGCTGGTAATGTACAGCAGAGGAGGGGTTAATAAGAGGATGCTGGTAATGTGCATCAGAGGAGGGGTTAATAAGAGGATGCTGGTAATGTGCATCAGAGGAGGGGTTAATAAGAGGATGCTGGTAATGTACAGCAGGGGAGGGGTTAATAGGAGGATGCTGGTAATGTACAGCAGGGGAGGGGTTAATAAGAGGATGCTGGTAATGTACAGGCAGAGGAGGGGTTAATAAGAGGATGCTGGTAATGTACAGCAGAGCAGGGGTTAATAAGAGGATGCTGGTAATGTACAGCAGAGCAGGGGTTAATAAGAGGATGCTGGGTAATGTACAGCAGAGGAGGGGTTAATAAGAGGATGCTGGGTAATGTACAGCAGAGGAGGGGTTAATGAGAGGATGCTGGTAATGTACAGCAGGGGAGGGGTTAATAAGGGGATGCTGGTAATGTACAGCAGAGGAGGGGTTAATAAGAGGATGCTGGGTAATGTACAGCAGGAGAGGGGTTAATAGGAGGATGCTGGGTAATGTACAGCAGCGGAGGGGTTAAGAGGATGATGGGTAATGTACAGCAGAGGAGTGGTTAATAAGAGGATGCTGGGTAATGTACAGCAGCAGAGGGGTTAATAGGAGGATGCTGGTAATGTACAGCAGTATAGGGGTTAATAGGAGGATGCTGGTAATCTCCGGCAGAGGAGGGGTTAACAAGAGGATGCTGGGTAATGTACAGCAGGAGAGGGGTTAATAGGAGGATGCTGGTAATGTACAGGAGGGGAGGGGTTAATAAGAGGATGCTGGTAATGTCTGGCAGAGCAGGGGGTTAATAAGAGGATGCTGGTAATGTACAGCAGAGGAGGGGTTAATAAGAGGATGCTGGAAATGTACAGCAGGGGAGGGGTTAATAAGAGGATGCTGGTAATGTACAGCAGAGGAGGGGTTAATAAGAGGATGCTGGTAATGTACAGCAGAGGAGGGGTTAATAAGAGGATGCTGGTAATGTACAGCAGGAGAGGGGTTAATAAGAGGATGCTGGTAATGTACAGCTGAGTAGGGGTTAATAAGAGGATGCTGGTAATGTACAGCCGAGGAGGAGTTAATAAGAGGATGCTGGTAATGTACAGCAGGTGAGGGGTTAATAAGAGGATGCTGGGTAATGTACAGCAGAGGAGGGGTTAATAAGAGGATGCTGGTAATGTACAGCAGGGGAGGGGTTAATAAGAAGATGCTGGTAATGTACAGCTGAGGAGGGGTTAATAAGAGGATGCTGGTAATGTACAGCAGAGGAGGGGTTAATAAGAGGATGCTGGTAATGTACAGCAGGAGAGGGGTTAATAAGAGGATGCTGGGTAATGTACAGCAGAGGAGGGGTTAATAAGAGGATGCTGGTAATGTACAGCAGAGGAGGGGTTAATAAGAGGATGTTGGTAATGTACAGCAGAGGAGGGGTTAATAAGAGGATGCTGGTAATGTACAGCAGGGGAGGGGTTAATAAGAGGATGCTGGTAATGTACAGCAGAGCAGGGGTTAATAAGAGGATGCTGGTAATGTACAGCAGAGCAGGGGTTAATAAGAGGATGCTGGGTAATGTACAGCAGAGGAGGGGTTAATAAGAGGATGCTGGTAATGTACAGCAGGGGAGGGGTTAATAAGAGGATGCTGGGTAATGTACAGCAGAGGAGGGGTTAATAAGGGGATGCTGGTAATGTACAGCAGAGGAAGGGTTAATAAGAGGATGCTGGGTAATGTACAGCAGGAGAGGGGTTAATAGGAGGATGCTGGGTAATGTACAGCAGGGGAGGGGTTAAGAGGATGATGGGTAATGTACAGCAGAGGAGTGGTTAATAAGAGGATGCTGGGTAATGTACAGCAGGAGAGGGGTTAATAGGAGGATGCTGGTAATGTACAGCAGGATAGGGGTTAATAGGAGGATGCTGGTAATCTCCGGCAGAGGAGGGGTTAACAAGAGGATGCTGGGTAATGTACAGCAGGAGAGGGGTTAATAGGAGGATGCTGGTAATGTACAGGAGGGGAGGGGTTAATAAGGGGATGCTGGGTAATGTACAGCAGGGGAGGGGTTAATAAGAGGATGCCGGTAATGTACAGCTGAGGAGGAGTTAATAAGAGGATGCTGGGTAATGTACAGCTGAGGAGGAGTTAATAAGAGGATGCTGGGTAATGTACAGCCGAGGAGGAGTTAATACGAGGATGCTGGGTAATGTACAGCCGAGGAGGGGTTAAGAAGAGGATGCTGGTAATGTACAGCAGAGGAGGGGTTAATAAGAGGATGCCGGTAATGTACAGCTGAGGAGGGGTTAATAAGAGGATGCTGGGTAATGTACAGCAGGAGAGGGGTTAATAGGAGGATGCTGGTAATGTACAGGAGGGGAGGGGTTAATAAGAGGATGCTGGTAATGTGCTGCAGAGCATGGGTTAATAAGAGGATGCTGGTAATGTACGGCAGAGGAGGGGTTAATAAGAGGATGCTGGGTAATGTACAGCAGAGGAGGGGTTAATAAGAGGATGCTGGTCATGTACAGCAGAGGAGGGGTTAATAAGAGGATGCTGGTAATGTACAGCAGGGGAGGGGTTAATAGGAGGATGCTGGTAATGTACAGCAGAGGAGGGGTTAATAAGAGGATGCTGGTAATGTACAGCAGCGGAGGGGTTAATAAGAGGATGCTGGTATTGTACAGCAGAGGAGGGGTTAATAAGAGGATGCTGGTAATGTACAGCAGAGGAGGGGTTAATAAGAGGATGCTGGTAATGTACAGCAGAGGAGGGGTTAATAAGAGGATGCTGGTAATGTACAGCAGGGGAGGGGTTAATAGGAGGATGCTGGTAATGTACAGCAGAGGAGGGGTTAAGAAGAGGATGCTGGTAATGTACAGCAGGGGAGGGGTTAATAGGAGGATGCTGGTAATGTACAGCAGGGGAGGGGTTAATAAGAGGATGCTGGTATTGTACAGCAGAGGAGGGGTTAATAAGATGATGCTGGTAATGTACAGCAGAGGAGGGGTTAATAAGAGGATGCTGGTAATGTACAGCAGAGGAGGGGTTAATAAGAGGATGCTGGTATTGTACAGCAGAGGAGGGGTTAATAAGAGGATGCTGGTAATGTACAGCAGAGGAGGGGTTAATAAGAGGATGCTGGTAATGTACAGCAGAGGAGGGGTTAATAGGAGGATGCTGGTAATGTACAGCAGGGGAGGGGTTAATAAGAGGATGCCGGTAATGTACAGCTGAGGAGGAGTTAATAAGAGAATGCTGGGTAATGTACAGCCGAGGAGGAGTTAATAAGAGGATGCTGGGTAATGTACAGCCGAGGAGGAGTTAATACGAGGATGCTGGGTAATGTACAGCCGAGGAGGGGTTAAGAAGAGGATGCTGGTAATGTACAGCAGAGGAGGGGTTAATAAGAGGATGCCGGTAATGTACAGCTGAGGAGGGGTTAATAAGAGGATGCTGGGTAATGTACAGCAGGAGAGGGGTTAATAGGAGGATGCTGGTAATGTACAGGAGGGGAGGGGTTAATAAGAGGATGCTGGTAATGTCCGGCAGAGCATGGGTTAATAAGAGGATGCTGGTAATGTACAGCAGAGGAGGGGTTAATAAGAGGATGCTGGGTAATGTACAGCAGAGGAGGGGTTAAAAAGAGGATGCTGGTAATGTACAGCAGGGGAGGGGTTAATAAGAGGATGCTGGTAATGTCCGGCAGAGCAGGGGTTAATAAGAGGATGCTGGTAATGTACAGCAGGGGAGGGGTTAATAAGAGGATGCTGGTAATGTACAGCAGGGGAGGGGTTAATAAGAGGATGCTGGGTAATGTACAGCAGAGGAGGGGTTAATAAGAGGATGCTGGTAATGTACAGCAGGGGAGGGGTTAATAAGAGGATGCTGGTAATGTACAGCAGGAGAGGGGTTAATAAGAGGATGCTGGGTAATGTACAGCAGAGGAGGGGTTAATAAGAGGATGCTGGAAATGTACAGCAGGGGAGGGGTTAATAAGAGGATGCTGGTAATGTACAGCAGAGGAGGGGTTAATAAGAGGATGCTGGTAATGTACAGCAGAGGAGGGGTTAATAAGAGGATGCTGGTAATGTACAGCAGGAGAGGGGTTAATAAGAGGATGCTGGTAATGTACAGCTGAGTAGGGGTTAATAAGAGGATGCTGGTAATGTACAGCCGAGGAGGAGTTAATAAGAGGATGCTGGTAATGTACAGCAGGTGAGGGGTTAATAAGAGGATGCTGGGTAATGTACAGCAGAGGAGGGGTTAATAAGAGGATGCTGGTAATGTACAGCAGGGGAGGGGTTAATAAGAAGATGCTGGTAATGTACAGCTGAGGAGGGGTTAATAAGAGGATGCTGGTAATGTACAGCAGAGGAGGGGTTAATAAGAGGATGCTGGTAATGTACAGCAGGAGAGGGGTTAATAAGAGGATGCTGGGTAATGTACAGCAGAGGAGGGGTTAATAAGAGGATGCTGGTAATGTACAGCAGAGGAGGGGTTAATAAGAGGATGTTGGTAATGTACAGCAGAGGAGGGGTTAATAAGAGGATGCTGGTAATGTACAGCAGGGGAGGGGTTAATAAGAGGATGCTGGTAATGTACAGCAGAGGAGGGGTTAATAAGAGGATGCTGGTAATGTGCATCAGACGAGGGGTTAATAAGAGGATGATGTTAATGTGCATCAGAGGAGGGGTTAATAAGAGGATGCTGGTAATGTACAGCAGGGGAGGGGTTAATAGGAGGATGCTGGTAATGTACAGCAGGGGAGGGGTTAATAAGAGGATGCTGGTAATGTACAGCAGAGGAGGGGTTAATAAGAGGATGCTGGTAATGTCAGGCAGGGGAGGGGTTAATAAGAGGATGCTGGTAATGTACAGCAGAGCAGGGGTTAATAAGAGGATGCTGGTAATGTACAGCAGAGCAGGGGTTAATAAGAGGATGCTGGGTAATGTACAGCAGAGGAGGGGTTAATAAGAGGATGCTGGGTAATGTACAGCAGAAGAGGGGTTAATAAGAGGATGCTGGTAATGTACAGCAGGGGAGGGGTTAATAAGAGGATGCTGGGTAATGTACAGCAGAGGAGGGGTTAATAAGGGGATGCTGGTAATGTACAGCAGAGGAAGGGTTAATAAGAGGATGCTGGGTAATGTACAGCAGGAGAGGGGTTAATAGGAGGATGCTGGGTAATGTACAGCAGGGGAGGGGTTAAGAGGATGATGGGTAATGTACAGCAGAGGAGTGGTTAATAAGAGGATGCTGGGTAATGTACAGCAGGAGAGGGGTTAATAGGAGGATGCTGGTAATGTACAGCAGGATAGGGGTTAATAGGAGGATGCTGGTAATCTCCGGCAGAGGAGGGGTTAACAAGAGGATGCTGGGTAATGTACAGCAGGAGAGGGGTTAATAGGAGGATGCTGGTAATGTACAGGAGGGGAGGGGTTAATAAGAGGATGCTGGTAATGTCCGGCAGAGCAGGGGTTAATAAGAGGATGCTGGTAATGTACAGCAGAGGATGGGTTAATAAGAGGATGCTGGTAATGTCCGGCAGAGCAGGAGTTAATAAGAGGATGCTGGTAATGTACAGCAGGGGAGGGGTCAATAAGAGGATGCTGGTAATGTGCAGCAGGGGAGGGGTTAATAAGAGGATGATGGTAATGTCCGGCAGAGCAGGAGTTAATAAGAGGATGCTGGTAATGTGCAGCAGGGGAGGGGTTAATAAGAGGATGCTGGTAATGTACAGCAGGGGAGGGGTTAATAAGAGGATGCTGGTAATGTACAGCAGGAGAGGGGTTAAAGATGAGGATGCTGGGTAATGTACAGCAGAGGAGGGGTTAATAAGAGGTTGCTGGTAATGTGCAGCAGGGGAGGGGTTAATAAGAGGATGCTGGTAATGTCCGGCAGAGCAGGGGTTAATAAGAGGATGCTGGTAATGTACAGCAGGGGAGGGGTTAATAAGAGGATGCTGGTAATGTACAGCAGGAGAGGGGTTAAAGATGAGGATGCTGGGTAATGTACAGCAGAGGAGGGGTTAATAAGAGGATGCTGGTCATGTACAGCAGAGGAGGGGATAATAAGAGGATGCTGGTAATGTACAGCAGGGGAGGGGTTAATAAGAGGATGCTGGTAATGTACAGCAGAGGAGGGGTTAATAAGAGGATGCTGGTAATGTCCGGCAGGGGAGGGGTTAATAAGAGGATGCTGGTAATGTACAGCAGAGCAGGGGTTAATAAGAGGATGCTGGGTAATGTACAGCAGAGGAGGGGTTAATAAGAGGATGCTGGTAATGTAGAGCAGGGGAGGGATTAAGAAGAAGATGCTGGTAATGTACAGCTGAGGAGGGGTTAATAAGAGGATGCTGGTAATGTACAGCAGAGGAGGGGTTAATAAGAGGATGCTGGTAATGTACAGCAGGAGAGGGGTTAATAAGAGGATGCTGGGTAATGTACAGCAGAGGAGGGGTTAATAAGAGGATGCTGGTAATGTACAGCAGAGGAGGGGTTAATAAGAGGATGCTGGTAATGTCCGGCAGAGCAGGGGTTAATAAGAGGATGCTGGTAATGTACAGCAGGGGAGGGGTTAATAAGAGGATGCTGGTAATGTACAGCAGGAGAGGGGTTAAAGATGAGGATGCTGGGTAATGTACAGCAGAGGAGGGGTTAATAAGAGGATGCTGGTCATGTACAGCAGAGGAGGGGATAATAAGAGGATGCTGGTAATGTACAGCAGGGGAGGGGTTAATAAGAGGATGCTGGTAATGTACAGCAGAGGAGGGGTTAATAAGAGGATGCTGGTAATGTCCGGCAGGGGAGGGGTTAATAAGAGGATGCTGGTAATGTACAGCAGAGCAGGGGTTAATAAGAGGATGCTGGGTAATGTACAGCAGAGGAGGGGTTAATAAGAGGATGCTGGTAATGTAGAGCAGGGGAGGGATTAAGAAGAAGATGCTGGTAATGTACAGCTGAGTAGGGGTTAATAAGAGGATGCTGGTAATGTACAGCAGAGGAGGGGTTAATAAGAGGATGCTGGTAATGTACAGCAGGAGAGGGGTTAATAAGAGGATGCTGGGTAATGTACAGCAGAGGAGGGGTTAATAAGAGGATGCTGGTAATGTACAGCAGAGGAGGGGTTAATAAGAGGATGTTGGTAATGTACAGCAGAGGAGGGGTTAATAAGAGGATGCTGGTAATGTACAGCAGGGGAGGGGTTAATAAGAGGATGCTGGTAATGTACAGCAGGGGAGGGGTTAATAAGAGGATGCTGGTAATGTACAGCAGAGGAGGGGTTAATAAGAGGATGCTGGTAATGTGCATCAGAGGAGGGGTTAATAAGAGGATGCTGGTAATGTGCATCAGAGGAGGGGTTAATAAGAGGATGCTGGTAATGTACAGCAGGGGAGGGGTTAATAGGAGGATGCTGGTAATGTACAGCAGGGGAGGGGTTAATAAGAGGATGCTGGTAATGTACAGCAGAGGAGGGGTTAATAAGAGGATGCTGGTAATGTCAGGCAGGGGAGGGGTTAATAAGAGGATGCTGGTAATGTACAGCAGAGCAGGGGTTAATAAGAGGATGCTGGTAATGTACAGCAGAGCAGGGGTTAATAAGAGGATGCTGGGTAATGTACAGCAGAGGAGGGGTTAATAAGAGGATGCTGGGTAATGTACAGCAGAGGAGGGGTTAATGAGAGGATGCTGGTAATGTACAGCAGGGGAGGGGTTAATAAGGGGATGCTGGTAATGTACAGCAGAGGAGGGGTTAATAAGAGGATGCTGGGTAATGTACAGCAGGAGAGGGGTTAATAGGAGGATGCTGGGTAATGTACAGCAGCGGAGGGGTTAAGAGGATGATGGGTAATGTACAGCAGAGGAGTGGTTAATAAGAGGATGCTGGGTAATGTACAGCAGCAGAGGGGTTAATAGGAGGATGCTGGTAATGTACAGCAGTATAGGGGTTAATAGGAGGATGCTGGTAATCTCCGGCAGAGGAGGGGTTAACAAGAGGATGCTGGGTAATGTACAGCAGGAGAGGGGTTAATAGGAGGATGCTGGTAATGTACAGGAGGGGAGGGGTTAATAAGAGGATGCTGGTAATGTCTGGCAGAGCAGGGGGTTAATAAGAGGATGCTGGTAATGTACAGCAGAGGAGGGGTTAATAAGAGGATGCTGGAAATGTACAGCAGGGGAGGGGTTAATAAGAGGATGCTGGTAATGTACAGCAGAGGAGGGGTTAATAAGAGGATGCTGGTAATGTACAGCAGAGGAGGGGTTAATAAGAGGATGCTGGTAATGTACAGCAGGAGAGGGGTTAATAAGAGGATGCTGGTAATGTACAGCTGAGTAGGGGTTAATAAGAGGATGCTGGTAATGTACAGCCGAGGAGGAGTTAATAAGAGGATGCTGGTAATGTACAGCAGGTGAGGGGTTAATAAGAGGATGCTGGGTAATGTACAGCAGAGGAGGGGTTAATAAGAGGATGCTGGTAATGTACAGCAGGGGAGGGGTTAATAAGAAGATGCTGGTAATGTACAGCTGAGGAGGGGTTAATAAGAGGATGCTGGTAATGTACAGCAGAGGAGGGGTTAATAAGAGGATGCTGGTAATGTACAGCAGGAGAGGGGTTAATAAGAGGATGCTGGGTAATGTACAGCAGAGGAGGGGTTAATAAGAGGATGCTGGTAATGTACAGCAGAGGAGGGGTTAATAAGAGGATGTTGGTAATGTACAGCAGAGGAGGGGTTAATAAGAGGATGCTGGTAATGTACAGCAGGGGAGGGGTTAATAAGAGGATGCTGGTAATGTACAGCAGAGGAGGGGTTAATAAGAGGATGCTGGTAATGTGCATCAGACGAGGGGTTAATAAGAGGATGCTGTTAATGTGCATCAGAGGAGGGATTAATAAGAGGATGCTGGTAATGTACAGCAGGGGAGGGGTTAATAGGAGGATGCTGGTAATGTACAGCAGGGGAGGGGTTAATAAGAGGATGCTGGTAATGTACAGCAGAGGAGGGGTTAATAAGAGGATGCTGGTAATGTCAGGCAGGGGAGGGGTTAATAAGAGGATGCTGGTAATGTACAGCAGAGCAGGGGTTAATAAGAGGATGCTGGTAATGTACAGCAGAGCAGGGGTTAATAAGAGGATGCTGGGTAATGTACAGCAGAGGAGGGGTTAATAAGAGGATGCTGGGTAATGTACAGCAGAAGAGGGGTTAATAAGAGGATGCTGGTAATGTACAGCAGGGGAGGGGTTAATAAGAGGATGCTGGGTAATGTACAGCAGAGGAGGGGTTAATAAGGGGATGCTGGTAATGTACAGCAGAGGAAGGGTTAATAAGAGGATGCTGGGTAATGTACAGCAGGAGAGGGGTTAATAGGAGGATGCTGGGTAATGTACAGCAGGGGAGGGGTTAAGAGGATGATGGGTAATGTACAGCAGAGGAGTGGTTAATAAGAGGATGCTGGGTAATGTACAGCAGGAGAGGGGTTAATAGGAGGATGCTGGTAATGTACAGCAGGATAGGGGTTAATAGGAGGATGCTGGTAATCTCCGGCAGAGGAGGGGTTAACAAGAGGATGCTGGGTAATGTACAGCAGGAGAGGGGTTAATAGGAGGATGCTGGTAATGTACAGGAGGGGAGGGGTTAATAAGGGGATGCTGGGTAATGTACAGCAGGGGAGGGGTTAATAAGAGGATGCCGGTAATGTACAGCTGAGGAGGAGTTAATAAGAGGATGCTGGGTAATGTACAGCTGAGGAGGAGTTAATAAGAGGATGCTGGGTAATGTACAGCCGAGGAGGAGTTAATACGAGGATGCTGGGTAATGTACAGCCGAGGAGGGGTTAAGAAGAGGATGCTGGTAATGTACAGCAGAGGAGGGGTTAATAAGAGGATGCCGGTAATGTACAGCTGAGGAGGGGTTAATAAGAGGATGCTGGGTAATGTACAGCAGGAGAGGGGTTAATAGGAGGATGCTGGTAATGTACAGGAGGGGAGGGGTTAATAAGAGGATGCTGGTAATGTCCTGCAGAGCATGGGTTAATAAGAGGATGCTGGTAATGTACGGCAGAGGAGGGGTTAATAAGAGGATGCTGGGTAATGTACAGCAGAGGAGGGGTTAATAAGAGGATGCTGGTCATGTACAGCAGAGGAGGGGTTAATAAGAGGATGCTGGTAATGTACAGCAGGGGAGGGGTTAATAGGAGGATGCTGGTAATGTACAGCAGAGGAGGGGTTAATAAGAGGATGCTGGTAATGTACAGCAGCGGAGGGGTTAATAAGAGGATGCTGGTATTGTACAGCAGAGGAGGGGTTAATAAGAGGATGCTGGTAATGTACAGCAGAGGAGGGGTTAATAAGAGGATGCTGGTAATGTACAGCAGAGGAGGGGTTAATAAGAGGATGCTGGTAATGTACAGCAGGGGAGGGGTTAATAGGAGGATGCTGGTAATGTACAGCAGAGGAGGGGTTAATAAGAGGATGCTGGTAATGTACAGCAGGGGAGGGGTTAATAGGAGGATGCTGGTAATGTACAGCAGGGGAGGGGTTAATAAGAGGATGCTGGTATTGTACAGCAGAGGAGGGGTTAATAAGATGATGCTGGTAATGTACAGCAGAGGAGGGGTTAATAAGAGGATGCTGGTAATGTACAGCAGAGGAGGGGTTAATAAGAGGATGCTGGTATTGTACAGCAGAGGAGGGGTTAATAAGAGGATGCTGGTAATGTACAGCAGAGGAGGGGTTAATAAGAGGATGCTGGTAATGTACAGCAGAGGAGGGGTTAATAGGAGGATGCTGGTAATGTACAGCAGGGGAGGGGTTAATAAGAGGATGCCAGTAATGTACAGCTGAGGAGGAGTTAATAAGAGAATGCTGGGTAATGTACAGCCGAGGAGGAGTTAATAAGAGGATGCTGGGTAATGTACAGCCGAGGAGGAGTTAATACGAGGATGCTGGGTAATGTACAGCCGAGGAGGGGTTAAGAAGAGGATGCTGGTAATGTACAGCAGAGGAGGGGTTAATAAGAGGATGCCGGTAATGTACAGCTGAGGAGGGGTTAATAAGAGGATGCTGGGTAATGTACAGCAGGAGAGGGGTTAATAGGAGGATGCTGGTAATGTACAGGAGGGGAGGGGTTAATAAGAGGATGCTGGTAATGTCCGGCAGAGCATGGGTTAATAAGAGGATGCTGGTAATGTACAGCAGAGGAGGGGTTAATAAGAGGATGCTGGGTAATGTACAGCAGAGGAGGGGTTAAAAAGAGGATGCTGGTAATGTACAGCAGGGGAGGGGTTAATAAGAGGATGCTGGTAATGTCCGGCAGAGCAGGGGTTAATAAGAGGATGCTGGTAATGTACAGCAGGGGAGGGGTTAATAAGAGGATGCTGGTAATGTACAGCAGGGGAGGGGTTAATAAGAGGATGCTGGGTAATGTACAGCAGAGGAGGGGTTAATAAGAGGATGCTGGTAATGTACAGCAGGGGAGGGGTTAATAAGAGGATGCTGGTAATGTACAGCAGGAGAGGGGTTAATAAGAGGATGCTGGGTAATGTACAGCAGAGGAGGGGTTAATAAGAGGATGCTGGAAATGTACAGCAGGGGAGGGGTTAATAAGAGGATGCTGGTAATGTACAGCAGAGGAGGGGTTAATAAGAGGATGCTGGTAATGTACAGCAGAGGAGGGGTTAATAAGAGGATGCTGGTAATGTACAGCAGGAGAGGGGTTAATAAGAGGATGCTGGTAATGTACAGCTGAGTAGGGGTTAATAAGAGGATGCTGGTAATGTACAGCCGAGGAGGAGTTAATAAGAGGATGCTGGTAATGTACAGCAGGTGAGGGGTTAATAAGAGGATGCTGGGTAATGTACAGCAGAGGAGGGGTTAATAAGAGGATGCTGGTAATGTACAGCAGGGGAGGGGTTAATAAGAAGATGCTGGTAATGTACAGCTGAGGAGGGGTTAATAAGAGGATGCTGGTAATGTACAGCAGAGGAGGGGTTAATAAGAGGATGCTGGTAATGTACAGCAGGAGAGGGGTTAATAAGAGGATGCTGGGTAATGTACAGCAGAGGAGGGGTTAATAAGAGGATGCTGGTAATGTACAGCAGAGGAGGGGTTAATAAGAGGATGTTGGTAATGTACAGCAGAGGAGGGGTTAATAAGAGGATGCTGGTAATGTACAGCAGGGGAGGGGTTAATAAGAGGATGCTGGTAATGTACAGCAGAGGAGGGGTTAATAAGAGGATGCTGGTAATGTGCATCAGACGAGGGGTTAATAAGAGGATGATGTTAATGTGCATCAGAGGAGGGGTTAATAAGAGGATGCTGGTAATGTACAGCAGGGGAGGGGTTAATAGGAGGATGCTGGTAATGTACAGCAGGGGAGGGGTTAATAAGAGGATGCTGGTAATGTACAGCAGAGGAGGGGTTAATAAGAGGATGCTGGTAATGTCAGGCAGGGGAGGGGTTAATAAGAGGATGCTGGTAATGTACAGCAGAGCAGGGGTTAATAAGAGGATGCTGGTAATGTACAGCAGAGCAGGGGTTAATAAGAGGATGCTGGGTAATGTACAGCAGAGGAGGGGTTAATAAGAGGATGCTGGGTAATGTACAGCAGAAGAGGGGTTAATAAGAGGATGCTGGTAATGTACAGCAGGGGAGGGGTTAATAAGAGGATGCTGGGTAATGTACAGCAGAGGAGGGGTTAATAAGGGGATGCTGGTAATGTACAGCAGAGGAAGGGTTAATAAGAGGATGCTGGGTAATGTACAGCAGGAGAGGGGTTAATAGGAGGATGCTGGGTAATGTACAGCAGGGGAGGGGTTAAGAGGATGATGGGTAATGTACAGCAGAGGAGTGGTTAATAAGAGGATGCTGGGTAATGTACAGCAGGAGAGGGGTTAATAGGAGGATGCTGGTAATGTACAGCAGGATAGGGGTTAATAGGAGGATGCTGGTAATCTCCGGCAGAGGAGGGGTTAACAAGAGGATGCTGGGTAATGTACAGCAGGAGAGGGGTTAATAGGAGGATGCTGGTAATGTACAGGAGGGGAGGGGTTAATAAGAGGATGCTGGTAATGTCCGGCAGAGCAGGGGTTAATAAGAGGATGCTGGTAATGTACAGCAGAGGATGGGTTAATAAGAGGATGCTGGTAATGTCCGGCAGAGCAGGAGTTAATAAGAGGATGCTGGTAATGTACAGCAGGGGAGGGGTCAATAAGAGGATGCTGGTATTGTGCAGCAGGGGAGGGGTTAATAAGAGGATGATGGTAATGTCCGGCAGAGCAGGAGTTTATAAGAGGATGCTGGTAATGTGCAGCAGGGGAGGGGTTAATAAGAGGATGCTGGTAATGTACAGCAGGGGAGGGGTTAATAAGAGGATGCTGGTAATGTACAGCAGGAGAGGGGTTAAAGATGAGGATGCTGGGTAATGTACAGCAGAGGAGGGGTTAATAAGAGGTTGCTGGTAATGTGCAGCAGGGGAGGGGTTAATAAGAGGATGCTGGTAATGTCCGGCAGAGCAGGGGTTAATAAGAGGATGCTGGTAATGTACAGCAGGGGAGGGGTTAATAAGAGGATGCTGGTAATGTACAGCAGGAGAGGGGTTAAAGATGAGGATGCTGGGTAATGTACAGCAGAGGAGGGGTTAATAAGAGGATGCTGGTCATGTACAGCAGAGGAGGGGATAATAAGAGGATGCTGGTAATGTACAGCAGGGGAGGGGTTAATAAGAGGATGCTGGTAATGTACAGCAGAGGAGGGGTTAATAAGAGGATGCTGGTAATGTCCGGCAGGGGAGGGGTTAATAAGAGGATGCTGGTAATGTACAGCAGAGCAGGGGTTAATAAGAGGATGCTGGGTAATGTACAGCAGAGGAGGGGTTAATAAGAGGATGCTGGTAATGTAGAGCAGGGGAGGGATTAAGAAGAAGATGCTGGTAATGTACAGCTGAGGAGGGGTTAATAAGAGGATGCTGGTAATGTACAGCAGAGGAGGGGTTAATAAGAGGATGCTGGTAATGTACAGCAGGAGAGGGGTTAATAAGAGGATGCTGGGTAATGTACAGCAGAGGAGGGGTTAATAAGAGGATGCTGGTAATGTACAGCAGAGGAGGGGTTAATAAGAGGATGTTGGTAATGTACAGCAGAGGAGGGGTTAATAAGAGGATGCTGGTAATGTACAGCAGGGGAGGGGTTAATAAGAGGATGCTGGTAATGTACAGCAGGGGAGGGGTTAATAAGAGGATGCTGGTAATGTACAGCAGAGGAGGGGTTAATAAGAGGATGCTGGTAATGTGCATCAGAGGAGGGGTTAATAAGAGGATGCTGGTAATGTGCATCAGAGGAGGGGTTAATAAGAGGATGCTGGTAATGTACAGCAGGGGAGGGGTTAATAGGAGGATGCTGGTAATGTACAGCAGGGGAGGGGTTAATAAGAGGATGCTGGTAATGTACAGCAGAGGAGGGGTTAATAAGAGGATGCTGGTAATGTCAGGCAGGGGAGGGGTTAATAAGAGGATGCTGGTAATGTACAGCAGAGCAGGGGTTAATAAGAGGATGCTGGTAATGTACAGCAGAGCAGGGGTTAATAAGAGGATGCTGGGTAATGTACAGCAGAGGAGGGGTTAATAAGAGGATGCTGGGTAATGTACAGCAGAGGAGGGGTTAATGAGAGGATGCTGGTAATGTACAGCAGGGGAGGGGTTAATAAGGGGATGCTGGTAATGTACAGCAGAGGAGGGGTTAATAAGAGGATGCTGGGTAATGTACAGCAGGAGAGGGGTTAATAGGAGGATGCTGGGTAATGTACAGCAGCGGAGGGGTTAAGAGGATGATGGGTAATGTACAGCAGAGGAGTGGTTAATAAGAGGATGCTGGGTAATGTACAGCAGCAGAGGGGTTAATAGGAGGATGCTGGTAATGTACAGCAGTATAGGGGTTAATAGGAGGATGCTGGTAATCTCCGGCAGAGGAGGGGTTAACAAGAGGATGCTGGGTAATGTACAGCAGGAGAGGGGTTAATAGGAGGATGCTGGTAATGTACAGGAGGGGAGGGGTTAATAAGAGGATGCTGGTAATGTCTGGCAGAGCAGGGGTTAATAAGAGGATGCTGGTAATGTACAGCAGAGGAGGGGTTAATAAGAGGATGCTGGAAATGTACAGCAGGGGAGGGGTTAATAAGAGGATGCTGGTAATGTACAGCAGAGGAGGGGTTAATAAGAGGATGCTGGTAATGTACAGCAGAGGAGGGGTTAATAAGAGGATGCTGGTAATGTACAGCAGGAGAGGGGTTAATAAGAGGATGCTGGTAATGTACAGCTGAGTAGGGGTTAATAAGAGGATGCTGGTAATGTACAGCCGAGGAGGAGTTAATAAGAGGATGCTGGTAATGTACAGCAGGTGAGGGGTTAATAAGAGGATGCTGGGTAATGTACAGCAGAGGAGGGGTTAATAAGAGGATGCTGGTAATGTACAGCAGGGGAGGGGTTAATAAGAAGATGCTGGTAATGTACAGCTGAGGAGGGGTTAATAAGAGGATGCTGGTAATGTACAGCAGAGGAGGGGTTAATAAGAGGATGCTGGTAATGTACAGCAGGAGAGGGGTTAATAAGAGGATGCTGGGTAATGTACAGCAGAGGAGGGGTTAATAAGAGGATGCTGGTAATGTACAGCAGAGGAGGGGTTAATAAGAGGATGTTGGTAATGTACAGCAGAGGAGGGGTTAATAAGAGGATGCTGGTAATGTACAGCAGGGGAGGGGTTAATAAGAGGATGCTGGTAATGTACAGCAGAGGAGGGGTTAATAAGAGGATGCTGGTAATGTGCATCAGACGAGGGGTTAATAAGAGGATGCTGTTAATGTGCATCAGAGGAGGGGTTAATAAGAGGATGCTGGTAATGTACAGCAGGGGAGGGGTTAATAAGAGGATGCTGGTAATGTACAGCAGGGGAGGGGTTAATAAGAGGATGCTGGTAATGTACAGCAGAGGAGGGGTTAATAAGAGGATGCTGGTAATGTCAGGCAGGGGAGGGGTTAATAAGAGGATGCTGGTAATGTACAGCAGAGCAGGGGTTAATAAGAGGATGCTGGTAATGTACAGCAGAGCAGGGGTTAATAAGAGGATGCTGGGTAATGTACAGCAGAGGAGGGGTTAATAAGAGGATGCTGGGTAATGTACAGCAGAAGAGGGGTTAATAAGAGGATGCTGGTAATGTACAGCAGGGGAGGGGTTAATAAGAGGATGCTGGGTAATGTACAGCAGAGGAGGGGTTAATAAGGGGATGCTGGTAATGTACAGCAGAGGAAGGGTTAATAAGAGGATGCTGGGTAATGTACAGCAGGAGAGGGGTTAATAGGAGGATGCTGGGTAATGTACAGCAGGGGAGGGGTTAAGAGGATGATGGGTAATGTACAGCAGAGGAGTGGTTAATAAGAGGATGCTGGGTAATGTACAGCAGGAGAGGGGTTAATAGGAGGATGCTGGTAATGTACAGCAGGATAGGGGTTAATAGGAGGATGCTGGTAATCTCCGGCAGAGGAGGGGTTAACAAGAGGATGCTGGGTAATGTACAGCAGGAGAGGGGTTAATAGGAGGATGCTGGTAATGTACAGGAGGGGAGGGGTTAATAAGAGGATGCTGGTAATGTCCGGCAGAGCAGGGGTTAATAAGAGGATGCTGGTAATGTACAGCAGAGGATGGGTTAATAAGAGGATGCTGGTAATGTCCGGCAGAGCAGGAGTTAATAAGAGGATGCTGGTAATGTACAGCAGGGGAGGGGTCAATAAGAGGATGCTGGTAATGTGCAGCAGGGGAGGGGTTAATAAGAGGATGATGGTAATGTCCGGCAGAGCAGGAGTTAATAAGAGGATGCTGGTAATGTGCAGCAGGGGAGGGGTTAATAAGAGGATGCTGGTAATGTACAGCAGGGGAGGGGTTAATAAGAGGATGCTGGTAATGTACAGCAGGAGAGGGGTTAAAGATGAGGATGCTGGGTAATGTACAGCAGAGGAGGGGTTAATAAGAGGTTGCTGGTAATGTGCAGCAGGGGAGGGGTTAATAAGAGGATGCTGGTAATGTCCGGCAGAGCAGGGGTTAATAAGAGGATGCTGGTAATGTACAGCAGGGGAGGGGTTAATAAGAGGATGCTGGTAATGTACAGCAGGAGAGGGGTTAAAGATGAGGATGCTGGGTAATGTACAGCAGAGGAGGGGTTAATAAGAGGATGCTGGTCATGTACAGCAGAGGAGGGGATAATAAGAGGATGCTGGTAATGTACAGCAGGGGAGGGGTTAATAAGAGGATGCTGGTAATGTACAGCAGAGGAGGGGTTAATAAGAGGATGCTGGTAATGTCCGGCAGGGGAGGGGTTAATAATAGGATGCTGGTAATGTACAGCAGAGCAGGGGTTAATAAGAGGATGCTGGGTAATGTACAGCAGAGGAGGGGTTAATAAGAGGATGCTGGTAATGTAGAGCAGGGGAGGGATTAAGAAGAAGATGCTGGTAATGTACAGCTGAGGAGGGGTTAATAAGAGGATGCTGGTAATGTACAGCAGAGGAGGGGTTAATAAGAGGATGCTGGTAATGTACAGCAGGAGAGGGGTTAATAAGAGGATGCTGGGTAATGTACAGCAGAGGAGGGGTTAATAAGAGGATGCTGGTAATGTACAGCAGAGGAGGGGTTAATAAGAGGATGTTGGTAATGTACAGCAGAGGAGGGGTTAATAAGAGGATGCTGGTAATGTACAGCAGGGGAGGGGTTAATAAGAGGATGCTGGTAATGTACAGCAGGGGAGGGGTTAATAAGAGGATGCTGGTAATGTACAGCAGAGGAGGGGTTAATAAGAGGATGCTGGTAATGTGCATCAGAGGAGGGGTTAATAAGAGGATGCTGGTAATGTGCATCAGAGGAGGGGTTAATAAGAGGATGCTGGTAATGTACAGCAGGGGAGGGGTTAATAGGAGGATGCTGGTAATGTACAGCAGGGGAGGGGTTAATAAGAGGATGCTGGTAATGTACAGCAGAGGAGGGGTTAATAAGAGGATGCTGGTAATGTCAGGCAGGGGAGGGGTTAATAAGAGGATGCTGGTAATGTACAGCAGAGCAGGGGTTAATAAGAGGATGCTGGTAATGTACAGCAGAGCAGGGGTTAATAAGAGGATGCTGGGTAATGTACAGCAGAGGAGGGGTTAATAAGAGGATGCTGGGTAATGTACAGCAGAGGAGGGGTTAATGAGAGGATGCTGGTAATGTACAGCAGGGGAGGGGTTAATAAGGGGATGCTGGTAATGTACAGCAGAGGAGGGGTTAATAAGAGGATGCTGGGTAATGTACAGCAGGAGAGGGGTTAATAGGAGGATGCTGGGTAATGTACAGCAGCGGAGGGGTTAAGAGGATGATGGGTAATGTACAGCAGAGGAGTGGTTAATAAGAGGATGCTGGGTAATGTACAGCAGCAGAGGGGTTAATAGGAGGATGCTGGTAATGTACAGCAGTATAGGGGTTAATAGGAGGATGCTGGTAATCTCCGGCAGAGGAGGGGTTAACAAGAGGATGCTGGGTAATGTACAGCAGGAGAGGGGTTAATAGGAGGATGCTGGTAATGTACAGGAGGGGAGGGGTTAATAAGAGGATGCTGGTAATGTCTGGCAGAGCAGGGGTTAATAAGAGGATGCTGGTAATGTACAGCAGAGGAGGGGTTAATAAGAGGATGCTGGTAATGTCCGGCAGAGCAGGAGTTAATAAGAGGATGCTGGTAATGTACAGCAGGGGAGGGGTCAATAAGAGGATGCTGGTATTGTGCAGCAGAGGAGGGGTTAATAAGAGGATGCTGGTAATGTCCGGCAGAGCAGGAGTTAATAAGAGGATGCTGGTAATGTGCAGCAGGGGAGGGATTAATAAGAGGATGCTGGTAATGTACAGCAGGGGAGGGGTTAATAAGGATGCTGGTAATGTACAGCAGGAGAGGGGTTAAAGATGAGGATGCTGGGTAATGTACAGCAGAGGAGGGGTTAATAAGTGGATGCTGGTAATGTGCAGCAGGGGAGGGGTTAATAAGAGGATGCTGGTAATGTCCGGCAGAGCAGGGGTTAATAAGAGGATGCTGGTAATGTACAGCAGGGGAGGGGTTAATACGAGGATGCTGGTAATGTACAGCAGGAGAGGGGTTAAAGCTGAGGATGCTGGGTAATGTACAGCAGAGGAGGGGTTAATAAGAGGATGCTGGTCATGTGCAGCAGAGGAGGGGTTAATAAGAGGATGCTGGTAATGTACAGCAGGGGAGGGGTTAATAAGAGGATGCTGGTAATGTACAGCAGAGGAGGGGTTAATAAGAGGATGCTGGTAATGTCCGGCAGGGGAGGGGTTAATAAGAGGATGCTGGTAATGTACAGCAGAGCAGGGGTTAATAAGAGGATGCTGGTAATGTGCAGCAGAGGAGGGGTTAATAAGTGGATGCTGGTAATGTACGGCAGGGGAGGGGTTAATAAGAGGATGCTGAGTAATGTACAGCAGAGGAGGGGTTAATAAGAGGATGCTGGGTAATGTACAGCAGAGGAGGGGTTAATAAGAGGATGCTGGTAATGTACAGCAGGGGAGGGGTTAATAAGGGGATGCTGGGTAATGTACAGCAGGGGAGAGGTTAATAAGAGGATGCTGGTAATGTACAGCAGGGGGGGTTAATAAGAGGATGCTGATAATGTACAGCAGAGGAGGAGTTAATAAGAGGATGCTGGGTAATGTACAGCAGGAGAGGGGTTAATAGGAGGATGCTGGGTAATGTACAGCAGGGGAGGGGTTAAGAGGATGCTGGGTAATGTACAGCAGAGGAGGGGTTAATAAGAGGATGCTGGTAATGTGTAGCAGGGGAGGGGTTAATAAGAGGATGCTGGTAATGTTCGGCAGAGCAGGGGTTAATAGGAGGATGCTGGTAATGTACAGCAGGGGAGGGGTTAATAAGAGGATGCTGGTAATGTACAGCAGGAGAGGGGTTAAAGATGAGGATGCTGGGTAATGTACAGCAGAGGAGGGGTTAATAAGAGGATGCTGGTCATGTACAGCAGAGGAGGGGTTAATAAGAGGATGCTGGTAATGTACAGCAGGGGAGGGGTTAATAAGAGTATGCTGGTAATGTACAGCAGAGGAGGGGTTAATAAGAGGATGCTGGTAATGTCCGGCAGGGGAGGGGTTAATAAGAGGATGCTGGTAATGTACAGCAGAGCAGGGGTTAATAAGAGGATGCTGGTAATGTCCGGCAGGGGAGGGGTTAATAAGAGGATGCTGGTAATGTACAGCATAGCAGGGGTTAATAAGAGGATGCTGGTAATGTACAGCAGTGGAGGGGTTAATAAGAGGATGCTGGTAATGTACAGCAGGAGAGGGGTTAAAGATGAGGATGCTGGGTAATGTACATCAGAGGAGGGGTTAATAAGAGGATGCTGGTAATGTACAGCAGGAGAGGGGTTAAAGATGAGGATGCTGGGTAATGTACAGCAGAGGAGGGGTTAATAAGAGGATGCTGGTCATGTACAGCAGAGGAGGGGTTAATAAGAGGATGCTGGTAATGTACAGCAGGGGAGGGGTTAATAAGAGGATGCTGGTAATGTACAGCAGAGGAGGGGTTAATAAGAGGATGCTGGTAATTTCCGGCAGGGGAGGGGTTAATAAGAGGATGCTGGTAATGTACAGCAGAGCAGGGGTTAATAAGAGGATGCTGGTAATGTGCAGCAGAGGAGGGGTTAATAAGTGGATGCTGGTAATGTACGGCAGGGGAGGGGTTAATAAGAGGATGCTGGTAATGTACAGCAGAGGAGGGGTTAATAAGAGGATGCTGGTAATGTACAGCAGGGGAGGGGTTAATAAGGGGATGCTGGGTAATGTACAGCAGGGGAGGGGTTAATAAGAGGATGCTGGTAATGTACAGCAGGGGGGGTTAATAAGAGGATGCTGGTAATGTACAGCTGGGGAGGGGTTAATAAGAGGATGCTGGTAATGTACAGCAGAGGAGGAGTTAATAAGAGGATGCTGGGTAATGTACAGCAGGAGAGGGGTTAATAGGAGGATGCTGGTAATGTACAGCAGAGGAGGGGTTAATAAGAGGATGCTGGGTAATGTACAGCAGAGGAGGGGTTAATAAGAGGATGCTGGTAATGTACAGCAGGGGAGGGGTTAATAAGGGGATGCTGGTAATGTACAGCAGAGGAGGGGTTAATAAGAGGATGCTGGGTATTGTACAGCAGGAGAGGGGTTAATAGGAGGATGCTGGGTAATGTACAGCAGGGGAGGGGTTAAGAGGATGATGGGTAATGTACAGCAGAGGAGTGGTTAATAAGAGGATGCTGGGTAATGTACAGCAGGAGAGGGGTTAATAGGAGGATGCTGGTAATGTACAGCAGTATAGGGGTTAATAGGAGGATGCTGGTAATCTCCGGCAGAGGAGGGGTTAACAAGAGGATGCTGGGTAATGTACAGCAGGAGAGGGGTTAATAGGAGGATGCTGGTAATGTACAGGAGGGGAGGGGTTAATAAGAGGATGCTGGTAATGTCTGGCAGAGCAGGGGTTAATAAGAGGATGCTGGTAATGTACAGCAGAGGAGGGGTTAATAAGAGGATGCTGGTAATGTCCGGCAGAGCAGGAGTTAATAAGAGGATGCTGGTAATGTGCAGCAGGGGAGGGGTCAATAAGAGGATGCTGGTAATGTGCAGCAGGGGAGGGATTAATAAGAGGATGCTGGTAATGTACAGCAGGGGAGGGGTTAATAAGGATGCTGGTAATGTACAGCAGGAGAGGGGTTAAAGATGAGGATGCTGGGTAATGTACAGCAGAGGAGGGGTTAATAAGTGGATGCTGGTAATGTGCAGCAGGGGAGGGGTTAATAAGAGGATGCTGGTAATGTCCGGCAGAGCAGGGGTTAATAAGAGGATGCTGGTAATGTACAGCAGGGGAGGGGTTAATACGAGGATGCTGGTAATGTACAGCAGGAGAGGGGTTAAAGCTGAGGATGCTGGGTAATGTACAGCAGAGGAGGGGTTAATAAGAGGATGCTGGTCATGTGCAGCAGAGGAGGGGTTAATAAGAGGATGCTGGTAATGTACAGCAGGGGAGGGGTTAATATGAGGATGCTGGTAATGTACAGCAGAGGAGGGGTTAATAAGAGGATGCTGGTAATGTCCGGCAGGGGAGGGGTTAATAAGAGGATGCTGGTAATGTACAGCAGAGCAGGGGTTAATAAGAGGATGCTGGTAATGTGCAGCAGAGGAGGGGTTAATAAGTGGATGCTGGTAATGTACGGCAGGGGAGGGGTTAATAAGAGGATGCTGAGTAATGTACAGCAGAGGAGGGGTTAATAAGAGGATGCTGGGTAATGTACAGCAGAGGAGGGGTTAATAAGAGGATGCTGGTAATGTACAGCAGGGGAGGGGTTAATAAGGGGATGCTGGGTAATGTACAGCAGGGGAGGGGTTAATAAGAGGATGCTGGTAATGTACAGCAGGGGGGGTTAATAAGAGGATGCTGATAATGTACAGCAGAGGAGGAGTTAATAAGAGGATGCTGGGTAATGTACAGCAGGAGAGGGGTTAATAGGAGGATGCTGGGTAATGTACAGCAGGGGAGGGGTTAAGAGGATGCTGGGTAATGTACAGCAGAGGAGGGGTTAATAAGAGGATGCTGGTAATGTGTAGCAGGGGAGGGGTTAATAAGAGGATGCTGGTAATGTTCGGCAGAGCAGGGGTTAATAGGAGGATGCTGGTAATGTACAGCAGGGGAGGGGTTAATAAGAGGATGCTGGTAATGTACAGCAGGAGAGGGGTTAAAGATGAGGATGCTGGGTAATGTACAGCAGAGGAGGGGTTAATAAGAGGATGCTGGTCATGTACAGCAGAGGAGGGGTTAAAAAGAGGATGCTGGTAATGTACAGCAGGGGAGGGGTTAATAAGAGTATGCTGGTAATGTACAGCAGAGGAGGGGTTAATAAGAGGATGCTGGTAATGTCCGGCAGGGGAGGGGTTAATAAGAGGATGCTGGTAATGTACAGCAGAGCAGGGGTTAATAAGAGGATGCTGGTAATGTCCGGCAGGGGAGGGGTTAATAAGAGGATGCTGGTAATGTACAGCATAGCAGGGGTTAATAAGAGGATGCTGGTAATGTACAGCAGTGGAGGGGTTAATAAGAGGATGCTGGTAATGTACAGCAGGAGAGGGGTTAAAGATGAGGATGCTGGGTAATGTACATCAGAGGAGGGGTTAATAAGAGGATGCTGGTAATGTACAGCAGGAGAGGGGTTAAAGATGAGGATGCTGGGTAATGTACAGCAGAGGAGGGGTTAATAAGAGGATGCTGGTCATGTACAGCAGAGGAGGGGTTAATAAGAGGATGCTGGTAATGTACAGCAGGGGAGGGGTTAATAAGAGGATGCTGGTAATGTACAGCAGAGGAGGGGTTAATAAGAGGATGCTGGTAATGTCCGGCAGGGGAGGGGTTAATAAGAGGATGCTGGTAATGTACAGCAGAGCAGGGGTTAATAAGAGGATGCTGGTAATGTGCAGCAGAGGAGGGGTTAATAAGTGGATGCTGGTAATGTACGGCAGGGGAGGGGTTAATAAGAGGATGCTGGTAATGTACAGCAGAGGAGGGGTTAATAAGAGAATGCTGGTAATGTACAGCAGGGGAGGGGTTAATAAGGGGATGCTGGGTAATGTACAGCAGGGGAGGGGTTAATAAGAGGATGCTGGTAATGTACAGCAGGGGGGGTTAATAAGAGGATGCTGGTAATGTACAGCTGGGGAGGGGTTAATAAGAGGATGCTGGTAATGTACAGCAGAGGAGGAGTTAATAAGAGGATGCTGGGTAATGTACAGCAGGAGAGGGGTTAATAGGAGGATGCTGGTAATGTACAGCAGAGGAGGGGTTAATAAGAGGATGCTGGGTAATGTACAGCAGAGGAGGGGTTAATAAGAGGATGCTGGTAATGTACAGCAGGGGAGGGGTTAATAAGGGGATGCTGGTAATGTACAGCAGAGGAGGGGTTAATAAGAGGATGCTGGGTATTGTACAGCAGGAGAGGGGTTAATAGGAGGATGCTGGGTAATGTACAGCAGGGGAGGGGTTAAGAGGATGATGGGTAATGTACAGCAGAGGAGTGGTTAATAAGAGGATGCTGGGTAATGTACAGCAGGAGAGGGGTTAATAGGAGGATGCTGGTAATGTACAGCAGTATAGGGGTTAATAGGAGGATGCTGGTAATCTCCGGCAGAGGAGGGGTTAACAAGAGGATGCTGGGTAATGTACAGCAGGAGAGGGGTTAATAGGAGGATGCTGGTAATGTACAGGAGGGGAGGGGTTAATAAGAGGATGCTGGTAATGTCTGGCAGAGCAGGGGTTAATAAGAGGATGCTGGTAATGTACAGCAGAGGAGGGGTTAATAAGAGGATGCTGGTAATGTCCGGCAGAGCAGGAGTTAATAAGAGGATGCTGGTAATGTGCAGCAGGGGAGGGGTCAATAAGAGGATGCTGGTAATGTGCAGCAGGGGAGGGGTTAATAAGAGGATGCTGGTAATGTGCAGCAGGGGAGGGGTTAATAAGAGGATGCTGGTAATGTCCGGCAGAGCAGGAGTTAATAAGAGGATGCTGGTAATGTGCAGCAGGGGAGGGATTAATAAGAGGATGCTGGTAATGTACAGCAGGGGAGGGGTTAATAAGGATGCTGGTAATGTACAGCAGGAGAGGGGTTAAAGATGAGGATGCTGGGTAATGTACAGCAGAGGAGGGGTTAATAAGAGGATGCTGGTAATGTACAGCAGAGCAGGGGTTAATAAGAGGATGCTGGGTAATGTACAGCAGAGGAGGGGTTAATAAGAGGATGCTGGGTAATGTACAGCAGAGGAGGGGTTAATGAGAGGATGCTGGGTAATGTACAGCAGAGGAGGGGTTAATGAGAGGATGCTGGTAATGTACAGCAGGGGAGGGGTTAATAAGGGGATGCTGGTAATGTACAGCAGAGGAGGGGTTAATAAGAGGATGCTGGGTAATGTACAGCAGGAGAGGGGTTAATAGGAGGATGCTGGGTAATGTACAGCAGCGGAGGGGTTAAGAGGATGATGGGTAATGTACAGCAGAGGAGTGGTTAATAAGAGGATGCTGGGTAATGTACAGCAGCAGAGGGGTTAATAGGAGGATGCTGGTAATGTACAGCAGTATAGGGGTTAATAGGAGGATGCTGGTAATCTCCGGCAGAGGAGGGGTTAACAAGAGGATGCTGGGTAATGTACAGCAGGAGAGGGGTTAATAGGAGGATGCTGGTAATGTACAGGAGGGGAGGGGTTAATAAGAGGATGCTGGTAATGTCTGGCAGAGCAGGGGTTAATAAGAGGATGCTGGTAATGTACAGCAGAGGAGGGGTTAATAAGAGGATGCTGGTAATGTCCGGCAGAGCAGGAGTTAATAAGAGGATGCTGGTAATGTACAGCAGGGGAGGGGTCAATAAGAGGATGCTGGTATTGTGCAGCAGGGGAGGGGTTAATAAGAGGATGCTGGTAATGTCCGGCAGAGCAGGAGTTAATAAGAGGATGCTGGTAATGTGCAGCAGGGGAGGGATTAATAAGAGGATGCTGGTAATGTACAGCAGGGGAGGGGTTAATAAGGATGCTGGTAATGTACAGCAGGAGAGGGGTTAAAGATGAGGATGCTGGGTAATGTACAGCAGAGGAGGGGTTAATAAGTGGATGCTGGTAATGTGCAGCAGGGGAGGGGTTAATAAGAGGATGCTGGTAATGTCCGGCAGAGCAGGGGTTAATAAGAGGATGCTGGTAATGTACAGCAGGGGAGGGGTTAATACGAGGATGCTGGTAATGTACAGCAGGAGAGGGGTTAAAGCTGAGGATGCTGGGTAATGTACAGCAGAGGAGGGGTTAATAAGAGGATGCTGGTCATGTGCAGCAGAGGAGGGGTTAATAAGAGGATGCTGGTAATGTACAGCAGGGGAGGGGTTAATAAGAGGATGCTGGTAATGTATAGCAGAGGAGGGGTTAATAAGAGGATGCTGGTAATGTCCGGCAGGGGAGGGGTTAATAAGAGGATGCTGGTAATGTACAGCAGAGCAGGGGTTAATAAGAGGATGCTGGTAATGTGCAGCAGAGGAGGGGTTAATAAGTGGATGCTGGTAATGTACGGCAGGGGAGGGGTTAATAAGAGGATGCTGAGTAATGTACAGCAGAGGAGGGGTTAATAAGAGGATGCTGGGTAATGTACAGCAGAGGAGGGGTTAATAAGAGGATGCTGGTAATGTACAGCAGGGGAGGGGTTAATAAGGGGATGCTGGGTAATGTACAGCAGGGGAGGGGTTAATAAGAGGATGCTGGTAATGTACAGCAGGGGGGGTTAATAAGAGGATGCTGATAATGTACAGCAGAGGAGGAGTTAATAAGAGGATGCTGGGTAATGTACAGCAGGAGAGGGGTTAATAGGAGGATGCTGGGTAATGTACAGCAGGGGAGGGGTTAAGAGGATGCTGGGTAATGTACAGCAGAGGAGGGGTTAATAAGAGGATGCTGGTAATGTGTAGCAGGGGAGGGGTTAATAAGAGGATGCTGGTAATGTTCGGCAGAGCAGGGGTTAATAGGAGGATGCTGGTAATGTACAGCAGGGGAGGGGTTAATAAGAGGATGCTGGTAATGTACAGCAGGAGAGGGGTTAAAGATGAGGATGCTGGGTAATGTACAGCAGAGGAGGGGTTAATAAGAGGATGCTGGTCATGTACAGCAGAGGAGGGGTTAATAAGAGGATGCTGGTAATGTACAGCAGGGGAGGGGTTAATAAGAGTATGCTGGTAATGTACAGCAGAGGAGGGGTTAATAAGAAGATGCTGGTAATGTCCGGCAGGGGAGGGGTTAATAAGAGGATGCTGGTAATGTACAGCAGAGCAGGGGTTAATAAGAGGATGCTGGTAATGTCCGGCAGGGGAGGGGTTAATAAGAGGATGCTGGTAATGTACAGCATAGCAGGGGTTAATAAGAGGATGCTGGTAATGTACAGCAGTGGAGGGGTTAATAAGAGGATGCTGGTAATGTACAGCAGGAGAGGGGTTAAAGATGAGGATGCTGGGTAATGTACATCAGAGGAGGGGTTAATAAGAGGATGCTGGTAATGTACAGCAGGAGAGGGGTTAAAGATGAGGATGCTGGGTAATGTACAGCAGAGGAGGGGTTAATAAGAGGATGCTGGTCATGTACAGCAGAGGAGGGGTTAATAAGAGGATGCTGGTAATGTACAGCAGGGGAGGGGTTAATAAGAGGATGCTGGTAATGTACAGCAGAGGAGGGGTTAATAAGAGGATGCTGGTAATGTCCGGCAGGGGAGGGGTTAATAAGAGGATGCTGGTAATGTACAGCAGAGCAGGGGTTAATAAGAGGATGCTGGTAATGTGCAGCAGAGGAGGGGTTAATAAGTGGATGCTGGTAATGTACGGCAGGGGAGGGGTTAATAAGAGGATGCTGGTAATGTACAGCAGAGGAGGGGTTAATAAGAGGATGCTGGTAATGTACAGCAGGGGAGGGGTTAATAAGGGGATGCTGGGTAATGTACAGCAGGGGAGGGGTTAATAAGAGGATGCTGGTAATGTACAGCAGGGGGGGTTAATAAGAGGATGCTGGTAATGTACAGCTGGGGAGGGGTTAATAAGAGGATGCTGGTAATGTACAGCAGAGGAGGAGTTAATAAGAGGATGCTGGGTAATGTACAGCAGGAGAGGGGTTAATAGGAGGATGCTGGTAATGTACAGCAGAGGAGGGGTTAATAAGAGGATGCTGGGTAATGTACAGCAGAGGAGGGGTTAATAAGAGGATGCTGGTAATGTACAGCAGGGGAGGGGTTAATAAGGGGATGCTGGTAATGTACAGCAGAGGAGGGGTTAATAAGAGGATGCTGGGTATTGTACAGCAGGAGAGGGGTTAATAGGAGGATGCTGGGTAATGTACAGCAGGGGAGGGGTTAAGAGGATGATGGGTAATGTACAGCAGAGGAGTGGTTAATAAGAGGATGCTGGGTAATGTACAGCAGGAGAGGGGTTAATAGGAGGATGCTGGTAATGTACAGCAGTATAGGGGTTAATAGGAGGATGCTGGTAATCTCCGGCAGAGGAGGGGTTAAAAAGAGGATGCTGGGTAATGTACAGCAGGAGAGGGGTTAATAGGAGGATGCTGGTAATGTACAGGAGGGGAGGGGTTAATAAGAGGATGCTGGTAATGTCCGGCAGAGCAGGGGTTAATAAGAGGATGCTGGTAATGTACAGCAGAGGAGGGGTTAATAAGAGGATGCTGGTAATGTCCGGCAGAGCAGGAGTTAATAAGAGGATGCTGGTAATGTACAGCAGGGGAGGGGTCAATAAGAGGATGCTGGTAATGTGCAGCAGGGGAGGGGTTAATAAGAGGATGATGGTAATGTCCGGCAGAGCAGGAGTTAATAAGAGGATGCTGGTAATGTGCAGCAGGGGAGGGGTTAATAAGAGGATGCTGGTAATGTACAGCAGGGGAGGGGTTAATAAGAGGATGCTGGTAATGTACAGCAGGAGAGGGGTTAAAGATGAGGATGCTGGGTAATGTACAGCAGAGGAGGGGTTAATAAGAGGTTGCTGGTAATGTGCAGCAGGGGAGGGGTTAATAAGAGGATGCTGGCAATGTCCGGCAGAGCAGGGGTTAATAAGAGGATGCTGGCAATGTCCGGCAGAGCAGGGGTTAATAGGAGGATGCTGGGTAATGTACAGCAGGGGAGGGGTTAAGAGGATGCTGGGTAATGTACAGCAGAGGAGGGGTTAATAAGAGGATGCTGGTAATGTGTAGCAGGGGAGGGGTTAATAAGAGGATGCTGGTAATGTTCGGCAGAGCAGGGGTTAATAGGAGGATGCTGGTAATGTACAGCAGGGGAGGGGTTAATAAGAGGATGCTGGTAATGTACAGCAGGAGAGGGGTTAAAGATGAGGATGCTGGGTAATGTACAGCAGAGGAGGGGTTAATAAGAGGATGCTGGTCATGTACAGCAGAGGAGGGGTTAATAAGAGGATGCTGGTAATGTACAGCAGGGGAGGGGTTAATAAGAGTATGCTGGTAATGTACAGCAGAGGAGGGGTTAATAAGAGGATGCTGGTAATGTCCGGCAGGGGAGGGGTTAATAAGAGGATGCTGGTAATGTACAGCAGAGCAGGGGTTAATAAGAGGATGCTGGTAATGTCCGGCAGGGGAGGGGTTAATAAGAGGATGCTGGTAATGTACAGCATAGCAGGGGTTAATAAGAGGATGCTGGTAATGTACAGCAGTGGAGGGGTTAATAAGAGGATGCTGGTAATGTACAGCAGGAGAGGGGTTAAAGATGAGGATGCTGGGTAATGTACATCAGAGGAGGGGTTAATAAGAGGATGCTGGTAATGTACAGCAGGAGAGGGGTTAAAGATGAGGATGCTGGGTAATGTACAGCAGAGGAGGGGTTAATAAGAGGATGCTGGTCATGTACAGCAGAGGAGGGGTTAATAAGAGGATGCTGGTAATGTACAGCAGGGGAGGGGTTAATAAGAGGATGCTGGTAATGTACAGCAGAGGAGGGGTTAATAAGAGGATGCTGGTAATGTCCGGCAGGGGAGGGGTTAATAAGAGGATGCTGGTAATGTACAGCAGAGCAGGGGTTAATAAGAGGATGCTGGTAATGTCCGGCAGGGGAGGGGTTAATAAGAGGATGCTGGTAATGTACAGCATAGCAGGGGTTAATAAGAGGATGCTGGTAATGTACAGCAGGGGAGGGGTTAATAAGAGGATGCTGGTAATGTACAGCAGGAGAGGGGTTAAAGATGAGGATGCTGGGTAATGTACAGCAGAGGAGGGGTTAATAAGTGGATGCTGGTAATGTGCAGCAGGGGAGGGGTTAATAAGAGGATGCTGGTAATGTCCGGCAGAGCAGGGGTTAATAAGAGGATGCTGGTAATGTACAGCAGGGGAGGGGTTAATACGAGGATGCTGGTAATGTACAGCAGGAGAGGGGTTAAAGCTGAGGATGCTGGGTAATGTACAGCAGAGGAGGGGTTAATAAGAGGATGCTGGTCATGTGCAGCAGAGGAGGGGTTAATAAGAGGATGCTGGTAATGTACAGCAGGGGAGGGGTTAATAAGAGGATGCTGGTAATGTATAGCAGAGGAGGGGTTAATAAGAGGATGCTGGTAATGTCCGGCAGGGGAGGGGTTAATAAGAGGATGCTGGTAATGTACAGCAGAGCAGGGGTTAATAAGAGGATGCTGGTAATGTGCAGCAGAGGAGGGGTTAATAAGTGGATGCTGGTAATGTACGGCAGGGGAGGGGTTAATAAGAGGATGCTGAGTAATGTACAGCAGAGGAGGGGTTAATAAGAGGATGCTGGGTAATGTACAGCAGAGGAGGGGTTAATAAGAGGATGCTGGTAATGTACAGCAGGGGAGGGGTTAATAAGGGGATGCTGGGTAATGTACAGCAGGGGAGGGGTTAATAAGAGGATGCTGGTAATGTACAGCAGGGGGGGTTAATAAGAGGATGCTGATAATGTACAGCAGAGGAGGAGTTAATAAGAGGATGCTGGGTAATGTACAGCAGGAGAGGGGTTAATAGGAGGATGCTGGGTAATGTACAGCAGGGGAGGGGTTAAGAGGATGCTGGGTAATGTACAGCAGAGGAGGGGTTAATAAGAGGATGCTGGTAATGTGTAGCAGGGGAGGGGTTAATAAGAGGATGCTGGTAATGTTCGGCAGAGCAGGGGTTAATAGGAGGATGCTGGTAATGTACAGCAGGGGAGGGGTTAATAAGAGGATGCTGGTAATGTACAGCAGGAGAGGGGTTAAAGATGAGGATGCTGGGTAATGTACAGCAGAGGAGGGGTTAATAAGAGGATGCTGGTCATGTACAGCAGAGGAGGGGTTAATAAGAGGATGCTGGTAATGTACAGCAGGGGAGGGGTTAATAAGAGTATGCTGGTAATGTACAGCAGAGGAGGGGTTAATAAGAAGATGCTGGTAATGTCCGGCAGGGGAGGGGTTAATAAGAGGATGCTGGTAATGTACAGCAGAGCAGGGGTTAATAAGAGGATGCTGGTAATGTCCGGCAAGGGAGGGGTTAATAAGAGGATGCTGGTAATGTACAGCATAGCAGGGGTTAATAAGAGGATGCTGGTAATGTACAGCAGTGGAGGGGTTAATAAGAGGATGCTGGTAATGTACAGCAGGAGAGGGGTTAAAGATGAGGATGCTGGGTAATGTACATCAGAGGAGGGGTTAATAAGAGGATGCTGGTAATGTACAGCAGGAGAGGGGTTAAAGATGAGGATGCTGGGTAATGTACAGCAGAGGAGGGGTTAATAAGAGGATGCTGGTCATGTACAGCAGAGGAGGGGTTAATAAGAGGATGCTGGTAATGTACAGCAGGGGAGGGGTTAATAAGAGGATGCTGGTAATGTACAGCAGAGGAGGGGTTAATAAGAGGATGCTGGTAATGTCCGGCAGGGGAGGGGTTAATAAGAGGATGCTGGTAATGTACAGCAGAGCAGGGGTTAATAAGAGGATGCTGGTAATGTGCAGCAGAGGAGGGGTTAATAAGTGGATGCTGGTAATGTACGGCAGGGGAGGGGTTAATAAGAGGATGCTGGTAATGTACAGCAGAGGAGGGGTTAATAAGAGGATGCTGGTAATGTACAGCAGGGGAGGGGTTAATAAGGGGATGCTGGGTAATGTACAGCAGGGGAGGGGTTAATAAGAGGATGCTGGTAATGTACAGCAGGGGGGGTTAATAAGAGGATGCTGGTAATGTACAGCTGGGGAGGGGTTAATAAGAGGATGCTGGTAATGTACAGCAGAGGAGGAGTTAATAAGAGGATGCTGGGTAATGTACAGCAGGAGAGGGGTTAATAGGAGGATGCTGGTAATGTACAGCAGAGGAGGGGTTAATAAGAGGATGCTGGGTAATGTACAGCAGAGGAGGGGTTAATAAGTGGATGCTGGTAATGTGCAGCAGGGGAGGGGTTAATAAGAGGATGGTGGTAATGTACAGCAGGGGAGGGGTTAATAAGAGGATGCTGGTAATGTACAGCAGAGGAGGGGTTAATAAGAGGATGCTGGTAATGTCCGGCAGGGGAGGGGTTAATAAGAGGATGCTGGTAATGTACAGCAGAGCAGGGGTTAATAAGAGGATGCTGGTAATGTGCAGCAGAGGAGGGGTTAATAAGTGGATGCTGGTAATGTACGGCAGGGGAGGGGTTAATAAGAGGATGCTGAGTAATGTACAGCAGAGGAGGGGTTAATAAGAGGATGCTGGGTAATGTACAGCAGAGGAGGGGTTAATAAGAGGATGCTGGTAATGTACAGCAGGGGAGGGGTTAATAAGGGGATGCTGGGAAATGTACAGCAGGGGAGGGGTTAATAAGAGGATGCTGGTAATGTACAGCAGGGGGGGTTAATAAGAGGATGCTGATAATGTACAGCAGAGGAGGAGTTAATAAGAGGATGCTGGGTAATGTACAGCAGGAGAGGGGTTAATAGGAGGATGCTGGGTAATGTACAGCAGGGGAGGGGTTAAGAGGATGCTGGGTAATGTACAGCAGAGGAGGGGTTAATAAGAGGATGCTGGTAATGTGTAGCAGGGGAGGGGTTAATAAGAGGATGCTGGTAATGTTCGGCAGAGCAGGGGTTAATAGGAGGATGCTGGTAATGTACAGCAGGGGAGGGGTTAATAAGAGGATGCTGGTAATGTACAGCAGGAGAGGGGTTAAAGATGAGGATGCTGGGTAATGTACAGCAGAGGAGGGGTTAATAAGAGGATGCTGGTCATGTACAGCAGAGGAGGGGTTAATAAGAGGATGCTGGTAATGTACAGCAGGGGAGGGGTTAATAAGAGGATGCTGGTAATGTACAGCAGAGGAGGGGTTAATAAGAGGATGCTGGTAATGTCCGGCAGGGGAGGGGTTAATAAGAGGATGCTGGTAATGTACAGCAGAGCAGGGGTTAATAAGAGGATGCTGGTAATGTCCGGCAGGGGAGGGGTTAATAAGAGGATGCTGGTAATGTACAGCATAGCAGGGGTTAATAAGAGGATGCTGGTAATGTACAGCAGGGGAGGGGTTAATAAGAGGATGCTGGTAATGTACAGCAGGAGAGGGGTTAAAGATGAGGATGCTGGGTAATGTACAGCAGAGGAGGGGTTAATAAGAGGATGCTGGTAATGTGCAGCAGGGGAGGGGTTAATAAGAGGATGCTGGTAATGTCCGGCAGAGCAGGGGTTAATAAGAGGATGCTGGTAATGTACAGCAGGGGAGGGGTTAATAAGAGGATGCTGGTAATGTCCGGCAGAGCAGGGGTTAATAAGAGGATGCTGGTAATGTACAGCAGGGGAGGGGTTAATAGGAGGATGCTGGTAATGTACAGGAGGGGAGGGGTTAATAAGAGGATGCTGGTAATGTCCGGCAGAGCAGGGGTTAATAAGAGGATGCTGGTAATGTACAGCAGAGGAGGGGTTAATAAGAGGATGCTGGTAATGTCCGGCAGAGCAGGAGTTAATAAGAGGATGCTGGTAATGTACAGCAGGAGAAGGGTTAATAAGAGGATGCTGGAAATGTACAGCAGGGGAGGGGTTAATAAGAGGATGCTGGTAATGTACAGCAGGGGAGGGGTTAATAAGAGGATGCTGGTAATGTACAGCAGTATAGGGGTTAAAAGGAGGATGCTGGTAATCTCCGGCAGAGGAGGGGTTAACAAGAGGATGCTGGGTAATGTACAGCAGGAGAGGGGTTAATAGGAGGATGCTGGTAATGTACAGGAGGGGAGGGGTTAATAAGAGGATGCTGGTAATGTCTGGCAGAGCAGGGGTTAATAAGAGGATGCTGGTAATGTACAGCAGAGGAGGGGTTAATAAGAGGATGCTGGTAATGTCCGGCAGAGCAGGAGTTAATAAGAGGATGCTGGTAATGTGCAGCAGGGGAGGGGTCAATAAGAGGATGCTGGTAATGTGCAGCAGGGGAGGGGTTAATAAGAGGATGCTGGTAATGTGCAGCAGGGGAGGGGTTAATAAGAGGATGCTGGTAATGTCCGGCAGAGCAGGAGTTAATAAGAGGATGCTGGTAATGTGCAGCAGGGGAGGGATTAATAAGAGGATGCTGGTAATGTACAGCAGGGGAGGGGTTAATAAGGATGCTGGTAATGTACAGCAGGAGAGGGGTTAAAGATGAGGATGCTGGGTAATGTACAGCAGAGGAGGGGTTAATAAGAGGATGCTGGTAATGTGCAGCAGGGGAGGGGTTAATAAGAGGATGCTGGTAATGTCCGGCAGAGCAGGGGTTAATAAGAGGATGCTGGTAATGTACAGCAGGGGAGGGGTTAATACGAGGATGCTGGTAATGTACAGCAGGAGAGGGGTTAAAGCTGAGGATGCTGGGTAATGTACAGCAGAGGAGGGGTTAATAAGAGGATGCTGGTCATGTGCAGCAGAGGAGGGGTTAATAAGAGGATGCTGGTAATGTACAGCAGGGGAGGGGTTAATAAGAGGATGCTGGTAATGTACAGCAGAGGAGGGGTTAATAAGAGGATGCTGGTAATGTCCGGCAGGGGAGGGGTTAATAAGAGGATGCTGGTAATGTACAGCAGAGCAGGGGTTAATAAGAGGATGCTGGTAATGTGCAGCAGAGGAGGGGTTAATAAGTGGATGCTGGTAATGTACGGCAGGGGAGGGGTTAATAAGAGGATGCTGAGTAATGTACAGCAGAGGAGGGGTTAATAAGAGGATGCTGGGTAATGTACAGCAGAGGAGGGGTTAATAAGAGGATGCTGCTAATGTACAGCAGGGGAGGGGTTAATAAGGGGATGCTGGGTAATGTACAGCAGGGGAGGGGTTAATAAGAGGATGCTGGTAATGTACAGCAGGGGGGGTTAATAAGAGGATGCTGGTAATGTACAGCTGGGGAGGGGTTAATAAGAGGATGCTGGTAATGTACAGCAGAGGAGGAGTTAATAAGAGGATGCTGGGTAATGTACAGCAGGAGAGGGGTTAATAGGAGGATGCTGGGTAATGTACAGCAGGGGAGGGGTTAAGAGGATGCTGGGTAATGTACAGCAGAGGAGGGGTTAATAAGAGGATGCTGGTAATGTGTAGCAGGGGAGGGGTTAATAAGAGGATGCTGGTAATGTTCGGCAGAGCAGGGGTTAATAGGAGGATGCTGGTAATGTACAGCAGGGGAGGGGTTAATAAGAGGATGCTGGTAATGTACAGCAGGAGAGGGGTTAAAGATGAGGATGCTGGGTAATGTACAGCAGAGGAGGGGTTAATAAGTGGATGCTGGTAATGTGCAGCAGGGGAGGGGTTAATAAGAGGATGCTGGTAAGTCCGGCAGAGCAGGGGTTAATAAGAGGATGCTGGTAATGTACAGCAGGGGAGGGGTTAATACGAGGATGCTGGTAATGTACAGCAGGAGAGGGGTTAAAGCTGAGGATGCTGGGTAATGTACAGCAGAGGAGGGGTTAATAAGAGGATGCTGGTCATGTGCAGCAGAGGAGGGGTTAATAAGAGGATGCTGGTAATGTACAGCAGGGGAGGGGTTAATAAGAGGATGCTGGTAATGTATAGCAGAGGAGGGGTTAATAAGAGGATGCTGGTAATGTCCGGCAGGGGAGGGGTTAATAAGAGGATGCTGGTAATGTACAGCAGAGCAGGGGTTAATAAGAGGATGCTGGTAATGTGCAGCAGAGGAGGGGTTAATAAGTGGATGCTGGTAATGTACGGCAGGGGAGGGGTTAATAAGAGGATGCTGAGTAATGTACAGCAGAGGAGGGGTTAATAAGAGGATGCTGGGTAATGTACAGCAGAGGAGGGGTTAATAAGAGGATGCTGGTAATGTACAGCAGGGGAGGGGTTAATAAGGGGATGCTGGGTAATGTACAGCAGGGGAGGGGTTAATAAGAGGATGCTGGTAATGTACAGCAGGGGGGGTTAATAAGAGGATGCTGATAATGTACAGCAGAGGAGGAGTTAATAAGAGGATGCTGGGTAATGTACAGCAGGAGAGGGGTTAATAGGAGGATGCTGGGTAATGTACAGCAGGAGAGGGGTTAAGAGGATGCTGGGTAATGTACAGCAGAGGAGGGGTTAATAAGGGGATGCTGGTAATGTGTAGCAGGGGAGGGGTTAATAAGAGGATGCTGGTAATGTTCGGCAGAGCAGGGGTTAATAGGAGGATGCTGGTAATGTACAGCAGGGGAGGGGTTAATAAGAGGATGCTGGTAATGTACAGCAGGAGAGGGGTTAAAGATGAGGATGCTGGGTAATGTACAGCAGAGGAGGGGTTAATAAGAGGATGCTGGTCATGTACAGCAGAGGAGGGGTTAATAAGAGGATGCTGGTAATGTACAGCAGGGGAGGGGTTAATAAGAGTATGCTGGTAATGTACAGCAGAGGAGGGGTTAATAAGAAGATGCTGGTAATGTCCGGCAGGGGAGGGGTTAATAAGAGGATGCTGGTAATGTACAGCAGAGCAGGGGTTAATAAGAGGATGCTGGTAATGTCCGGCAAGGGAGGGGTTAATAAGAGGATGCTGGTAATGTACAGCATAGCAGGGGTTAATAAGAGGATGCTGGTAATGTACAGCAGTGGAGGGGTTAATAAGAGGATGCTGGTAATGTACAGCAGGAGAGGGGTTAAAGATGAGGATGCTGGGTAATGTACATCAGAGGAGGGGTTAATAAGAGGATGCTGGTAATGTACAGCAGGAGAGGGGTTAAAGATGAGGATGCTGGGTAATGTACAGCAGAGGAGGGGTTAATAAGAGGATGCTGGTCATGTACAGCAGAGGAGTGGTTAATAAGAGGATGCTGGTAATGTACAGCAGGGGAGGGGTTAATAAGAGGATGCTGGTAATGTACAGCAGAGGAGGGGTTAATAAGAGGATGCTGGTAATGTCCGGCAGGGGAGGGGTTAATAAGAGGATGCTGGTAATGTACAGCAGAGCAGGGGTTAATAAGAGGATGCTGGTAATGTGCAGCAGAGGAGGGGTTAATAAGTGGATGCTGGTAATGTACGGCAGGGGAGGGGTTAATAAGAGGATGCTGGTAATGTACAGCAGAGGAGGGGTTAATAAGAGGATGCTGGTAATGTACAGCAGGGGAGGGGTTAATAAGGGGATGCTGGGTAATGTACAGCAGGGGAGGGGTTAATAAGAGGATGCTGGTAATGTACAGCAGGGGGGGTTAATAAGAGGATGCTGGTAATGTACAGCTGGGGAGGGGTTAATAAGAGGATGCTGGTAATGTACAGCAGAGGAGGAGTTAATAAGAGGATGCTGGGTAATGTACAGCAGGAGAGGGGTTAATAGGAGGATGCTGGTAATGTACAGCAGAGGAGGGGTTAATAAGAGGATGCTGGGTAATGTACAGCAGAGGAGGGGTTAATAAGAGGATGCTGGTAATGTACAGCAGGGGAGGGGTTAATAAGGGGATGCTGGTAATGTACAGCAGAGGAGGGGTTAATAAGAGGATGCTGGGTATTGTACAGCAGGAGAGGGGTTAATAGGAGGATGCTGGGTAATGTACAGCAGGGGAGGGGTTAAGAGGATGATGGGTAATGTACAGCAGAGGAGTGGTTAATAAGAGGATGCTGGGTAATGTACAGCAGGAGAGGGGTTAATAGGAGGATGCTGGTAATGTACAGCAGTATAGGGGTTAATAGGAGGATGCTGGTAATCTCCGACAGAGGAGGGGTTAAAAAGAGGATGCTGGGTAATGTACAGCAGGAGAGGGGTTAATAGGAGGATGCTGGTAATGTACAGGAGGGGAGGGGTTAATAAGAGGATGCTGGTAATGTCTGGCAGAGCAGGGGTTAATAAGAGGATGCTGGTAATGTACAGCAGAGGAGGGGTTAATAAGAGGATGCTGGTAATGTCCGGCAGAGCAGGAGTTAATAAGAGGATGCTGGTAATGTGCAGCAGGGGAGGGGTCAATAAGAGGATGCTGGTAATGTGCAGCAGGGGAGGGATTAATAAGAGGATGCTGGTAATGTACAGCAGGGGAGGGGTTAATAAGGATGCTGGTAATGTACAGCAGGAGAGGGGTTAAAGATGAGGATGCTGGGTAATGTACAGCAGAGGAGGGGTTAATAAGTGGATGCTGGTAATGTGCAGCAGGGGAGGGGTTAATAAGAGGATGGTGGTAATGTACAGCAGGGGAGGGGTTAATAAGAGGATGCTGGTAATGTACAGCAGAGGAGGGGTTAATAAGAGGATGCTGGTAATGTCCGGCAGGGGAGGGGTTAATAAGAGGATGCTGGTAATGTACAGCAGAGCAGGGGTTAATAAGAGGATGCTGGTAATGTGCAGCAGAGGAGGGGTTAATAAGTGGATGCTGGTAATGTACGGCAGGGGAGGGGTTAATAAGAGGATGCTGAGTAATGTACAGCAGAGGAGGGGTTAATAAGAGGATGCTGGGTAATGTACAGCAGAGGAGGGGTTAATAAGAGGATGCTGGTAATGTACAGCAGGGGAGGGGTTAATAAGGGGATGCTGGGAAATGTACAGCAGGGGAGGGGTTAATAAGAGGATGCTGGTAATGTACAGCAGGGGGGGTTAATAAGAGGATGCTGGTAATGTACAGCTGGGGAGGGGTTAATAAGAGGATGCTGGTAATGTACAGCAGAGGAGGAGTTAATAAGAGGATGCTGGGTAATGTACAGCAGGAGAGGGGTTAATAGGAGGATGCTGGGTAATGTACAGCAGGGGAGGGGTTAAGAGGATGCTGGGTAATGTACAGCAGAGGAGGGGTTAATAAGAGGATGCTGGTAATGTGTAGCAGGGGAGGGGTTAATAAGAGGATGCTGGTAATGTTCGGCAGAGCAGGGGTTAATAGGAGGATGCTGGTAATGTACAGCAGGGGAGGGGTTAATAAGAGGATGCTGGTAATGTACAGCAGGAGAGGGGTTAAAGATGAGGATGCTGGGTAATGTACAGCAGAGGAGGGGTTAATAAGAGGATGCTGGTCATGTACAGCAGAGGAGGGGTTAATAAGAGGATGCTGGTAATGTACAGCAGGGGAGGGGTTAATAAGAGTATGCTGGTAATGTACAGCAGAGGAGGGGTTAATAAGAAGATGCTGGTAATGTCCGGCAGGGGAGGGGTTAATAAGAGGATGCTGGTAATGTACAGCAGAGCAGGGGTTAATAAGAGGATGCTGGTAATGTCCGGCAAGGGAGGGGTTAATAAGAGGATGCTGGTAATGTACAGCATAGCAGGGGTTAATAAGAGGATGCTGGTAATGTACAGCAGTGGAGGGGTTAATAAGAGGATGCTGGTAATGTACAGCAGGAGAGGGGTTAAAGATGAGGATGCTGGGTAATGTACATCAGAGGAGGGGTTAATAAGAGGATGCTGGTAATGTACAGCAGGAGAGGGGTTAAAGATGAGGATGCTGGGTAATGTACAGCAGAGGAGGGGTTAATAAGAGGATGCTGGTCATGTACAGCAGAGGAGGGGTTAATAAGAGGATGCTGGTAATGTACAGCAGGGGAGGGGTTAATAAGAGGATGCTGGTAATGTACAGCAGAGGAGGGGTTAATAAGAGGATGCTGGTAATGTCCGGCAGGGGAGGGGTTAATAAGAGGATGCTGGTAATGTACAGCAGAGCAGGGGTTAATAAGAGGATGCTGGTAATGTGCAGCAGAGGAGGGGTTAATAAGTGGATGCTGGTAATGTACGGCAGGGGAGGGGTTAATAAGAGGATGCTGGTAATGTACAGCAGAGGAGGGGTTAATAAGAGGATGCTGGTAATGTACAGCAGGGGAGGGGTTAATAAGGGGATGCTGGGTAATGTACAGCAGGGGAGGGGTTAATAAGAGGATGCTGGTAATGTACAGCAGGGGGGGTTAATAAGAGGATGCTGGTAATGTACAGCTGGGGAGGGGTTAATAAGAGGATGCTGGTAATGTACAGCAGAGGAGGAGTTAATAAGAGGATGCTGGGTAATGTACAGCAGGAGAGGGGTTAATAGGAGGATGCTGGTAATGTACAGCAGAGGAGGGGTTAATAAGAGGATGCTGGGTAATGTACAGCAGAGGAGGGGTTAATAAGAGGATGCTGGTAATGTACAGCAGGGGAGGGGTTAATAAGGGGATGCTGGTAATGTACAGCAGAGGAGGGGTTAATAAGAGGATGCTGGGTATTGTACAGCAGGAGAGGGGTTAATAGGAGGATGCTGGGTAATGTACAGCAGGGGAGGGGTTAAGAGGATGATGGGTAATGTACAGCAGAGGAGTGGTTAATAAGAGGATGCTGGGTAATGTACAGCAGGAGAGGGGTTAATAGGAGGATGCTGGTAATGTACAGCAGTATAGGGGTTAATAGGAGGATGCTGGTAATCTCCGGCAGAGGAGGGGTTAAAAAGAGGATGCTGGGTAATGTACAGCAGGAGAGGGGTTAATAGGAGGATGCTGGTAATGTACAGGAGGGGAGGGGTTAATAAGAGGATGCTGGTAATGTCTGGCAGAGCAGGGGTTAATAAGAGGATGCTGGTAATGTACAGCAGAGGAGGGGTTAATAAGAGGATGCTGGTAATGTCCGGCAGAGCAGGAGTTAATAAGAGGATGCTGGTAATGTGCAGCAGGGGAAGGGTCAATAAGAGGATGCTGGTAATGTGCAGCAGGGGAGGGATTAATAAGAGGATGCTGGTAATGTACAGCAGGGGAGGGGTTAATAAGGATGCTGGTAATGTACAGCAGGAGAGGGGTTAAAGATGAGGATGCTGGGTAATGTACAGCAGAGGAGGGGTTAATAAGTGGATGCTGGTAATGTGCAGCAGGGGAGGGGTTAATAAGAGGATGGTGGTAATGTACAGCAGGGGAGGGGTTAATAAGAGGATGCTGGTAATGTACAGCAGAGGAGGGGTTAATAAGAGGATGCTGGTAATGTCCGGCAGGGGAGGGGTTAATAAGAGGATGCTGGTAATGTACAGCAGAGCAGGGGTTAATAAGAGGATGCTGGTAATGTGCAGCAGAGGAGGGGTTAATAAGTGGATGCTGGTAATGTACGGCAGGGGAGGGGTTAATAAGAGGATGCTGAGTAATGTACAGCAGAGGAGGGGTTAATAAGAGGATGCTGGGTAATGTACAGCAGAGGAGGGGTTAATAAGAGGATGCTGGTAATGTACAGCAGGGGAGGGGTTAATAAGGGGATGCTGGGAAATGTACAGCAGGGGAGGGGTTAATAAGAGGATGCTGGTAATGTACAGCAGGGGGGGTTAATAAGAGGATGCTGATAATGTACAGCAGAGGAGGAGTTAATAAGAGGATGCTGGGTAATGTACAGCAGGAGAGGGGTTAATAGGAGGATGCTGGGTAATGTACAGCAGGGGAGGGGTTAAGAGGATGCTGGGTAATGTACAGCAGAGGAGGGGTTAATAAGAGGATGCTGGTAATGTGTAGCAGGGGAGGGGTTAATAAGAGGATGCTGGTAATGTTCGGCAGAGCAGGGGTTAATAGGAGGATGCTGGTAATGTACAGCAGGGGAGGGGTTAATAAGAGGATGCTGGTAATGTACAGCAGGAGAGGGGTTAAAGATGAGGATGCTGGGTAATGTACAGCAGAGGAGGGGTTAATAAGAGGATGCTGGTCATGTACAGCAGAGGAGGGGTTAATAAGAGGATGCTGGTAATGTACAGCAGGGGAGGGGTTAATAAGAGGATGCTGGTAATGTACAGCAGAGGAGGGGTTAATAAGAGGATGCTGGTAATGTCCGGCAGGGGAGGGGTTAATAAGAGGATGCTGGTAATGTACAGCAGAGCAGGGGTTAATAAGAGGATGCTGGTAATGTCCGGCAGGGGAGGGGTTAATAAGAGGATCCTGGTAATGTACAGCATAGCAGGGGTTAATAAGAGGATGCTGGTAATGTACAGCAGGGGAGGGGTTAATAAGAGGATGCTGGTAATGTACAGCAGGAGAGGGGTTAAAGATGAGGATGCTGGGTAATGTACAGCAGAGGAGGGGTTAATAAGAGGATGCTGGTAATGTGCAGCAGGGGAGGGGTTAATAAGAGGATGCTGGTAATGTCCGGCAGAGCAGGGGTTAATAAGAGGATGCTGGTAATGTACAGCAGGGGAGGGGTTAATAAGAGGATGCTGGTAATGTCCGGCAGAGCAGGGGTTAATAAGAGGATGCTGGTAATGTACAGCAGGGGAGGGGTTAATAGGAGGATGCTGGTAATGTACAGGAGGGGAGGGGTTAATAAGAGGATGCTGGTAATGTCCGGCAGAGCAGGGGTTAATAAGAGGATGCTGGTAATGTACAGCAGAGGAGGGGTTAATAAGTGGATGCTGGTAATGTCCGGCAGAGCAGGAGTTAATAAGAGGATGCTGGTAATGTACAGCAGGAGAAGGGTTAATAAGAGGATGCTGGAAATGTACAGCAGGGGAGGGGTTAATAAGAGGATGCTGGTAATGTACAGCAGGGGAGGGGTTAATAAGAGGATGCTGGTAATGTACAGCAGTATAGGGGTTAAAAGGAGGATGCTGGTAATCTCCGGCAGAGGAGGGGTTAACAAGAGGATGCTGGGTAATGTACAGCAGGAGAGGGGTTAATAGGAGGATGCTGGTAATGTACAGGAGGGGAGGGGTTAATAAGAGGATGCTGGTAATGTCTGGCAGAGCAGGGGTTAATAAGAGGATGCTGGTAATGTACAGCAGAGGAGGGGTTAATAAGAGGATGCTGGTAATGTCCGGCAGAGCAGGAGTTAATAAGAGGATGCTGGTAATGTGCAGCAGGGGAGGGGTCAATAAGAGGATGCTGGTAATGTGCAGCAGGGGAGGGGTTAATAAGAGGATGCTGGTAATGTGCAGCAGGGGAGGGGTTAATAAGAGGATGCTGGTAATGTCCGGCAGAGCAGGAGTTAATAAGAGGATGCTGGTAATGTGCAGCAGGGGAGGGATTAATAAGAGGATGCTGGTAATGTACAGCAGGGGAGGGGTTAATAAGGATGCTGGTAATGTACAGCAGGAGAGGGGTTAAAGATGAGGATGCTGGGTAATGTACAGCAGAGGAGGGGTTAATAAGAGGATGCTGGTAATGTGCAGCAGGGGAGGGGTTAATAAGAGGATGCTGGTAATGTCCGGCAGAGCAGGGGTTAATAAGAGGATGCTGGTAATGTACAGCAGGGGAGGGGTTAATACGAGGATGCTGGTAATGTACAGCAGGAGAGGGGTTAAAGCTGAGGATGCTGGGTAATGTACAGCAGAGGAGGGGTTAATAAGAGGATGCTGGTCATGTGCAGCAGAGGAGGGGTTAATAAGAGGATGCTGGTAATGTACAGCAGGGGAGGGGTTAATAAGAGGATGCTGGTAATGTACAGCAGAGGAGGGGTTAATAAGAGGATGCTGGTAATGTCCGGCAGGGGAGGGGTTAATAAGAGGATGCTGGTAATGTACAGCAGAGCAGGGGTTAATAAGAGGATGCTGGTAATGTGCAGCAGAGGAGGGGTTAATAAGTGGATGCTGGTAATGTACGGCAGGGGAGGGGTTAATAAGAGGATGCTGAGTAATGTACAGCAGAGGAGGGGTTAATAAGAGGATGCTGGGTAATGTACAGCAGAGGAGGGGTTAATAAGAGGATGCTGCTAATGTACAGCAGGGGAGGGGTTAATAAGGGGATGCTGGGTAATGTACAGCAGGGGAGGGGTTAATAAGAGGATGCTGGTAATGTACAGCAGGGGGGGTTAATAAGAGGATGCTGGTAATGTACAGCTGGGGAGGGGTTAATAAGAGGATGCTGGTAATGTACAGCAGAGGAGGAGTTAATAAGAGGATGCTGGGTAATGTACAGCAGGAGAGGGGTTAATAGGAGGATGCTGGGTAATGTACAGCAGGGGAGGGGTTAAGAGGATGCTGGGTAATGTACAGCAGAGGAGGGGTTAATAAGAGGATGCTGGTAATGTGTAGCAGGGGAGGGGTTAATAAGAGGATGCTGGTAATGTTCGGCAGAGCAGGGGTTAATAGGAGGATGCTGGTAATGTACAGCAGGGGAGGGGTTAATAAGAGGATGCTGGTAATGTACAGCAGGAGAGGGGTTAAAGATGAGGATGCTGGGTAATGTACAGCAGAGGAGGGGTTAATAAGTGGATGCTGGTAATGTGCAGCAGGGGAGGGGTTAATAAGAGGATGCTGGTAAGTCCGGCAGAGCAGGGGTTAATAAGAGGATGCTGGTAATGTACAGCAGGGGAGGGGTTAATACGAGGATGCTGGTAATGTACAGCAGGAGAGGGGTTAAAGCTGAGGATGCTGGGTAATGTACAGCAGAGGAGGGGTTAATAAGAGGATGCTGGTCATGTGCAGCAGAGGAGGGGTTAATAAGAGGATGCTGGTAATGTACAGCAGGGGAGGGGTTAATAAGAGGATGCTGGTAATGTATAGCAGAGGAGGGGTTAATAAGAGGATGCTGGTAATGTCCGGCAGGGGAGGGGTTAATAAGAGGATGCTGGTAATGTACAGCAGAGCAGGGGTTAATAAGAGGATGCTGGTAATGTGCAGCAGAGGAGGGGTTAATAAGTGGATGCTGGTAATGTACGGCAGGGGAGGGGTTAATAAGAGGATGCTGAGTAATGTACAGCAGAGGAGGGGTTAATAAGAGGATGCTGGGTAATGTACAGCAGAGGAGGGGTTAATAAGAGGATGCTGGTAATGTACAGCAGGGGAGGGGTTAATAAGGGGATGCTGGGTAATGTACAGCAGGGGAGGGGTTAATAAGAGGATGCTGGTAATGTACAGCAGGGGGGGTTAATAAGAGGATGCTGATAATGTACAGCAGAGGAGGAGTTAATAAGAGGATGCTGGGTAATGTACAGCAGGAGAGGGGTTAATAGGAGGATGCTGGGTAATGTACAGCAGGGGAGGGGTTAAGAGGATGCTGGGTAATGTACAGCAGAGGAGGGGTTAATAAGAGGATGCTGGTAATGTGTAGCAGGGGAGGGGTTAATAAGAGGATGCTGGTAATGTTCGGCAGAGCAGGGGTTAATAGGAGGATGCTGGTAATGTACAGCAGGGGAGGGGTTAATAAGAGGATGCTGGTAATGTACAGCAGGAGAGGGGTTAAAGATGAGGATGCTGGGTAATGTACAGCAGAGGAGGGGTTAATAAGAGGATGCTGGTCATGTACAGCAGAGGAGGGGTTAATAAGAGGATGCTGGTAATGTACAGCAGGGGAGGGGTTAATAAGAGTATGCTGGTAATGTACAGCAGAGGAGGGGTTAATAAGAAGATGCTGGTAATGTCCGGCAGGGGAGGGGTTAATAAGAGGATGCTGGTAATGTACAGCAGAGCAGGGGTTAATAAGAGGATGCTGGTAATGTCCGGCAAGGGAGGGGTTAATAAGAGGATGCTGGTAATGTACAGCATAGCAGGGGTTAATAAGAGGATGCTGGTAATGTACAGCAGTGGAGGGGTTAATAAGAGGATGCTGGTAATGTACAGCAGGAGAGGGGTTAAAGATGAGGATGCTGGGTAATGTACATCAGAGGAGGGGTTAATAAGAGGATGCTGGTAATGTACAGCAGGAGAGGGGTTAAAGATGAGGATGCTGGGTAATGTACAGCAGAGGAGGGGTTAATAAGAGGATGCTGGTCATGTACAGCAGAGGAGTGGTTAATAAGAGGATGCTGGTAATGTACAGCAGGGGAGGGGTTAATAAGAGGATGCTGGTAATGTACAGCAGAGGAGGGGTTAATAAGAGGATGCTGGTAATGTCCGGCAGGGGAGGGGTTAATAAGAGGATGCTGGTAATGTACAGCAGAGCAGGGGTTAATAAGAGGATGCTGGTAATGTGCAGCAGAGGAGGGGTTAATAAGTGGATGCTGGTAATGTACGGCAGGGGAGGGGTTAATAAGAGGATGCTGAGTAATGTACAGCAGAGGAGGGGTTAATAAGAGGATGCTGGGTAATGTACAGCAGAGGAGGGGTTAATAAGAGGATGCTGGTAATGTACAGCAGGGGAGGGGTTAATAAGGGGATGCTGGGAAATGTACAGCAGGGGAGGGGTTAATAAGAGGATGCTGGTAATGTACAGCAGGGGGGGTTAATAAGAGGATGCTGGTAATGTACAGCTGGGGAGGGGTTAATAAGAGGATGCTGGTAATGTACAGCAGAGGAGGAGTTAATAAGAGGATGCTGGGTAATGTACAGCAGGAGAGGGGTTAATAGGAGGATGCTGGGTAATGTACAGCAGGGGAGGGGTTAAGAGGATGCTGGGTAATGTACAGCAGAGGAGGGGTTAATAAGAGGATGCTGGTAATGTGTAGCAGGGGAGGGGTTAATAAGAGGATGCTGGTAATGTTCGGCAGAGCAGGGGTTAATAGGAGGATGCTGGTAATGTACAGCAGGGGAGGGGTTAATAAGAGGATGCTGGTAATGTACAGCAGGAGAGGGGTTAAAGATGAGGATGCTGGGTAATGTACAGCAGAGGAGGGGTTAATAAGAGGATGCTGGTCATGTACAGCAGAGGAGGGGTTAATAAGAGGATGCTGGTAATGTACAGCAGGGGAGGGGTTAATAAGAGTATGCTGGTAATGTACAGCAGAGGAGGGGTTAATAAGAAGATGCTGGTAATGTCCGGCAGGGGAGGGGTTAATAAGAGGATGCTGGTAATGTACAGCAGAGCAGGGGTTAATAAGAGGATGCTGGTAATGTCCGGCAAGGGAGGGGTTAATAAGAGGATGCTGGTAATGTACAGCATAGCAGGGGTTAATAAGAGGATGCTGGTAATGTACAGCAGTGGAGGGGTTAATAAGAGGATGCTGGTAATGTACAGCAGGAGAGGGGTTAAAGATGAGGATGCTGGGTAATGTACATCAGAGGAGGGGTTAATAAGAGGATGCTGGTAATGTACAGCAGGAGAGGGGTTAAAGATGAGGATGCTGGGTAATGTACAGCAGAGGAGGGGTTAATAAGAGGATGCTGGTCATGTACAGCAGAGGAGGGGTTAATAAGAGGATGCTGGTAATGTACAGCAGGGGAGGGGTTAATAAGAGGATGCTGGTAATGTACAGCAGAGGAGGGGTTAATAAGAGGATGCTGGTAATGTCCGGCAGGGGAGGGGTTAATAAGAGGATGCTGGTAATGTACAGCAGAGCAGGGGTTAATAAGAGGATGCTGGTAATGTGCAGCAGAGGAGGGGTTAATAAGTGGATGCTGGTAATGTACGGCAGGGGAGGGGTTAATAAGAGGATGCTGGTAATGTACAGCAGAGGAGGGGTTAATAAGAGGATGCTGGTAATGTACAGCAGGGGAGGGGTTAATAAGGGGATGCTGGGTAATGTACAGCAGGGGAGGGGTTAATAAGAGGATGCTGGTAATGTACAGCAGGGGGGGTTAATAAGAGGATGCTGGTAATGTACAGCTGGGGAGGGGTTAATAAGAGGATGCTGGTAATGTACAGCAGAGGAGGAGTTAATAAGAGGATGCTGGGTAATGTACAGCAGGAGAGGGGTTAATAGGAGGATGCTGGTAATGTACAGCAGAGGAGGGGTTAATAAGAGGATGCTGGGTAATGTACAGCAGAGGAGGGGTTAATAAGAGGATGCTGGTAATGTACAGCAGGGGAGGGGTTAATAAGGGGATGCTGGTAATGTACAGCAGAGGAGGGGTTAATAAGAGGATGCTGGGTATTGTACAGCAGGAGAGGGGTTAATAGGAGGATGCTGGGTAATGTACAGCAGGGGAGGGGTTAAGAGGATGATGGGTAATGTACAGCAGAGGAGTGGTTAATAAGAGGATGCTGGGTAATGTACAGCAGGAGAGGGGTTAATAGGAGGATGCTGGTAATGTACAGCAGTATAGGGGTTAATAGGAGGATGCTGGTAATCTCCGGCAGAGGAGGGGTTAAAAAGAGGATGCTGGGTAATGTACAGCAGGAGAGGGGTTAATAGGAGGATGCTGGTAATGTACAGGAGGGGAGGGGTTAATAAGAGGATGCTGGTAATGTCTGGCAGAGCAGGGGTTAATAAGAGGATGCTGGTAATGTACAGCAGAGGAGGGGTTAATAAGAGGATGCTGGTAATGTCCGGCAGAGCAGGAGTTAATAAGAGGATGCTGGTAATGTGCAGCAGGGGAAGGGTCAATAAGAGGATGCTGGTAATGTGCAGCAGGGGAGGGATTAATAAGAGGATGCTGGTAATGTACAGCAGGGGAGGGGTTAATAAGGATGCTGGTAATGTACAGCAGGAGAGGGGTTAAAGATGAGGATGCTGGGTAATGTACAGCAGAGGAGGGGTTAATAAGTGGATGCTGGTAATGTGCAGCAGGGGAGGGGTTAATAAGAGGATGCTGGTAATGTCCGGCAGAGCAGGGGTTAATAAGAGGATGCTGGTAATGTACAGCAGGGGAGGGGTTAATACGAGGATGCTGGTAATGTACAACAGGAGAGGGGTTAAAGCTGAGGATGCTGGGTAATGTACAGCAGAGGAGGGGTTAATAAGAGGAAGCTGGTCATGTGCAGCAGAGGAGGGGTTAATAAGAGGATGCTGGTAATGTACAGCAGGGGAGGGGTTAATAAGAGGATGCTGGTAATGTACAGCAGAGGAGGGGTTAATAAGAGGATGCTGGTAATGTCCGGCAGGGGAGGGGTTAATAAGAGGATGCTGGTAATGTACAGCAGAGCAGGGGTTAATAAGAGGATGCTGGTAATGTGCAGCAGAGGAGGGGTTAATAAGTGGATGCTGGTAATGTACGGCAGGGGAGGGGTTAATAAGAGGATGCTGAGTAATGTACAGCAGAGGAGGGGTTAATAAGAGGATGCTGGGTAATGTACAGCAGAGGAGGGGTTAATAAGAGGATGCTGCTAATGTACAGCAGGGGAGGGGTTAATAAGGGGATGCTGGGTAATGTACAGCAGGGGAGGGGTTAATAAGAGGATGCTGGTAATGTACAGCAGGGGGGGTTAATAAGAGGATGCTGGTAATGTACAGCTGGGGAGGGGTTAATAAGAGGATGCTGGTAATGTACAGCAGAGGAGGAGTTAATAAGAGGATGCTGGGTAATGTACAGCAGGAGAGGGGTTAATAGGAGGATGCTGGGTAATGTACAGCAGGGGAGGGGTTAAGAGGATGCTGGGTAATGTACAGCAGAGGAGGGGTTAATAAGAGGATGCTGGTAATGTGTAGCAGGGGAGGGGTTAATAAGAGGATGCTGGTAATGTTCGGCAGAGCAGGGGTTAATAGGAGGATGCTGGTAATGTACAGCAGGGGAGGGGTTAATAAGAGGATGCTGGTAATGTACAGCAGGAGAGGGGTTAAAGATGAGGATGCTGGGTAATGTACAGCAGAGGAGGGGTTAATAAGTGGATGCTGGTAATGTGCAGCAGGGGAGGGGTTAATAAGAGGATGCTGGTAAGTCCGGCAGAGCAGGGGTTAATAAGAGGATGCTGGTAATGTACAGCAGGGGAGGGGTTAATACGAGGATGCTGGTAATGTACAGCAGGAGAGGGGTTAAAGCTGAGGATGCTGGGTAATGTACAGCAGAGGAGGGGTTAATAAGAGGATGCTGGTCATGTGCAGCAGAGGAGGGGTTAATAAGAGGATGCTGGTAATGTACAGCAGGGGAGGGGTTAATAAGAGGATGCTGGTAATGTATAGCAGAGGAGGGGTTAATAAGAGGATGCTGGTAATGTCCGGCAGGGGAGGGGTTAATAAGAGGATGCTGGTAATGTACAGCAGAGCAGGGGTTAATAAGAGGATGCTGGTAATGTGCAGCAGAGGAGGGGTTAATAAGTGGATGCTGGTAATGTACGGCAGGGGAGGGGTTAATAAGAGGATGCTGAGTAATGTACAGCAGAGGAGGGGTTAATAAGAGGATGCTGGGTAATGTACAGCAGAGGAGGGGTTAATAAGAGGATGCTGGTAATGTACAGCAGGGGAGGGGTTAATAAGGGGATGCTGGGTAATGTACAGCAGGGGAGGGGTTAATAAGAGGATGCTGGTAATGTACAGCAGGGGGGGTTAATAAGAGGATGCTGATAATGTACAGCAGAGGAGGAGTTAATAAGAGGATGCTGGGTAATGTACAGCAGGAGAGGGGTTAATAGGAGGATGCTGGGTAATGTACAGCAGGGGAGGGGTTAAGAGGATGCTGGGTAATGTACAGCAGAGGAGGGGTTAATAAGAGGATGCTGGTAATGTGTAGCAGGGGAGGGGTTAATAAGAGGATGCTGGTAATGTTCGGCAGAGCAGGGGTTAATAGGAGGATGCTGGTAATGTACAGCAGGGGAGGGGTTAATAAGAGGATGCTGGTAATGTACAGCAGGAGAGGGGTTAAAGATGAGGATGCTGGGTAATGTACAGCAGAGGAGGGGTTAATAAGAGGATGCTGGTCATGTACAGCAGAGGAGGGGTTAATAAGAGGATGCTGGTAATGTACAGCAGGGGAGGGGTTAATAAGAGTATGCTGGTAATGTACAGCAGAGGAGGGGTTAATAAGAAGATGCTGGTAATGTCCGGCAGGGGAGGGGTTAATAAGAGGATGCTGGTAATGTACAGCAGAGCAGGGGTTAATAAGAGGATGCTGGTAATGTCCGGCAAGGGAGGGGTTAATAAGAGGATGCTGGTAATGTACAGCATAGCAGGGGTTAATAAGAGGATGCTGGTAATGTACAGCAGTGGAGGGGTTAATAAGAGGATGCTGGTAATGTACAGCAGGAGAGGGGTTAAAGATGAGGATGCTGGGTAATGTACATCAGAGGAGGGGTTAATAAGAGGATGCTGGTAATGTACAGCAGGAGAGGGGTTAAAGATGAGGATGCTGGGTAATGTACAGCAGAGGAGGGGTTAATAAGAGGATGCTGGTCATGTACAGCAGAGGAGTGGTTAATAAGAGGATGCTGGTAATGTACAGCAGGGGAGGGGTTAATAAGAGGATGCTGGTAATGTACAGCAGAGGAGGGGTTAATAAGAGGATGCTGGTAATGTCCGGCAGGGGAGGGGTTAATAAGAGGATGCTGGTAATGTACAGCAGAGCAGGGGTTAATAAGAGGATGCTGGTAATGTGCAGCAGAGGAGGGGTTAATAAGTGGATGCTGGTAATGTACGGCAGGGGAGGGGTTAATAAGAGGATGCTGAGTAATGTACAGCAGAGGAGGGGTTAATAAGAGGATGCTGGGTAATGTACAGCAGAGGAGGGGTTAATAAGAGGATGCTGGTAATGTACAGCAGGGGAGGGGTTAATAAGGGGATGCTGGGAAATGTACAGCAGGGGAGGGGTTAATAAGAGGATGCTGGTAATGTACAGCAGGGGGGGTTAATAAGAGGATGCTGGTAATGTACAGCTGGGGAGGGGTTAATAAGAGGATGCTGGTAATGTACAGCAGAGGAGGAGTTAATAAGAGGATGCTGGGTAATGTACAGCAGGAGAGGGGTTAATAGGAGGATGCTGGGTAATGTACAGCAGGGGAGGGGTTAAGAGGATGCTGGGTAATGTACAGCAGAGGAGGGGTTAATAAGAGGATGCTGGTAATGTGTAGCAGGGGAGGGGTTAATAAGAGGATGCTGGTAATGTTCGGCAGAGCAGGGGTTAATAGGAGGATGCTGGTAATGTACAGCAGGGGAGGGGTTAATAAGAGGATGCTGGTAATGTACAGCAGGAGAGGGGTTAAAGATGAGGATGCTGGGTAATGTACAGCAGAGGAGGGGTTAATAAGAGGATGCTGGTCATGTACAGCAGAGGAGGGGTTAATAAGAGGATGCTGGTAATGTACAGCAGGGGAGGGGTTAATAAGAGTATGCTGGTAATGTACAGCAGAGGAGGGGTTAATAAGAAGATGCTGGTAATGTCCGGCAGGGGAGGGGTTAATAAGAGGATGCTGGTAATGTACAGCAGAGCAGGGGTTAATAAGAGGATGCTGGTAATGTCCGGCAAGGGAGGGGTTAATAAGAGGATGCTGGTAATGTACAGCATAGCAGGGGTTAATAAGAGGATGCTGGTAATGTACAGCAGTGGAGGGGTTAATAAGAGGATGCTGGTAATGTACAGCAGGAGAGGGGTTAAAGATGAGGATGCTGGGTAATGTACATCAGAGGAGGGGTTAATAAGAGGATGCTGGTAATGTACAGCAGGAGAGGGGTTAAAGATGAGGATGCTGGGTAATGTACAGCAGAGGAGGGGTTAATAAGAGGATGCTGGTCATGTACAGCAGAGGAGGGGTTAATAAGAGGATGCTGGTAATGTACAGCAGGGGAGGGGTTAATAAGAGGATGCTGGTAATGTACAGCAGAGGAGGGGTTAATAAGAGGATGCTGGTAATGTCCGGCAGGGGAGGGGTTAATAAGAGGATGCTGGTAATGTACAGCAGAGCAGGGGTTAATAAGAGGATGCTGGTAATGTGCAGCAGAGGAGGGGTTAATAAGTGGATGCTGGTAATGTACGGCAGGGGAGGGGTTAATAAGAGGATGCTGGTAATGTACAGCAGAGGAGGGGTTAATAAGAGGATGCTGGTAATGTACAGCAGGGGAGGGGTTAATAAGGGGATGCTGGGTAATGTACAGCAGGGGAGGGGTTAATAAGAGGATGCTGGTAATGTACAGCAGGGGGGGTTAATAAGAGGATGCTGGTAATGTACAGCTGGGGAGGGGTTAATAAGAGGATGCTGGTAATGTACAGCAGAGGAGGAGTTAATAAGAGGATGCTGGGTAATGTACAGCAGGAGAGGGGTTAATAGGAGGATGCTGGTAATGTACAGCAGAGGAGGGGTTAATAAGAGGATGCTGGGTAATGTACAGCAGAGGAGGGGTTAATAAGAGGATGCTGGTAATGTACAGCAGGGGAGGGGTTAATAAGGGGATGCTGGTAATGTACAGCAGAGGAGGGGTTAATAAGAGGATGCTGGGTATTGTACAGCAGGAGAGGGGTTAATAGGAGGATGCTGGGTAATGTACAGCAGGGGAGGGGTTAAGAGGATGATGGGTAATGTACAGCAGAGGAGTGGTTAATAAGAGGATGCTGGGTAATGTACAGCAGGAGAGGGGTTAATAGGAGGATGCTGGTAATGTACAGCAGTATAGGGGTTAATAGGAGGATGCTGGTAATCTCCGGCAGAGGAGGGGTTAAAAAGAGGATGCTGGGTAATGTACAGCAGGAGAGGGGTTAATAGGAGGATGCTGGTAATGTACAGGAGGGGAGGGGTTAATAAGAGGATGCTGGTAATGTCTGGCAGAGCAGGGGTTAATAAGAGGATGCTGGTAATGTACAGCAGAGGAGGGGTTAATAAGAGGATGCTGGTAATGTCCGGCAGAGCAGGAGTTAATAAGAGGATGCTGGTAATGTGCAGCAGGGGAAGGGTCAATAAGAGGATGCTGGTAATGTGCAGCAGGGGAGGGATTAATAAGAGGATGCTGGTAATGTACAGCAGGGGAGGGGTTAATAAGGATGCTGGTAATGTACAGCAGGAGAGGGGTTAAAGATGAGGATGCTGGGTAATGTACAGCAGAGGAGGGGTTAATAAGTGGATGCTGGTAATGTGCAGCAGGGGAGGGGTTAATAAGAGGATGGTGGTAATGTACAGCAGGGGAGGGGTTAATAAGAGGATGCTGGTAATGTACAGCAGAGGAGGGGTTAATAAGAGGATGCTGGTAATGTCCGGCAGGGGAGGGGTTAATAAGAGGATGCTGGTAATGTACAGCAGAGCAGGGGTTAATAAGAGGATGCTGGTAATGTGCAGCAGAGGAGGGGTTAATAAGTGGATGCTGGTAATGTACGGCAGGGGAGGGGTTAATAAGAGGATGCTGAGTAATGTACAGCAGAGGAGGGGTTAATAAGAGGATGCTGGGTAATGTACAGCAGAGGAGGGGTTAATAAGAGGATGCTGGTAATGTACAGCAGGGGAGGGGTTAATAAGGGGATGCTGGGAAATGTACAGCAGGGGAGGGGTTAATAAGAGGATGCTGGTAATGTACAGCAGGGGGGGTTAATAAGAGGATGCTGATAATGTACAGCAGAGGAGGAGTTAATAAGAGGATGCTGGGTAATGTACAGCAGGAGAGGGGTTAATAGGAGGATGCTGGGTAATGTACAGCAGGGGAGGGGTTAAGAGGATGCTGGGTAATGTACAGCAGAGGAGGGGTTAATAAGAGGATGCTGGTAATGTGTAGCAGGGGAGGGGTTAATAAGAGGATGCTGGTAATGTTCGGCAGAGCAGGGGTTAATAGGAGGATGCTGGTAATGTACAGCAGGGGAGGGGTTAATAAGAGGATGCTGGTAATGTACAGCAGGAGAGGGGTTAAAGATGAGGATGCTGGGTAATGTACAGCAGAGGAGGGGTTAATAAGAGGATGCTGGTCATGTACAGCAGAGGAGGGGTTAATAAGAGGATGCTGGTAATGTACAGCAGGGGAGGGGTTAATAAGAGGATGCTGGTAATGTACAGCAGAGGAGGGGTTAATAAGAGGATGCTGGTAATGTCCGGCAGGGGAGGGGTTAATAAGAGGATGCTGGTAATGTACAGCAGAGCAGGGGTTAATAAGAGGATGCTGGTAATGTCCGGCAGGGGAGGGGTTAATAAGAGGATCCTGGTAATGTACAGCATAGCAGGGGTTAATAAGAGGATGCTGGTAATGTACAGCAGGGGAGGGGTTAATAAGAGGATGCTGGTAATGTACAGCAGGAGAGGGGTTAAAGATGAGGATGCTGGGTAATGTACAGCAGAGGAGGGGTTAATAAGAGGATGCTGGTAATGTGCAGCAGGGGAGGGGTTAATAAGAGGATGCTGGTAATGTCCGGCAGAGCAGGGGTTAATAAGAGGATGCTGGTAATGTACAGCAGGGGAGGGGTTAATAAGAGGATGCTGGTAATGTCCGGCAGAGCAGGGGTTAATAAGAGGATGCTGGTAATGTACAGCAGGGGAGGGGTTAATAGGAGGATGCTGGTAATGTACAGGAGGGGAGGGGTTAATAAGAGGATGCTGGTAATGTCCGGCAGAGCAGGGGTTAATAAGAGGATGCTGGTAATGTACAGCAGAGGAGGGGTTAATAAGAGGATGCTGGTAATGTCCGGCAGAGCAGGAGTTAATAAGAGGATGCTGGTAATGTACAGCAGGAGAAGGGTTAATAAGAGGATGCTGGAAATGTACAGCAGGGGAGGGGTTAATAAGAGGATGCTGGTAATGTACAGCAGGGGAGGGGTTAATAAGAGGATGCTGGTAATGTACAGCAGTATAGGGGTTAAAAGGAGGATGCTGGTAATCTCCGGCAGAGGAGGGGTTAACAAGAGGATGCTGGGTAATGTACAGCAGGAGAGGGGTTAATAGGAGGATGCTGGTAATGTACAGGAGGGGAGGGGTTAATAAGAGGATGCTGGTAATGTCTGGCAGAGCAGGGGTTAATAAGAGGATGCTGGTAATGTACAGCAGAGGAGGGGTTAATAAGAGGATGCTGGTAATGTCCGGCAGAGCAGGAGTTAATAAGAGGATGCTGGTAATGTGCAGCAGGGGAGGGGTCAATAAGAGGATGCTGGTAATGTGCAGCAGGGGAGGGGTTAATAAGAGGATGCTGGTAATGTGCAGCAGGGGAGGGGTTAATAAGAGGATGCTGGTAATGTCCGGCAGAGCAGGAGTTAATAAGAGGATGCTGGTAATGTGCAGCAGGGGAGGGATTAATAAGAGGATGCTGGTAATGTACAGCAGGGGAGGGGTTAATAAGGATGCTGGTAATGTACAGCAGGAGAGGGGTTAAAGATGAGGATGCTGGGTAATGTACAGCAGAGGAGGGGTTAATAAGAGGATGCTGGTAATGTGCAGCAGGGGAGGGGTTAATAAGAGGATGCTGGTAATGTCCGGCAGAGCAGGGGTTAATAAGAGGATGCTGGTAATGTACAGCAGGGGAGGGGTTAATACGAGGATGCTGGTAATGTACAGCAGGAGAGGGGTTAAAGCTGAGGATGCTGGGTAATGTACAGCAGAGGAGGGGTTAATAAGAGGATGCTGGTCATGTGCAGCAGAGGAGGGGTTAATAAGAGGATGCTGGTAATGTACAGCAGGGGAGGGGTTAATAAGAGGATGCTGGTAATGTACAGCAGAGGAGGGGTTAATAAGAGGATGCTGGTAATGTCCGGCAGGGGAGGGGTTAATAAGAGGATGCTGGTAATGTACAGCAGAGCAGGGGTTAATAAGAGGATGCTGGTAATGTGCAGCAGAGGAGGGGTTAATAAGTGGATGCTGGTAAAGTACGGCAGGGGAGGGGTTAATAAGAGGATGCTGAGTAATGTACAGCAGAGGAGGGGTTAATAAGAGGATGCTGGGTAATGTACAGCAGAGGAGGGGTTAATAAGAGGATGCTGCTAATGTACAGCAGGGGAGGGGTTAATAAGGGGATGCTGGGTAATGTACAGCAGGGGAGGGGTTAATAAGAGGATGCTGGTAATGTACAGCAGGGGGGGTTAATAAGAGGATGCTGGTAATGTACAGCTGGGGAGGGGTTAATAAGAGGATGCTGGTAATGTACAGCAGAGGAGGAGTTAATAAGAGGATGCTGGGTAATGTACAGCAGGAGAGGGGTTAATAGGAGGATGCTGGGTAATGTACAGCAGGGGAGGGGTTAAGAGGATGCTGGGTAATGTACAGCAGAGGAGGGGTTAATAAGAGGATGCTGGTAATGTGTAGCAGGGGAGGGGTTAATAAGAGGATGCTGGTAATGTTCGGCAGAGCAGGGGTTAATAGGAGGATGCTGGTAATGTACAGCAGGGGAGGGGTTAATAAGAGGATGCTGGTAATGTACAGCAGGAGAGGGGTTAAAGATGAGGATGCTGGGTAATGTACAGCAGAGGAGGGGTTAATAAGTGGATGCTGGTAATGTGCAGCAGGGGAGGGGTTAATAAGAGGATGCTGGTAAGTCCGGCAGAGCAGGGGTTAATAAGAGGATGCTGGTAATGTACAGCAGGGGAGGGGTTAATACGAGGATGCTGGTAATGTACAGCAGGAGAGGGGTTAAAGCTGAGGATGCTGGGTAATGTACAGCAGAGGAGGGGTTAATAAGAGGATGCTGGTCATGTGCAGCAGAGGAGGGGTTAATAAGAGGATGCTGGTAATGTACAGCAGGGGAGGGGTTAATAAGAGGATGCTGGTAATGTATAGCAGAGGAGGGGTTAATAAGAGGATGCTGGTAATGTCCGGCAGGGGAGGGGTTAATAAGAGGATGCTGGTAATGTACAGCAGAGCAGGGGTTAATAAGAGGATGCTGGTAATGTGCAGCAGAGGAGGGGTTAATAAGTGGATGCTGGTAATGTACGGCAGGGGAGGGGTTAATAAGAGGATGCTGAGTAATGTACAGCAGAGGAGGGGTTAATAAGAGGATGCTGGGTAATGTACAGCAGAGGAGGGGTTAATAAGAGGATGCTGGTAATGTACAGCAGGGGAGGGGTTAATAAGGGGATGCTGGGTAATGTACAGCAGGGGAGGGGTTAATAAGAGGATGCTGGTAATGTACAGCAGGGGGGGTTAATAAGAGGATGCTGATAATGTACAGCAGAGGAGGAGTTAATAAGAGGATGCTGGGTAATGTACAGCAGGAGAGGGGTTAATAGGAGGATGCTGGGTAATGTACAGCAGGGGAGGGGTTAAGAGGATGCTGGGTAATGTACAGCAGAGGAGGGGTTAATAAGAGGATGCTGGTAATGTGTAGCAGGGGAGGGGTTAATAAGAGGATGCTGGTAATGTTCGGCAGAGCAGGGGTTAATAGGAGGATGCTGGTAATGTACAGCAGGGGAGGGGTTAATAAGAGGATGCTGGTAATGTACAGCAGGAGAGGGGTTAAAGATGAGGATGCTGGGTAATGTACAGCAGAGGAGGGGTTAATAAGAGGATGCTGGTCATGTACAGCAGAGGAGGGGTTAATAAGAGGATGCTGGTAATGTACAGCAGGGGAGGGGTTAATAAGAGTATGCTGGTAATGTACAGCAGAGGAGGGGTTAATAAGAAGATGCTGGTAATGTCCGGCAGGGGAGGGGTTAATAAGAGGATGCTGGTAATGTACAGCAGAGCAGGGGTTAATAAGAGGATGCTGGTAATGTCCGGCAAGGGAGGGGTTAATAAGAGGATGCTGGTAATGTACAGCATAGCAGGGGTTAATAAGAGGATGCTGGTAATGTACAGCAGTGGAGGGGTTAATAAGAGGATGCTGGTAATGTACAGCAGGAGAGGGGTTAAAGATGAGGATGCTGGGTAATGTACATCAGAGGAGGGGTTAATAAGAGGATGCTGGTAATGTACAGCAGGAGAGGGGTTAAAGATGAGGATGCTGGGTAATGTACAGCAGAGGAGGGGTTAATAAGAGGATGCTGGTCATGTACAGCAGAGGAGTGGTTAATAAGAGGATGCTGGTAATGTACAGCAGGGGAGGGGTTAATAAGAGGATGCTGGTAATGTACAGCAGAGGAGGGGTTAATAAGAGGATGCTGGTAATGTCCGGCAGGGGAGGGGTTAATAAGAGGATGCTGGTAATGTACAGCAGAGCAGGGGTTAATAAGAGGATGCTGGTAATGTGCAGCAGAGGAGGGGTTAATAAGTGGATGCTGGTAATGTACGGCAGGGGAGGGGTTAATAAGAGGATGCTGGTAATGTACAGCAGAGGAGGGGTTAATAAGAGGATGCTGGTAATGTACAGCAGGGGAGGGGTTAATAAGGGGATGCTGGGTAATGTACAGCAGGGGAGGGGTTAATAAGAGGATGCTGGTAATGTACAGCAGGGGGGGTTAATAAGAGGATGCTGGTAATGTACAGCTGGGGAGGGGTTAATAAGAGGATGCTGGTAATGTACAGCAGAGGAGGAGTTAATAAGAGGATGCTGGGTAATGTACAGCAGGAGAGGGGTTAATAGGAGGATGCTGGTAATGTACAGCAGAGGAGGGGTTAATAAGAGGATGCTGGGTAATGTACAGCAGAGGAGGGGTTAATAAGAGGATGCTGGTAATGTACAGCAGGGGAGGGGTTAATAAGGGGATGCTGGTAATGTACAGCAGAGGAGGGGTTAATAAGAGGATGCTGGGTATTGTACAGCAGGAGAGGGGTTAATAGGAGGATGCTGGGTAATGTACAGCAGGGGAGGGGTTAAGAGGATGATGGGTAATGTACAGCAGAGGAGTGGTTAATAAGAGGATGCTGGGTAATGTACAGCAGGAGAGGGGTTAATAGGAGGATGCTGGTAATGTACAGCAGTATAGGGGTTAATAGGAGGATGCTGGTAATCTCCGGCAGAGGAGGGGTTAAAAAGAGGATGCTGGGTAATGTACAGCAGGAGAGGGGTTAATAGGAGGATGCTGGTAATGTACAGGAGGGGAGGGGTTAATAAGAGGATGCTGGTAATGTCTGGCAGAGCAGGGGTTAATAAGAGGATGCTGGTAATGTACAGCAGAGGAGGGGTTAATAAGAGGATGCTGGTAATGTCCGGCAGAGCAGGAGTTAATAAGAGGATGCTGGTAATGTGCAGCAGGGGAAGGGTCAATAAGAGGATGCTGGTAATGTGCAGCAGGGGAGGGATTAATAAGAGGATGCTGGTAATGTACAGCAGGGGAGGGGTTAATAAGGATGCTGGTAATGTACAGCAGGAGAGGGGTTAAAGATGAGGATGCTGGGTAATGTACAGCAGAGGAGGGGTTAATAAGTGGATGCTGGTAATGTGCAGCAGGGGAGGGGTTAATAAGAGGATGGTGGTAATGTACAGCAGGGGAGGGGTTAATAAGAGGATGCTGGTAATGTACAGCAGAGGAGGGGTTAATAAGAGGATGCTGGTAATGTCCGGCAGGGGAGGGGTTAATAAGAGGATGCTGGTAATGTACAGCAGAGCAGGGGTTAATAAGAGGATGCTGGTCATGTACAGCAGAGGAGGGGTTAATAAGAGGATGCTGGTAATGTACAGCAGGGGAGGGGTTAATAAGAGGATGCTGGTAATGTACAGCAGAGGAGGGGTTAATAAGAGGATGCTGGTAATGTCCGGCAGGGGAGGGGTTAATAAGAGGATGCTGGTAATGTACAGCAGAGCAGGGGTTAATAAGAGGATGCTGGTAATGTCCGGCAGGGGAGGGGTTAATAAGAGGATCCTGGTAATGTACAGCATAGCAGGGGTTAATAAGAGGATGCTGGTAATGTACAGCAGGGGAGGGGTTAATAAGAGGATGCTGGTAATGTACAGCAGGAGAGGGGTTAAAGATGAGGATGCTGGGTAATGTACAGCAGAGGAGGGGTTAATAAGAGGATGCTGGTAATGTGCAGCAGGGGAGGGGTTAATAAGAGGATGCTGGTAATGTCCGGCAGAGCAGGGGTTAATAAGAGGATGCTGGTAATGTACAGCAGGGGAGGGGTTAATAAGAGGATGCTGGTAATGTCCGGCAGAGCAGGGGTTAATAAGAGGATGCTGGTAATGTACAGCAGGGGAGGGGTTAATAGGAGGATGCTGGTAATGTACAGGAGGGGAGGGGTTAATAAGAGGATGCTGGTAATGTCCGGCAGAGCAGGGGTTAATAAGAGGATGCTGGTAATGTACAGCAGAGGAGGGGTTAATAAGAGGATGCTGGTAATGTCCGGCAGAGCAGGAGTTAATAAGAGGATGCTGGTAATGTACAGCAGGAGAAGGGTTAATAAGAGGATGCTGGAAATGTACAGCAGGGGAGGGGTTAATAAGAGGATGCTGGTAATGTACAGCAGGGGAGGGGTTAATAAGAGGATGCTGGTAATGTACAGCAGTATAGGGGTTAAAAGGAGGATGCTGGTAATCTCCGGCAGAGGAGGGGTTAACAAGAGGATGCTGGGTAATGTACAGCAGGAGAGGGGTTAATAGGAGGATGCTGGTAATGTACAGGAGGGGAGGGGTTAATAAGAGGATGCTGGTAATGTCTGGCAGAGCAGGGGTTAATAAGAGGATGCTGGTAATGTACAGCAGAGGAGGGGTTAATAAGAGGATGCTGGTAATGTCCGGCAGAGCAGGAGTTAATAAGAGGATGCTGGTAATGTGCAGCAGGGGAGGGGTCAATAAGAGGATGCTGGTAATGTGCAGCAGGGGAGGGGTTAATAAGAGGATGCTGGTAATGTGCAGCAGGGGAGGGGTTAATAAGAGGATGCTGGTAATGTCCGGCAGAGCAGGAGTTAATAAGAGGATGCTGGTAATGTGCAGCAGGGGAGGGATTAATAAGAGGATGCTGGTAATGTACAGCAGGGGAGGGGTTAATAAGGATGCTGGTAATGTACAGCAGGAGAGGGGTTAAAGATGAGGATGCTGGGTAATGTACAGCAGAGGAGGGGTTAATAAGAGGATGCTGGTAATGTGCAGCAGGGGAGGGGTTAATAAGAGGATGCTGGTAATGTCCGGCAGAGCAGGGGTTAATAAGAGGATGCTGGTAATGTACAGCAGGGGAGGGGTTAATACGAGGATGCTGGTAATGTACAGCAGGAGAGGGGTTAAAGCTGAGGATGCTGGGTAATGTACAGCAGAGGAGGGGTTAATAAGAGGATGCTGGTCATGTGCAGCAGAGGAGGGGTTAATAAGAGGATGCTGGTAATGTACAGCAGGGGAGGGGTTAATAAGAGGATGCTGGTAATGTACAGCAGAGGAGGGGTTAATAAGAGGATGCTGGTAATGTCCGGCAGGGGAGGGGTTAATAAGAGGATGCTGGTAATGTACAGCAGAGCAGGGGTTAATAAGAGGATGCTGGTAATGTGCAGCAGAGGAGGGGTTAATAAGTGGATGCTGGTAAAGTACGGCAGGGGAGGGGTTAATAAGAGGATGCTGAGTAATGTACAGCAGAGGAGGGGTTAATAAGAGGATGCTGGGTAATGTACAGCAGAGGAGGGGTTAATAAGAGGATGCTGCTAATGTACAGCAGGGGAGGGGTTAATAAGGGGATGCTGGGTAATGTACAGCAGGGGAGGGGTTAATAAGAGGATGCTGGTAATGTACAGCAGGGGGGGTTAATAAGAGGATGCTGGTAATGTACAGCTGGGGAGGGGTTAATAAGAGGATGCTGGTAATGTACAGCAGAGGAGGAGTTAATAAGAGGATGCTGGGTAATGTACAGCAGGAGAGGGGTTAATAGGAGGATGCTGGGTAATGTACAGCAGGGGAGGGGTTAAGAGGATGCTGGGTAATGTACAGCAGAGGAGGGGTTAATAAGAGGATGCTGGTAATGTGTAGCAGGGGAGGGGTTAATAAGAGGATGCTGGTAATGTTCGGCAGAGCAGGGGTTAATAGGAGGATGCTGGTAATGTACAGCAGGGGAGGGGTTAATAAGAGGATGCTGGTAATGTACAGCAGGAGAGGGGTTAAAGATGAGGATGCTGGGTAATGTACAGCAGAGGAGGGGTTAATAAGTGGATGCTGGTAATGTGCAGCAGGGGAGGGGTTAATAAGAGGATGCTGGTAAGTCCGGCAGAGCAGGGGTTAATAAGAGGATGCTGGTAATGTACAGCAGGGGAGGGGTTAATACGAGGATGCTGGTAATGTACAGCAGGAGAGGGGTTAAAGCTGAGGATGCTGGGTAATGTACAGCAGAGGAGGGGTTAATAAGAGGATGCTGGTCATGTGCAGCAGAGGAGGGGTTAATAAGAGGATGCTGGTAATGTACAGCAGGGGAGGGGTTAATAAGAGGATGCTGGTAATGTATAGCAGAGGAGGGGTTAATAAGAGGATGCTGGTAATGTCCGGCAGGGGAGGGGTTAATAAGAGGATGCTGGTAATGTACAGCAGAGCAGGGGTTAATAAGAGGATGCTGGTAATGTGCAGCAGAGGAGGGGTTAATAAGTGGATGCTGGTAATGTACGGCAGGGGAGGGGTTAATAAGAGGATGCTGAGTAATGTACAGCAGAGGAGGGGTTAATAAGAGGATGCTGGGTAATGTACAGCAGAGGAGGGGTTAATAAGAGGATGCTGGTAATGTACAGCAGGGGAGGGGTTAATAAGGGGATGCTGGGTAATGTACAGCAGGGGAGGGGTTAATAAGAGGATGCTGGTAATGTACAGCAGGGGGGGTTAATAAGAGGATGCTGATAATGTACAGCAGAGGAGGAGTTAATAAGAGGATGCTGGGTAATGTACAGCAGGAGAGGGGTTAATAGGAGGATGCTGGGTAATGTACAGCAGGGGAGGGGTTAAGAGGATGCTGGGTAATGTACAGCAGAGGAGGGGTTAATAAGAGGATGCTGGTAATGTGTAGCAGGGGAGGGGTTAATAAGAGGATGCTGGTAATGTTCGGCAGAGCAGGGGTTAATAGGAGGATGCTGGTAATGTACAGCAGGGGAGGGGTTAATAAGAGGATGCTGGTAATGTACAGCAGGAGAGGGGTTAAAGATGAGGATGCTGGGTAATGTACAGCAGAGGAGGGGTTAATAAGAGGATGCTGGTCATGTACAGCAGAGGAGGGGTTAATAAGAGGATGCTGGTAATGTACAGCAGGGGAGGGGTTAATAAGAGTATGCTGGTAATGTACAGCAGAGGAGGGGTTAATAAGAAGATGCTGGTAATGTCCGGCAGGGGAGGGGTTAATAAGAGGATGCTGGTAATGTACAGCAGAGCAGGGGTTAATAAGAGGATGCTGGTAATGTCCGGCAAGGGAGGGGTTAATAAGAGGATGCTGGTAATGTACAGCATAGCAGGGGTTAATAAGAGGATGCTGGTAATGTACAGCAGTGGAGGGGTTAATAAGAGGATGCTGGTAATGTACAGCAGGAGAGGGGTTAAAGATGAGGATGCTGGGTAATGTACATCAGAGGAGGGGTTAATAAGAGGATGCTGGTAATGTACAGCAGGAGAGGGGTTAAAGATGAGGATGCTGGGTAATGTACAGCAGAGGAGGGGTTAATAAGAGGATGCTGGTCATGTACAGCAGAGGAGTGGTTAATAAGAGGATGCTGGTAATGTACAGCAGGGGAGGGGTTAATAAGAGGATGCTGGTAATGTACAGCAGAGGAGGGGTTAATAAGAGGATGCTGGTAATGTCCGGCAGGGGAGGGGTTAATAAGAGGATGCTGGTAATGTACAGCAGAGCAGGGGTTAATAAGAGGATGCTGGTAATGTGCAGCAGAGGAGGGGTTAATAAGTGGATGCTGGTAATGTACGGCAGGGGAGGGGTTAATAAGAGGATGCTGGTAATGTACAGCAGAGGAGGGGTTAATAAGAGGATGCTGGTAATGTACAGCAGGGGAGGGGTTAATAAGGGGATGCTGGGTAATGTACAGCAGGGGAGGGGTTAATAAGAGGATGCTGGTAATGTACAGCAGGGGGGGTTAATAAGAGGATGCTGGTAATGTACAGCTGGGGAGGGGTTAATAAGAGGATGCTGGTAATGTACAGCAGAGGAGGAGTTAATAAGAGGATGCTGGGTAATGTACAGCAGGAGAGGGGTTAATAGGAGGATGCTGGTAATGTACAGCAGAGGAGGGGTTAATAAGAGGATGCTGGGTAATGTACAGCAGAGGAGGGGTTAATAAGAGGATGCTGGTAATGTACAGCAGGGGAGGGGTTAATAAGGGGATGCTGGTAATGTACAGCAGAGGAGGGGTTAATAAGAGGATGCTGGGTATTGTACAGCAGGAGAGGGGTTAATAGGAGGATGCTGGGTAATGTACAGCAGGGGAGGGGTTAAGAGGATGATGGGTAATGTACAGCAGAGGAGTGGTTAATAAGAGGATGCTGGGTAATGTACAGCAGGAGAGGGGTTAATAGGAGGATGCTGGTAATGTACAGCAGTATAGGGGTTAATAGGAGGATGCTGGTAATCTCCGGCAGAGGAGGGGTTAAAAAGAGGATGCTGGGTAATGTACAGCAGGAGAGGGGTTAATAGGAGGATGCTGGTAATGTACAGGAGGGGAGGGGTTAATAAGAGGATGCTGGTAATGTCTGGCAGAGCAGGGGTTAATAAGAGGATGCTGGTAATGTACAGCAGAGGAGGGGTTAATAAGAGGATGCTGGTAATGTCCGGCAGAGCAGGAGTTAATAAGAGGATGCTGGTAATGTGCAGCAGGGGAAGGGTCAATAAGAGGATGCTGGTAATGTGCAGCAGGGGAGGGATTAATAAGAGGATGCTGGTAATGTACAGCAGGGGAGGGGTTAATAAGGATGCTGGTAATGTACAGCAGGAGAGGGGTTAAAGATGAGGATGCTGGGTAATGTACAGCAGAGGAGGGGTTAATAAGTGGATGCTGGTAATGTGCAGCAGGGGAGGGGTTAATAAGAGGATGGTGGTAATGTACAGCAGGGGAGGGGTTAATAAGAGGATGCTGGTAATGTACAGCAGAGGAGGGGTTAATAAGAGGATGCTGGTAATGTCCGGCAGGGGAGGGGTTAATAAGAGGATGCTGGTAATGTACAGCAGAGCAGGGGTTAATAAGAGGATGCTGGTAATGTGCAGCAGAGGAGGGGTTAATAAGTGGATGCTGGTAATGTACGGCAGGGGAGGGGTTAATAAGAGGATGCTGAGTAATGTACAGCAGAGGAGGGGTTAATAAGAGGATGCTGGGTAATGTACAGCAGAGGAGGGGTTAATAAGAGGATGCTGGTAATGTACAGCAGGGGAGGGGTTAATAAGGGGATGCTGGGAAATGTACAGCAGGGGAGGGGTTAATAAGAGGATGCTGGTAATGTACAGCAGGGGGGGTTAATAAGAGGATGCTGATAATGTACAGCAGAGGAGGAGTTAATAAGAGGATGCTGGGTAATGTACAGCAGGAGAGGGGTTAATAGGAGGATGCTGGGTAATGTACAGCAGGGGAGGGGTTAAGAGGATGCTGGGTAATGTACAGCAGAGGAGGGGTTAATAAGAGGATGCTGGTAATGTGTAGCAGGGGAGGGGTTAATAAGAGGATGCTGGTAATGTTCGGCAGAGCAGGGGTTAATAGGAGGATGCTGGTAATGTACAGCAGGGGAGGGGTTAATAAGAGGATGCTGGTAATGTACAGCAGGAGAGGGGTTAAAGATGAGGATGCTGGGTAATGTACAGCAGAGGAGGGGTTAATAAGAGGATGCTGGTCATGTACAGCAGAGGAGGGGTTAATAAGAGGATGCTGGTAATGTACAGCAGGGGAGGGGTTAATAAGAGGATGCTGGTAATGTACAGCAGAGGAGGGGTTAATAAGAGGATGCTGGTAATGTCCGGCAGGGGAGGGGTTAATAAGAGGATGCTGGTAATGTACAGCAGAGCAGGGGTTAATAAGAGGATGCTGGTAATGTCCGGCAGGGGAGGGGTTAATAAGAGGATGCTGGTAATGTACAGCATAGCAGGGGTTAATAAGAGGATGCTGGTAATGTACAGCAGGGGAGGGGTTAATAAGAGGATGCTGGTAATGTACAGCAGGAGAGGGGTTAAAGATGAGGATGCTGGGTAATGTACAGCAGAGGAGGGGTTAATAAGAGGATGCTGGTAATGTGCAGCAGGGGAGGGGTTAATAAGAGGATGCTGGTAATGTCCGGCAGAGCAGGGGTTAATAAGAGGATGCTGGTAATGTACAGCAGGGGAGGGGTTAATAAGAGGATGCTGGTAATGTCCGGCAGAGCAGGGGTTAATAAGAGGATGCTGGTAATGTACAGCAGGGGAGGGGTTAATAGGAGGATGCTGGTAATGTACAGGAGGGGAGGGGTTAATAAGAGGATGCTGGTAATGTCCGGCAGAGCAGGGGTTAATAAGAGGATGCTGGTAATGTACAGCAGAGGAGGGGTTAATAAGAGGATGCTGGTAATGTCCGGCAGAGCAGGAGTTAATAAGAGGATGCTGGTAATGTACAGCAGGAGAAGGGTTAATAAGAGGATGCTGGAAATGTACAGCAGGGGAGGGGTTAATAAGAGGATGCTGGTAATGTACAGCAGGGGAGGGGTTAATAAGAGGATGCTGGTAATGTACAGCAGTATAGGGGTTAAAAGGAGGATGCTGGTAATCTCCGGCAGAGGAGGGGTTAACAAGAGGATGCTGGGTAATGTACAGCAGGAGAGGGGTTAATAGGAGGATGCTGGTAATGTACAGGAGGGGAGGGGTTAATAAGAGGATGCTGGTAATGTCTGGCAGAGCAGGGGTTAATAAGAGGATGCTGGTAATGTACAGCAGAGGAGGGGTTAATAAGAGGATGCTGGTAATGTCCGGCAGAGCAGGAGTTAATAAGAGGATGCTGGTAATGTACAGCAGGGGAGGGGTTAATAAGAGGATGCTGGTAATGTATAGCAGAGGAGGGGTTAATAAGAGGATGCTGGTAATGTCCGGCAGGGGAGGGGTTAATAAGAGGATGCTGGTAATGTACAGCAGAGCAGGGGTTAATAAGAGGATGCTGGTAATGTGCAGCAGAGGAGGGGTTAATAAGTGGATGCTGGTAATGTACGGCAGGGGAGGGGTTAATAAGAGGATGCTGAGTAATGTACAGCAGAGGAGGGGTTAATAAGAGGATGCTGGGTAATGTACAGCAGAGGAGGGGTTAATAAGAGGATGCTGGTAATGTACAGCAGGGGAGGGGTTAATAAGGGGATGCTGGGTAATGTACAGCAGGGGAGGGGTTAATAAGAGGATGCTGGTAATGTACAGCAGGGGGGGTTAATAAGAGGATGCTGATAATGTACAGCAGAGGAGGAGTTAATAAGAGGATGCTGGGTAATGTACAGCAGGAGAGGGGTTAATAGGAGGATGCTGGGTAATGTACAGCAGGGGAGGGGTTAAGAGGATGCTGGGTAATGTACAGCAGAGGAGGGGTTAATAAGAGGATGCTGGTAATGTGTAGCAGGGGAGGGGTTAATAAGAGGATGCTGGTAATGTTCGGCAGAGCAGGGGTTAATAGGAGGATGCTGGTAATGTACAGCAGGGGAGGGGTTAATAAGAGGATGCTGGTAATGTACAGCAGGAGAGGGGTTAAAGATGAGGATGCTGGGTAATGTACAGCAGAGGAGGGGTTAATAAGAGGATGCTGGTCATGTACAGCAGAGGAGGGGTTAATAAGAGGATGCTGGTAATGTACAGCAGGGGAGGGGTTAATAAGAGTATGCTGGTAATGTACAGCAGAGGAGGGGTTAATAAGAAGATGCTGGTAATGTCCGGCAGGGGAGGGGTTAATAAGAGGATGCTGGTAATGTACAGCAGAGCAGGGGTTAATAAGAGGATGCTGGTAATGTCCGGCAAGGGAGGGGTTAATAAGAGGATGCTGGTAATGTACAGCATAGCAGGGGTTAATAAGAGGATGCTGGTAATGTACAGCAGTGGAGGGGTTAATAAGAGGATGCTGGTAATGTACAGCAGGAGAGGGGTTAAAGATGAGGATGCTGGGTAATGTACATCAGAGGAGGGGTTAATAAGAGGATGCTGGTAATGTACAGCAGGAGAGGGGTTAAAGATGAGGATGCTGGGTAATGTACAGCAGAGGAGGGGTTAATAAGAGGATGCTGGTCATGTACAGCAGAGGAGTGGTTAATAAGAGGATGCTGGTAATGTACAGCAGGGGAGGGGTTAATAAGAGGATGCTGGTAATGTACAGCAGAGGAGGGGTTAATAAGAGGATGCTGGTAATGTCCGGCAGGGGAGGGGTTAATAAGAGGATGCTGGTAATGTACAGCAGAGCAGGGGTTAATAAGAGGATGCTGGTAATGTGCAGCAGAGGAGGGGTTAATAAGTGGATGCTGGTAATGTACGGCAGGGGAGGGGTTAATAAGAGGATGCTGGTAATGTACAGCAGAGGAGGGGTTAATAAGAGGATGCTGGTAATGTACAGCAGGGGAGGGGTTAATAAGGGGATGCTGGGTAATGTACAGCAGGGGAGGGGTTAATAAGAGGATGCTGGTAATGTACAGCAGGGGGGGTTAATAAGAGGATGCTGGTAATGTACAGCTGGGGAGGGGTTAATAAGAGGATGCTGGTAATGTACAGCAGAGGAGGAGTTAATAAGAGGATGCTGGGTAATGTACAGCAGGAGAGGGGTTAATAGGAGGATGCTGGTAATGTACAGCAGAGGAGGGGTTAATAAGAGGATGCTGGGTAATGTACAGCAGAGGAGGGGTTAATAAGAGGATGCTGGTAATGTACAGCAGGGGAGGGGTTAATAAGGGGATGCTGGTAATGTACAGCAGAGGAGGGGTTAATAAGAGGATGCTGGGTATTGTACAGCAGGAGAGGGGTTAATAGGAGGATGCTGGGTAATGTACAGCAGGGGAGGGGTTAAGAGGATGATGGGTAATGTACAGCAGAGGAGTGGTTAATAAGAGGATGCTGGGTAATGTACAGCAGGAGAGGGGTTAATAGGAGGATGCTGGTAATGTACAGCAGTATAGGGGTTAATAGGAGGATGCTGGTAATCTCCGGCAGAGGAGGGGTTAAAAAGAGGATGCTGGGTAATGTACAGCAGGAGAGGGGTTAATAGGAGGATGCTGGTAATGTACAGGAGGGGAGGGGTTAATAAGAGGATGCTGGTAATGTCTGGCAGAGCAGGGGTTAATAAGAGGATGCTGGTAATGTACAGCAGAGGAGGGGTTAATAAGAGGATGCTGGTAATGTCCGGCAGAGCAGGAGTTAATAAGAGGATGCTGGTAATGTGCAGCAGGGGAAGGGTCAATAAGAGGATGCTGGTAATGTGCAGCAGGGGAGGGATTAATAAGAGGATGCTGGTAATGTACAGCAGGGGAGGGGTTAATAAGGATGCTGGTAATGTACAGCAGGAGAGGGGTTAAAGATGAGGATGCTGGGTAATGTACAGCAGAGGAGGGGTTAATAAGTGGATGCTGGTAATGTGCAGCAGGGGAGGGGTTAATAAGAGGATGGTGGTAATGTACAGCAGGGGAGGGGTTAATAAGAGGATGCTGGTAATGTACAGCAGAGGAGGGGTTAATAAGAGGATGCTGGTAATGTCCGGCAGGGGAGGGGTTAATAAGAGGATGCTGGTAATGTACAGCAGAGCAGGGGTTAATAAGAGGATGCTGGTAATGTGCAGCAGAGGAGGGGTTAATAAGTGGATGCTGGTAATGTACGGCAGGGGAGGGGTTAATAAGAGGATGCTGAGTAATGTACAGCAGAGGAGGGGTTAATAAGAGGATGCTGGGTAATGTACAGCAGAGGAGGGGTTAATAAGAGGATGCTGGTAATGTACAGCAGGGGAGGGGTTAATAAGGGGATGCTGGGAAATGTACAGCAGGGGAGGGGTTAATAAGAGGATGCTGGTAATGTACAGCAGGGGGGGTTAATAAGAGGATGCTGATAATGTACAGCAGAGGAGGAGTTAATAAGAGGATGCTGGGTAATGTACAGCAGGAGAGGGGTTAATAGGAGGATGCTGGGTAATGTACAGCAGGGGAGGGGTTAAGAGGATGCTGGGTAATGTACAGCAGAGGAGGGGTTAATAAGAGGATGCTGGTAATGTGTAGCAGGGGAGGGGTTAATAAGAGGATGCTGGTAATGTTCGGCAGAGCAGGGGTTAATAGGAGGATGCTGGTAATGTACAGCAGGGGAGGGGTTAATAAGAGGATGCTGGTAATGTACAGCAGGAGAGGGGTTAAAGATGAGGATGCTGGGTAATGTACAGCAGAGGAGGGGTTAATAAGAGGATGCTGGTCATGTACAGCAGAGGAGGGGTTAATAAGAGGATGCTGGTAATGTACAGCAGGGGAGGGGTTAATAAGAGGATGCTGGTAATGTACAGCAGAGGAGGGGTTAATAAGAGGATGCTGGTAATGTCCGGCAGGGGAGGGGTTAATAAGAGGATGCTGGTAATGTACAGCAGAGCAGGGGTTAATAAGAGGATGCTGGTAATGTCCGGCAGGGGAGGGGTTAATAAGAGGATGCTGGTAATGTACAGCATAGCAGGGGTTAATAAGAGGATGCTGGTAATGTACAGCAGGGGAGGGGTTAATAAGAGGATGCTGGTAATGTACAGCAGGAGAGGGGTTAAAGATGAGGATGCTGGGTAATGTACAGCAGAGGAGGGGTTAATAAGAGGATGCTGGTAATGTGCAGCAGGGGAGGGGTTAATAAGAGGATGCTGGTAATGTCCGGCAGAGCAGGGGTTAATAAGAGGATGCTGGTAATGTACAGCAGGGGAGGGGTTAATAAGAGGATGCTGGTAATGTCCGGCAGAGCAGGGGTTAATAAGAGGATGCTGGTAATGTACAGCAGGGGAGGGGTTAATAGGAGGATGCTGGTAATGTACAGGAGGGGAGGGGTTAATAAGAGGATGCTGGTAATGTCCGGCAGAGCAGGGGTTAATAAGAGGATGCTGGTAATGTACAGCAGAGGAGGGGTTAATAAGAGGATGCTGGTAATGTCCGGCAGAGCAGGAGTTAATAAGAGGATGCTGGTAATGTACAGCAGGAGAAGGGTTAATAAGAGGATGCTGGAAATGTACAGCAGGGGAGGGGTTAATAAGAGGATGCTGGTAATGTACAGCAGGGGAGGGGTTAATAAGAGGATGCTGGTAATGTACAGCAGTATAGGGGTTAAAAGGAGGATGCTGGTAATCTCCGGCAGAGGAGGGGTTAACAAGAGGATGCTGGGTAATGTACAGCAGGAGAGGGGTTAATAGGAGGATGCTGGTAATGTACAGGAGGGGAGGGGTTAATAAGAGGATGCTGGTAATGTCTGGCAGAGCAGGGGTTAATAAGAGGATGCTGGTAATGTACAGCAGAGGAGGGGTTAATAAGAGGATGCTGGTAATGTCCGGCAGAGCAGGAGTTAATAAGAGGATGCTGGTAATGTGCAGCAGGGGAGGGGTCAATAAGAGGATGCTGGTAATGTGCAGCAGGGGAGGGGTTAATAAGAGGATGCTGGTAATGTGCAGCAGGGGAGGGGTTAATAAGAGGATGCTGGTAATGTCCGGCAGAGCAGGAGTTAATAAGAGGATGCTGGTAATGTGCAGCAGGGGAGGGATTAATAAGAGGATGCTGGTAATGTACAGCAGGGGAGGGGTTAATAAGGATGCTGGTAATGTACAGCAGGAGAGGGGTTAAAGATGAGGATGCTGGGTAATGTACAGCAGAGGAGGGGTTAATAAGAGGATGCTGGTAATGTGCAGCAGGGGAGGGGTTAATAAGAGGATGCTGGTAATGTCCGGCAGAGCAGGGGTTAATAAGAGGATGCTGGTAATGTACAGCAGGGGAGGGGTTAATACGAGGATGCTGGTAATGTACAGCAGGAGAGGGGTTAAAGCTGAGGATGCTGGGTAATGTACAGCAGAGGAGGGGTTAATAAGAGGATGCTGGTCATGTGCAGCAGAGGAGGGGTTAATAAGAGGATGCTGGTAATGTACAGCAGGGGAGGGGTTAATAAGAGGATGCTGGTAATGTACAGCAGAGGAGGGGTTAATAAGAGGATGCTGGTAATGTCCGGCAGGGGAGGGGTTAATAAGAGGATGCTGGTAATGTACAGCAGAGCAGGGGTTAATAAGAGGATGCTGGTAATGTGCAGCAGAGGAGGGGTTAATAAGTGGATGCTGGTAATGTACGGCAGGGGAGGGGTTAATAAGAGGATGCTGAGTAATGTACAGCAGAGGAGGGGTTAATAAGAGGATGCTGGGTAATGTACAGCAGAGGAGGGGTTAATAAGAGGATGCTGCTAATGTACAGCAGGGGAGGGGTTAATAAGGGGATGCTGGGTAATGTACAGCAGGGGAGGGGTTAATAAGAGGATGCTGGTAATGTACAGCAGGGGGGTTAATAAGAGGATGCTGGTAATGTACAGCTGGGGAGGGGTTAATAAGAGGATGCTGGTAATGTACAGCAGAGGAGGAGTTAATAAGAGGATGCTGGGTAATGTACAGCAGGAGAGGGGTTAATAGGAGGATGCTGGGTAATGTACAGCAGGGGAGGGGTTAAGAGGATGCTGGGTAATGTACAGCAGAGGAGGGGTTAATAAGAGGATGCTGGTAATGTGTAGCAGGGGAGGGGTTAATAAGAGGATGCTGGTAATGTTCGGCAGAGCAGGGGTTAATAGGAGGATGCTGGTAATGTACAGCAGGGGAGGGGTTAATAAGAGGATGCTGGTAATGTACAGCAGGAGAGGGGTTAAAGATGAGGATGCTGGGTAATGTACAGCAGAGGAGGGGTTAATAAGTGGATGCTGGTAATGTGCAGCAGGGGAGGGGTTAATAAGAGGATGCTGGTAAGTCCGGCAGAGCAGGGGTTAATAAGAGGATGCTGGTAATGTACAGCAGGGGAGGGGTTAATACGAGGATGCTGGTAATGTACAGCAGGAGAGGGGTTAAAGCTGAGGATGCTGGGTAATGTACAGCAGAGGAGGGGTTAATAAGAGGATGCTGGTCATGTGCAGCAGAGGAGGGGTTAATAAGAGGATGCTGGTAATGTACAGCAGGGGAGGGGTTAATAAGAGGATGCTGGTAATGTATAGCAGAGGAGGGGTTAATAAGAGGATGCTGGTAATGTCCGGCAGGGGAGGGGTTAATAAGAGGATGCTGGTAATGTACAGCAGAGCAGGGGTTAATAAGAGGATGCTGGTAATGTGCAGCAGAGGAGGGGTTAATAAGTGGATGCTGGTAATGTACGGCAGGGGAGGGGTTAATAAGAGGATGCTGAGTAATGTACAGCAGAGGAGGGGTTAATAAGAGGATGCTGGGTAATGTACAGCAGAGGAGGGGTTAATAAGAGGATGCTGGTAATGTACAGCAGGGGAGGGGTTAATAAGGGGATGCTGGGTAATGTACAGCAGGGGAGGGGTTAATAAGAGGATGCTGGTAATGTACAGCAGGGGGGGTTAATAAGAGGATGCTGATAATGTACAGCAGAGGAGGAGTTAATAAGAGGATGCTGGGTAATGTACAGCAGGAGAGGGGTTAATAGGAGGATGCTGGGTAATGTACAGCAGGGGAGGGGTTAAGAGGATGCTGGGTAATGTACAGCAGAGGAGGGGTTAATAAGAGGATGCTGGTAATGTGTAGCAGGGGAGGGGTTAATAAGAGGATGCTGGTAATGTTCGGCAGAGCAGGGGTTAATAGGAGGATGCTGGTAATGTACAGCAGGGGAGGGGTTAATAAGAGGATGCTGGTAATGTACAGCAGGAGAGGGGTTAAAGATGAGGATGCTGGGTAATGTACAGCAGAGGAGGGGTTAATAAGAGGATGCTGGTCATGTACAGCAGAGGAGGGGTTAATAAGAGGATGCTGGTAATGTACAGCAGGGGAGGGGTTAATAAGAGTATGCTGGTAATGTACAGCAGAGGAGGGGTTAATAAGAAGATGCTGGTAATGTCCGGCAGGGGAGGGGTTAATAAGAGGATGCTGGTAATGTACAGCAGAGCAGGGGTTAATAAGAGGATGCTGGTAATGTCCGGCAAGGGAGGGGTTAATAAGAGGATGCTGGTAATGTACAGCATAGCAGGGGTTAATAAGAGGATGCTGGTAATGTACAGCAGTGGAGGGGTTAATAAGAGGATGCTGGTAATGTACAGCAGGAGAGGGGTTAAAGATGAGGATGCTGGGTAATGTACATCAGAGGAGGGGTTAATAAGAGGATGCTGGTAATGTACAGCAGGAGAGGGGTTAAAGATGAGGATGCTGGGTAATGTACAGCAGAGGAGGGGTTAATAAGAGGATGCTGGTCATGTACAGCAGAGGAGTGGTTAATAAGAGGATGCTGGTAATGTACAGCAGGGGAGGGGTTAATAAGAGGATGCTGGTAATGTACAGCAGAGGAGGGGTTAATAAGAGGATGCTGGTAATGTCCGGCAGGGGAGGGGTTAATAAGAGGATGCTGGTAATGTACAGCAGAGCAGGGGTTAATAAGAGGATGCTGGTAATGTGCAGCAGAGGAGGGGTTAATAAGTGGATGCTGGTAATGTACGGCAGGGGAGGGGTTAATAAGAGGATGCTGGTAATGTACAGCAGAGGAGGGGTTAATAAGAGGATGCTGGTAATGTACAGCAGGGGAGGGGTTAATAAGGGGATGCTGGGTAATGTACAGCAGGGGAGGGGTTAATAAGAGGATGCTGGTAATGTACAGCAGGGGGGGTTAATAAGAGGATGCTGGTAATGTACAGCTGGGGAGGGGTTAATAAGAGGATGCTGGTAATGTACAGCAGAGGAGGAGTTAATAAGAGGATGCTGGGTAATGTACAGCAGGAGAGGGGTTAATAGGAGGATGCTGGTAATGTACAGCAGAGGAGGGGTTAATAAGAGGATGCTGGGTAATGTACAGCAGAGGAGGGGTTAATAAGAGGATGCTGGTAATGTACAGCAGGGGAGGGGTTAATAAGGGGATGCTGGTAATGTACAGCAGAGGAGGGGTTAATAAGAGGATGCTGGGTATTGTACAGCAGGAGAGGGGTTAATAGGAGGATGCTGGGTAATGTACAGCAGGGGAGGGGTTAAGAGGATGATGGGTAATGTACAGCAGAGGAGTGGTTAATAAGAGGATGCTGGGTAATGTACAGCAGGAGAGGGGTTAATAGGAGGATGCTGGTAATGTACAGCAGTATAGGGGTTAATAGGAGGATGCTGGTAATCTCCGACAGAGGAGGGGTTAAAAAGAGGATGCTGGGTAATGTACAGCAGGAGAGGGGTTAATAGGAGGATGCTGGTAATGTACAGGAGGGGAGGGGTTAATAAGAGGATGCTGGTAATGTCTGGCAGAGCAGTGGTTAATAAGAGGATGCTGGTAATGTACAGCAGAGGAGGGGTTAATAAGAGGATGCTGGTAATGTCCGGCAGAGCAGGAGTTAATAAGAGGATGCTGGTAATGTGCAGCAGGGGAGGGGTCAATAAGAGGATGCTGGTAATGTGCAGCAGGGGAGGGATTAATAAGAGGATGCTGGTAATGTACAGCAGGGGAGGGGTTAATAAGGATGCTGGTAATGTACAGCAGGAGAGGGGTTAAAGATGAGGATGCTGGGTAATGTACAGCAGAGGAGGGGTTAATAAGTGGATGCTGGTAATGTGCAGCAGGGGAGGGGTTAATAAGAGGATGGTGGTAATGTACAGCAGGGGAGGGGTTAATAAGAGGATGCTGGTAATGTACAGCAGAGGAGGGGTTAATAAGAGGATGCTGGTAATGTCCGGCAGGGGAGGGGTTAATAAGAGGATGCTGGTAATGTACAGCAGAGCAGGGGTTAATAAGAGGATGCTGGTAATGTGCAGCAGAGGAGGGGTTAATAAGTGGATGCTGGTAATGTACGGCAGGGGAGGGGTTAATAAGAGGATGCTGAGTAATGTACAGCAGAGGAGGGGTTAATAAGAGGATGCTGGGTAATGTACAGCAGAGGAGGGGTTAATAAGAGGATGCTGGTAATGTACAGCAGGGGAGGGGTTAATAAGGGGATGCTGGGAAATGTACAGCAGGGGAGGGGTTAATAAGAGGATGCTGGTAATGTACAGCAGGGGGGGTTAATAAGAGGATGCTGGTAATGTACAGCTGGGGAGGGGTTAATAAGAGGATGCTGGTAATGTACAGCAGAGGAGGAGTTAATAAGAGGATGCTGGGTAATGTACAGCAGGAGAGGGGTTAATAGGAGGATGCTGGGTAATGTACAGCAGGGGAGGGGTTAAGAGGATGCTGGGTAATGTACAGCAGAGGAGGGGTTAATAAGAGGATGCTGGTAATGTGTAGCAGGGGAGGGGTTAATAAGAGGATGCTGGTAATGTTCGGCAGAGCAGGGGTTAATAGGAGGATGCTGGTAATGTACAGCAGGGGAGGGGTTAATAAGAGGATGCTGGTAATGTACAGCAGGAGAGGGGTTAAAGATGAGGATGCTGGGTAATGTACAGCAGAGGAGGGGTTAATAAGTGGATGCTGGTAATGTGCAGCAGGGGAGGGGTTAATAAGAGGATGCTGGTAATGTCCGGCAGAGCAGGGGTTAATAAGAGGATGCTGGTAATGTACAGCAGGGGAGGGGTTAATACGAGGATGCTGGTAATGTACAGCAGGAGAGGGGTTAAAGCTGAGGATGCTGGGTAATGTACAGCAGAGGAGGGGTTAATAAGAGGATGCTGGTCATGTGCAGCAGAGGAGGGGTTAATAAGAGGATGCTGGTAATGTACAGCAGGGGAGGGGTTAATAAGAGGATGCTGGTAATGTATAGCAGAGGAGGGGTTAATAAGAGGATGCTGGTAATGTCCGGCAGGGGAGGGGTTAATAAGAGGATGCTGGTAATGTACAGCAGAGCAGGGGTTAATAAGAGGATGCTGGTAATGTGCAGCAGAGGAGGGGTTAATAAGTGGATGCTGGTAATGTACGGCAGGGGAGGGGTTAATAAGAGGATGCTGAGTAATGTACAGCAGAGGAGGGGTTAATAAGAGGATGCTGGGTAATGTACAGCAGAGGAGGGGTTAATAAGAGGATGCTGGTAATGTACAGCAGGGGAGGGGTTAATAAGGGGATGCTGGGTAATGTACAGCAGGGGAGGGGTTAATAAGAGGATGCTGGTAATGTACAGCAGGGGGGGTTAATAAGAGGATGCTGATAATGTACAGCAGAGGAGGAGTTAATAAGAGGATGCTGGGTAATGTACAGCAGGAGAGGGGTTAATAGGAGGATGCTGGGTAATGTACAGCAGGGGAGGGGTTAAGAGGATGCTGGGTAATGTACAGCAGAGGAGGGGTTAATAAGAGGATGCTGGTAATGTGTAGCAGGGGAGGGGTTAATAAGAGGATGCTGGTAATGTTCGGCAGAGCAGGGGTTAATAGGAGGATGCTGGTAATGTACAGCAGGGGAGGGGTTAATAAGAGGATGCTGGTAATGTACAGCAGGAGAGGGGTTAAAGATGAGGATGCTGGGTAATGTACAGCAGAGGAGGGGTTAATAAGAGGATGCTGGTCATGTACAGCAGAGGAGGGGTTAATAAGAGGATGCTGGTAATGTACAGCAGGGGAGGGGTTAATAAGAGTATGCTGGTAATGTACAGCAGAGGAGGGGTTAATAAGAAGATGCTGGTAATGTCCGGCAGGGGAGGGGTTAATAAGAGGATGCTGGTAATGTACAGCAGAGCAGGGGTTAATAAGAGGATGCTGGTAATGTCCGGCAAGGGAGGGGTTAATAAGAGGATGCTGGTAATGTACAGCATAGCAGGGGTTAATAAGAGGATGCTGGTAATGTACAGCAGTGGAGGGGTTAATAAGAGGATGCTGGTCATGTACAGCAGGAGAGGGGTTAAAGATGAGGATGCTGGGTAATGTACATCAGAGGAGGGGTTAATAAGAGGATGCTGGTAATGTACAGCAGGAGAGGGGTTAAAGATGAGGATGCTGGGTAATGTACAGCAGAGGAGGGGTTAATAAGAGGATGCTGGTCATGTACAGCAGAGGAGGGGTTAATAAGAGGATGCTGGTAATGTACAGCAGGGGAGGGGTTAATAAGAGGATGCTGGTAATGTACAGCAGAGGAGGGGTTAATAAGAGGATGCTGGTAATGTCCGGCAGGGGAGGGGTTAATAAGAGGATGCTGGTAATGTACAGCAGAGCAGGGGTTAATAAGAGGATGCTGGTAATGTGCAGCAGGGGAGGGGTCAATAAGAGGATGCTGGTAATGTGCAGCAGGGGAGGGATTAATAAGAGGATGCTGGTAATGTACAGCAGGGGAGGGGTTAATAAGGATGCTGGTAATGTACAGCAGGAGAGGGGTTAAAGATGAGGATGCTGGGTAATGTACAGCAGAGGAGGGGTTAATAAGTGGATGCTGGTAATGTGCAGCAGGGGAGGGGTTAATAAGAGGATGGTGGTAATGTACAGCAGGGGAGGGGTTAATAAGAGGATGCTGGTAATGTACAGCAGAGGAGGGGTTAATAAGAGGATGCTGGTAATGTCCGGCAGGGGAGGGGTTAATAAGAGGATGCTGGTAATGTACAGCAGAGCAGGGGTTAATAAGAGGATGCTGGTAATGTGCAGCAGAGGAGGGGTTAATAAGTGGATGCTGGTAATGTACGGCAGGGGAGGGGTTAATAAGAGGATGCTGAGTAATGTACAGCAGAGGAGGGGTTAATAAGAGGATGCTGGGTAATGTACAGCAGAGGAGGGGTTAATAAGAGGATGCTGGTAATGTACAGCAGGGGAGGGGTTAATAAGGGGATGCTGGGAAATGTACAGCAGGGGAGGGGTTAATAAGAGGATGCTGGTAATGTACAGCAGGGGGGGTTAATAAGAGGATGCTGGTAATGTACAGCTGGGGAGGGGTTAATAAGAGGATGCTGGTAATGTACAGCAGAGGAGGAGTTAATAAGAGGATGCTGGGTAATGTACAGCAGGAGAGGGGTTAATAGGAGGATGCTGGGTAATGTACAGCAGGGGAGGGGTTAAGAGGATGCTGGGTAATGTACAGCAGAGGAGGGGTTAATAAGAGGATGCTGGTAATGTGTAGCAGGGGAGGGGTTAATAAGAGGATGCTGGTAATGTTCGGCAGAGCAGGGGTTAATAGGAGGATGCTGGTAATGTACAGCAGGGGAGGGGTTAATAAGAGGATGCTGGTAATGTACAGCAGGAGAGGGGTTAAAGATGAGGATGCTGGGTAATGTACAGCAGAGGAGGGGTTAATAAGTGGATGCTGGTAATGTGCAGCAGGGGAGGGGTTAATAAGAGGATGCTGGTAATGTCCGGCAGAGCAGGGGTTAATAAGAGGATGCTGGTAATGTACAGCAGGGGAGGGGTTAATACGAGGATGCTGGTAATGTACAGCAGGAGAGGGGTTAAAGCTGAGGATGCTGGGTAATGTACAGCAGAGGAGGGGTTAATAAGAGGATGCTGGTCATGTGCAGCAGAGGAGGGGTTAATAAGAGGATGCTGGTAATGTACAGCAGGGGAGGGGTTAATAAGAGGATGCTGGTAATGTATAGCAGAGGAGGGGTTAATAAGAGGATGCTGGTAATGTACAGCAGTATAGGGGTTAAAAGGAGGATGCTGGTAATCTCCGGCAGAGGAGGGGTTAACAAGAGGATGCTGGGTAATGTACAGCAGGAGAGGGGTTAATAGGAGGATGCTGGTAATGTACAGGAGGGGAGGGGTTAATAAGAGGATGCTGGTAATGTCTGGCAGAGCAGGGGTTAATAAGAGGATGCTGGTAATGTACAGCAGAGGAGGGGTTAATAAGAGGATGCTGGTAATGTCCGGCAGAGCAGGAGTTAATAAGAGGATGCTGGTAATGTGCAGCAGGGGAGGGGTCAATAAGAGGATGCTGGTAATGTGCAGCAGGGGAGGGGTTAATAAGAGGATGCTGGTAATGTGCAGCAGGGGAGGGGTTAATAAGAGGATGCTGGTAATGTCCGGCAGAGCAGGAGTTAATAAGAGGATGCTGGTAATGTGCAGCAGGGGAGGGATTAATAAGAGGATGCTGGTAATGTACAGCAGGGGAGGGGTTAATAAGGATGCTGGTAATGTACAGCAGGAGAGGGGTTAAAGATGAGGATGCTGGGTAATGTACAGCAGAGGAGGGGTTAATAAGAGGATGCTGGTAATGTGCAGCAGGGGAGGGGTTAATAAGAGGATGCTGGTAATGTCCGGCAGAGCAGGGGTTAATAAGAGGATGCTGGTAATGTACAGCAGGGGAGGGGTTAATACGAGGATGCTGGTAATGTACAGCAGGAGAGGGGTTAAAGCTGAGGATGCTGGGTAATGTACAGCAGAGGAGGGGTTAATAAGAGGATGCTGGTCATGTGCAGCAGAGGAGGGGTTAATAAGAGGATGCTGGTAATGTACAGCAGGGGAGGGGTTAATAAGAGGATGCTGGTAATGTACAGCAGAGGAGGGGTTAATAAGAGGATGCTGGTAATGTCCGGCAGGGGAGGGGTTAATAAGAGGATGCTGGTAATGTACAGCAGAGCAGGGGTTAATAAGAGGATGCTGGTAATGTGCAGCAGAGGAGGGGTTAATAAGTGGATGCTGGTAATGTACGGCAGGGGAGGGGTTAATAAGAGGATGCTGAGTAATGTACAGCAGAGGAGGGGTTAATAAGAGGATGCTGGGTAATGTACAGCAGAGGAGGGGTTAATAAGAGGATGCTGCTAATGTACAGCAGGGGAGGGGTTAATAAGGGGATGCTGGGTAATGTACAGCAGGGGAGGGGTTAATAAGAGGATGCTGGTAATGTACAGCAGGGGGGGTTAATAAGAGGATGCTGGTAATGTACAGCTGGGGAGGGGTTAATAAGAGGATGCTGGTAATGTACAGCAGAGGAGGAGTTAATAAGAGGATGCTGGGTAATGTACAGCAGGAGAGGGGTTAATAGGAGGATGCTGGGTAATGTACAGCAGGGGAGGGGTTAAGAGGATGCTGGGTAATGTACAGCAGAGGAGGGGTTAATAAGAGGATGCTGGTAATGTGTAGCAGGGGAGGGGTTAATAAGAGGATGCTGGTAATGTTCGGCAGAGCAGGGGTTAATAGGAGGATGCTGGTAATGTACAGCAGGGGAGGGGTTAATAAGAGGATGCTGGTAATGTACAGCAGGAGAGGGGTTAAAGATGAGGATGCTGGGTAATGTACAGCAGAGGAGGGGTTAATAAGTGGATGCTGGTAATGTGCAGCAGGGGAGGGGTTAATAAGAGGATGCTGGTAAGTCCGGCAGAGCAGGGGTTAATAAGAGGATGCTGGTAATGTACAGCAGGGGAGGGGTTAATACGAGGATGCTGGTAATGTACAGCAGGAGAGGGGTTAAAGCTGAGGATGCTGGGTAATGTACAGCAGAGGAGGGGTTAATAAGAGGATGCTGGTCATGTGCAGCAGAGGAGGGGTTAATAAGAGGATGCTGGTAATGTACAGCAGGGGAGGGGTTAATAAGAGGATGCTGGTAATGTATAGCAGAGGAGGGGTTAATAAGAGGATGCTGGTAATGTCCGGCAGGGGAGGGGTTAATAAGAGGATGCTGGTAATGTACAGCAGAGCAGGGGTTAATAAGAGGATGCTGGTAATGTGCAGCAGAGGAGGGGTTAATAAGTGGATGCTGGTAATGTACGGCAGGGGAGGGGTTAATAAGAGGATGCTGAGTAATGTACAGCAGAGGAGGGGTTAATAAGAGGATGCTGGGTAATGTACAGCAGAGGAGGGGTTAATAAGAGGATGCTGGTAATGTACAGCAGGGGAGGGGTTAATAAGGGGATGCTGGGTAATGTACAGCAGGGGAGGGGTTAATAAGAGGATGCTGGTAATGTACAGCAGGGGGGGTTAATAAGAGGATGCTGATAATGTACAGCAGAGGAGGAGTTAATAAGAGGATGCTGGGTAATGTACAGCAGGAGAGGGGTTAATAGGAGGATGCTGGGTAATGTACAGCAGGGGAGGGGTTAAGAGGATGCTGGGTAATGTACAGCAGAGGAGGGGTTAATAAGAGGATGCTGGTAATGTGTAGCAGGGGAGGGGTTAATAAGAGGATGCTGGTAATGTTCGGCAGAGCAGGGGTTAATAGGAGGATGCTGGTAATGTACAGCAGGGGAGGGGTTAATAAGAGGATGCTGGTAATGTACAGCAGGAGAGGGGTTAAAGATGAGGATGCTGGGTAATGTACAGCAGAGGAGGGGTTAATAAGAGGATGCTGGTCATGTACAGCAGAGGAGGGGTTAATAAGAGGATGCTGGTAATGTACAGCAGGGGAGGGGTTAATAAGAGTATGCTGGTAATGTACAGCAGAGGAGGGGTTAATAAGAAGATGCTGGTAATGTCCGGCAGGGGAGGGGTTAATAAGAGGATGCTGGTAATGTACAGCAGAGCAGGGGTTAATAAGAGGATGCTGGTAATGTCCGGCAAGGGAGGGGTTAATAAGAGGATGCTGGTAATGTACAGCATAGCAGGGGTTAATAAGAGGATGCTGGTAATGTACAGCAGTGGAGGGGTTAATAAGAGGATGCTGGTAATGTACAGCAGGAGAGGGGTTAAAGATGAGGATGCTGGGTAATGTACATCAGAGGAGGGGTTAATAAGAGGATGCTGGTAATGTACAGCAGGAGAGGGGTTAAAGATGAGGATGCTGGGTAATGTACAGCAGAGGAGGGGTTAATAAGAGGATGCTGGTCATGTACAGCAGAGGAGTGGTTAATAAGAGGATGCTGGTAATGTACAGCAGGGGAGGGGTTAATAAGAGGATGCTGGTAATGTACAGCAGAGGAGGGGTTAATAAGAGGATGCTGGTAATGTCCGGCAGGGGAGGGGTTAATAAGAGGATGCTGGTAATGTACAGCAGAGCAGGGGTTAATAAGAGGATGCTGGTAATGTGCAGCAGAGGAGGGGTTAATAAGTGGATGCTGGTAATGTACGGCAGGGGAGGGGTTAATAAGAGGACGCTGGTAATGTACAGCAGAGGAGGGGTTAATAAGAGGATGCTGGTAATGTACAGCAGGGGAGGGGTTAATAAGGGGATGCTGGGTAATGTACAGCAGGGGAGGGGTTAATAAGAGGATGCTGGTAATGTACAGCAGGGGGGGTTAATAAGAGGATGCTGGTAATGTACAGCTGGGGAGGGGTTAATAAGAGGATGCTGGTAATGTACAGCAGAGGAGGAGTTAATAAGAGGATGCTGGGTAATGTACAGCAGGAGAGGGGTTAATAGGAGGATGCTGGTAATGTACAGCAGAGGAGGGGTTAATAAGAGGATGCTGGGTAATGTACAGCAGAGGAGGGGTTAATAAGAGGATGCTGGTAATGTACAGCAGGGGAGGGGTTAATAAGGGGATGCTGGTAATGTACAGCAGAGGAGGGGTTAATAAGAGGATGCTGGGTATTGTACAGCAGGAGAGGGGTTAATAGGAGGATGCTGGGTAATGTACAGCAGGGGAGGGGTTAAGAGGATGATGGGTAATGTACAGCAGAGGAGTGGTTAATAAGAGGATGCTGGGTAATGTACAGCAGGAGAGGGGTTAATAGGAGGATGCTGGTAATGTACAGCAGTATAGGGGTTAATAGGAGGATGCTGGTAATCTCCGACAGAGGAGGGGTTAAAAAGAGGATGCTGGGTAATGTACAGCAGGAGAGGGGTTAATAGGAGGATGCTGGTAATGTACAGGAGGGGAGGGGTTAATAAGAGGATGCTGGTAATGTCTGGCAGAGCAGTGGTTAATAAGAGGATGCTGGTAATGTACAGCAGAGGAGGGGTTAATAAGAGGATGCTGGTAATGTCCGGCAGAGCAGGAGTTAATAAGAGGATGCTGGTAATGTGCAGCAGGGGAGGGGTCAATAAGAGGATGCTGGTAATGTGCAGCAGGGGAGGGATTAATAAGAGGATGCTGGTAATGTACAGCAGGGGAGGGGTTAATAAGGATGCTGGTAATGTACAGCAGGAGAGGGGTTAAAGATGAGGATGCTGGGTAATGTACAGCAGAGGAGGGGTTAATAAGTGGATGCTGGTAATGTGCAGCAGGGGAGGGGTTAATAAGAGGATGGTGGTAATGTACAGCAGGGGAGGGGTTAATAAGAGGATGCTGGTAATGTACAGCAGAGGAGGGGTTAATAAGAGGATGCTGGTAATGTCCGGCAGGGGAGGGGTTAATAAGAGGATGCTGGTAATGTACAGCAGAGCAGGGGTTAATAAGAGGATGCTGGTAATGTGCAGCAGAGGAGGGGTTAATAAGTGGATGCTGGTAATGTACGGCAGGGGAGGGGTTAATAAGAGGATGCTGAGTAATGTACAGCAGAGGAGGGGTTAATAAGAGGATGCTGGGTAATGTACAGCAGAGGAGGGGTTAATAAGAGGATGCTGGTAATGTACAGCAGGGGAGGGGTTAATAAGGGGATGCTGGGAAATGTACAGCAGGGGAGGGGTTAATAAGAGGATGCTGGTAATGTACAGCAGGGGGGGTTAATAAGAGGATGCTGGTAATGTACAGCTGGGGAGGGGTTAATAAGAGGATGCTGGTAATGTACAGCAGAGGAGGAGTTAATAAGAGGATGCTGGGTAATGTACAGCAGGAGAGGGGTTAATAGGAGGATGCTGGGTAATGTACAGCAGGGGAGGGGTTAAGAGGATGCTGGGTAATGTACAGCAGAGGAGGGGTTAATAAGAGGATGCTGGTAATGTGTAGCAGGGGAGGGGTTAATAAGAGGATGCTGGTAATGTTCGGCAGAGCAGGGGTTAATAGGAGGATGCTGGTAATGTACAGCAGGGGAGGGGTTAATAAGAGGATGCTGGTAATGTACAGCAGGAGAGGGGTTAAAGATGAGGATGCTGGGTAATGTACAGCAGAGGAGGGGTTAATAACTGGATGCTGGTAATGTGCAGCAGGGGAGGGGTTAATAAGAGGATGCTGGTAATGTCCGGCAGAGCAGGGGTTAATAAGAGGATGCTGGTAATGTACAGCAGGGGAGGGGTTAATACGAGGATGCTGGTAATGTACAGCAGGAGAGGGGTTAAAGCTGAGGATGCTGGGTAATGTACAGCAGAGGAGGGGTTAATAAGAGGATGCTGGTCATGTGCAGCAGAGGAGGGGTTAATAAGAGGATGCTGGTAATGTACAGCAGGGGAGGGGTTAATAAGAGGATGCTGGTAATGTATAGCAGAGGAGGGGTTAATAAGAGGATGCTGGTAATGTCCGGCAGGGGAGGGGTTAATAAGAGGATGCTGGTAATGTACAGCAGAGCAGGGGTTAATAAGAGGATGCTGGTAATGTGCAGCAGAGGAGGGGTTAATAAGTGGATGCTGGTAATGTACGGCAGGGGAGGGGTTAATAAGAGGATGCTGAGTAATGTACAGCAGAGGAGGGGTTAATAAGAGGATGCTGGGTAATGTACAGCAGAGGAGGGGTTAATAAGAGGATGCTGGTAATGTACAGCAGGGGAGGGGTTAATAAGGGGATGCTGGGTAATGTACAGCAGGGGAGGGGTTAATAAGAGGATGCTGGTAATGTACAGCAGGGGGGGTTAATAAGAGGATGCTGATAATGTACAGCAGAGGAGGAGTTAATAAGAGGATGCTGGGTAATGTACAGCAGGAGAGGGGTTAATAGGAGGATGCTGGGTAATGTACAGCAGGGGAGGGGTTAAGAGGATGCTGGGTAATGTACAGCAGAGGAGGGGTTAATAAGAGGATGCTGGTAATGTGTAGCAGGGGAGGGGTTAATAAGAGGATGCTGGTAATGTTCGGCAGAGCAGGGGTTAATAGGAGGATGCTGGTAATGTACAGCAGGGGAGGGGTTAATAAGAGGATGCTGGTAATGTACAGCAGGAGAGGGGTTAAAGATGAGGATGCTGGGTAATGTACAGCAGAGGAGGGGTTAATAAGAGGATGCTGGTCATGTACAGCAGAGGAGGGGTTAATAAGAGGATGCTGGTAATGTACAGCAGGGGAGGGGTTAATAAGAGTATGCTGGTAATGTACAGCAGAGGAGGGGTTAATAAGAAGATGCTGGTAATGTCCGGCAGGGGAGGGGTTAATAAGAGGATGCTGGTAATGTACAGCAGAGCAGGGGTTAATAAGAGGATGCTGGTAATGTCCGGCAAGGGAGGGGTTAATAAGAGGATGCTGGTAATGTACAGCATAGCAGGGGTTAATAAGAGGATGCTGGTAATGTACAGCAGTGGAGGGGTTAATAAGAGGATGCTGGTCATGTACAGCAGGAGAGGGGTTAAAGATGAGGATGCTGGGTAATGTACATCAGAGGAGGGGTTAATAAGAGGATGCTGGTAATGTACAGCAGGAGAGGGGTTAAAGATGAGGATGCTGGGTAATGTACAGCAGAGGAGGGGTTAATAAGAGGATGCTGGTCATGTACAGCAGAGGAGGGGTTAATAAGAGGATGCTGGTAATGTACAGCAGGGGAGGGGTTAATAAGAGGATGCTGGTAATGTACAGCAGAGGAGGGGTTAATAAGAGGATGCTGGTAATGTCCGGCAGGGGAGGGGTTAATAAGAGGATGCTGGTAATGTACAGCAGAGCAGGGGTTAATAAGAGGATGCTGGTAATGTGCAGCAGGGGAGGGGTCAATAAGAGGATGCTGGTAATGTGCAGCAGGGGAGGGATTAATAAGAGGATGCTGGTAATGTACAGCAGGGGAGGGGTTAATAAGGATGCTGGTAATGTACAGCAGGAGAGGGGTTAAAGATGAGGATGCTGGGTAATGTACAGCAGAGGAGGGGTTAATAAGTGGATGCTGGTAATGTGCAGCAGGGGAGGGGTTAATAAGAGGATGGTGGTAATGTACAGCAGGGGAGGGGTTAATAAGAGGATGCTGGTAATGTACAGCAGAGGAGGGGTTAATAAGAGGATGCTGGTAATGTCCGGCAGGGGAGGGGTTAATAAGAGGATGCTGGTAATGTACAGCAGAGCAGGGGTTAATAAGAGGATGCTGGTAATGTGCAGCAGAGGAGGGGTTAATAAGTGGATGCTGGTAATGTACGGCAGGGGAGGGGTTAATAAGAGGATGCTGGGTAATGTACAGCAGAGGAGGGGTTAATAAGAGGATGCTGGGTAATGTACAGCAGAGGAGGGGTTAATAAGAGGATGCTGGTAATGTACAGCAGGGGAGGGGTTAATAAGGGGATGCTGGGAAATGTACAGCAGGGGAGGGGTTAATAAGAGGATGCTGGTAATGTACAGCAGGGGGGGTTAATAAGAGGATGCTGGTAATGTACAGCTGGGGAGGGGTTAATAAGAGGATGCTGGTAATGTACATCAGAGGAGGGGTTAATAAGAGGATGCTGGTAATGTACAGCAGGAGAGGGGTTAAAGATGAGGATGCTGGGTAATGTACAGCAGAGGAGGGGTTAATAAGAGGATGCTGGTCATGTACAGCAGAGGAGTGGTTAATAAGAGGATGCTGGTAATGTACAGCAGGGGAGGGGTTAATAAGAGGATGCTGGTAATGTACAGCAGAGGAGGGGTTAATAAGAGGATGCTGGTAATGTCCGGCAGGGGAGGGGTTAATAAGAGGATGCTGGTAATGTACAGCAGAGCAGGGGTTAATAAGAGGATGCTGGTAATGTGCAGCAGAGGAGGGGTTAATAAGTGGATGCTGGTAATGTACGGCAGGGGAGGGGTTAATAAGAGGATGCTGGTAATGTACAGCAGAGGAGGGGTTAATAAGAGGATGCTGGTAATGTACAGCAGGGGAGGGGTTAATAAGGGGATGCTGGGTAATGTACAGCAGGGGAGGGGTTAATAAGAGGATGCTGGTAATGTACAGCAGGGGGGGTTAATAAGAGGATGCTGGTAATGTACAGCTGGGGAGGGGTTAATAAGAGGATGCTGGTAATGTACAGCAGAGGAGGAGTTAATAAGAGGATGCTGGGTAATGTACAGCAGGAGAGGGGTTAATAGGAGGATGCTGGTAATGTACAGCAGAGGAGGGGTTAATAAGAGGATGCTGGGTAATGTACAGCAGAGGAGGGGTTAATAAGAGGATGCTGGTAATGTACAGCAGGGGAGGGGTTAATAAGGGGATGCTGGTAATGTACAGCAGAGGAGGGGTTAATAAGAGGATGCTGGGTATTGTACAGCAGGAGAGGGGTTAATAGGAGGATGCTGGGTAATGTACAGCAGGGGAGGGGTTAAGAGGATGATGGGTAATGTACAGCAGAGGAGTGGTTAATAAGAGGATGCTGGGTAATGTACAGCAGGAGAGGGGTTAATAGGAGGATGCTGGTAATGTACAGCAGTATAGGGGTTAATAGGAGGATGCTGGTAATCTCCGACAGAGGAGGGGTTAAAAAGAGGATGCTGGGTAATGTACAGCAGGAGAGGGGTTAATAGGAGGATGCTGGTAATGTACAGGAGGGGAGGGGTTAATAAGAGGATGCTGGTAATGTCTGGCAGAGCAGTGGTTAATAAGAGGATGCTGGTAATGTACAGCAGAGGAGGGGTTAATAAGAGGATGCTGGTAATGTCCGGCAGAGCAGGAGTTAATAAGAGGATGCTGGTAATGTGCAGCAGGGGAGGGGTCAATAAGAGGATGCTGGTAATGTGCAGCAGGGGAGGGGTTAATAAGAGGATGCTGGTAATGTGCAGCAGGGGAGGGGTTAATAAGAGGATGCTGGTAATGTCCGGCAGAGCAGGAGTTAATAAGAGGATGCTGGTAATGTGCAGCAGGGGAGGGATTAATAAGAGGATGCTGGTAATGTACAGCAGGGGAGGGGTTAATAAGGATGCTGGTAATGTACAGCAGGAGAGGGGTTAAAGATGAGGATGCTGGGTAATGTACAGCAGAGGAGGGGTTAATAAGAGGATGCTGGTAATGTGCAGCAGGGGAGGGGTTAATAAGAGGATGCTGGTAATGTCCGGCAGAGCAGGGGTTAATAAGAGGATGCTGGTAATGTACAGCAGGGGAGGGGTTAATACGAGGATGCTGGTAATGTACAGCAGGAGAGGGGTTAAAGCTGAGGATGCTGGGTAATGTACAGCAGAGGAGGGGTTAATAAGAGGATGCTGGTCATGTGCAGCAGAGGAGGGGTTAATAAGAGGATGCTGGTAATGTACAGCAGGGGAGGGGTTAATAAGAGGATGCTGGTAATGTACAGCAGAGGAGGGGTTAATAAGAGGATGCTGGTAATGTCCGGCAGGGGAGGGGTTAATAAGAGGATGCTGGTAATGTACAGCAGAGCAGGGGTTAATAAGAGGATGCTGGTAATGTGCAGCAGAGGAGGGGTTAATAAGTGGATGCTGGTAATGTACGGCAGGGGAGGGGTTAATAAGAGGATGCTGAGTAATGTACAGCAGAGGAGGGGTTAATAAGAGGATGCTGGGTAATGTACAGCAGAGGAGGGGTTAATAAGAGGATGCTGCTAATGTACAGCAGGGGAGGGGTTAATAAGGGGATGCTGGGTAATGTACAGCAGGGGAGGGGTTAATAAGAGGATGCTGGTAATGTACAGCAGGGGGGGTTAATAAGAGGATGCTGGTAATGTACAGCTGGGGAGGGGTTAATAAGAGGATGCTGGTAATGTACAGCAGAGGAGGAGTTAATAAGAGGATGCTGGGTAATGTACAGCAGGAGAGGGGTTAATAGGAGGATGCTGGGTAATGTACAGCAGGGGAGGGGTTAAGAGGATGCTGGGTAATGTACAGCAGAGGAGGGGTTAATAAGAGGATGCTGGTAATGTGTAGCAGGGGAGGGGTTAATAAGAGGATGCTGGTAATGTTCGGCAGAGCAGGGGTTAATAGGAGGATGCTGGTAATGTACAGCAGGGGAGGGGTTAATAAGAGGATGCTGGTAATGTACAGCAGGAGAGGGGTTAAAGATGAGGATGCTGGGTAATGTACAGCAGAGGAGGGGTTAATAAGTGGATGCTGGTAATGTGCAGCAGGGGAGGGGTTAATAAGAGGATGCTGGTAAGTCCGGCAGAGCAGGGGTTAATAAGAGGATGCTGGTAATGTACAGCAGGGGAGGGGTTAATACGAGGATGCTGGTAATGTACAGCAGGAGAGGGGTTAAAGCTGAGGATGCTGGGTAATGTACAGCAGAGGAGGGGTTAATAAGAGGATGCTGGTCATGTGCAGCAGAGGAGGGGTTAATAAGAGGATGCTGGTAATGTACAGCAGGGGAGGGGTTAATAAGAGGATGCTGGTAATGTATAGCAGAGGAGGGGTTAATAAGAGGATGCTGGTAATGTCCGGCAGGGGAGGGGTTAATAAGAGGATGCTGGTAATGTACAGCAGAGCAGGGGTTAATAAGAGGATGCTGGTAATGTGCAGCAGAGGAGGGGTTAATAAGTGGATGCTGGTAATGTACGGCAGGGGAGGGGTTAATAAGAGGATGCTGAGTAATGTACAGCAGAGGAGGGGTTAATAAGAGGATGCTGGGTAATGTACAGCAGAGGAGGGGTTAATAAGAGGATGCTGGTAATGTACAGCAGGGGAGGGGTTAATAAGGGGATGCTGGGTAATGTACAGCAGGGGAGGGGTTAATAAGAGGATGCTGGTAATGTACAGCAGGGGGGGTTAATAAGAGGATGCTGATAATGTACAGCAGAGGAGGAGTTAATAAGAGGATGCTGGGTAATGTACAGCAGGAGAGGGGTTAATAGGAGGATGCTGGGTAATGTACAGCAGGGGAGGGGTTAAGAGGATGCTGGGTAATGTACAGCAGAGGAGGGGTTAATAAGAGGATGCTGGTAATGTGTAGCAGGGGAGGGGTTAATAAGAGGATGCTGGTAATGTTCGGCAGAGCAGGGGTTAATAGGAGGATGCTGGTAATGTACAGCAGGGGAGGGGTTAATAAGAGGATGCTGGTAATGTACAGCAGGAGAGGGGTTAAAGATGAGGATGCTGGGTAATGTACAGCAGAGGAGGGGTTAATAAGAGGATGCTGGTCATGTACAGCAGAGGAGGGGTTAATAAGAGGATGCTGGTAATGTACAGCAGGGGAGGGGTTAATAAGAGTATGCTGGTAATGTACAGCAGAGGAGGGGTTAATAAGAAGATGCTGGTAATGTCCGGCAGGGGAGGGGTTAATAAGAGGATGCTGGTAATGTACAGCAGAGCAGGGGTTAATAAGAGGATGCTGGTAATGTCCGGCAAGGGAGGGGTTAATAAGAGGATGCTGGTAATGTACAGCATAGCAGGGGTTAATAAGAGGATGCTGGTAATGTACAGCAGTGGAGGGGTTAATAAGAGGATGCTGGTAATGTACAGCAGGAGAGGGGTTAAAGATGAGGATGCTGGGTAATGTACATCAGAGGAGGGGTTAATAAGAGGATGCTGGTAATGTACAGCAGGAGAGGGGTTAAAGATGAGGATGCTGGGTAATGTACAGCAGAGGAGGGGTTAATAAGAGGATGCTGGTCATGTACAGCAGAGGAGTGGTTAATAAGAGGATGCTGGTAATGTACAGCAGGGGAGGGGTTAATAAGAGGATGCTGGTAATGTACAGCAGAGGAGGGGTTAATAAGAGGATGCTGGTAATGTCCGGCAGGGGAGGGGTTAATAAGAGGATGCTGGTAATGTACAGCAGAGCAGGGGTTAATAAGAGGATGCTGGTAATGTGCAGCAGAGGAGGGGTTAATAAGTGGATGCTGGTAATGTACGGCAGGGGAGGGGTTAATAAGAGGATGCTGGTAATGTACAGCAGAGGAGGGGTTAATAAGAGGATGCTGGTAATGTACAGCAGGGGAGGGGTTAATAAGGGGATGCTGGGTAATGTACAGCAGGGGAGGGGTTAATAAGAGGATGCTGGTAATGTACAGCAGGGGGGGTTAATAAGAGGATGCTGGTAATGTACAGCTGGGGAGGGGTTAATAAGAGGATGCTGGTAATGTACAGCAGAGGAGGAGTTAATAAGAGGATGCTGGGTAATGTACAGCAGGAGAGGGGTTAATAGGAGGATGCTGGTAATGTACAGCAGAGGAGGGGTTAATAAGAGGATGCTGGGTAATGTACAGCAGAGGAGGGGTTAATAAGAGGATGCTGGTAATGTACAGCAGGGGAGGGGTTAATAAGGGGATGCTGGTAATGTACAGCAGAGGAGGGGTTAATAAGAGGATGCTGGGTATTGTACAGCAGGAGAGGGGTTAATAGGAGGATGCTGGGTAATGTACAGCAGGGGAGGGGTTAAGAGGATGATGGGTAATGTACAGCAGAGGAGTGGTTAATAAGAGGATGCTGGGTAATGTACAGCAGGAGAGGGGTTAATAGGAGGATGCTGGTAATGTACAGCAGTATAGGGGTTAATAGGAGGATGCTGGTAATCTCCGACAGAGGAGGGGTTAAAAAGAGGATGCTGGGTAATGTACAGCAGGAGAGGGGTTAATAGGAGGATGCTGGTAATGTACAGGAGGGGAGGGGTTAATAAGAGGATGCTGGTAATGTCTGGCAGAGCAGTGGTTAATAAGAGGATGCTGGTAATGTACAGCAGAGGAGGGGTTAATAAGAGGATGCTGGTAATGTCCGGCAGAGCAGGAGTTAATAAGAGGATGCTGGTAATGTGCAGCAGGGGAGGGGTCAATAAGAGGATGCTGGTAATGTGCAGCAGGGGAGGGGTTAATAAGAGGATGCTGGTAATGTGCAGCAGGGGAGGGGTTAATAAGAGGATGCTGGTAATGTCCGGCAGAGCAGGAGTTAATAAGAGGATGCTGGTAATGTGCAGCAGGGGAGGGATTAATAAGAGGATGCTGGTAATGTACAGCAGGGGAGGGGTTAATAAGGATGCTGGTAATGTACAGCAGGAGAGGGGTTAAAGATGAGGATGCTGGGTAATGTACAGCAGAGGAGGGGTTAATAAGAGGATGCTGGTAATGTGCAGCAGGGGAGGGGTTAATAAGAGGATGCTGGTAATGTCCGGCAGAGCAGGGGTTAATAAGAGGATGCTGGTAATGTACAGCAGGGGAGGGGTTAATACGAGGATGCTGGTAATGTACAGCAGGAGAGGGGTTAAAGCTGAGGATGCTGGGTAATGTACAGCAGAGGAGGGGTTAATAAGAGGATGCTGGTCATGTGCAGCAGAGGAGGGGTTAATAAGAGGATGCTGGTAATGTACAGCAGGGGAGGGGTTAATAAGAGGATGCTGGTAATGTACAGCAGAGGAGGGGTTAATAAGAGGATGCTGGTAATGTCCGGCAGGGGAGGGGTTAATAAGAGGATGCTGGTAATGTACAGCAGAGCAGGGGTTAATAAGAGGATGCTGGTAATGTGCAGCAGAGGAGGGGTTAATAAGTGGATGCTGGTAATGTACGGCAGGGGAGGGGTTAATAAGAGGATGCTGAGTAATGTACAGCAGAGGAGGGGTTAATAAGAGGATGCTGGGTAATGTACAGCAGAGGAGGGGTTAATAAGAGGATGCTGCTAATGTACAGCAGGGGAGGGGTTAATAAGGGGATGCTGGGTAATGTACAGCAGGGGAGGGGTTAATAAGAGGATGCTGGTAATGTACAGCAGGGGGGGTTAATAAGAGGATGCTGGTAATGTACAGCTGGGGAGGGGTTAATAAGAGGATGCTGGTAATGTACAGCAGAGGAGGAGTTAATAAGAGGATGCTGGGTAATGTACAGCAGGAGAGGGGTTAATAGGAGGATGCTGGGTAATGTACAGCAGGGGAGGGGTTAAGAGGATGCTGGGTAATGTACAGCAGAGGAGGGGTTAATAAGAGGATGCTGGTAATGTGTAGCAGGGGAGGGGTTAATAAGAGGATGCTGGTAATGTTCGGCAGAGCAGGGGTTAATAGGAGGATGCTGGTAATGTGCAGCAGGGGAGGGATTAATAAGAGGATGCTGGTAATGTACAGCAGGGGAGGGGTTAATAAGGATGCTGGTAATGTACAGCAGGAGAGGGGTTAAAGATGAGGATGCTGGGTAATGTACAGCAGAGGAGGGGTTAATAAGTGGATGCTGGTAATGTGCAGCAGGGGAGGGGTTAATAAGAGGATGGTGGTAATGTACAGCAGGGGAGGGGTTAATAAGAGGATGCTGGTAATGTACAGCAGAGGAGGGGTTAATAAGAGGATGCTGGTAATGTCCGGCAGGGGAGGGGTTAATAAGAGGATGCTGGTAATGTACAGCAGAGCAGGGGTTAATAAGAGGATGCTGGTAATGTGCAGCAGAGGAGGGGTTAATAAGTGGATGCTGGTAATGTACGGCAGGGGAGGGGTTAATAAGAGGATGCTGAGTAATGTACAGCAGAGGAGGGGTTAATAAGAGGATGCTGGGTAATGTACAGCAGAGGAGGGGTTAATAAGAGGATGCTGGTAATGTACAGCAGGGGAGGGGTTAATAAGGGGATGCTGGGAAATGTACAGCAGGGGAGGGGTTAATAAGAGGATGCTGGTAATGTACAGCAGGGGGGGTTAATAAGAGGATGCTGGTAATGTACAGCTGGGGAGGGGTTAATAAGAGGATGCTGGTAATGTACAGCAGAGGAGGAGTTAATAAGAGGATGCTGGGTAATGTACAGCAGGAGAGGGGTTAATAGGAGGATGCTGGGTAATGTACAGCAGGGGAGGGGTTAAGAGGATGCTGGGTAATGTACAGCAGAGGAGGGGTTAATAAGAGGATGCTGGTAATGTGTAGCAGGGGAGGGGTTAATAAGAGGATGCTGGTAATGTTCGGCAGAGCAGGGGTTAATAGGAGGATGCTGGTAATGTACAGCAGGGGAGGGGTTAATAAGAGGATGCTGGTAATGTACAGCAGGAGAGGGGTTAAAGATGAGGATGCTGGGTAATGTACAGCAGAGGAGGGGTTAATAAGTGGATGCTGGTAATGTGCAGCAGGGGAGGGGTTAATAAGAGGATGCTGGTAATGTCCGGCAGAGCAGGGGTTAATAAGAGGATGCTGGTAATGTACAGCAGGGGAGGGGTTAATACGAGGATGCTGGTAATGTACAGCAGGAGAGGGGTTAAAGCTGAGGATGCTGGGTAATGTACAGCAGAGGAGGGGTTAATAAGAGGATGCTGGTCATGTGCAGCAGAGGAGGGGTTAATAAGAGGATGCTGGTAATGTACAGCAGGGGAGGGGTTAATAAGAGGATGCTGGTAATGTATAGCAGAGGAGGGGTTAATAAGAGGATGCTGGTAATGTCCGGCAGGGGAGGGGTTAATAAGAGGATGCTGGTAATGTACAGCAGAGCAGGGGTTAATAAGAGGATGCTGGTAATGTGCAGCAGAGGAGGGGTTAATAAGTGGATGCTGGTAATGTACGGCAGGGGAGGGGTTAATAAGAGGATGCTGAGTAATGTACAGCAGAGGAGGGGTTAATAAGAGGATGCTGGGTAATGTACAGCAGAGGAGGGGTTAATAAGAGGATGCTGGTAATGTACAGCAGGGGAGGGGTTAATAAGGGGATGCTGGGTAATGTACAGCAGGGGAGGGGTTAATAAGAGGATGCTGGTAATGTACAGCAGGGGGGGTTAATAAGAGGATGCTGATAATGTACAGCAGAGGAGGAGTTAATAAGAGGATGCTGGGTAATGTACAGCAGGAGAGGGGTTAATAGGAGGATGCTGGGTAATGTACAGCAGGGGAGGGGTTAAGAGGATGCTGGGTAATGTACAGCAGAGGAGGGGTTAATAAGAGGATGCTGGTAATGTGTAGCAGGGGAGGGGTTAATAAGAGGATGCTGGTAATGTTCGGCAGAGCAGGGGTTAATAGGAGGATGCTGGTAATGTACAGCAGGGGAGGGGTTAATAAGAGGATGCTGGTAATGTACAGCAGGAGAGGGGTTAAAGATGAGGATGCTGGGTAATGTACAGCAGAGGAGGGGTTAATAAGAGGATGCTGGTCATGTACAGCAGAGGAGGGGTTAATAAGAGGATGCTGGTAATGTACAGCAGGGGAGGGGTTAATAAGAGTATGCTGGTAATGTACAGCAGAGGAGGGGTTAATAAGAAGATGCTGGTAATGTCCGGCAGGGGAGGGGTTAATAAGAGGATGCTGGTAATGTACAGCAGAGCAGGGGTTAATAAGAGGATGCTGGTAATGTCCGGCAAGGGAGGGGTTAATAAGAGGATGCTGGTAATGTACAGCATAGCAGGGGTTAATAAGAGGATGCTGGTAATGTACAGCAGTGGAGGGGTTAATAAGAGGATGCTGGTCATGTACAGCAGGAGAGGGGTTAAAGATGAGGATGCTGGGTAATGTACATCAGAGGAGGGGTTAATAAGAGGATGCTGGTAATGTACAGCAGGAGAGGGGTTAAAGATGAGGATGCTGGGTAATGTACAGCAGAGGAGGGGTTAATAAGAGGATGCTGGTCATGTACAGCAGAGGAGGGGTTAATAAGAGGATGCTGGTAATGTACAGCAGGGGAGGGGTTAATAAGAGGATGCTGGTAATGTACAGCAGAGGAGGGGTTAATAAGAGGATGCTGGTAATGTCCGGCAGGGGAGGGGTTAATAAGAGGATGCTGGTAATGTACAGCAGAGCAGGGGTTAATAAGAGGATGCTGGTAATGTGCAGCAGGGGAGGGGTCAATAAGAGGATGCTGGTAATGTGCAGCAGGGGAGGGATTAATAAGAGGATGCTGGTAATGTACAGCAGGGGAGGGGTTAATAAGGATGCTGGTAATGTACAGCAGGAGAGGGGTTAAAGATGAGGATGCTGGGTAATGTACAGCAGAGGAGGGGTTAATAAGTGGATGCTGGTAATGTGCAGCAGGGGAGGGGTTAATAAGAGGATGGTGGTAATGTACAGCAGGGGAGGGGTTAATAAGAGGATGCTGGTAATGTACAGCAGAGGAGGGGTTAATAAGAGGATGCTGGTAATGTCCGGCAGGGGAGGGGTTAATAAGAGGATGCTGGTAATGTACAGCAGAGCAGGGGTTAATAAGAGGATGCTGGTAATGTGCAGCAGAGGAGGGGTTAATAAGTGGATGCTGGTAATGTACGGCAGGGGAGGGGTTAATAAGAGGATGCTGAGTAATGTACAGCAGAGGAGGGGTTAATAAGAGGATGCTGGGTAATGTACAGCAGAGGAGGGGTTAATAAGAGGATGCTGGTAATGTACAGCAGGGGAGGGGTTAATAAGGGGATGCTGGGAAATGTACAGCAGGGGAGGGGTTAATAAGAGGATGCTGGTAATGTACAGCAGGGGGGGTTAATAAGAGGATGCTGGTAATGTACAGCTGGGGAGGGGTTAATAAGAGGATGCTGGTAATGTACAGCAGAGGAGGAGTTAATAAGAGGATGCTGGGTAATGTACAGCAGGAGAGGGGTTAATAGGAGGATGCTGGGTAATGTACAGCAGGGGAGGGGTTAAGAGGATGCTGGGTAATGTACAGCAGAGGAGGGGTTAATAAGAGGATGCTGGTAATGTGTAGCAGGGGAGGGGTTAATAAGAGGATGCTGGTAATGTTCGGCAGAGCAGGGGTTAATAGGAGGATGCTGGTAATGTACAGCAGGGGAGGGGTTAATAAGAGGATGCTGGTAATGTACAGCAGGAGAGGGGTTAAAGATGAGGATGCTGGGTAATGTACAGCAGAGGAGGGGTTAATAAGTGGATGCTGGTAATGTGCAGCAGGGGAGGGGTTAATAAGAGGATGCTGGTAATGTCCGGCAGAGCAGGGGTTAATAAGAGGATGCTGGTAATGTACAGCAGGGGAGGGGTTAATACGAGGATGCTGGTAATGTACAGCAGGAGAGGGGTTAAAGCTGAGGATGCTGGGTAATGTACAGCAGAGGAGGGGTTAATAAGAGGATGCTGGTCATGTGCAGCAGAGGAGGGGTTAATAAGAGGATGCTGGTAATGTACAGCAGGGGAGGGGTTAATAAGAGGATGCTGGTAATGTATAGCAGAGGAGGGGTTAATAAGAGGATGCTGGTAATGTCCGGCAGGGGAGGGGTTAATAAGAGGATGCTGGTAATGTACAGCAGAGCAGGGGTTAATAAGAGGATGCTGGTAATGTGCAGCAGAGGAGGGGTTAATAAGTGGATGCTGGTAATGTACGGCAGGGGAGGGGTTAATAAGAGGATGCTGAGTAATGTACAGCAGAGGAGGGGTTAATAAGAGGATGCTGGGTAATGTACAGCAGAGGAGGGGTTAATAAGAGGATGCTGGTAATGTACAGCAGGGGAGGGGTTAATAAGGGGATGCTGGGTAATGTACAGCAGGGGAGGGGTTAATAAGAGGATGCTGGTAATGTACAGCAGGGGGGGTTAATAAGAGGATGCTGATAATGTACAGCAGAGGAGGAGTTAATAAGAGGATGCTGGGTAATGTACAGCAGGAGAGGGGTTAATAGGAGGATGCTGGGTAATGTACAGCAGGGGAGGGGTTAAGAGGATGCTGGGTAATGTACAGCAGAGGAGGGGTTAATAAGAGGATGCTGGTAATGTGTAGCAGGGGAGGGGTTAATAAGAGGATGCTGGTAATGTTCGGCAGAGCAGGGGTTAATAGGAGGATGCTGGTAATGTACAGCAGGGGAGGGGTTAATAAGAGGATGCTGGTAATGTACAGCAGGAGAGGGGTTAAAGATGAGGATGCTGGGTAATGTACAGCAGAGGAGGGGTTAATAAGAGGATGCTGGTCATGTACAGCAGAGGAGGGGTTAATAAGAGGATGCTGGTAATGTACAGCAGGGGAGGGGTTAATAAGAGTATGCTGGTAATGTACAGCAGAGGAGGGGTTAATAAGAAGATGCTGGTAATGTCCGGCAGGGGAGGGGTTAATAAGAGGATGCTGGTAATGTACAGCAGAGCAGGGGTTAATAAGAGGATGCTGGTAATGTCCGGCAAGGGAGGGGTTAATAAGAGGATGCTGGTAATGTACAGCATAGCAGGGGTTAATAAGAGGATGCTGGTAATGTACAGCAGTGGAGGGGTTAATAAGAGGATGCTGGTCATGTACAGCAGGAGAGGGGTTAAAGATGAGGATGCTGGGTAATGTACATCAGAGGAGGGGTTAATAAGAGGATGCTGGTAATGTACAGCAGGAGAGGGGTTAAAGATGAGGATGCTGGGTAATGTACAGCAGAGGAGGGGTTAATAAGAGGATGCTGGTCATGTACAGCAGAGGAGGGGTTAATAAGAGGATGCTGGTAATGTACAGCAGGGGAGGGGTTAATAAGAGGATGCTGGTAATGTACAGCAGAGGAGGGGTTAATAAGAGGATGCTGGTAATGTCCGGCAGGGGAGGGGTTAATAAGAGGATGCTGGTAATGTACAGCAGAGCAGGGGTTAATAAGAGGATGCTGGTAATGTGCAGCAGAGGAGGGGTTAATAAGTGGATGCTGGTAATGTACGGCAGGGGAGGGGTTAATAAGAGGATGCTGGTAATGTACAGCAGAGGAGGGGTTAATAAGAGGATGCTGGTAATGTACAGCAGGGGAGGGGTTAATAAGGGGATGCTGGGTAATGTACAGCAGGGGAGGGGTTAATAAGAGGATGCTGGTAATGTACAGCAGGGGGGGTTAATAAGAGGATGCTGGTAATGTACAGCTGGGGAGGGGTTAATAAGAGGATGCTGGTAATGTACAGCAGAGGAGGAGTTAATAAGAGGATGCTGGGTAATGTACAGCAGGAGAGGGGTTAATAGGAGGATGCTGGTAATGTACAGCAGAGGAGGGGTTAATAAGAGGATGCTGGGTAATGTACAGCAGAGGAGGGGTTAATAAGAGGATGCTGGTAATGTACAGCAGGGGAGGGGTTAATAAGGGGATGCTGGTAATGTACAGCAGAGGAGGGGTTAATAAGAGGATGCTGGGTATTGTACAGCAGGAGAGGGGTTAATAGGAGGATGCTGGGTAATGTACAGCAGGGGAGGGGTTAAGAGGATGATGGGTAATGTACAGCAGAGGAGTGGTTAATAAGAGGATGCTGGGTAATGTACAGCAGGAGAGGGGTTAATAGGAGGATGCTGGTAATGTACAGCAGTATAGGGGTTAATAGGAGGATGCTGGTAATCTCCGGCAGAGGAGGGGTTAAAAAGAGGATGCTGGGTAATGTACAGCAGGAGAGGGGTTAATAGGAGGATGCTGGTAATGTACAGGAGGGGAGGGGTTAATAAGAGGATGCTGGTAATGTCTGGCAGAGCAGGGGTTAATAAGAGGATGCTGGTAATGTACAGCAGAGGAGGGGTTAATAAGAGGATGCTGGTAATGTCCGGCAGAGCAGGAGTTAATAAGAGGATGCTGGTAATGTGCAGCAGGGGAGGGGTCAATAAGAGGATGCTGGTAATGTGCAGCAGGGGAGGGATTAATAAGAGGATGCTGGTAATGTACAGCAGGGGAGGGGTTAATAAGGATGCTGGTAATGTACAGCAGGAGAGGGGTTAAAGATGAGGATGCTGGGTAATGTACAGCAGAGGAGGGGTTAATAAGTGGATGCTGGTAATGTGCAGCAGGGGAGGGGTTAATAAGAGGATGGTGGTAATGTACAGCAGGGGAGGGGTTAATAAGAGGATGCTGGTAATGTACAGCAGAGGAGGGGTTAATAAGAGGATGCTGGTAATGTCCGGCAGGGGAGGGGTTAATAAGAGGATGCTGGTAATGTACAGCAGAGCAGGGGTTAATAAGAGGATGCTGGTAATGTGCAGCAGAGGAGGGGTTAATAAGTGGATGCTGGTAATGTACGGCAGGGGAGGGGTTAATAAGAGGATGCTGAGTAATGTACAGCAGAGGAGGGGTTAATAAGAGGATGCTGGGTAATGTACAGCAGAGGAGGGGTTAATAAGAGGATGCTGGTAATGTACAGCAGGGGAGGGGTTAATAAGGGGATGCTGGGAAATGTACAGCAGGGGAGGGGTTAATAAGAGGATGCTGGTAATGTACAGCAGGGGGGGTTAATAAGAGGATGCTGGTAATGTACAGCTGGGGAGGGGTTAATAAGAGGATGCTGGTAATGTACAGCAGAGGAGGAGTTAATAAGAGGATGCTGGGTAATGTACAGCAGGAGAGGGGTTAATAGGAGGATGCTGGGTAATGTACAGCAGGGGAGGGGTTAAGAGGATGCTGGGTAATGTACAGCAGAGGAGGGGTTAATAAGAGGATGCTGGTAATGTGTAGCAGGGGAGGGGTTAATAAGAGGATGCTGGTAATGTTCGGCAGAGCAGGGGTTAATAGGAGGATGCTGGTAATGTACAGCAGGGGAGGGGTTAATAAGAGGATGCTGGTAATGTACAGCAGGAGAGGGGTTAAAGATGAGGATGCTGGGTAATGTACAGCAGAGGAGGGGTTAATAAGTGGATGCTGGTAATGTGCAGCAGGGGAGGGGTTAATAAGAGGATGCTGGTAATGTCCGGCAGAGCAGGGGTTAATAAGAGGATGCTGGTAATGTACAGCAGGGGAGGGGTTAATACGAGGATGCTGGTAATGTACAGCAGGAGAGGGGTTAAAGCTGAGGATGCTGGGTAATGTACAGCAGAGGAGGGGTTAATAAGAGGATGCTGGTCATGTGCAGCAGAGGAGGGGTTAATAAGAGGATGCTGGTAATGTACAGCAGGGGAGGGGTTAATAAGAGGATGCTGGTAATGTATAGCAGAGGAGGGGTTAATAAGAGGATGCTGGTAATGTCCGGCAGGGGAGGGGTTAATAAGAGGATGCTGGTAATGTACAGCAGAGCAGGGGTTAATAAGAGGATGCTGGTAATGTGCAGCAGAGGAGGGGTTAATAAGTGGATGCTGGTAATGTACGGCAGGGGAGGGGTTAATAAGAGGATGCTGAGTAATGTACAGCAGAGGAGGGGTTAATAAGAGGATGCTGGGTAATGTACAGCAGAGGAGGGGTTAATAAGAGGATGCTGGTAATGTACAGCAGGGGAGGGGTTAATAAGGGGATGCTGGGTAATGTACAGCAGGGGAGGGGTTAATAAGAGGATGCTGGTAATGTACAGCAGGGGGGGTTAATAAGAGGATGCTGATAATGTACAGCAGAGGAGGAGTTAATAAGAGGATGCTGGGTAATGTACAGCAGGAGAGGGGTTAATAGGAGGATGCTGGGTAATGTACAGCAGGGGAGGGGTTAAGAGGATGCTGGGTAATGTACAGCAGAGGAGGGGTTAATAAGAGGATGCTGGTAATGTGTAGCAGGGGAGGGGTTAATAAGAGGATGCTGGTAATGTTCGGCAGAGCAGGGGTTAATAGGAGGATGCTGGTAATGTACAGCAGGGGAGGGGTTAATAAGAGGATGCTGGTAATGTACAGCAGGAGAGGGGTTAAAGATGAGGATGCTGGGTAATGTACAGCAGAGGAGGGGTTAATAAGAGGATGCTGGTCATGTACAGCAGAGGAGGGGTTAATAAGAGGATGCTGGTAATGTACAGCAGGGGAGGGGTTAATAAGAGTATGCTGGTAATGTACAGCAGAGGAGGGGTTAATAAGAAGATGCTGGTAATGTCCGGCAGGGGAGGGGTTAATAAGAGGATGCTGGTAATGTACAGCAGAGCAGGGGTTAATAAGAGGATGCTGGTAATGTCCGGCAAGGGAGGGGTTAATAAGAGGATGCTGGTAATGTACAGCATAGCAGGGGTTAATAAGAGGATGCTGGTAATGTACAGCAGTGGAGGGGTTAATAAGAGGATGCTGGTCATGTACAGCAGGAGAGGGGTTAAAGATGAGGATGCTGGGTAATGTACATCAGAGGAGGGGTTAATAAGAGGATGCTGGTAATGTACAGCAGGAGAGGGGTTAAAGATGAGGATGCTGGGTAATGTACAGCAGAGGAGGGGTTAATAAGAGGATGCTGGTCATGTACAGCAGAGGAGGGGTTAATAAGAGGATGCTGGTAATGTACAGCAGGGGAGGGGTTAATAAGAGGATGCTGGTAATGTACAGCAGAGGAGGGGTTAATAAGAGGATGCTGGTAATGTCCGGCAGGGGAGGGGTTAATAAGAGGATGCTGGTAATGTACAGCAGAGCAGGGGTTAATAAGAGGATGCTGGTAATGTGCAGCAGGGGAGGGGTCAATAAGAGGATGCTGGTAATGTGCAGCAGGGGAGGGATTAATAAGAGGATGCTGGTAATGTACAGCAGGGGAGGGGTTAATAAGGATGCTGGTAATGTACAGCAGGAGAGGGGTTAAAGATGAGGATGCTGGGTAATGTACAGCAGAGGAGGGGTTAATAAGTGGATGCTGGTAATGTGCAGCAGGGGAGGGGTTAATAAGAGGATGGTGGTAATGTACAGCAGGGGAGGGGTTAATAAGAGGATGCTGGTAATGTACAGCAGAGGAGGGGTTAATAAGAGGATGCTGGTAATGTCCGGCAGGGGAGGGGTTAATAAGAGGATGCTGGTAATGTACAGCAGAGCAGGGGTTAATAAGAGGATGCTGGTAATGTGCAGCAGAGGAGGGGTTAATAAGTGGATGCTGGTAATGTACGGCAGGGGAGGGGTTAATAAGAGGATGCTGAGTAATGTACAGCAGAGGAGGGGTTAATAAGAGGATGCTGGGTAATGTACAGCAGAGGAGGGGTTAATAAGAGGATGCTGGTAATGTACAGCAGGGGAGGGGTTAATAAGGGGATGCTGGGAAATGTACAGCAGGGGAGGGGTTAATAAGAGGATGCTGGTAATGTACAGCAGGGGGGGTTAATAAGAGGATGCTGGTAATGTACAGCTGGGGAGGGGTTAATAAGAGGATGCTGGTAATGTACAGCAGAGGAGGAGTTAATAAGAGGATGCTGGGTAATGTACAGCAGGAGAGGGGTTAATAGGAGGATGCTGGGTAATGTACAGCAGGGGAGGGGTTAAGAGGATGCTGGGTAATGTACAGCAGAGGAGGGGTTAATAAGAGGATGCTGGTAATGTGTAGCAGGGGAGGGGTTAATAAGAGGATGCTGGTAATGTTCGGCAGAGCAGGGGTTAATAGGAGGATGCTGGTAATGTACAGCAGGAGAGGGGTTAATAAGAGGATGCTGGTAATGTACAGCAGGAGAGGGGTTAAAGATGAGGATGCTGGGTAATGTACAGCAGAGGAGGGGTTAATAAGTGGATGCTGGTAATGTGCAGCAGGGGAGGGGTTAATAAGAGGATGCTGGTAATGTCCGGCAGAGCAGGGGTTAATAAGAGGATGCTGGTAATGTACAGCAGGGGAGGGGTTAATACGAGGATGCTGGTAATGTACAGCAGGAGAGGGGTTAAAGCTGAGGATGCTGGGTAATGTACAGCAGAGGAGGGGTTAATAAGAGGATGCTGGTCATGTGCAGCAGAGGAGGGGTTAATAAGAGGATGCTGGTAATGTACAGCAGGGGAGGGGTTAATAATAGGATGCTGGTAATGTATAGCAGAGGAGGGGTTAATAAGAGGATGCTGGTAATGTCCGGCAGGGGAGGGGTTAATAAGAGGATGCTGGTAATGTACAGCAGAGCAGGGGTTAATAAGAGGATGCTGGTAATGTGCAGCAGAGGAGGGGTTAATAAGTGGATGCTGGTAATGTACGGCAGGGGAGGGGTTAATAAGAGGATGCTGAGTAATGTACAGCAGAGGAGGGGTTAATAAGAGGATGCTGGGTAATGTACAGCAGAGGAGGGGTTAATAAGAGGATGCTGGTAATGTACAGCAGGGGAGGGGTTAATAAGGGGATGCTGGGTAATGTACAGCAGGGGAGGGGTTAATAAGAGGATGCTGGTAATGTACAGCAGGGGGGGGTAATAAGAGGATGCTGATAATGTACAGCAGAGGAGGAGTTAATAAGAGGATGCTGGGTAATGTACAGCAGGAGAGGGGTTAATAGGAGGATGCTGGGTAATGTACAGCAGGGGAGGGGTTAAGAGGATGCTGGGTAATGTACAGCAGAGGAGGGGTTAATAAGAGGATGCTGGTAATGTGTAGCAGGGGAGGGGTTAATAAGAGGATGCTGGTAATGTTCGGCAGAGCAGGGGTTAATAGGAGGATGCTGGTAATGTATAGCAGGGGAGGGGTTAATAAGAGGATGCTGGTAATGTACAGCAGGAGAGGGGTTAAAGATGAGGATGCTGGGTAATGTACAGCAGAGGAGGGGTTAATAAGAGGATGCTGGTCATGTACAGCAGAGGAGGGGTTAATAAGAGGATGCTGGTAATGTACAGCAGGGGAGGGGTTAATAAGAGTATGCTGGTAATGTACAGCAGAGGAGGGGTTAATAAGAAGATGCTGGTAATGTCCGGCAGGGGAGGGGTTAATAAGAGGATGCTGGTAATGTACAGCAGAGCAGGGGTTAATAAGAGGATGCTGGTAATGTCCGGCAAGGGAGGGGTTAATAAGAGGATGCTGGTAATGTACAGCATAGCAGGGGTTAATAAGAGGATGCTGGTAATGTACAGCAGTGGAGGGGTTAATAAGAGGATGCTGGTCATGTACAGCAGGAGAGGGGTTAAAGATGAGGATGCTGGGTAATGTACATCAGAGGAGGGGTTAATAAGAGGATGCTGGTAATGTACAGCAGGAGAGGGGTTAAAGATGAGGATGCTGGGTAATGTACAGCAGAGGAGGGGTTAATAAGAGGATGCTGGTCATGTACAGCAGAGGAGGGGTTAATAAGAGGATGCTGGTAATGTACAGCAGGGGAGGGGTTAATAAGAGGATGCTGGTAATGTACAGCAGAGGAGGGGTTAATAAGAGGATGCTGGTAATGTCCGGCAGGGGAGGGGTTAATAAGAGGATGCTGGTAATGTACAGCAGAGCAGGGGTTAATAAGAGGATGCTGGTAATGTGCAGCAGAGGAGGGGTTAATAAGTGGATGCTGGTAATGTACGGCAGGGGAGGGGTTAATAAGAGGATGCTGGTAATGTACAGCAGAGGAGGGGTTAATAAGAGGATGCTGGTAATGTACAGCAGGGGAGGGGTTAATAAGGGGATGCTGGGTAATGTACAGCAGGGGAGGGGTTAATAAGAGGATGCTGGTAATGTACAGCAGGGGGGGTTAATAAGAGGATGCTGGTAATGTACAGCTGGGGAGGGGTTAATAAGAGGATGCTGGTAATGTACAGCAGAGGAGGAGTTAATAAGAGGATGCTGGGTAATGTACAGCAGGAGAGGGGTTAATAGGAGGATGCTGGTAATGTACAGCAGAGGAGGGGTTAATAAGAGGATGCTGGGTAATGTACAGCAGAGGAGGGGTTAATAAGAGGATGCTGGTAATGTACAGCAGGGGAGGGGTTAATAAGGGGATGCTGGTAATGTACAGCAGAGGAGGGGTTAATAAGAGGATGCTGGGTATTGTACAGCAGGAGAGGGGTTAATAGGAGGATGCTGGGTAATGTACAGCAGGGGAGGGGTTAAGAGGATGATGGGTAATGTACAGCAGAGGAGTGGTTAATAAGAGGATGCTGGGTAATGTACAGCAGGAGAGGGGTTAATAGGAGGATGCTGGTAATGTACAGCAGTATAGGGGTTAATAGGAGGATGCTGGTAATCTCCGGCAGAGGAGGGGTTAAAAAGAGGATGCTGGGTAATGTACAGCAGGAGAGGGGTTAATAGGAGGATGCTGGTAATGTACAGGAGGGGAGGGGTTAATAAGAGGATGCTGGTAATGTCTGGCAGAGCAGGGGTTAATAAGAGGATGCTGGTAATGTACAGCAGAGGAGGGGTTAATAAGAGGATGCTGGTAATGTCCGGCAGAGCAGGAGTTAATAAGAGGATGCTGGTAATGTGCAGCAGGGGAGGGGTCAATAAGAGGATGCTGGTAATGTGCAGCAGGGGAGGGATTAATAAGAGGATGCTGGTAATGTACAGCAGGGGAGGGGTTAATAAGGATGCTGGTAATGTACAGCAGGAGAGGGGTTAAAGATGAGGATGCTGGGTAATGTACAGCAGAGGAGGGGTTAATAAGTGGATGCTGGTAATGTGCAGCAGGGGAGGGGTTAATAAGAGGATGGTGGTAATGTACAGCAGGGGAGGGGTTAATAAGAGGATGCTGGTAATGTACAGCAGAGGAGGGGTTAATAAGAGGATGCTGGTAATGTCCGGCAGGGGAGGGGTTAATAAGAGGATGCTGGTAATGTACAGCAGAGCAGGGGTTAATAAGAGGATGCTGGTAATGTGCAGCAGAGGAGGGGTTAATAAGTGGATGCTGGTAATGTACGGCAGGGGAGGGGTTAATAAGAGGATGCTGAGTAATGTACAGCAGAGGAGGGGTTAATAAGAGGATGCTGGGTAATGTACAGCAGAGGAGGGGTTAATAAGAGGATGCTGGTAATGTACAGCAGGGGAGGGGTTAATAAGGGGATGCTGGGAAATGTACAGCAGGGGAGGGGTTAATAAGAGGATGCTGGTAATGTACAGCAGGGGGGGTTAATAAGAGGATGCTGATAATGTACAGCAGAGGAGGAGTTAATAAGAGGATGCTGGGTAATGTACAGCAGGAGAGGGGTTAATAGGAGGATGCTGGGTAATGTACAGCAGGGGAAGGGTTAAGAGGATGCTGGGTAATGTACAGCAGAGGAGGGGTTAATAAGAGGATGCTGGTAATGTGTAGCAGGGGAGGGGTTAATAAGAGGATGCTGGTAATGTTCGGCAGAGCAGGGGTTAATAGGAGGATGCTGGTAATGTACAGCAGGGGAGGGGTTAATAAGAGGATGCTGGTAATGTACAGCAGGAGAGGGGTTAAAGATGAGGATGCTGGGTAATGTACAGCAGAGGAGGGGTTAATAAGAGGATGCTGGTCATGTACAGCAGAGGAGGGGTTAATAAGAGGATGCTGGTAATGTACAGCAGGGGAGGGGTTAATAAGAGGATGCTGGTAATGTACAGCAGAGGAGGGGTTAATAAGAGGATGCTGGTAATGTCCGGCAGGGGAGGGGTTAATAAGAGGATGCTGGTAATGTACAGCAGAGCAGGGGTTAATAAGAGGATGCTGGTAATGTCCGGCAGGGGAGGGGTTAATAAGAGGATGCTGGTAATGTACAGCATAGCAGGGGTTAATAAGAGGATGCTGGTAATGTACAGCAGGGGAGGGGTTAATAAGAGGATGCTGGTAATGTACAGCAGGAGAGGGGTTAAAGATGAGGATGCTGGGTAATGTACAGCAGAGGAGGGGTTAATAAGAGGATGCTGGTAATGTGCAGCAGGGGAGGGGTTAATAAGAGGATGCTGGTAATGTCCGGCAGAGCAGGGGTTAATAAGAGGATGCTGGTAATGTACAGCAGGGGAGGGGTTAATAAGAGGATGCTGGTAATGTCCGGCAGAGCAGGGGTTAATAAGAGGATGCTGGTAATGTACAGCAGGGGAGGGGTTAATAGGAGGATGCTGGTAATGTACAGGAGGGGAGGGGTTAATAAGAGGATGCTGGTAATGTCCGGCAGAGCAGGGGTTAATAAGAGGATGCTGGTAATGTACAGCAGAGGAGGGGTTAATAAGAGGATGCTGGTAATGTCCGGCAGAGCAGGAGTTAATAAGAGGATGCTGGTAATGTACAGCAGGAGAAGGGTTAATAAGAGGATGCTGGAAATGTACAGCAGGGGAGGGGTTAATAAGAGGATGCTGGTAATGTACAGCAGGGGAGGGGTTAATAAGAGGATGCTGGTAATGTACAGCAGTATAGGGGTTAAAAGGAGGATGCTGGTAATCTCCGGCAGAGGAGGGGTTAACAAGAGGATGCTGGGTAATGTACAGCAGGAGAGGGGTTAATAGGAGGATGCTGGTAATGTACAGGAGGGGAGGGGTTAATAAGAGGATGCTGGTAATGTCTGGCAGAGCAGGGGTTAATAAGAGGATGCTGGTAATGTACAGCAGAGGAGGGGTTAATAAGAGGATGCTGGTAATGTCCGGCAGAGCAGGAGTTAATAAGAGGATGCTGGTAATGTGCAGCAGGGGAGGGGTCAATAAGAGGATGCTGGTAATGTGCAGCAGGGGAGGGGTTAATAAGAGGATGCTGGTAATGTGCAGCAGGGGAGGGGTTAATAAGAGGATGCTGGTAATGTCCGGCAGAGCAGGAGTTAATAAGAGGATGCTGGTAATGTGCAGCAGGGGAGGGATTAATAAGAGGATGCTGGTAATGTACAGCAGGGGAGGGGTTAATAAGGATGCTGGTAATGTACAGCAGGAGAGGGGTTAAAGATGAGGATGCTGGGTAATGTACAGCAGAGGAGGGGTTAATAAGAGGATGCTGGTAATGTGCAGCAGGGGAGGGGTTAATAAGAGGATGCTGGTAATGTCCGGCAGAGCAGGGGTTAATAAGAGGATGCTGGTAATGTACAGCAGGGGAGGGGTTAATACGAGGATGCTGGTAATGTACAGCAGGAGAGGGGTTAAAGCTGAGGATGCTGGGTAATGTACAGCAGAGGAGGGGTTAATAAGAGGATGCTGGTCATGTGCAGCAGAGGAGGGGTTAATAAGAGGATGCTGGTAATGTACAGCAGGGGAGGGGTTAATAAGAGGATGCTGGTAATGTACAGCAGAGGAGGGGTTAATAAGAGGATGCTGGTAATGTCCGGCAGGGGAGGGGTTAATAAGAGGATGCTGGTAATGTACAGCAGAGCAGGGGTTAATAAGAGGATGCTGGTAATGTGCAGCAGAGGAGGGGTTAATAAGTGGATGCTGGTAATGTACGGCAGGGGAGGGGTTAATAAGAGGATGCTGAGTAATGTACAGCAGAGGAGGGGTTAATAAGAGGATGCTGGATAATGTACAGCAGAGGAGGGGTTAATAAGAGGATGCTGGTAATGTACAGCAGGGGAGGGGTTAATAAGGGGATGCTGGGTAATGTACAGCAGGGGAGGGGTTAATAAGAGGATGCTGGTAATGTACAGCAGGGGGGTTAATAAGAGGATGCTGGTAATGTACAGCTGGGGAGGGGTTAATAAGAGGATGCTGGTAATGTACAGCAGAGGAGGAGTTAATAAGAGGATGCTGGGTAATGTACAGCAGGAGAGGGGTTAATAGGAGGATGCTGGGTAATGTACAGCAGGGGAGGGGTTAAGAGGATGCTGGGTAATGTACAGCAGAGGAGGGGTTAATAAGAGGATGCTGGTAATGTGTAGCAGGGGAGGGGTTAATAAGAGGATGCTGGTAATGTTCGGCAGAGCAGGGGTTAATAGGAGGATGCTGGTAATGTACAGCAGGGGAGGGGTTAATAAGAGGATGCTGGTAATGTACAGCAGGAGAGGGGTTAAAGATGAGGATGCTGGGTAATGTACAGCAGAGGAGGGGTTAATAAGAGGATGCTGGTCATGTACAGCAGAGGAGGGGTTAATAAGAGGATGCTGGTAATGTACAGCAGGGGAGGGGTTAATAAGAGGATGCTGGTAATGTACAGCAGAGGAGGGGTTAATAAGAGGATGCTGGTAATGTCCGGCAGGGGAGGGGTTAATAAGAGGATGCTGGTAATGTACAGCAGAGCAGGGGTTAATAAGAGGATGCTGGTAATGTCCGGCAGGGGAGGGGTTAATAAGAGGATGCTGGTAATGTACAGCATAGCAGGGGTTAATAAGAGGATGCTGGTAACGTACAGCAGGGGAGGGGTTAATAAGAGGATGCTGGTAATGTACAGCAGGAGAGGGGTTAAAGATGAGGATGCTGGGTAATGTACAGCAGAGGAGGGGTTAATAAGAGGATGCTGGTAATGTGCAGCAGGGGAGGGGTTAATAAGAGGATGCTGGTAATGTCCGGCAGAGCAGGGGTTAATAAGAGGATGCTGGTAATGTACAGCAGGGGAGGGGTTAATAAGAGGATGCTGGTAATGTCCGGCAGAGCAGGGGTTAATAAGAGGATGCTGGTAATGTACAGCAGGGGAGGGGTTAATAGGAGGATGCTGGTAATGTACAGGAGGGGAGGGGTTAATAAGAGGATGCTGGTAATGTCCGGCAGAGCAGGGGTTAATAAGAGGATGCTGGTAATGTACAGCAGAGGAGGGGTTAATAAGAGGATGCTGGTAATGTCCGGCAGAGCAGGAGTTAATAAGAGGATGCTGGTAATGTACAGCAGGAGAAGGGTTAATAAGAGGATGCTGGAAATGTACAGCAGGGGAGGGGTTAATAAGAGGATGCTGGTAATGTACAGCAGGGGAGGGGTTAATAAGAGGATGCTGGTAATGTACAGCAGAAGAGGGGTTAATAAGAGGATGCTGGTAATGTCCGGCAGAGCAGGAGTTAATAAGAGGATGCTGGTAATGTGCAGCAGGGGAGGGGTTAATAAGAGGATGCTGGTAATGTACAGCAGGAGAGGGGTTAAAGATGAGGATGCTGGGTAATGTACAGCAGGAGAGGGGTTAATAGGAGGATGCTGGTAATGTACAGCAGGAGAGGGGTTAATAGGAGGATGCTGGTAATCTCCGGCAGAGGAGGGGTTAATAAGAGGATGCTGGGTAATGTACAGCAGGAGAGGGGTTAATAGGAGGATGCTGGTAATGTACAGCAGGGGAGGGGTTAATAAGAGGATGATGGTAATGTCCGACAGAGCAGGGGTTAATAAGAGGATGCTGGTAATGTACAGCAGAGGAGGGGTTAATAAGAGGATGCTGGTAATGTCCGGCAGAGCAGGAGTTAATAAGAGGATGCTGGTAATGTACAGCAGAGGAGGGGTTAATAAGAGGATGCTGGTAATGTCAGGCAGGGGAGGGGTTAATAAGAGGATGCTGGTAATGTACAGCAGAGCAGGGGTTAATAAGAGGATGCTGGTAATGTACAGCAGAGCAGGGGTTAATAAGAGGATGCTGGGTAATGTACAGCAGAGGAGGGGTTAATAAGAGGATGCTGGGTAATGTACAGCAGAGGAGGGGTTAATGAGAGGATGCTGGTAATGTACAGCAGGGGAGGGGTTAATAAGGGGATGCTGGTAATGTACAGCAGAGGAGGGGTTAATAAGAGGATGCTGGGTAATGTACAGCAGGAGAGGGGTTAATAGGAGGATGCTGGGTAATGTACAGCAGCGGATGGGTTAAGAGGATGATGGGTAATGTACAGCAGAGGAGTGGTTAAGAAGAGGATGCTGGGTAATGTACAGCAGGAGAGGGGTTAATAGGAGGATGCTGGTAATGTACAGCAGGATACGGGTTAATAGGAGGATGCTGGTAATCTCCGGCAGAGGAGGGGTTAACAAGAGGATGCTGGGTAATGTACAGCAGGAGAGGGGTTAATAGGAGGATGCTGGTAATGTACAGGAGGGGAGGGGTTAATAAGAGGATGCTGGTAATGTCCGGCAGAGCAGGGGTTAATAAGAGGATGCTGGTAATGTACAGCAGAGGAGGGGTTAATAAGAGGATGCTGGTAATGTCCGGCAGAGCAGGAGTTAATAAGAGGATGCTGGTAATGTACAGCAGGGGAGGGGTTAATAAGAGGATGCTGGAAATGTACAGCAGGGGAGGGGTTAATAAGAGGATGCTGGTAATGTACAGCAGGGAAGGGGTTAATAAGAGGATGCTGGTAATGTGCAGCAGGGGAGGGGTTAATAAGAGGATGCTGGTAATGTCCGGCAGAGCAGGAGTTAATAAGAGGATGCTGGTAATGTGCAGCAGGGGAGGGGTTAATAAGAGGATGCTGGTAATGTACAGCAGGAGAGGGGTTAAAGATGAGGATGCTGGGTAATGTACAGCAGAGGAGGGGTTAATAAGAGGATGCTGGTCATGTACAGCAGAGGAGGGGTTAATAAGAGGATGCTGGTAATGTACAGCAGGGGAGGGGTTAATAAGAGGATGCTGGTAATGTACAGCAGAGGAGGGGTTAATAAGAGGATGCTGGTAATGTCCGGCAGGGGAGGGGTTAATAAGAGGATTCTAGTAATGTACAGCAGAGCAGGGGTTAATAAGAGGATGCTGGGTAATGTACAGCAGAGGAGGGGTTAATAAGAGGATGCTGGTAATGTAGAGCAGGGGAGGGGTTAATAAGAAGATGCTGGTAATGTACAGCTGAGGAGGGGTTAATAAGAGGATGCTGGTAATGTACAGCAGAGGAGGGGTTAATAAGAGGATGCTGGTAATGTACAGCAGGAGAGGGGTTAATAAGAGGATGCTGGTAATGTACAGCAGAGGAGGGGTTAATAAGAGGATGTTGGTAATGTACAGCAGAGGAGGGGTTAATAAGAGGATGCTGGTAATTTACAGCAGGGGAGGGGTTAATAAGAGGATGCTGGTAATGTACAGCAGGGGAGGGGTTAATAAGAGGATGCTGGTAATGTACAGCAGAGAAGGGGTTAATAAGAGGATGCTGGTAATGTGCATCAGAGGAGGGGTTAATAAGAGGATGCTGGTAATGTGCATCAGAGGAGGGGTTAATAAGAGGATGCTGGTAATGTACAGCAGGGGAGGGGTTAATAGGAGGATGCTGGTAATGTACAGCAGGGGAGGGGTTAATAAGAGGATGCTGGTAATGTACAGCAGAGGAGGGGTTAATAAGAGGATGCTGGTAATGTCAGGCAGGGGAGGGGTTAATAAGAGGATGCTGGTAATGTACAGCAGAGCAGGGGTTAATAAGAGGATGCTGGTAATGTACAGCAGAGCAGGGGTTAATAAGAGGATGCTGGTAATGTACAGCAGAGGAGGGGTTAATAAGAGGATGCTGGGTAATGTACAGCAGAGGAGGGGTTAATAAGAGGATGCTGGTAATGTACAGCAGGGGAGGGGTTAATAAGGGGATGCTGGTAATGTACAGCAGAGGAGGGGTTAATAAGAGGATGCTGGGTAATGTACAGCAGGAGAGGGGTTAATAGGAGGATGCTGGGTAATGTACAGCAGGGGAGGTGTTAAGAGGATGATGGGTAATGTACAGCAGAGGAGTGGTTAATAAGAGGATGCTGGGTAATGTACAGCAGGAGAGGGGTTAATAGGAGGATGCTGGTAATGTACAGGAGGGGAGGGGTTAATAAGAGGATGCTGGTAATGTCTGGCAGAGCAGGGGTTAATAAGAGGATGCTGGTAATGTACAGCAGAGGAGGGGTTAATAAGAGGATGCTGGTAATGTCCGGCAGAGCAGGAGTTAATAAGAGGATGCTGGTAATGTACAGCAGGGGAGGGGTCAATAAGAGGATGCTGGTAATGTGCAGCAGGGGAGGGGTTAATAAGAGGATGCTGGTAATGTCCGGCAGAGCAGGAGTTAATAAGAGGATGCTGGTAATGTGCAGCAGGGGAGGGATTAATAAGAGGATGCTGGTAATGTACAGCAGGGGAGGGGTTAATAAGGATGCTGGTAATGTACAGCAGGAGAGGGGTTAAAGATGAGGATGCTGGGTAATGTACAGCAGAGGAGGGGTTAATAAGAGGATGCTGGTAATGTGCAGCAGGGGAGGGGTTAATAAGAGGATGCTGGTAATGTCCGGCAGAGCAGGGGTTAATAAGAGGATGCTGGTAATGTACAGCAGGGGAGGGGTTAATACGAGGATGCTGGTAATGTACAGCAGGAGAGGGGTTAAACCTGAGGATGCTGGGTAATGTACAGCAGAGGAGGGGTTAATAAGAGGATGCTGGTCATGTGCAACAGAGGAGGGGTTAATAAGAGGATGCTGGTAATGTCCGGCAGAGCAGGAGTTAATAAGAGGATGCTGGTAATGTACAGCAGGGGAGGGGTTAATAAGAGGATGCTGGAAATGTACAGCAGGGGAGGGGTTAATAAGAGGATGCTGGTAATGTACAGCAGGGAAGGGGTTAATAAGAGGATGCTGGTAATGTGCAGCAGGGGAGGGGTTAATAAGAGGATGCTGGTAATGTCCGGCAGAGCAGGAGTTAATAAGAGGATGCTGGTAATGTGCAGCAGGGGAGGGGTTAATAAGAGGATGCTGGTAATGTACAGCAGGAGAGGGGTTAAAGATGAGGATGCTGGGTAATGTACAGCAGAGGAGGGGTTAATAAGAGGATGCTGGTCATGTACAGCAGAGGAGGGGTTAATAAGAGGATGCTGGTACTGTACAGCAGGGGAGGGGTTAATAAGAGGATGCTGGTAATGTACAGCAGAGGAGGGGTTAATAAGAGGATGCTGGTAATGTCCGGCAGGGGAGGGGTTAATAAGAGGATTCTAGTAATGTACAGCAGAGCAGGGGTTAATAAGAGGATGCTGGGTAATGTACAGCAGAGGAGGGGTTAATAAGAGGATGCTGGTAATGTAGAGCAGGGGAGGGGTTAATAAGAAGATGCTGGTAATGTACAGCTGAGGAGGGGTTAATAAGAGGATGCTGGTAATGTACAGCAGAGGAGGGGTTAATAAGAGGATGCTGGTAATGTACAGCAGGAGAGGGGTTAATAAGAGGATGCTGGTAATGTACAGCAGAGGAGGGGTTAATAAGAGGATGTTGGTAATGTACAGCAGAGGAGGGGTTAATAAGAGGATGCTGGTAATGTACAGCAGGGGAGGGGTTAATAAGAGGATGCTGGTAATGTACAGCAGGGGAGGGGTTAATAAGAGGATGCTGGTAATGTACAGCAGAGAAGGGGTTAATAAGAGGATGCTGGTAATGTGCATCAGAGGAGGGGTTAATAAGAGGATGCTGGTAATGTGCATCAGAGGAGGGGTTAATAAGAGGATGCTGGTAATGTACAGCAGGGGAGGGGTTAATAGGAGGATGCTGGTAATGTACAGCAGAGGAGGGGTTAATAAGAGGATGCTGGTAATGTCAGGCAGGGGAGGGGTTAATAAGAGGATGCTGGTAATGTACAGCAGAGCAGGGGTTAATAAGAGGATGCTGGTAATGTACAGCAGAGCAGGGGTTAATAAGAGGATGCTGGTAATGTACAGCAGAGGAGGGGTTAATAAGAGGATGCTGGGTAATGTACAGCAGAGGAGGGGTTAATAAGAGGATGCTGGTAATGTACAGCAGGGGAGGGGTTAATAAGGGGATGCTGGTAATGTACAGCAGAGGAGGGGTTAATAAGAGGATGCTGGGTAATGTACAGCAGGAGAGGGGTTAATAGGAGGATGCTGGGTAATGTACAGCAGGGGAGGTGTTAAGAGGATGATGGGTAATGTACAGCAGAGGAGTGGTTAATAAGAGGATGCTGGGTAATGTACAGCAGGAGAGGGGTTAATAGGAGGATGCTGGTAATGTACAGCAGTATAGGTGTTAATAGGAGGATGCTGGTAATCTCCGGCAGAGGAGGGGTTAACAAGAGGATGCTGGGTAATGTACAGCAGGAGAGGGGTTAATAGGAGGATGCTGGTAATGTACAGGAGGGGAGGGGTTAATAAGAGGATGCTGGTAATGTCTGGCAGAGCAGGGGCTAATAAGAGGATGCTGGTAATGTACAGCAGAGGAGGGGTTAATAAGAGGATGCTGGTAATGTCCGGCAGAGCAGGAGTTAATAAGAGGATGCTGGTAATGTGCAGCAGAGGAGGGGTTAATAAGTGGATGCTGGTAATGTACGGCAGGGGAGGGGTTAATAAGAGGATGCTGAGTAATGTACAGCAGAGGAGGGGTTAATAAGAGGATGCTGGGTAATGTACAGCAGAGGAGGGGTTAATAAGAGGATGCTGCTAATGTACAGCAGGGGAGGGGTTAATAAGGGGATGCTGGGTAATGTACAGCAGGGGAGGGGTTAATAAGAGGATGCTGGTAATGTACAGCAGGGGGGGTTAATAAGAGGATGCTGGTAATGTACAGCTGGGGAGGGGTTAATAAGAGGATGCTGGTAATGTACAGCAGAGGAGGAGTTAATAAGAGGATGCTGGGTAATGTACAGCAGGAGAGGGGTTAATAGGAGGATGCTGGGTAATGTACAGCAGGGGAGGGGTTAAGAGGATGCTGGGTAATGTACAGCAGAGGAGGGGTTAATAAGAGGATGCTGGTAATGTGTAGCAGGGGAGGGGTTAATAAGAGGATGCTGGTAATGTTCGGCAGAGCAGGGGTTAATAGGAGGATGCTGGTAATGTACAGCAGGGGAGGGGTTAATAAGAGGATGCTGGTAATGTACAGCAGGAGAGGGGTTAAAGATGAGGATGCTGGGTAATGTACAGCAGAGGAGGGGTTAATAAGAGGATGCTGGTCATGTACAGCAGAGGAGGGGTTAATAAGAGGATGCTGGTAATGTACAGCAGGGGAGGGGTTAATAAGAGGATGCTGGTAATGTACAGCAGAGGAGGGGTTAATAAGAGGATGCTGGTAATGTCCGGCAGGGGAGGGGTTAATAAGAGGATGCTGGTAATGTACAGCAGAGCAGGGGTTAATAAGAGGATGCTGGTAATGTCCGGCAGGGGAGGGGTTAATAAGAGGATGCTGGTAATGTACAGCATAGCAGGGGTTAATAAGAGGATGCTGGTAATGTACAGCAGGGGAGGGGTTAATAAGAGGATGCTGGTAATGTACAGCAGGAGAGGGGTTAAAGATGAGGATGCTGGGTAATGTACAGCAGAGGAGGGGTTAATAAGAGGATGCTGGTAATGTGCAGCAGGGGAGGGGTTAATAAGAGGATGCTGGTAATGTCCGGCAGAGCAGGGGTTAATAAGAGGATGCTGGTAATGTACAGCAGGGGAGGGGTTAATAAGAGGATGCTGGTAATGTCCGGCAGAGCAGGGGTTAATAAGAGGATGCTGGTAATGTACAGCAGGGTTGGGGTTAATAGGAGGATGCTGGTAATGTACAGGAGGGGAGGGGTTAATAAGAGGATGCTGGTAATGTCCGGCAGAGCAGGGGTTAATAAGAGGATGCTGGTAATGTACAGCAGAGGAGGGGTTAATAAGAGGATGCTGGTAATGTCCGGCAGAGCAGGAGTTAATAAGAGGATGCTGGTAATGTACAGCAGGAGAAGGGTTAATAAGAGGATGCTGGAAATGTACAGCAGGGGAGGGGTTAATAAGAGGATGCTGGTAATGTACAGCAGGGGAGGGGTTAATAAGAGGATGCTGGTAATGTACAGCAGAAGAGGGGTTAATAAGAGGATGCTGGTAATGTCCGGCAGAGCAGGAGTTAATAAGAGGATGCTGGTAATGTGCAGCAGGGGAGGGGTTAATAAGAGGATGCTGGTAATGTACAGCAGGAGAGGGGTTAAAGATGAGGATGCTGGGTAATGTACAGCAGGAGAGGGGTTAATAGGAGGATGCTGGTAATGTACAGCAGGAGAGGGGTTAATAGGAGGATGCTGGTAATCTCCGGCAGAGGAGGGGTTAATAAGAGGATGCTGGGTAATGTACAGCAGGAGAGGGGTTAATAGGAGGATGCTGGTAATGTACAGCAGGGGAGGGGTTAATAAGAGGATGATGGTAATGTCCGACAGAGCAGGGGTTAATAAGAGGATGCTGGTAATGTACAGCAGAGGAGGGGTTAATAAGAGGATGCTGGTAATGTCCGGCAGAGCAGGAGTTAATAAGAGGATGCTGGTAATGTACAGCAGGGGAGGGGTTAATAAGAGGATGCTGGAAATGTACAGCAGGGGAGGGGTTAATAAGAGGATGCTGGTAATGTACAGCAGGGAAGGGGTTAATAAGAGGATGCTGGTAATGTGCAGCAGGGGAGGGGTTAATAAGAGGATGCTGGTAATGTCCGGCAGAGCAGGAGTTAATAAGAGGATGCTGGTAATGTGCAGCAGGGGAGGGGTTAATAAGAGGATGCTGGAAATGTACAGCAGGAGAGGGGTTAAAGATGAGGATGCTGGGTAATGTACAGCAGAGGAGGGGTTAATAAGAGGATGCTGGTCATGTACAGCAGAGGAGGGGTTAATAAGAGGATGCTGGTAATGTACAGCAGGGGAGGGGTTAATAAGAGGATGCTGGTAATGTACAGCAGAGGAGGGGTTAATAAGAGGATGCTGGTAATGTCCGGCAGGGGAGGGGTTAATAAGAGGATTCTAGTAATGTACAGCAGAGCAGGGGTTAATAAGAGGATGCTGGGTAATGTACAGCAGAGGAGGGGTTAATAAGAGGATGCTGGTAATGTAGAGCAGGGGAGGGGTTAATAAGAAGATGCTGGTAATGTACAGCTGAGGAGGGGTTAATAAGAGGATGCTGGTAATGTACAGCAGAGGAGGGGTTAATAAGAGGATGCTGGTAATGTACAGCAGGAGAGGGGTTAATAAGAGGATGCTGGTAATGTACAGCAGAGGAGGGGTTAATAAGAGGATGTTGGTAATGTACAGCAGAGGAGGGGTTAATAAGAGGATGCTGGTAATGTACAGCAGGGGAGGGGTTAATAAGAGGATGCTGGTAATGTACAGCAGGGGAGGGGTTAATAAGAGGATGCTGGTAATGTACAGCAGAGAAGGGGTTAATAAGAGGATGCTGGTAATGTGCATCAGAGGAGGGGTTAATAAGAGGATGCTGGTAATGTGCATCAGAGGAGGGGTTAATAAGAGGATGCTGGTAATGTACAGCAGGGGAGGGGTTAATAGGAGGATGCTGGTAATGTACAGCAGGGGAGGGGTTAATAAGAGGATGCTGGTAATGTACAGCAGAGGAGGGGTTAATAAGAGGATGCTGGTAATGTCAGGCAGGGGAGGGGTTAATAAGAGGATGCTGGTAATGTACAGCAGAGCAGGGGTTAATAAGAGGATGCTGGTAATGTACAGCAGAGCAGGGGTTAATAAGAGGATGCTGGTAATGTACAGCAGATTAGGGGTTAATAAGAGGATGCTGGGTAATGTACAGCAGAGGAGGGGTTAATAAGAGGATGCTGGTAATGTACAGCAGGGGAGGGGTTAATAAGGGGATGCTGGTAATGTACAGCAGAGGAGGGGTTAATAAGAGGATGCTGGGTAATGTACAGCAGGAGAGGGGTTAATAGGAGGATGCTGGGTAATGTACAGCAGGGGAGGTGTTAAGAGGATGATGGGTAATGTACAGCAGAGGAGTGGTTAATAAGAGGATGCTGGGTAATGTACAGCAGGAGAGGGGTTAATAGGAGGATGCTGGTAATGTACAGCAGTATAGGTGTTAATAGGAGGATGCTGGTAATCTCAGGCAGAGGAGGGGTTAACAAGAGGATGCTGGGTAATGTACAGCAGGAGAGGGGTTAATAGGAGGATGCTGGTAATGTACAGGAGGGGAGGGGTTAATAAGAGGATGCTGGTAATGTCTGGCAGAGCAGGGGTTAATAAGAGGATGCTGGTAATGTACAGCAGAGGAGGGGTTAATAAGAGGATGCTGGTAATGTCCGGCAGAGCAGGAGTTAATAAGAGAATGCTGGTAATGTACAGCAGGGGAGGGGTCAATAAGAGGATGCTGGTAATGTGCAGCAGGGGAGGGGTTAATAAGAGGATGCTGGTAATGTCCGGCAGAGCAGGAGTTAATAAGAGGATGCTGGTAATGTGCAGCAGGGGAGGGATTAATAAGAGGATGCTGGTAATGTACAGCAGGGGAGGGGTTAATAAGGATGCTGGTAATGTACAGCAGGAGAGGGGTTAAAGATGAGGATGCTGGGTAATGTACAGCAGAGGAGGGGTTAATAAGAGGATGCTGGTAATGTGCAGCAGGGGAGGGGTTAATAAGAGGATGCTGGTAATGTCCGGCAGAGCAGGGGTTAATAAGAGGATGCTGGTAATGTACAGCAGGGGAGGGGTTAATACGAGGATGCTGGTAATGTACAGCAGGAGAGGGGTTAAAGCTGAGGATGCTGGGTAATGTACAGCAGAGGAGGGGTTAATAAGAGGATGCTGGTCATGTGCAGCAGAGGAGGGGTTAATAAGAGGATGCTGGTAATGTACAGCAGGGGAGGGGTTAATAAGAGGATGCTGGTAATGTACAGCAGAGGAGGGGTTAATAAGAGGATGCTGGTAATGTCCGGCAGGGGAGGGGTTAATAAGAGGATGCTGGTAATGTACAGCAGAGCAGGGGTTAATAAGAGGATGCTGGTAATGTGCAGCAGAGGAGGGGTTAATAAGTGGATGCTGGTAATGTACGGCAGGGGAGGGGTTAATAAGAGGATGCTGAGTAATGTACAGCAGAGGAGGGGTTAATAAGAGGATGCTGGATAATGTACAGCAGAGGAGGGGTTAATAAGAGGATGCTGGTAATGTACAGCAGGGGAGGGGTTAATAAGGGGATGCTGGGTAATGTACAGCAGGGGAGGGGTTAATAAGAGGATGCTGGTAATGTACAGCAGGGGGGTTAATAAGAGGATGCTGGTAATGTACAGCTGGGGAGGGGTTAATAAGAGGATGCTGGTAATGTACAGCAGAGGAGGAGTTAATAAGAGGATGCTGGGTAATGTACAGCAGGAGAGGGGTTAATAGGAGGATGCTGGGTAATGTACAGCAGGGGAGGGGTTAAGAGGATGCTGGGTAATGTACAGCAGAGGAGGGGTTAATAAGAGGATGCTGGTAATGTGTAGCAGGGGAGGGGTTAATAAGAGGATGCTGGTAATGTTCGGCAGAGCAGGGGTTAATAGGAGGATGCTGGTAATGTACAGCAGGGGAGGGGTTAATAAGAGGATGCTGGTAATGTACAGCAGGAGAGGGGTTAAAGATGAGGATGCTGGGTAATGTACAGCAGAGGAGGGGTTAATAAGAGGATGCTGGTCATGTACAGCACAGGAGGGGTTAATAAGAGGATGCTGGTAATGTACAGCAGGGGAGGGGTTAATAAGAGGATGCTGGTAATGTACAGCAGAGGAGGGGTTAATAAGAGGATGCTGGTAATGTCCGGCAGGGGAGGGGTTAATAAGAGGATGCTGGTAATGTACAGCAGAGCAGGGGTTAATAAGAGGATGCTGGTAATGTCCGGCAGGGGAGGGGTTAATAAGAGGATGCTGGTAATGTACAGCATAGCAGGGGTTAATAAGAGGATGCTGGTAATGTACAGCAGGGGAGGGGTTAATAAGAGGATGCTGGTAATGTACAGCAGGAGAGGGGTTAAAGATGAGGATGCTGGGTAATGTACAGCAGAGGAGGGGTTAATAAGAGGATGCTGGTAATGTGCAGCAGGGGAGGGGTTAATAAGAGGATGCTGGTAATGTCCGGCAGAGCAGGGGTTAATAAGAGGATGCTGGTAATGTACAGCAGGGGAGGGGTTAATAAGAGGATGCTGGTAATGTCCGGCAGAGCAGGGGTTAATAAGAGGATGCTGGTAATGTACAGCAGGGGAGGGGTTAATAGGAGGATGCTGGTAATGTACAGGAGGGGAGGGGTTAATAAGAGGATGCTGGTAATGTCCGGCAGAGCAGGGGTTAATAAGAGGATGCTGGTAATGTACAGCAGAGGAGGGGTTAATAAGAGGATGCTGGTAATGTCCGGCAGAGCAGGAGTTAATAAGAGGATGCTGGTAATGTACAGCAGGAGAAGGGTTAATAAGAGGATGCTGGAAATGTACAGCAGGGGAGGGGTTAATAAGAGGATGCTGGTAATGTACAGCAGGGGAGGGGTTAATAAGAGGATGCTGGTAATGTACAGCAGAAGAGGGGTTAATAAGAGGATGCTGGTAATGTCCGGCAGAGCAGGAGTTAATAAGAGGATGCTGGTAATGTGCAGCAGGGGAGGGGTTAATAAGAGGATGCTGGTAATGTACAGCAGGAGAGGGGTTAAAGATGAGGATGCTGGGTAATGTACAGCAGGAGAGGGGTTAATAGGAGGATGCTGGTAATGTACAGCAGGAGAGGGGTTAATAGGAGGATGCTGGTAATCTCCGGCAGAGGAGGGGTTAATAAGAGGATGCTGGGTAATGTACAGCAGGAGAGGGGTTAATAGGAGGATGCTGGTAATGTACAGCAGGGGAGGGGTTAATAAGAGGATGATGGTAATGTCCGACAGAGCAGGGGTTAATAAGAGGATGCTGGTAATGTACAGCAGAGGAGGGGTTAATAAGAGGATGCTGGTAATGTCCGGCAGAGCAGGAGTTAATAAGAGGATGCTGGTAATGTACAGCAGGGGAGGGGTTAATAAGAGGATGCTGGAAATGTACAGCAGGGGAGGGGTTAATAAGAGGATGCTGGTAATGTACAGCAGGGAAGGGGTTAATAAGAGGATGCTGGTAATGTGCAGCAGGGGAGGGGTTAATAAGAGGATGCTGGTAATGTCCGGCAGAGCAGGAGTTAATAAGAGGATGCTGGTAATGTGCAGCAGGGGAGGGGTTAATAAGAGGATGCTGGTAATGTACAGCAGGAGAGGGGTTAAAGATGAGGATGCTGGGTAATGTACAGCAGAGGAGGGGTTAATAAGAGGATGCTGGTCATGTACAGCAGAGGAGGGGTTAATAAGAGGATGCTGGTACTGTACAGCAGGGGAGGGGTTAATAAGAGGATGCTGGTAATGTACAGCAGAGGAGGGGTTAATAAGAGGATGCTGGTAATGTCCGGCAGGGGAGGGGTTAATAAGAGGATTCTAGTAATGTACAGCAGAGCAGGGGTTAATAAGAGGATGCTGGGTAATGTACAGCAGAGGAGGGGTTAATAAGAGGATGCTGGTAATGTAGAGCAGGGGAGGGGTTAATAAGAAGATGCTGGTAATGTACAGCTGAGGAGGGGTTAATAAGAGGATGCTGGTAATGTACAGCAGAGGAGGGGTTAATAAGAGGATGCTGGTAATGTACAGCAGGAGAGGGGTTAATAAGAGGATGCTGGTAATGTACAGCAGAGGAGGGGTTAATAAGAGGATGTTGGTAATGTACAGCAGAGGAGGGGTTAATAAGAGGATGCTGGTAATGTACAGCAGGGGAGGGGTTAATAAGAGGATGCTGGTAATGTACAGCAGGGGAGGGGTTAATAAGAGGATGCTGGTAATGTACAGCAGAGAAGGGGTTAATAAGAGGATGCTGGTAATGTGCATCAGAGGAGGGGTTAATAAGAGGATGCTGGTAATGTGCATCAGAGGAGGGGTTAATAAGAGGATGCTGGTAATGTACAGCAGGGGAGGGGTTAATAGGAGGATGCTGGTAATGTACAGCAGGGGAGGGGTTAATAAGAGGATGCTGGTAATGTACAGCAGAGGAGGGGTTAATAAGAGGATGCTGGTAATGTCAGGCAGGGGAGGGGTTAATAAGAGGATGCTGGTAATGTACAGCAGAGCAGGGGTTAATAAGAGGATGCTGGTAATGTACAGCAGAGCAGGGGTTAATAAGAGGATGCTGGTAATGTACAGCAGAGGAGGGGTTAATAAGAGGATGCTGGGTAATGTACAGCAGAGGAGGGGTTAATAAGAGGATGCTGGTAATGTACAGCAGGGGAGGGGTTAATAAGGGGATGCTGGTAATGTACAGCAGAGGAGGGGTTAATAAGAGGATGCTGGGTAATGTACAGCAGGAGAGGGGTTAATAGGAGGATGCTGGGTAATGTACAGCAGGGGAGGTGTTAAGAGGATGATGGGTAATGTACAGCAGAGGAGTGGTTAATAAGAGGATGCTGGGTAATGTACAGCAGGAGAGGGGTTAATAGGAGGATGCTGGTAATGTACAGCAGTATAGGTGTTAATAGGAGGATGCTGGTAATCTCCGGCAGAGGAGGGGTTAACAAGAGGATGCTGGGTAATGTACAGCAGGAGAGGGGTTAATAGGAGGATGCTGGTAATGTACAGGAGGGGAGGGGTTAATAAGAGGATGCTGGTAATGTCTGGCAGAGCAGGGGCTAATAAGAGGATGCTGGTAATGTACAGCAGAGGAGGGGTTAATAAGAGGATGCTGGTAATGTCCGGCAGAGCAGGAGTTAATAAGAGGATGCTGGTAATGTACAGCAGGGGAGGGGTCAATAAGAGGATGCTGGTAATGTGCAGCAGGGGAGGGGTTAATAAGAGGATGCTGGTAATGTCCGGCAGAGCAGGAGTTAATAAGAGGATGCTGGTAATGTGCAGCAGGGGAGGGATTAATAAGAGGATGCTGGTAATGTACAGCAGGGGAGGGGTTAATAAGGATGCTGGTAATGTACAGCAGGAGAGGGGTTAAAGATGAGGATGCTGGGTAATGTACAGCAGAGGAGGGGTTAATAAGAGGATGCTGGTAATGTGCAGCAGGGGAGGGGTTAATAAGAGGATGCTGGTAATGTCCGGCAGAGCAGGGGTTAATAAGAGGATGCTGGTAATGTACAGCAGGGGAGGGGTTAATACGAGGATGCTGGTAATGTACAGCAGGAGAGGGGTTAAACCTGAGGATGCTGGGTAATGTACAGCAGAGGAGGGGTTAATAAGAGGATGCTGGTCATGTGCAGCAGAGGAGGGGTTAATAAGAGGATGCTGGTAATGTACAGCAGGGGAGGGGTTAATAAGAGGATGCTGGTAATGTACAGCAGAGGAGGGGTTAATAAGAGGATGCTGGTAATGTCCGGCAGGGGAGGGGTTAATAAGAGGATGCTGGTAATGTACAGCAGAGCAGGGGTTAATAAGAGGATGCTGGTAATGTGCAGCAGAGGAGGGGTTAATAAGTGGATGCTGGTAATGTACGGCAGGGGAGGGGTTAATAAGAGGATGCTGAGTAATGTACAGCAGAGGAGGGGTTAATAAGAGGATGCTGGATAATGTACAGCAGAGGAGGGGTTAATAAGAGGATGCTGGTAATGTACAGCAGGGGAGGGGTTAATAAGGGGATGCTGGGTAATGTACAGCAGGGGAGGGGTTAATAAGAGGATGCTGGTAATGTACAGCAGGGGGGTTAATAAGAGGATGCTGGTAATGTACAGCTGGGGAGGGGTTAATAAGAGGATGCTGGTAATGTACAGCAGAGGAGGAGTTAATAAGAGGATGCTGGGTAATGTACAGCAGGAGAGGGGTTAATAGGAGGATGCTGGGTAATGTACAGCAGGGGAGGGGTTAAGAGGATGCTGGGTAATGTACAGCAGAGGAGGGGTTAATAAGAGGATGCTGGTAATGTGTAGCAGGGGAGGGGTTAATAAGAGGATGCTGGTAATGTTCGGCAGAGCAGGGGTTAATAGGAGGATGCTGGTAATGTACAGCAGGGGAGGGGTTAATAAGAGGATGCTGGTAATGTACAGCAGGAGAGGGGTTAAAGATGAGGATGCTGGGTAATGTACAGCAGAGGAGGGGTTAATAAGAGGATGCTGGTCATGTACAGCAGAGGAGGGGTTAATAAGAGGATGCTGGTAATGTACAGCAGGGGAGGGGTTAATAAGAGGATGCTGGTAATGTACAGCAGAGGAGGGGTTAATAAGAGGATGCTGGTAATGTCCGGCAGGGGAGGGGTTAATAAGAGGATGCTGGTAATGTACAGCAGAGCAGGGGTTAATAAGAGGATGCTGGTAATGTCCGGCAGGGGAGGGGTTAATAAGAGGATGCTGGTAATGTACAGCATAGCAGGGGTTAATAAGAGGATGCTGGTAACGTACAGCAGGGGAGGGGTTAATAAGAGGATGCTGGTAATGTACAGCAGGAGAGGGGTTAAAGATGAGGATGCTGGGTAATGTACAGCAGAGGAGGGGTTAATAAGAGGATGCTGGTAATGTGCAGCAGGGGAGGGGTTAATAAGAGGATGCTGGTAATGTCCGGCAGAGCAGGGGTTAATAAGAGGATGCTGGTAATGTACAGCAGGGGAGGGGTTAATAAGAGGATGCTGGTAATGTCCGGCAGAGCAGGGGTTAATAAGAGGATGCTGGTAATGTACAGCAGGGGAGGGGTTAATAGGAGGATGCTGGTAATGTACAGGAGGGGAGGGGTTAATAAGAGGATGCTGGTAATGTCCGGCAGAGCAGGGGTTAATAAGAGGATGCTGGTAATGTACAGCAGAGGAGGGGTTAATAAGAGGATGCTGGTAATGTCCGGCAGAGCAGGAGTTAATAAGAGGATGCTGGTAATGTACAGCAGGAGAAGGGTTAATAAGAGGATGCTGGAAATGTACAGCAGGGGAGGGGTTAATAAGAGGATGCTGGTAATGTACAGCAGGGGAGGGGTTAATAAGAGGATGCTGGTAATGTACAGCAGAAGAGGGGTTAATAAGAGGATGCTGGTAATGTCCGGCAGAGCAGGAGTTAATAAGAGGATGCTGGTAATGTGCAGCAGGGGAGGGGTTAATAAGAGGATGCTGGTAATGTACAGCAGGAGAGGGGTTAAAGATGAGGATGCTGGGTAATGTACAGCAGGAGAGGGGTTAATAGGAGGATGCTGGTAATGTACAGCAGGAGAGGGGTTAATAGGAGGATGCTGGTAATCTCCGGCAGAGGAGGGGTTAATAAGAGGATGCTGGGTAATGTACAGCAGGAGAGGGGTTAATAGGAGGATGCTGGTAATGTACAGCAGGGGAGGGGTTAATAAGAGGATGATGGTAATGTCCGACAGAGCAGGGGTTAATAAGAGGATGCTGGTAATGTACAGCAGAGGAGGGGTTAATAAGAGGATGCTGGTAATGTCCGGCAGAGCAGGAGTTAATAAGAGGATGCTGGTAATGTACAGCAGGGGAGGGGTTAATAAGAGGATGCTGGAAATGTACAGCAGGGGAGGGGTTAATAAGAGGATGCTGGTAATGTACAGCAGGGAAGGGGTTAATAAGAGGATGCTGGTAATGTGCAGCAGGGGAGGGGTTAATAAGAGGATGCTGGTAATGTCCGGCAGAGCAGGAGTTAATAAGAGGATGCTGGTAATGTGCAGCAGGGGAGGGGTTAATAAGAGGATGCTGGAAATGTACAGCAGGAGAGGGGTTAAAGATGAGGATGCTGGGTAATGTACAGCAGAGGAGGGGTTAATAAGAGGATGCTGGTCATGTACAGCAGAGGAGGGGTTAATAAGAGGATGCTGGTAATGTACAGCAGGGGAGGGGTTAATAAGAGGATGCTGGTAATGTACAGCAGAGGAGGGGTTAATAAGAGGATGCTGGTAATGTCCGGCAGGGGAGGGGTTAATAAGAGGATTCTAGTAATGTACAGCAGAGCAGGGGTTAATAAGAGGATGCTGGGTAATGTACAGCAGAGGAGGGGTTAATAAGAGGATGCTGGTAATGTAGAGCAGGGGAGGGGTTAATAAGAAGATGCTGGTAATGTACAGCTGAGGAGGGGTTAATAAGAGGATGCTGGTAATGTACAGCAGAGGAGGGGTTAATAAGAGGATGCTGGTAATGTACAGCAGGAGAGGGGTTAATAAGAGGATGCTGGTAATGTACAGCAGAGGAGGGGTTAATAAGAGGATGTTGGTAATGTACAGCAGAGGAGGGGTTAATAAGAGGATGCTGGTAATGTACAGCAGGGGAGGGGTTAATAAGAGGATGCTGGTAATGTACAGCAGGGGAGGGGTTAATAAGAGGATGCTGGTAATGTACAGCAGAGAAGGGGTTAATAAGAGGATGCTGGTAATGTGCATCAGAGGAGGGGTTAATAAGAGGATGCTGGTAATGTGCATCAGAGGAGGGGTTAATAAGAGGATGCTGGTAATGTACAGCAGGGGAGGGGTTAATAGGAGGATGCTGGTAATGTACAGCAGGGGAGGGGTTAATAAGAGGATGCTGGTAATGTACAGCAGAGGAGGGGTTAATAAGAGGATGCTGGTAATGTCAGGCAGGGGAGGGGTTAATAAGAGGATGCTGGTAATGTACAGCAGAGCAGGGGTTAATAAGAGGATGCTGGTAATGTACAGCAGAGCAGGGGTTAATAAGAGGATGCTGGTAATGTACAGCAGATTAGGGGTTAATAAGAGGATGCTGGGTAATGTACAGCAGAGGAGGGGTTAATAAGAGGATGCTGGTAATGTACAGCAGGGGAGGGGTTAATAAGGGGATGCTGGTAATGTACAGCAGAGGAGGGGTTAATAAGAGGATGCTGGGTAATGTACAGCAGGAGAGGGGTTAATAGGAGGATGCTGGGTAATGTACAGCAGGGGAGGTGTTAAGAGGATGATGGGTAATGTACAGCAGAGGAGTGGTTAATAAGAGGATGCTGGGTAATGTACAGCAGGAGAGGGGTTAATAGGAGGATGCTGGTAATGTACAGCAGTATAGGTGTTAATAGGAGGATGCTGGTAATCTCAGGCAGAGGAGGGGTTAACAAGAGGATGCTGGGTAATGTACAGCAGGAGAGGGGTTAATAGGAGGATGCTGGTAATGTACAGGAGGGGAGGGGTTAATAAGAGGATGCTGGTAATGTCTGGCAGAGCAGGGGTTAATAAGAGGATGCTGGTAATGTACAGCAGAGGAGGGGTTAATAAGAGGATGCTGGTAATGTCCGGCAGAGCAGGAGTTAATAAGAGAATGCTGGTAATGTACAGCAGGGGAGGGGTCAATAAGAGGATGCTGGTAATGTGCAGCAGGGGAGGGGTTAATAAGAGGATGCTGGTAATGTCCGGCAGAGCAGGAGTTAATAAGAGGATGCTGGTAATGTGCAGCAGGGGAGGGATTAATAAGAGGATGCTGGTAATGTACAGCAGGGGAGGGGTTAATAAGGATGCTGTTAATGTACAGCAGGAGAGGGGTTAAAGATGAGGATGCTGGGTAATGTACAGCAGAGGAGGGGTTAATAAGAGGATGCTGGTAATGTGCAGCAGGGGAGGGGTTAATAAGAGGATGCTGGTAATGTCCGGCAGAGCAGGGGTTAATAAGAGGATGCTGGTAATGTACAGCAGGGGAGGGGTTAATACGAGGATGCTGGTAATGTACAGCAGGAGAGGGGTTAAAGCTGAGGATGCTGGGTAATGTACAGCAGAGGAGGGGTTAATAAGAGGATGCTGGTCATGTGCAGCAGAGGAGGGGTTAATAAGAGGATGCTGGTAATGTACAGCAGGGGAGGGGTTAATAAGAGGATGCTGGTAATGTACAGCAGAGGAGGGGTTAATAAGAGGATGCTGGTAATGTCCGGCAGGGGAGGGGTTAATAAGAGGATGCTGGTAATGTACAGCAGAGCAGGGGTTAATAAGAGGATGCTGGTAATGTGCAGCAGAGGAGGGGTTAATAAGTGGATGCTGGTAATGTACGGCAGGGGAGGGGTTAATAAGAGGATGCTGAGTAATGTACAGCAGAGGAGGGGTTAATAAGAGGATGCTGGATAATGTACAGCAGAGGAGGGGTTAATAAGAGGATGCTGGTAATGTACAGCAGGGGAGGGGTTAATAAGGGGATGCTGGGTAATGTACAGCAGGGGAGGGGTTAATAAGAGGATGCTGGTAATGTACAGCAGGGGGGTTAATAAGAGGATGCTGGTAATGTACAGCTGGGGAGGGGTTAATAAGAGGATGCTGGTAATGTACAGCAGAGGAGGAGTTAATAAGAGGATGCTGGGTAATGTACAGCAGGAGAGGGGTTAATAGGAGGATGCTGGGTAATGTACAGCAGGGGAGGGGTTAAGAGGATGCTGGGTAATGTACAGCAGAGGAGGGGTTAATAAGAGGATGCTGGTAATGTGTAGCAGGGGAGGGGTTAATAAGAGGATGCTGGTAATGTTCGGCAGAGCAGGGGTTAATAGGAGGATGCTGGTAATGTACAGCAGGGGAGGGGTTAATAAGAGGATGCTGGTAATGTACAGCAGGAGAGGGGTTAAAGATGAGGATGCTGGGTAATGTACAGCAGAGGAGGGGTTAATAAGAGGATGCTGGTCATGTACAGCACAGGAGGGGTTAATAAGAGGATGCTGGTAATGTACAGCAGGGGAGGGGTTAATAAGAGGATGCTGGTAATGTACAGCAGAGGAGGGGTTAATAAGAGGATGCTGGTAATGTCCGGCAGGGGAGGGGTTAATAAGAGGATGCTGGTAATGTACAGCAGAGCAGGGGTTAATAAGAGGATGCTGGTAATGTCCGGCAGGGGAGGGGTTAATAAGAGGATGCTGGTAATGTACAGCATAGCAGGGGTTAATAAGAGGATGCTGGTAATGTACAGCAGGGGAGGGGTTAATAAGAGGATGCTGGTAATGTACAGCAGGAGAGGGGTTAAAGATGAGGATGCTGGGTAATGTACAGCAGAGGAGGGGTTAATAAGAGGATGCTGGTAATGTGCAGCAGGGGAGGGGTTAATAAGAGGATGCTGGTAATGTCCGGCAGAGCAGGGGTTAATAAGAGGATGCTGGTAATGTACAGCAGGGGAGGGGTTAATAAGAGGATGCTGGTAATGTCCGGCAGAGCAGGGGTTAATAAGAGGATGCTGGTAATGTACAGCAGGGGAGGGGTTAATAGGAGGATGCTGGTAATGTACAGGAGGGGAGGGGTTAATAAGAGGATGCTGGTAATGTCCGGCAGAGCAGGGGTTAATAAGAGGATGCTGGTAATGTACAGCAGAGGAGGGGTTAATAAGAGGATGCTGGTAATGTCCGGCAGAGCAGGAGTTAATAAGAGGATGCTGGTAATGTACAGCAGGAGAAGGGTTAATAAGAGGATGCTGGAAATGTACAGCAGGGGAGGGGTTAATAAGAGGATGCTGGTAATGTACAGCAGGGGAGGGGTTAATAAGAGGATGCTGGTAATGTACAGCAGAAGAGGGGTTAATAAGAGGATGCTGGTAATGTCCGGCAGAGCAGGAGTTAATAAGAGGATGCTGGTAATGTGCAGCAGGGGAGGGGTTAATAAGAGGATGCTGGTAATGTACAGCAGGAGAGGGGTTAAAGATGAGGATGCTGGGTAATGTACAGCAGGAGAGGGGTTAATAGGAGGATGCTGGTAATGTACAGCAGGAGAGGGGTTAATAGGAGGATGCTGGTAATCTCCGGCAGAGGAGGGGTTAATAAGAGGATGCTGGGTAATGTACAGCAGGAGAGGGGTTAATAGGAGGATGCTGGTAATGTACAGCAGGGGAGGGGTTAATAAGAGGATGATGGTAATGTCCGACAGAGCAGGGGTTAATAAGAGGATGCTGGTAATGTACAGCAGAGGAGGGGTTAATAAGAGGATGCTGGTAATGTCCGGCAGAGCAGGAGTTAATAAGAGGATGCTGGTAATGTACAGCAGGGGAGGGGTTAATAAGAGGATGCTGGAAATGTACAGCAGGGGAGGGGTTAATAAGAGGATGCTGGTAATGTACAGCAGGGAAGGGGTTAATAAGAGGATGCTGGTAATGTGCAGCAGGGGAGGGGTTAATAAGAGGATGCTGGTAATGTCCGGCAGAGCAGGAGTTAATAAGAGGATGCTGGTAATGTGCAGCAGGGGAGGGGTTAATAAGAGGATGCTGGTAATGTACAGCAGGAGAGGGGTTAAAGATGAGGATGCTGGGTAATGTACAGCAGAGGAGGGGTTAATAAGAGGATGCTGGTCATGTACAGCAGAGGAGGGGTTAATAAGAGGATGCTGGTACTGTACAGCAGGGGAGGGGTTAATAAGAGGATGCTGGTAATGTACAGCAGAGGAGGGGTTAATAAGAGGATGCTGGTAATGTCCGGCAGGGGAGGGGTTAATAAGAGGATTCTAGTAATGTACAGCAGAGCAGGGGTTAATAAGAGGATGCTGGGTAATGTACAGCAGAGGAGGGGTTAATAAGAGGATGCTGGTAATGTAGAGCAGGGGAGGGGTTAATAAGAAGATGCTGGTAATGTACAGCTGAGGAGGGGTTAATAAGAGGATGCTGGTAATGTACAGCAGAGGAGGGGTTAATAAGAGGATGCTGGTAATGTACAGCAGGAGAGGGGTTAATAAGAGGATGCTGGTAATGTACAGCAGAGGAGGGGTTAATAAGAGGATGTTGGTAATGTACAGCAGAGGAGGGGTTAATAAGAGGATGCTGGTAATGTACAGCAGGGGAGGGGTTAATAAGAGGATGCTGGTAATGTACAGCAGGGGAGGGGTTAATAAGAGGATGCTGGTAATGTACAGCAGAGAAGGGGTTAATAAGAGGATGCTGGTAATGTGCATCAGAGGAGGGGTTAATAAGAGGATGCTGGTAATGTGCATCAGAGGAGGGGTTAATAAGAGGATGCTGGTAATGTACAGCAGGGGAGGGGTTAATAGGAGGATGCTGGTAATGTACAGCAGGGGAGGGGTTAATAAGAGGATGCTGGTAATGTACAGCAGAGGAGGGGTTAATAAGAGGATGCTGGTAATGTCAGGCAGGGGAGGGGTTAATAAGAGGATGCTGGTAATGTACAGCAGAGCAGGGGTTAATAAGAGGATGCTGGTAATGTACAGCAGAGCAGGGGTTAATAAGAGGATGCTGGTAATGTACAGCAGAGGAGGGGTTAATAAGAGGATGCTGGGTAATGTACAGCAGAGGAGGGGTTAATAAGAGGATGCTGGTAATGTACAGCAGGGGAGGGGTTAATAAGGGGATGCTGGTAATGTACAGCAGAGGAGGGGTTAATAAGAGGATGCTGGGTAATGTACAGCAGGAGAGGGGTTAATAGGAGGATGCTGGGTAATGTACAGCAGGGGAGGTGTTAAGAGGATGATGGGTAATGTACAGCAGAGGAGTGGTTAATAAGAGGATGCTGGGTAATGTACAGCAGGAGAGGGGTTAATAGGAGGATGCTGGTAATGTACAGCAGTATAGGTGTTAATAGGAGGATGCTGGTAATCTCCGGCAGAGGAGGGGTTAACAAGAGGATGCTGGGTAATGTACAGCAGGAGAGGGGTTAATAGGAGGATGCTGGTAATGTACAGGAGGGGAGGGGTTAATAAGAGGATGCTGGTAATGTCTGGCAGAGCAGGGGCTAATAAGAGGATGCTGGTAATGTACAGCAGAGGAGGGGTTAATAAGAGGATGCTGGTAATGTCCGGCAGAGCAGGAGTTAATAAGAGGATGCTGGTAATGTACAGCAGGGGAGGGGTCAATAAGAGGATGCTGGTAATGTGCAGCAGGGGAGGGGTTAATAAGAGGATGCTGGTAATGTCCGGCAGAGCAGGAGTTAATAAGAGGATGCTGGTAATGTGCAGCAGGGGAGGGATTAATAAGAGGATGCTGGTAATGTACAGCAGGGGAGGGGTTAATAAGGATGCTGGTAATGTACAGCAGGAGAGGGGTTAAAGATGAGGATGCTGGGTAATGTACAGCAGAGGAGGGGTTAATAAGAGGATGCTGGTAATGTGCAGCAGGGGAGGGGTTAATAAGAGGATGCTGGTAATGTCCGGCAGAGCAGGGGTTAATAAGAGGATGCTGGTAATGTACAGCAGGGGAGGGGTTAATACGAGGATGCTGGTAATGTACAGCAGGAGAGGGGTTAAACCTGAGGATGCTGGGTAATGTACAGCAGAGGAGGGGTTAATAAGAGGATGCTGGTCATGTGCAGCAGAGGAGGGGTTAATAAGAGGATGCTGGTAATGTACAGCAGGGGAGGGGTTAATAAGAGGATGCTGGTAATGTACAGCAGAGGAGGGGTTAATAAGAGGATGCTGGTAATGTCCGGCAGGGGAGGGGTTAATAAGAGGATGCTGGTAATGTACAGCAGAGCAGGGGTTAATAAGAGGATGCTGGTAATGTGCAGCAGAGGAGGGGTTAATAAGTGGATGCTGGTAATGTACGGCAGGGGAGGGGTTAATAAGAGGATGCTGAGTAATGTACAGCAGAGGAGGGGTTAATAAGAGGATGCTGGATAATGTACAGCAGAGGAGGGGTTAATAAGAGGATGCTGGTAATGTACAGCAGGGGAGGGGTTAATAAGGGGATGCTGGGTAATGTACAGCAGGGGAGGGGTTAATAAGAGGATGCTGGTAATGTACAGCAGGGGGGTTAATAAGAGGATGCTGGTAATGTACAGCTGGGGAGGGGTTAATAAGAGGATGCTGGTAATGTACAGCAGAGGAGGAGTTAATAAGAGGATGCTGGGTAATGTACAGCAGGAGAGGGGTTAATAGGAGGATGCTGGGTAATGTACAGCAGGGGAGGGGTTAAGAGGATGCTGGGTAATGTACAGCAGAGGAGGGGTTAATAAGAGGATGCTGGTAATGTGTAGCAGGGGAGGGGTTAATAAGAGGATGCTGGTAATGTTCGGCAGAGCAGGGGTTAATAGGAGGATGCTGGTAATGTACAGCAGGGGAGGGGTTAATAAGAGGATGCTGGTAATGTACAGCAGGAGAGGGGTTAAAGATGAGGATGCTGGGTAATGTACAGCAGAGGAGGGGTTAATAAGAGGATGCTGGTCATGTACAGCAGAGGAGGGGTTAATAAGAGGATGCTGGTAATGTACAGCAGGGGAGGGGTTAATAAGAGGATGCTGGTAATGTACAGCAGAGGAGGGGTTAATAAGAGGATGCTGGTAATGTCCGGCAGGGGAGGGGTTAATAAGAGGATGCTGGTAATGTACAGCAGAGCAGGGGTTAATAAGAGGATGCTGGTAATGTCCGGCAGGGGAGGGGTTAATAAGAGGATGCTGGTAATGTACAGCATAGCAGGGGTTAATAAGAGGATGCTGGTAACGTACAGCAGGGGAGGGGTTAATAAGAGGATGCTGGTAATGTACAGCAGGAGAGGGGTTAAAGATGAGGATGCTGGGTAATGTACAGCAGAGGAGGGGTTAATAAGAGGATGCTGGTAATGTGCAGCAGGGGAGGGGTTAATAAGAGGATGCTGGTAATGTCCGGCAGAGCAGGGGTTAATAAGAGGATGCTGGTAATGTACAGCAGGGGAGGGGTTAATAAGAGGATGCTGGTAATGTCCGGCAGAGCAGGGGTTAATAAGAGGATGCTGGTAATGTACAGCAGGGGAGGGGTTAATAGGAGGATGCTGGTAATGTACAGGAGGGGAGGGGTTAATAAGAGGATGCTGGTAATGTCCGGCAGAGCAGGGGTTAATAAGAGGATGCTGGTAATGTACAGCAGAGGAGGGGTTAATAAGAGGATGCTGGTAATGTCCGGCAGAGCAGGAGTTAATAAGAGGATGCTGGTAATGTACAGCAGGAGAAGGGTTAATAAGAGGATGCTGGAAATGTACAGCAGGGGAGGGGTTAATAAGAGGATGCTGGTAATGTACAGCAGGGGAGGGGTTAATAAGAGGATGCTGGTAATGTACAGCAGAAGAGGGGTTAATAAGAGGATGCTGGTAATGTCCGGCAGAGCAGGAGTTAATAAGAGGATGCTGGTAATGTGCAGCAGGGGAGGGGTTAATAAGAGGATGCTGGTAATGTACAGCAGGAGAGGGGTTAAAGATGAGGATGCTGGGTAATGTACAGCAGGAGAGGGGTTAATAGGAGGATGCTGGTAATGTACAGCAGGAGAGGGGTTAATAGGAGGATGCTGGTAATCTCCGGCAGAGGAGGGGTTAATAAGAGGATGCTGGGTAATGTACAGCAGGAGAGGGGTTAATAGGAGGATGCTGGTAATGTACAGCAGGGGAGGGGTTAATAAGAGGATGATGGTAATGTCCGACAGAGCAGGGGTTAATAAGAGGATGCTGGTAATGTACAGCAGAGGAGGGGTTAATAAGAGGATGCTGGTAATGTCCGGCAGAGCAGGAGTTAATAAGAGGATGCTGGTAATGTACAGCAGAGGAGGGGTTAATAAGAGGATGCTGGTAATGTCAGGCAGGGGAGGGGTTAATAAGAGGATGCTGGTAATGTACAGCAGAGCAGGGGTTAATAAGAGGATGCTGGTAATGTACAGCAGAGCAGGGGTTAATAAGAGGATGCTGGGTAATGTACAGCAGAGGAGGGGTTAATAAGAGGATGCTGGGTAATGTACAGCAGAGGAGGGGTTAATGAGAGGATGCTGGTAATGTACAGCAGGGGAGGGGTTAATAAGGGGATGCTGGTAATGTACAGCAGAGGAGGGGTTAATAAGAGGATGCTGGGTAATGTACAGCAGGAGAGGGGTTAATAGGAGGATGCTGGGTAATGTACAGCAGCGGATGGGTTAAGAGGATGATGGGTAATGTACAGCAGAGGAGTGGTTAAGAAGAGGATGCTGGGTAATGTACAGCAGGAGAGGGGTTAATAGGAGGATGCTGGTAATGTACAGCAGGATACGGGTTAATAGGAGGATGCTGGTAATCTCCGGCAGAGGAGGGGTTAACAAGAGGATGCTGGGTAATGTACAGCAGGAGAGGGGTTAATAGGAGGATGCTGGTAATGTACAGGAGGGGAGGGGTTAATAAGAGGATGCTGGTAATGTCCGGCAGAGCAGGGGTTAATAAGAGGATGCTGGTAATGTACAGCAGAGGAGGGGTTAATAAGAGGATGCTGGTAATGTCCGGCAGAGCAGGAGTTAATAAGAGGATGCTGGTAATGTACAGCAGGGGAGGGGTTAATAAGAGGATGCTGGAAATGTACAGCAGGGGAGGGGTTAATAAGAGGATGCTGGTAATGTACAGCAGGGAAGGGGTTAATAAGAGGATGCTGGTAATGTGCAGCAGGGGAGGGGTTAATAAGAGGATGCTGGTAATGTCCGGCAGAGCAGGAGTTAATAAGAGGATGCTGGTAATGTGCAGCAGGGGAGGGGTTAATAAGAGGATGCTGGTAATGTACAGCAGGAGAGGGGTTAAAGATGAGGATGCTGGGTAATGTACAGCAGAGGAGGGGTTAATAAGAGGATGCTGGTCATGTACAGCAGAGGAGGGGTTAATAAGAGGATGCTGGTAATGTACAGCAGGGGAGGGGTTAATAAGAGGATGCTGGTAATGTACAGCAGAGGAGGGGTTAATAAGAGGATGCTGGTAATGTCCGGCAGGGGAGGGGTTAATAAGAGGATTCTAGTAATGTACAGCAGAGCAGGGGTTAATAAGAGGATGCTGGGTAATGTACAGCAGAGGAGGGGTTAATAAGAGGATGCTGGTAATGTAGAGCAGGGGAGGGGTTAATAAGAAGATGCTGGTAATGTACAGCTGAGGAGGGGTTAATAAGAGGATGCTGGTAATGTACAGCAGAGGAGGGGTTAATAAGAGGATGCTGGTAATGTACAGCAGGGGAGGGGTTAATAAGAGGATGCTGGTAATGTACAGCAGGGAAGGGGTTAATAAGAGGATGCTGGTAATGTGCAGCAGGGGAGGGGTTAATAAGAGGATGCTGGTAATGTCCGGCAGAGCAGGAGTTAATAAGAGGATGCTGGTAATGTGCAGCAGGGGAGGGGTTAATAAGAGGATGCTGGTAATGTACAGCAGGAGAGGGGTTAAAGATGAGGATGCTGGGTAATGTACAGCAGAGGAGGGGTTAATAAGAGGATGCTGGTCATGTACAGCAGAGGAGGGGTTAATAAGAGGATGCTGGTAATGTACAGCAGGGGAGGGGTTAATAAGAGGATGCTGGTAATGTACAGCAGAGGAGGGGTTAATAAGAGGATGCTGGTAATGTCCGGCAGGGGAGGGGTTAATAAGAGGATTCTAGTAATGTACAGCAGAGCAGGGGTTAATAAGAGGATGCTGGGTAATGTACAGCAGAGGAGGGGTTAATAAGAGGATGCTGGTAATGTAGAGCAGGGGAGGGGTTAATAAGAAGATGCTGGTAATGTACAGCTGAGGAGGGGTTAATAAGAGGATGCTGGTAATGTACAGCAGAGGAGGGGTTAATAAGAGGATGCTGGTAATGTACAGCAGGAGAGGGGTTAATAAGAGGATGCTGGTAATGTACAGCAGAGGAGGGGTTAATAAGAGGATGTTGGTAATGTACAGCAGAGGAGGGGTTAATAAGAGGATGCTGGTAATTTACAGCAGGGGAGGGGTTAATAAGAGGATGCTGGTAATGTACAGCAGGGGAGGGGTTAATAAGAGGATGCTGGTAATGTACAGCAGAGAAGGGGTTAATAAGAGGATGCTGGTAATGTGCATCAGAGGAGGGGTTAATAAGAGGATGCTGGTAATGTGCATCAGAGGAGGGGTTAATAAGAGGATGCTGGTAATGTACAGCAGGGGAGGGGTTAATAGGAGGATGCTGGTAATGTACAGCAGGGGAGGGGTTAATAAGAGGATGCTGGTAATGTACAGCAGAGGAGGGGTTAATAAGAGGATGCTGGTAATGTCAGGCAGGGGAGGGGTTAATAAGAGGATGCTGGTAATGTACAGCAGAGCAGGGGTTAATAAGAGGATGCTGGTAATGTACAGCAGAGCAGGGGTTAATAAGAGGATGCTGGTAATGTACAGCAGAGGAGGGGTTAATAAGAGGATGCTGGGTAATGTACAGCAGAGGAGGGGTTAATAAGAGGATGCTGGTAATGTACAGCAGGGGAGGGGTTAATAAGGGGATGCTGGTAATGTACAGCAGAGGAGGGGTTAATAAGAGGATGCTGGGTAATGTACAGCAGGAGAGGGGTTAATAGGAGGATGCTGGGTAATGTACAGCAGGGGAGGTGTTAAGAGGATGATGGGTAATGTACAGCAGAGGAGTGGTTAATAAGAGGATGCTGGGTAATGTACAGCAGGAGAGGGGTTAATAGGAGGATGCTGGTAATGTACAGCAGTATAGGTGTTAATAGGAGGATGCTGGTAATCTCCGGCAGAGGAGGGGTTAACAAGAGGATGCTGGGTAATGTACAGCAGGAGAGGGGTTAATAGGAGGATGCTGGTAATGTACAGGAGGGGAGGGGTTAATAAGAGGATGCTGGTAATGTCTGGCAGAGCAGGGGTTAATAAGAGGATGCTGGTAATGTACAGCAGAGGAGGGGTTAATAAGAGGATGCTGGTAATGTCCGGCAGAGCAGGAGTTAATAAGAGGATGCTGGTAATGTACAGCAGGGGAGGGGTCAATAAGAGGATGCTGGTAATGTGCAGCAGGGGAGGGGTTAATAAGAGGATGCTGGTAATGTCCGGCAGAGCAGGAGTTAATAAGAGGATGCTGGTAATGTGCAGCAGGGGAGGGATTAATAAGAGGATGCTGGTAATGTACAGCAGGGGAGGGGTTAATAAGGATGCTGGTAATGTACAGCAGGAGAGGGGTTAAAGATGAGGATGCTGGGTAATGTACAGCAGAGGAGGGGTTAATAAGAGGATGCTGGTAATGTGCAGCAGGGGAGGGGTTAATAAGAGGATGCTGGTAATGTCCGGCAGAGCAGGGGTTAATAAGAGGATGCTGGTAATGTACAGCAGGGGAGGGGTTAATACGAGGATGCTGGTAATGTACAGCAGGAGAGGGGTTAAACCTGAGGATGCTGGGTAATGTACAGCAGAGGAGGGGTTAATAAGAGGATGCTGGTCATGTGCAACAGAGGAGGGGTTAATAAGAGGATGCTGGTAATGTCCGGCAGAGCAGGAGTTAATAAGAGGATGCTGGTAATGTACAGCAGGGGAGGGGTTAATAAGAGGATGCTGGAAATGTACAGCAGGGGAGGGGTTAATAAGAGGATGCTGGTAATGTACAGCAGGGAAGGGGTTAATAAGAGGATGCTGGTAATGTGCAGCAGGGGAGGGGTTAATAAGAGGATGCTGGTAATGTCCGGCAGAGCAGGAGTTAATAAGAGGATGCTGGTAATGTGCAGCAGGGGAGGGGTTAATAAGAGGATGCTGGTAATGTACAGCAGGAGAGGGGTTAAAGATGAGGATGCTGGGTAATGTACAGCAGAGGAGGGGTTAATAAGAGGATGCTGGTCATGTACAGCAGAGGAGGGGTTAATAAGAGGATGCTGGTACTGTACAGCAGGGGAGGGGTTAATAAGAGGATGCTGGTAATGTACAGCAGAGGAGGGGTTAATAAGAGGATGCTGGTAATGTCCGGCAGGGGAGGGGTTAATAAGAGGATTCTAGTAATGTACAGCAGAGCAGGGGTTAATAAGAGGATGCTGGGTAATGTACAGCAGAGGAGGGGTTAATAAGAGGATGCTGGTAATGTAGAGCAGGGGAGGGGTTAATAAGAAGATGCTGGTAATGTACAGCTGAGGAGGGGTTAATAAGAGGATGCTGGTAATGTACAGCAGAGGAGGGGTTAATAAGAGGATGCTGGTAATGTACAGCAGGAGAGGGGTTAATAAGAGGATGCTGGTAATGTACAGCAGAGGAGGGGTTAATAAGAGGATGTTGGTAATGTACAGCAGAGGAGGGGTTAATAAGAGGATGCTGGTAATGTACAGCAGGGGAGGGGTTAATAAGAGGATGCTGGTAATGTACAGCAGGGGAGGGGTTAATAAGAGGATGCTGGTAATGTACAGCAGAGAAGGGGTTAATAAGAGGATGCTGGTAATGTGCATCAGAGGAGGGGTTAATAAGAGGATGCTGGTAATGTGCATCAGAGGAGGGGTTAATAAGAGGATGCTGGTAATGTACAGCAGGGGAGGGGTTAATAGGAGGATGCTGGTAATGTACAGCAGAGGAGGGGTTAATAAGAGGATGCTGGTAATGTCAGGCAGGGGAGGGGTTAATAAGAGGATGCTGGTAATGTACAGCAGAGCAGGGGTTAATAAGAGGATGCTGGTAATGTACAGCAGAGCAGGGGTTAATAAGAGGATGCTGGTAATGTACAGCAGAGGAGGGGTTAATAAGAGGATGCTGGGTAATGTACAGCAGAGGAGGGGTTAATAAGAGGATGCTGGTAATGTACAGCAGGGGAGGGGTTAATAAGGGGATGCTGGTAATGTACAGCAGAGGAGGGGTTAATAAGAGGATGCTGGGTAATGTACAGCAGGAGAGGGGTTAATAGGAGGATGCTGGGTAATGTACAGCAGGGGAGGTGTTAAGAGGATGATGGGTAATGTACAGCAGAGGAGTGGTTAATAAGAGGATGCTGGGTAATGTACAGCAGGAGAGGGGTTAATAGGAGGATGCTGGTAATGTACAGCAGTATAGGTGTTAATAGGAGGATGCTGGTAATCTCCGGCAGAGGAGGGGTTAACAAGAGGATGCTGGGTAATGTACAGCAGGAGAGGGGTTAATAGGAGGATGCTGGTAATGTACAGGAGGGGAGGGGTTAATAAGAGGATGCTGGTAATGTCTGGCAGAGCAGGGGCTAATAAGAGGATGCTGGTAATGTACAGCAGAGGAGGGGTTAATAAGAGGATGCTGGTAATGTCCGGCAGAGCAGGAGTTAATAAGAGGATGCTGGTAATGTACAGCAGGGGAGGGGTCAATAAGAGGATGCTGGTAATGTGCAGCAGGGGAGGGGTTAATAAGAGGATGCTGGTAATGTCCGGCAGAGCAGGAGTTAATAAGAGGATGCTGGTAATGTGCAGCAGGGGAGGGATTAATAAGAGGATGCTGGTAATGTACAGCAGGGGAGGGGTTAATAAGGATGCTGGTAATGTACAGCAGGAGAGGGGTTAAAGATGAGGATGCTGGGTAATGTACAGCAGAGGAGGGGTTAATAAGAGGATGCTGGTAATGTGCAGCAGGGGAGGGGTTAATAAGAGGATGCTGGTAATGTCCGGCAGAGCAGGGGTTAATAAGAGGATGCTGGTAATGTACAGCAGGGGAGGGGTTAATACGAGGATGCTGGTAATGTACAGCAGGAGAGGGGTTAAACCTGAGGATGCTGGGTAATGTACAGCAGAGGAGGGGTTAATAAGAGGATGCTGGTCATGTGCAGCAGAGGAGGGGTTAATAAGAGGATGCTGGTAATGTACAGCAGGGGAGGGGTTAATAAGAGGATGCTGGTAATGTACAGCAGAGGAGGGGTTAATAAGAGGATGCTGGTAATGTCCGGCAGGGGAGGGGTTAATAAGAGGATGCTGGTAATGTACAGCAGAGCAGGGGTTAATAAGAGGATGCTGGTAATGTGCAGCAGAGGAGGGGTTAATAAGTGGATGCTGGTAATGTACGGCAGGGGAGGGGTTAATAAGAGGATGCTGAGTAATGTACAGCAGAGGAGGGGTTAATAAGAGGATGCTGGATAATGTACAGCAGAGGAGGGGTTAATAAGAGGATGCTGGTAATGTACAGCAGGGGAGGGGTTAATAAGGGGATGCTGGGTAATGTACAGCAGGGGAGGGGTTAATAAGAGGATGCTGGTAATGTACAGCAGGGGGGTTAATAAGAGGATGCTGGTAATGTACAGCTGGGGAGGGGTTAATAAGAGGATGCTGGTAATGTACAGCAGAGGAGGAGTTAATAAGAGGATGCTGGGTAATGTACAGCAGGAGAGGGGTTAATAGGAGGATGCTGGGTAATGTACAGCAGGGGAGGGGTTAAGAGGATGCTGGGTAATGTACAGCAGAGGAGGGGTTAATAAGAGGATGCTGGTAATGTGTAGCAGGGGAGGGGTTAATAAGAGGATGCTGGTAATGTTCGGCAGAGCAGGGGTTAATAGGAGGATGCTGGTAATGTACAGCAGGGGAGGGGTTAATAAGAGGATGCTGGTAATGTACAGCAGGAGAGGGGTTAAAGATGAGGATGCTGGGTAATGTACAGCAGAGGAGGGGTTAATAAGAGGATGCTGGTCATGTACAGCAGAGGAGGGGTTAATAAGAGGATGCTGGTAATGTACAGCAGGGGAGGGGTTAATAAGAGGATGCTGGTAATGTACAGCAGAGGAGGGGTTAATAAGAGGATGCTGGTAATGTCCGGCAGGGGAGGGGTTAATAAGAGGATGCTGGTAATGTACAGCAGAGCAGGGGTTAATAAGAGGATGCTGGTAATGTCCGGCAGGGGAGGGGTTAATAAGAGGATGCTGGTAATGTACAGCATAGCAGGGGTTAATAAGAGGATGCTGGTAACGTACAGCAGGGGAGGGGTTAATAAGAGGATGCTGGTAATGTACAGCAGGAGAGGGGTTAAAGATGAGGATGCTGGGTAATGTACAGCAGAGGAGGGGTTAATAAGAGGATGCTGGTAATGTGCAGCAGGGGAGGGGTTAATAAGAGGATGCTGGTAATGTCCGGCAGAGCAGGGGTTAATAAGAGGATGCTGGTAATGTACAGCAGGGGAGGGGTTAATAAGAGGATGCTGGTAATGTCCGGCAGAGCAGGGGTTAATAAGAGGATGCTGGTAATGTACAGCAGGGGAGGGGTTAATAGGAGGATGCTGGTAATGTACAGGAGGGGAGGGGTTAATAAGAGGATGCTGGTAATGTCCGGCAGAGCAGGGGTTAATAAGAGGATGCTGGTAATGTACAGCAGAGGAGGGGTTAATAAGAGGATGCTGGTAATGTCCGGCAGAGCAGGAGTTAATAAGAGGATGCTGGTAATGTACAGCAGGAGAAGGGTTAATAAGAGGATGCTGGAAATGTACAGCAGGGGAGGGGTTAATAAGAGGATGCTGGTAATGTACAGCAGGGGAGGGGTTAATAAGAGGATGCTGGTAATGTACAGCAGAAGAGGGGTTAATAAGAGGATGCTGGTAATGTCCGGCAGAGCAGGAGTTAATAAGAGGATGCTGGTAATGTGCAGCAGGGGAGGGGTTAATAAGAGGATGCTGGTAATGTACAGCAGGAGAGGGGTTAAAGATGAGGATGCTGGGTAATGTACAGCAGGAGAGGGGTTAATAGGAGGATGCTGGTAATGTACAGCAGGAGAGGGGTTAATAGGAGGATGCTGGTAATCTCCGGCAGAGGAGGGGTTAATAAGAGGATGCTGGGTAATGTACAGCAGGAGAGGGGTTAATAGGAGGATGCTGGTAATGTACAGCAGGGGAGGGGTTAATAAGAGGATGATGGTAATGTCCGACAGAGCAGGGGTTAATAAGAGGATGCTGGTAATGTACAGCAGAGGAGGGGTTAATAAGAGGATGCTGGTAATGTCCGGCAGAGCAGGAGTTAATAAGAGGATGCTGGTAATGTACAGCAGAGGAGGGGTTAATAAGAGGATGCTGGTAATGTCAGGCAGGGGAGGGGTTAATAAGAGGATGCTGGTAATGTACAGCAGAGCAGGGGTTAATAAGAGGATGCTGGTAATGTACAGCAGAGCAGGGGTTAATAAGAGGATGCTGGGTAATGTACAGCAGAGGAGGGGTTAATAAGAGGATGCTGGGTAATGTACAGCAGAGGAGGGGTTAATGAGAGGATGCTGGTAATGTACAGCAGGGGAGGGGTTAATAAGGGGATGCTGGTAATGTACAGCAGAGGAGGGGTTAATAAGAGGATGCTGGGTAATGTACAGCAGGAGAGGGGTTAATAGGAGGATGCTGGGTAATGTACAGCAGCGGATGGGTTAAGAGGATGATGGGTAATGTACAGCAGAGGAGTGGTTAAGAAGAGGATGCTGGGTAATGTACAGCAGGAGAGGGGTTAATAGGAGGATGCTGGTAATGTACAGCAGGATACGGGTTAATAGGAGGATGCTGGTAATCTCCGGCAGAGGAGGGGTTAACAAGAGGATGCTGGGTAATGTACAGCAGGAGAGGGGTTAATAGGAGGATGCTGGTAATGTACAGGAGGGGAGGGGTTAATAAGAGGATGCTGGTAATGTCCGGCAGAGCAGGGGTTAATAAGAGGATGCTGGTAATGTACAGCAGAGGAGGGGTTAATAAGAGGATGCTGGTAATGTCCGGCAGAGCAGGAGTTAATAAGAGGATGCTGGTAATGTACAGCAGGGGAGGGGTTAATAAGAGGATGCTGGAAATGTACAGCAGGGGAGGGGTTAATAAGAGGATGCTGGTAATGTACAGCAGGGAAGGGGTTAATAAGAGGATGCTGGTAATGTGCAGCAGGGGAGGGGTTAATAAGAGGATGCTGGTAATGTCCGGCAGAGCAGGAGTTAATAAGAGGATGCTGGTAATGTGCAGCAGGGGAGGGGTTAATAAGAGGATGCTGGTAATGTACAGCAGGAGAGGGGTTAAAGATGAGGATGCTGGGTAATGTACAGCAGAGGAGGGGTTAATAAGAGGATGCTGGTCATGTACAGCAGAGGAGGGGTTAATAAGAGGATGCTGGTAATGTACAGCAGGGGAGGGGTTAATAAGAGGATGCTGGTAATGTACAGCAGAGGAGGGGTTAATAAGAGGATGCTGGTAATGTCCGGCAGGGGAGGGGTTAATAAGAGGATTCTAGTAATGTACAGCAGAGCAGGGGTTAATAAGAGGATGCTGGGTAATGTACAGCAGAGGAGGGGTTAATAAGAGGATGCTGGTAATGTAGAGCAGGGGAGGGGTTAATAAGAAGATGCTGGTAATGTACAGCTGAGGAGGGGTTAATAAGAGGATGCTGGTAATGTACAGCAGAGGAGGGGTTAATAAGAGGATGCTGGTAATGTACAGCAGGAGAGGGGTTAATAAGAGGATGCTGGTAATGTACAGCAGAGGAGGGGTTAATAAGAGGATGTTGGTAATGTACAGCAGAGGAGGGGTTAATAAGAGGATGCTGGTAATTTACAGCAGGGGAGGGGTTAATAAGAGGATGCTGGTAATGTACAGCAGGGGAGGGGTTAATAAGAGGATGCTGGTAATGTACAGCAGAGAAGGGGTTAATAAGAGGATGCTGGTAATGTGCATCAGAGGAGGGGTTAATAAGAGGATGCTGGTAATGTGCATCAGAGGAGGGGTTAATAAGAGGATGCTGGTAATGTACAGCAGGGGAGGGGTTAATAGGAGGATGCTGGTAATGTACAGCAGGGGAGGGGTTAATAAGAGGATGCTGGTAATGTACAGCAGAGGAGGGGTTAATAAGAGGATGCTGGTAATGTCAGGCAGGGGAGGGGTTAATAAGAGGATGCTGGTAATGTACAGCAGAGCAGGGGTTAATAAGAGGATGCTGGTAATGTACAGCAGAGCAGGGGTTAATAAGAGGATGCTGGTAATGTACAGCAGAGGAGGGGTTAATAAGAGGATGCTGGGTAATGTACAGCAGAGGAGGGGTTAATAAGAGGATGCTGGTAATGTACAGCAGGGGAGGGGTTAATAAGGGGATGCTGGTAATGTACAGCAGAGGAGGGGTTAATAAGAGGATGCTGGGTAATGTACAGCAGGAGAGGGGTTAATAGGAGGATGCTGGGTAATGTACAGCAGGGGAGGTGTTAAGAGGATGATGGGTAATGTACAGCAGAGGAGTGGTTAATAAGAGGATGCTGGGTAATGTACAGCAGGAGAGGGGTTAATAGGAGGATGCTGGTAATGTACAGCAGTATAGGTGTTAATAGGAGGATGCTGGTAATCTCCGGCAGAGGAGGGGTTAACAAGAGGATGCTGGGTAATGTACAGCAGGAGAGGGGTTAATAAGAGGATGCTGGTAATGTACAGCAGGAGAGGGGTTAAAGATGAGGATGCTGGGTAATGTACAGCAGAGGAGGGGTTAATAAGAGGATGCTGGTAATGTGCAGCAGGGGAGGGGTTAATAAGAGGATGCTGGTAATGTCCGGCAGAGCAGGGGTTAATAAGAGGATGCTGGTAATGTACAGCAGGGGAGGGGTTAATAAGAGGATGCTGGTAATGTCCGGCAGAGCAGGGGTTAATAAGAGGATGCTGGTAATGTACAGCAGGGGAGGGGTTAATAGGAGGATGCTGGTAATGTACAGGAGGGGAGGGGTTAATAAGAGGATGCTGGTAATGTCCGGCAGAGCAGGGGTTAATAAGAGGATGCTGGTAATGTACAGCAGAGGAGGGGTTAATAAGAGGATGCTGGTAATGTCCGGCAGAGCAGGAGTTAATAAGAGGATGCTGGTAATGTACAGCAGGAGAAGGGTTAATAAGAGGATGCTGGAAATGTACAGCAGGGGAGGGGTTAATAAGAGGATGCTGGTAATGTACAGCAGGGGAGGGGTTAATAAGAGGATGCTGGTAATGTACAGCAGTATAGGGGTTAAAAGGAGGATGCTGGTAATCTCCGGCAGAGGAGGGGTTAACAAGAGGATGCTGGGTAATGTACAGCAGGAGAGGGGTTAATAGGAGGATGCTGGTAATGTACAGGAGGGGAGGGGTTAATAAGAGGATGCTGGTAATGTCTGGCAGAGCAGGGGTTAATAAGAGGATGCTGGTAATGTACAGCAGAGGAGGGGTTAATAAGAGGATGCTGGTAATGTCCGGCAGAGCAGGAGTTAATAAGAGGATGCTGGTAATGTGCAGCAGGGGAGGGGTCAATAAGAGGATGCTGGTAATGTGCAGCAGGGGAGGGGTTAATAAGAGGATGCTGGTAATGTGCAGCAGGGGAGGGGTTAATAAGAGGATGCTGGTAATGTCCGGCAGAGCAGGAGTTAATAAGAGGATGCTGGTAATGTGCAGCAGGGGAGGGATTAATAAGAGGATGCTGGTAATGTACAGCAGGGGAGGGGTTAATAAGGATGCTGGTAATGTACAGCAGGAGAGGGGTTAAAGATGAGGATGCTGGGTAATGTACAGCAGAGGAGGGGTTAATAAGAGGATGCTGGTAATGTGCAGCAGGGGAGGGGTTAATAAGAGGATGCTGGTAATGTCCGGCAGAGCAGGGGTTAATAAGAGGATGCTGGTAATGTACAGCAGGGGAGGGGTTAATACGAGGATGCTGGTAATGTACAGCAGGAGAGGGGTTAAAGCTGAGGATGCTGGGTAATGTACAGCAGAGGAGGGGTTAATAAGAGGATGCTGGTCATGTGCAGCAGAGGAGGGGTTAATAAGAGGATGCTGGTAATGTACAGCAGGGGAGGGGTTAATAAGAGGATGCTGGTAATGTACAGCAGAGGAGGGGTTAATAAGAGGATGCTGGTAATGTCCGGCAGGGGAGGGGTTAATAAGAGGATACTGGTAATGTACAGCAGAGCAGGGGTTAATAAGAGGATGCTGGTAATGTGCAGCAGAGGAGGGGTTAATAAGTGGATGCTGGTAATGTACGGCAGGGGAGGGGTTAATAAGAGGATGCTGAGTAATGTACAGCAGAGGAGGGGTTAATAAGAGGATGCTGGGTAATGTACAGCAGAGGAGGGGTTAATAAGAGGATGCTGCTAATGTACAGCAGGGGAGGGGTTAATAAGGGGATGCTGGGTAATGTACAGCAGGGGAGGGGTTAATAAGAGGATGCTGGTAATGTACAGCAGGGGGGGTTAATAAGAGGATGCTGGTAATGTACAGCTGGGGAGGGGTTAATAAGAGGATGCTGGTAATGTACAGCAGAGGAGGAGTTAATAAGAGGATGCTGGGTAATGTACAGCAGGAGAGGGGTTAATAGGAGGATGCTGGGTAATGTACAGCAGGGGAGGGGTTAAGAGGATGCTGGGTAATGTACAGCAGAGGAGGGGTTAATAAGAGGATGCTGGTAATGTGTAGCAGGGGAGGGGTTAATAAGAGGATGCTGGTAATGTTCGGCAGAGCAGGGGTTAATAGGAGGATGCTGGTAATGTACAGCAGGGGAGGGGTTAATAAGAGGATGCTGGTAATGTACAGCAGGAGAGGGGTTAAAGATGAGGATGCTGGGTAATGTACAGCAGAGGAGGGGTTAATAAGAGGATGCTGGTCATGTACAGCAGAGGAGGGGTTAATAAGAGGATGCTGGTAATGTACAGCAGGGGAGGGGTTAATAAGAGGATGCTGGTAATGTACAGCAGAGGAGGGGTTAATAAGAGGATGCTGGTAATGTCCGGCAGGGGAGGGGTTAATAAGAGGATGCTGGTAATGTACAGCAGAGCAGGGGTTAATAAGAGGATGCTGGTAATGTCCGGCAGGGGAGGGGTTAATAAGAGGATGCTGGTAATGTACAGCATAGCAGGGGTTAATAAGAGGATGCTGGTAATGTACAGCAGGGGAGGGGTTAATAAGAGGATGCTGGTAATGTACAGCAGGAGAGGGGTTAAAGATGAGGATGCTGGGTAATGTACAGCAGAGGAGGGGTTAATAAGAGGATGCTGGTAATGTGCAGCAGGGGAGGGGTTAATAAGAGGATGCTGGTAATGTCCGGCAGAGCAGGGGTTAATAAGAGGATGCTGGTAATGTACAGCAGGGGAGGGGTTAATAAGAGGATGCTGGTAATGTCCGGCAGAGCAGGGGTTAATAAGAGGATGCTGGTAATGTACAGCAGGGGAGGGGTTAATAGGAGGATGCTGGTAATGTACAGGAGGGGAGGGGTTAATAAGAGGATGCTGGTAATGTCCGGCAGAGCAGGGGTTAATAAGAGGATGCTGGTAATGTACAGCAGAGGAGGGGTTAATAAGAGGATGCTGGTAATGTCCGGCAGAGCAGGAGTTAATAAGAGGATGCTGGTAATGTACAGCAGGAGAAGGGTTAATAAGAGGATGCTGGAAATGTACAGCAGGGGAGGGGTTAATAAGAGGATGCTGGTAATGTACAGCAGGGGAGGGGTTAATAAGAGGATGCTGGTAATGTACAGCAGAAGAGGGGTTAATAAGAGGATGCTGGTAATGTCCGGCAGAGCAGGAGTTAATAAGAGGATGCTGGTAATGTGCAGCAGGGGAGGGGTTAATAAGAGGATGCTGGTAATGTACAGCAGGAGAGGGGTTAAAGATGAGGATGCTGGGTAATGTACAGCAGGAGAGGGGTTAATAGGAGGATGCTGGTAATGTACAGCAGGAGAGGGGTTAATAGGAGGATGCTGGTAATCTCCGGCAGAGGAGGGGTTAATAAGAGGATGCTGGGTAATGTACAGCAGGAGAGGGGTTAATAGGAGGATGCTGGTAATGTACAGCAGGGGAGGGGTTAATAAGAGGATGATGGTAATGTCCGACAGAGCAGGGGTTAATAAGAGGATGCTGGTAATGTACAGCAGAGGAGGGGTTAATAAGAGGATGCTGGTAATGTCCGGCAGAGCAGGAGTTAATAAGAGGATGCTGGTAATGTACAGCAGGGGAGGGGTTAATAAGAGGATGCTGGAAATGTACAGCAGGGGAGGGGTTAATAAGAGGATGCTGGTAATGTACAGCAGGGAAGGGGTTAATAAGAGGATGCTGGTAATGTGCAGCAGGGGAGGGGTTAATAAGAGGATGCTGGTAATGTCCGGCAGAGCAGGAGTTAATAAGAGGATGCTGGTAATGTGCAGCAGGGGAGGGGTTAATAAGAGGATGCTGGAAATGTACAGCAGGAGAGGGGTTAAAGATGAGGATGCTGGGTAATGTACAGCAGAGGAGGGGTTAATAAGAGGATGCTGGTCATGTACAGCAGAGGAGGGGTTAATAAGAGGATGCTGGTAATGTACAGCAGGGGAGGGGTTAATAAGAGGATGCTGGTAATGTACAGCAGAGGAGGGGTTAATAAGAGGATGCTGGTAATGTCCGGCAGGGGAGGGGTTAATAAGAGGATTCTAGTAATGTACAGCAGAGCAGGGGTTAATAAGAGGATGCTGGGTAATGTACAGCAGAGGAGGGGTTAATAAGAGGATGCTGGTAATGTAGAGCAGGGGAGGGGTTAATAAGAAGATGCTGGTAATGTACAGCTGAGGAGGGGTTAATAAGAGGATGCTGGTAATGTACAGCAGAGGAGGGGTTAATAAGAGGATGCTGGTAATGTACAGCAGGAGAGGGGTTAATAAGAGGATGCTGGTAATGTACAGCAGAGGAGGGGTTAATAAGAGGATGTTGGTAATGTACAGCAGAGGAGGGGTTAATAAGAGGATGCTGGTAATGTACAGCAGGGGAGGGGTTAAGAAGAGGATGCTGGTAATGTACAGCAAGGGAGGGGTTAATAAGAGGATGCTGGTAATGTACAGCAGAGAAGGGGTTAATAAGAGGATGCTGGTAATGTGCATCAGAGGAGGGGTTAATAAGAGGATGCTGGTAATGTGCATCAGAGGAGGGGTTAATAAGAGGATGCTGGTAATGTACAGCAGGGGAGGGGTTAATAGGAGGATGCTGGTAATGTACAGCAGGGGAGGGGTTAATAAGAGGATGCTGGTAATGTACAGCAGAGGAGGGGTTAATAAGAGGATGCTGGTAATGTCAGGCAGGGGAGGGGTTAATAAGAGGATGCTGGTAATGTACAGCAGAGCAGGGGTTAATAAGAGGATGCTGGTAATGTACAGCAGAGCAGGGGTTAATAAGAGGATGCTGGTAATGTACAGCAGAGGAGGGGTTAATAAGAGGATGCTGGGTAATGTACAGCAGAGGAGGGGTTAATAAGAGGATGCTGGTAATGTACAGCAGGGGAGGGGTTAATAAGGGGATGCTGGTAATGTACAGCAGAGGAGGGGTTAATAAGAGGATGCTGGGTAATGTACAGCAGGAGAGGGGTTAATAGGAGGATGCTGGGTAATGTACAGCAGGGGAGGTGTTAAGAGGATGATGGGTAATGTACAGCAGAGGAGTGGTTAATAAGAGGATGCTGGGTAATGTACAGCAGGAGAGGGGTTAATAGGAGGATGCTGGTAATGTACAGCAGTATAGGTGTTAATAGGAGGATGCTGGTAATCTCAGGCAGAGGAGGGGTTAACAAGAGGATGCTGGGTAATGTACAGCAGGAGAGGGGTTAATAGGAGGATGCTGGTAATGTACAGGAGGGGAGGGGTTAATAAGAGGATGCTGGTAATGTCTGGCAGAGCAGGGGTTAATAAGAGGATGCTGGTAATGTACAGCAGAGGAGGGGTTAATAAGAGGATGCTGGTAATGTCCGGCAGAGCAGGAGTTAATAAGAGAATGCTGGTAATGTACAGCAGGGGAGGGGTCAATAAGAGGATGCTGGTAATGTGCAGCAGGGGAGGGGTTAATAAGAGGATGCTGGTAATGTCCGGCAGAGCAGGAGTTAATAAGAGGATGCTGGTAATGTGCAGCAGGGGAGGGATTAATAAGAGGATGCTGGTAATGTACAGCAGGGGAGGGGTTAATAAGGATGCTGGTAATGTACAGCAGGAGAGGGGTTAAAGATGAGGATGCTGGGTAATGTACAGCAGAGGAGGGGTTAATAAGAGGATGCTGGTAATGTGCAGCAGGGGAGGGGTTAATAAGAGGATGCTGGTAATGTCCGGCAGAGCAGGGGTTAATAAGAGGATGCTGGTAATGTACAGCAGGGGAGGGGTTAATACGAGGATGCTGGTAATGTACAGCAGGAGAGGGGTTAAAGCTGAGGATGCTGGGTAATGTACAGCAGAGGAGGGGTTAATAAGAGGATGCTGGTCATGTGCAGCAGAGGAGGGGTTAATAAGAGGATGCTGGTAATGTACAGCAGGGGAGGGGTTAATAAGAGGATGCTGGTAATGTACAGCAGAGGAGGGGTTAATAAGAGGATGCTGGTAATGTCCGGCAGGGGAGGGGTTAATAAGAGGATGCTGGTAATGTACAGCAGAGCAGGGGTTAATAAGAGGATGCTGGTAATGTGCAGCAGAGGAGGGGTTAATAAGTGGATGCTGGTAATGTACGGCAGGGGAGGGGTTAATAAGAGGATGCTGAGTAATGTACAGCAGAGGAGGGGTTAATAAGAGGATGCTGGATAATGTACAGCAGAGGAGGGGTTAATAAGAGGATGCTGGTAATGTCCGGCAGGGGAGGGGTTAATAAGAGGATGCTGGTAATGTACAGCAGAGCAGGGGTTAATAAGAGGATGCTGGTAATGTCCGGCAGGGGAGGGGTTAATAAGAGGATGCTGGTAATGTACAGCATAGCAGGGGTTAATAAGAGGATGCTGGTAACGTACAGCAGGGGAGGGGTTAATAAGAGGATGCTGGTAATGTACAGCAGGAGAGGGGTTAAAGATGAGGATGCTGGGTAATGTACAGCAGAGGAGGGGTTAATAAGAGGATGCTGGTAATGTGCAGCAGGGGAGGGGTTAATAAGAGGATGCTGGTAATGTCCGGCAGAGCAGGGGTTAATAAGAGGATGCTGGTAATGTACAGCAGGGGAGGGGTTAATAAGAGGATGCTGGTAATGTCCGGCAGAGCAGGGGTTAATAAGAGGATGCTGGTAATGTACAGCAGGGGAGGGGTTAATAGGAGGATGCTGGTAATGTACAGGAGGGGAGGGGTTAATAAGAGGATGCTGGTAATGTCCGGCAGAGCAGGGGTTAATAAGAGGATGCTGGTAATGTACAGCAGAGGAGGGGTTAATAAGAGGATGCTGGTAATGTCCGGCAGAGCAGGAGTTAATAAGAGGATGCTGGTAATGTACAGCAGGAGAAGGGTTAATAAGAGGATGCTGGAAATGTACAGCAGGGGAGGGGTTAATAAGAGGATGCTGGTAATGTACAGCAGGGGAGGGGTTAATAAGAGGATGCTGGTAATGTACAGCAGAAGAGGGGTTAATAAGAGGATGCTGGTAATGTCCGGCAGAGCAGGAGTTAATAAGAGGATGCTGGTAATGTGCAGCAGGGGAGGGGTTAATAAGAGGATGCTGGTAATGTACAGCAGGAGAGGGGTTAAAGATGAGGATGCTGGGTAATGTACAGCAGGAGAGGGGTTAATAGGAGGATGCTGGTAATGTACAGCAGGAGAGGGGTTAATAGGAGGATGCTGGTAATCTCCGGCAGAGGAGGGGTTAATAAGAGGATGCTGGGTAATGTACAGCAGGAGAGGGGTTAATAGGAGGATGCTGGTAATGTACAGCAGGGGAGGGGTTAATAAGAGGATGATGGTAATGTCCGACAGAGCAGGGGTTAATAAGAGGATGCTGGTAATGTACAGCAGAGGAGGGGTTAATAAGAGGATGCTGGTAATGTCCGGCAGAGCAGGAGTTAATAAGAGGATGCTGGTAATGTACAGCAGAGGAGGGGTTAATAAGAGGATGCTGGTAATGTCAGGCAGGGGAGGGGTTAATAAGAGGATGCTGGTAATGTACAGCAGAGCAGGGGTTAATAAGAGGATGCTGGTAATGTACAGCAGAGCAGGGGTTAATAAGAGGATGCTGGGTAATGTACAGCAGAGGAGGGGTTAATAAGAGGATGCTGGGTAATGTACAGCAGAGGAGGGGTTAATGAGAGGATGCTGGTAATGTACAGCAGGGGAGGGGTTAATAAGGGGATGCTGGTAATGTACAGCAGAGGAGGGGTTAATAAGAGGATGCTGGGTAATGTACAGCAGGAGAGGGGTTAATAGGAGGATGCTGGGTAATGTACAGCAGCGGATGGGTTAAGAGGATGATGGGTAATGTACAGCAGAGGAGTGGTTAAGAAGAGGATGCTGGGTAATGTACAGCAGGAGAGGGGTTAATAGGAGGATGCTGGTAATGTACAGCAGGATACGGGTTAATAGGAGGATGCTGGTAATCTCCGGCAGAGGAGGGGTTAACAAGAGGATGCTGGGTAATGTACAGCAGGAGAGGGGTTAATAGGAGGATGCTGGTAATGTACAGGAGGGGAGGGGTTAATAAGAGGATGCTGGTAATGTCCGGCAGAGCAGGGGTTAATAAGAGGATGCTGGTAATGTACAGCAGAGGAGGGGTTAATAAGAGGATGCTGGTAATGTCCGGCAGAGCAGGAGTTAATAAGAGGATGCTGGTAATGTACAGCAGGGGAGGGGTTAATAAGAGGATGCTGGAAATGTACAGCAGGGGAGGGGTTAATAAGAGGATGCTGGTAATGTACAGCAGGGAAGGGGTTAATAAGAGGATGCTGGTAATGTGCAGCAGGGGAGGGGTTAATAAGAGGATGCTGGTAATGTCCGGCAGAGCAGGAGTTAATAAGAGGATGCTGGTAATGTACAGCAGGAGAAGGGTTAATAAGAGGATGCTGGAAATGTACAGCAGGGGAGGGGTTAATAAGAGGATGCTGGTAATGTACAGCAGGGGAGGGGTTAATAAGAGGATGCTGGTAATGTACAGCAGAAGAGGGGTTAATAAGAGGATGCTGGTAATGTCCGGCAGAGCAGGAGTTAATAAGAGGATGCTGGTAATGTGCAGCAGGGGAGGGGTTAATAAGAGGATGCTGGTAATGTACAGCAGGAGAGGGGTTAAAGATGAGGATGCTGGGTAATGTACAGCAGGAGAGGGGTTAATAGGAGGATGCTGGTAATGTACAGCAGGAGAGGGGTTAATAGGAGGATGCTGGTAATCTCCGGCAGAGGAGGGGTTAATAAGAGGATGCTGGGTAATGTACAGCAGGAGAGGGGTTAATAGGAGGATGCTGGTAATGTACAGCAGGGGAGGGGTTAATAAGAGGATGATGGTAATGTCCGACAGAGCAGGGGTTAATAAGAGGATGCTGGTAATGTACAGCAGAGGAGGGGTTAATAAGAGGATGCTGGTAATGTCCGGCAGAGCAGGAGTTAATAAGAGGATGCTGGTAATGTACAGCAGGGGAGGGGTTAATAAGAGGATGCTGGAAATGTACAGCAGGGGAGGGGTTAATAAGAGGATGCTGGTAATGTACAGCAGGGAAGGGGTTAATAAGAGGATGCTGGTAATGTGCAGCAGGGGAGGGGTTAATAAGAGGATGCTGGTAATGTCCGGCAGAGCAGGAGTTAATAAGAGGATGCTGGTAATGTGCAGCAGGGGAGGGGTTAATAAGAGGATGCTGGAAATGTACAGCAGGAGAGGGGTTAAAGATGAGGATGCTGGGTAATGTACAGCAGAGGAGGGGTTAATAAGAGGATGCTGGTCATGTACAGCAGAGGAGGGGTTAATAAGAGGATGCTGGTAATGTACAGCAGGGGAGGGGTTAATAAGAGGATGCTGGTAATGTACAGCAGAGGAGGGGTTAATAAGAGGATGCTGGTAATGTCCGGCAGGGGAGGGGTTAATAAGAGGATTCTAGTAATGTACAGCAGAGCAGGGGTTAATAAGAGGATGCTGGGTAATGTACAGCAGAGGAGGGGTTAATAAGAGGATGCTGGTAATGTAGAGCAGGGGAGGGGTTAATAAGAAGATGCTGGTAATGTACAGCTGAGGAGGGGTTAATAAGAGGATGCTGGTAATGTACAGCAGAGGAGGGGTTAATAAGAGGATGCTGGTAATGTACAGCAGGAGAGGGGTTAATAAGAGGATGCTGGTAATGTACAGCAGAGGAGGGGTTAATAAGAGGATGTTGGTAATGTACAGCAGAGGAGGGGTTAATAAGAGGATGCTGGTAATGTACAGCAGGGGAGGGGTTAATAAGAGGATGCTGGTAATGTACAGCAGGGGAGGGGTTAATAAGAGGATGCTGGTAATGTACAGCAGAGAAGGGGTTAATAAGAGGATGCTGGTAATGTGCATCAGAGGAGGGGTTAATAAGAGGATGCTGGTAATGTGCATCAGAGGAGGGGTTAATAAGAGGATGCTGGTAATGTACAGCAGGGGAGGGGTTAATAGGAGGATGCTGGTAATGTACAGCAGGGGAGGGGTTAATAAGAGGATGCTGGTAATGTACAGCAGAGGAGGGGTTAATAAGAGGATGCTGGTAATGTCAGGCAGGGGAGGGGTTAATAAGAGGATGCTGGTAATGTACAGCAGAGCAGGGGTTAATAAGAGGATGCTGGTAATGTACAGCAGAGCAGGGGTTAATAAGAGGATGCTGGTAATGTACAGCAGAGGAGGGGTTAATAAGAGGATGCTGGGTAATGTACAGCAGAGGAGGGGTTAATAAGAGGATGCTGGTAATGTACAGCAGGGGAGGGGTTAATAAGGGGATGCTGGTAATGTACAGCAGAGGAGGGGTTAATAAGAGGATGCTGGGTAATGTACAGCAGGAGAGGGGTTAATAGGAGGATGCTGGGTAATGTACAGCAGGGGAGGTGTTAAGAGGATGATGGGTAATGTACAGCAGAGGAGTGGTTAATAAGAGGATGCTGGGTAATGTACAGCAGGAGAGGGGTTAATAGGAGGATGCTGGTAATGTACAGCAGTATAGGTGTTAATAGGAGGATGCTGGTAATCTCAGGCAGAGGAGGGGTTAACAAGAGGATGCTGGGTAATGTACAGCAGGAGAGGGGTTAATAGGAGGATGCTGGTAATGTACAGGAGGGGAGGGGTTAATAAGAGGATGCTGGTAATGTCTGGCAGAGCAGGGGTTAATAAGAGGATGCTGGTAATGTACAGCAGAGGAGGGGTTAATAAGAGGATGCTGGTAATGTCCGGCAGAGCAGGAGTTAATAAGAGAATGCTGGTAATGTACAGCAGGGGAGGGGTCAATAAGAGGATGCTGGTAATGTGCAGCAGGGGAGGGGTTAATAAGAGGATGCTGGTAATGTCCGGCAGAGCAGGAGTTAATAAGAGGATGCTGGTAATGTGCAGCAGGGGAGGGATTAATAAGAGGATGCTGGTAATGTACAGCAGGGGAGGGGTTAATAAGGATGCTGGTAATGTACAGCAGGAGAGGGGTTAAAGATGAGGATGCTGGGTAATGTACAGCAGAGGAGGGGTTAATAAGAGGATGCTGGTAATGTGCAGCAGGGGAGGGGTTAATAAGAGGATGCTGGTAATGTCCGGCAGAGCAGGGGTTAATAAGAGGATGCTGGTAATGTACAGCAGGGGAGGGGTTAATACGAGGATGCTGGTAATGTACAGCAGGAGAGGGGTTAAAGCTGAGGATGCTGGGTAATGTACAGCAGAGGAGGGGTTAATAAGAGGATGCTGGTCATGTGCAGCAGAGGAGGGGTTAATAAGAGGATGCTGGTAATGTACAGCAGGGGAGGGGTTAATAAGAGGATGCTGGTAATGTACAGCAGAGGAGGGGTTAATAAGAGGATGCTGGTAATGTCCGGCAGGGGAGGGGTTAATAAGAGGATGCTGGTAATGTACAGCAGAGCAGGGGTTAATAAGAGGATGCTGGTAATGTGCAGCAGAGGAGGGGTTAATAAGTGGATGCTGGTAATGTACGGCAGGGGAGGGGTTAATAAGAGGATGCTGAGTAATGTACAGCAGAGGAGGGGTTAATAAGAGGATGCTGGATAATGTACAGCAGAGGAGGGGTTAATAAGAGGATGCTGGTAATGTCCGGCAGGGGAGGGGTTAATAAGAGGATGCTGGTAATGTACAGCAGAGCAGGGGTTAATAAGAGGATGCTGGTAATGTCCGGCAGGGGAGGGGTTAATAAGAGGATGCTGGTAATGTACAGCATAGCAGGTGTTAATAAGAGGATGCTGGTAACGTACAGCAGGGGAGGGGTTAATAAGAGGATGCTGGTAATGTACAGCAGGAGAGGGGTTAAAGATGAGGATGCTGGGTAATGTACAGCAGAGGAGGGGTTAATAAGAGGATGCTGGTAATGTGCAGCAGGGGAGGGGTTAATAAGAGGATGCTGGTAATGTCCGGCAGAGCAGGGGTTAATAAGAGGATGCTGGTAATGTACAGCAGGGGAGGGGTTAATAAGAGGATGCTGGTAATGTCCGGCAGAGCAGGGGTTAATAAGAGGATGCTGGTAATGTACAGCAGGGGAGGGGTTAATAGGAGGATGCTGGTAATGTACAGGAGGGGAGGGGTTAATAAGAGGATGCTGGTAATGTCCGGCAGAGCAGGGGTTAATAAGAGGATGCTGGTAATGTACAGCAGAGGAGGGGTTAATAAGAGGATGCTGGTAATGTCCGGCAGAGCAGGAGTTAATAAGAGGATGCTGGTAATGTACAGCAGGAGAAGGGTTAATAAGAGGATGCTGGAAATGTACAGCAGGGGAGGGGTTAATAAGAGGATGCTGGTAATGTACAGCAGGGGAGGGGTTAATAAGAGGATGCTGGTAATGTACAGCAGAAGAGGGGTTAATAAGAGGATGCTGGTAATGTCCGGCAGAGCAGGAGTTAATAAGAGGATGCTGGTAATGTGCAGCAGGGGAGGGGTTAATAAGAGGATGCTGGTAATGTACAGCAGGAGAGGGGTTAAAGATGAGGATGCTGGGTAATGTACAGCAGGAGAGGGGTTAATAGGAGGATGCTGGTAATGTACAGCAGGAGAGGGGTTAATAGGAGGATGCTGGTAATCTCCGGCAGAGGAGGGGTTAATAAGAGGATGCTGGGTAATGTACAGCAGGAGAGGGGTTAATAGGAGGATGCTGGTAATGTACAGCAGGGGAGGGGTTAATAAGAGGATGATGGTAATGTCCGACAGAGCAGGGGTTAATAAGAGGATGCTGGTAATGTACAGCAGAGGAGGGGTTAATAAGAGGATGCTGGTAATGTCCGGCAGAGCAGGAGTTAATAAGAGGATGCTGGTAATGTACAGCAGAGGAGGGGTTAATAAGAGGATGCTGGTAATGTCAGGCAGGGGAGGGGTTAATAAGAGGATGCTGGTAATGTACAGCAGAGCAGGGGTTAATAAGAGGATGCTGGTAATGTACAGCAGAGCAGGGGTTAATAAGAGGATGCTGGGTAATGTACAGCAGAGGAGGGGTTAATAAGAGGATGCTGGGTAATGTACAGCAGAGGAGGGGTTAATGAGAGGATGCTGGTAATGTACAGCAGGGGAGGGGTTAATAAGGGGATGCTGGTAATGTACAGCAGAGGAGGGGTTAATAAGAGGATGCTGGGTAATGTACAGCAGGAGAGGGGTTAATAGGAGGATGCTGGGTAATGTACAGCAGCGGATGGGTTAAGAGGATGATGGGTAATGTACAGCAGAGGAGTGGTTAAGAAGAGGATGCTGGGTAATGTACAGCAGGAGAGGGGTTAATAGGAGGATGCTGGTAATGTACAGCAGGATACGGGTTAATAGGAGGATGCTGGTAATCTCCGGCAGAGGAGGGGTTAACAAGAGGATGCTGGGTAATGTACAGCAGGAGAGGGGTTAATAGGAGGATGCTGGTAATGTACAGGAGGGGAGGGGTTAATAAGAGGATGCTGGTAATGTCCGGCAGAGCAGGGGTTAATAAGAGGATGCTGGTAATGTACAGCAGAGGAGGGGTTAATAAGAGGATGCTGGTAATGTCCGGCAGAGCAGGAGTTAATAAGAGGATGCTGGTAATGTACAGCAGGGGAGGGGTTAATAAGAGGATGCTGGAAATGTACAGCAGGGGAGGGGTTAATAAGAGGATGCTGGTAATGTACAGCAGGGAAGGGGTTAATAAGAGGATGCTGGTAATGTGCAGCAGGGGAGGGGTTAATAAGAGGATGCTGGTAATGTCCGGCAGAGCAGGAGTTAATAAGAGGATGCTGGTAATGTGCAGCAGGGGAGGGGTTAATAAGAGGATGCTGGTAATGTACAGCAGGAGAGGGGTTAAAGATGAGGATGCTGGGTAATGTACAGCAGAGGAGGGGTTAATAAGAGGATGCTGGTCATGTACAGCAGAGGAGGGGTTAATAAGAGGATGCTGGTAATGTACAGCAGGGGAGGGGTTAATAAGAGGATGCTGGTAATGTACAGCAGAGGAGGGGTTAATAAGAGGATGCTGGTAATGTCCGGCAGGGGAGGGGTTAATAAGAGGATTCTAGTAATGTACAGCAGAGCAGGGGTTAATAAGAGGATGCTGGGTAATGTACAGCAGAGGAGGGGTTAATAAGAGGATGCTGGTAATGTAGAGCAGGGGAGGGGTTAATAAGAAGATGCTGGTAATGTACAGCTGAGGAGGGGTTAATAAGAGGATGCTGGTAATGTACAGCAGAGGAGGGGTTAATAAGAGGATGCTGGTAATGTACAGCAGGAGAGGGGTTAATAAGAGGATGCTGGTAATGTACAGCAGAGGAGGGGTTAATAAGAGGATGTTGGTAATGTACAGCAGAGGAGGGGTTAATAAGAGGATGCTGGTAATTTACAGCAGGGGAGGGGTTAATAAGAGGATGCTGGTAATGTACAGCAGGGGAGGGGTTAATAAGAGGATGCTGGTAATGTACAGCAGAGAAGGGGTTAATAAGAGGATGCTGGTAATGTGCATCAGAGGAGGGGTTAATAAGAGGATGCTGGTAATGTGCATCAGAGGAGGGGTTAATAAGAGGATGCTGGTAATGTACAGCAGGGGAGGGGTTAATAGGAGGATGCTGGTAATGTACAGCAGGGGAGGGGTTAATAAGAGGATGCTGGTAATGTACAGCAGAGGAGGGGTTAATAAGAGGATGCTGGTAATGTCAGGCAGGGGAGGGGTTAATAAGAGGATGCTGGTAATGTACAGCAGAGCAGGGGTTAATAAGAGGATGCTGGTAATGTACAGCAGAGCAGGGGTTAATAAGAGGATGCTGGTAATGTACAGCAGAGGAGGGGTTAATAAGAGGATGCTGGGTAATGTACAGCAGAGGAGGGGTTAATAAGAGGATGCTGGTAATGTACAGCAGGGGAGGGGTTAATAAGGGGATGCTGGTAATGTACAGCAGAGGAGGGGTTAATAAGAGGATGCTGGGTAATGTACAGCAGGAGAGGGGTTAATAGGAGGATGCTGGGTAATGTACAGCAGGGGAGGTGTTAAGAGGATGATGGGTAATGTACAGCAGAGGAGTGGTTAATAAGAGGATGCTGGGTAATGTACAGCAGGAGAGGGGTTAATAGGAGGATGCTGGTAATGTACAGCAGTATAGGTGTTAATAGGAGGATGCTGGTAATCTCCGGCAGAGGAGGGGTTAACAAGAGGATGCTGGGTAATGTACAGCAGGAGAGGGGTTAATAAGAGGATGCTGGTAATGTACAGCAGGAGAGGGGTTAAAGATGAGGATGCTGGGTAATGTACAGCAGAGGAGGGGTTAATAAGAGGATGCTGGTAATGTGCAGCAGGGGAGGGGTTAATAAGAGGATGCTGGTAATGTCCGGCAGAGCAGGGGTTAATAAGAGGATGCTGGTAATGTACAGCAGGGGAGGGGTTAATAAGAGGATGCTGGTAATGTCCGGCAGAGCAGGGGTTAATAAGAGGATGCTGGTAATGTACAGCAGGGGAGGGGTTAATAGGAGGATGCTGGTAATGTACAGGAGGGGAGGGGTTAATAAGAGGATGCTGGTAATGTCCGGCAGAGCAGGGGTTAATAAGAGGATGCTGGTAATGTACAGCAGAGGAGGGGTTAATAAGAGGATGCTGGTAATGTCCGGCAGAGCAGGAGTTAATAAGAGGATGCTGGTAATGTACAGCAGGAGAAGGGTTAATAAGAGGATGCTGGAAATGTACAGCAGGGGAGGGGTTAATAAGAGGATGCTGGTAATGTACAGCAGGGGAGGGGTTAATAAGAGGATGCTGGTAATGTACAGCAGTATAGGGGTTAAAAGGAGGATGCTGGTAATCTCCGGCAGAGGAGGGGTTAACAAGAGGATGCTGGGTAATGTACAGCAGGAGAGGGGTTAATAGGAGGATGCTGGTAATGTACAGGAGGGGAGGGGTTAATAAGAGGATGCTGGTAATGTCTGGCAGAGCAGGGGTTAATAAGAGGATGCTGGTAATGTACAGCAGAGGAGGGGTTAATAAGAGGATGCTGGTAATGTCCGGCAGAGCAGGAGTTAATAAGAGGATGCTGGTAATGTGCAGCAGGGGAGGGGTCAATAAGAGGATGCTGGTAATGTGCAGCAGGGGAGGGGTTAATAAGAGGATGCTGGTAATGTGCAGCAGGGGAGGGGTTAATAAGAGGATGCTGGTAATGTCCGGCAGAGCAGGAGTTAATAAGAGGATGCTGGTAATGTGCAGCAGGGGAGGGATTAATAAGAGGATGCTGGTAATGTACAGCAGGGGAGGGGTTAATAAGGATGCTGGTAATGTACAGCAGGAGAGGGGTTAAAGATGAGGATGCTGGGTAATGTACAGCAGAGGAGGGGTTAATAAGAGGATGCTGGTAATGTGCAGCAGGGGAGGGGTTAATAAGAGGATGCTGGTAATGTCCGGCAGAGCAGGGGTTAATAAGAGGATGCTGGTAATGTACAGCAGGGGAGGGGTTAATACGAGGATGCTGGTAATGTACAGCAGGAGAGGGGTTAAAGCTGAGGATGCTGGGTAATGTACAGCAGAGGAGGGGTTAATAAGAGGATGCTGGTCATGTGCAGCAGAGGAGGGGTTAATAAGAGGATGCTGGTAATGTACAGCAGGGGAGGGGTTAATAAGAGGATGCTGGTAATGTACAGCAGAGGAGGGGTTAATAAGAGGATGCTGGTAATGTCCGGCAGGGGAGGGGTTAATAAGAGGATACTGGTAATGTACAGCAGAGCAGGGGTTAATAAGAGGATGCTGGTAATGTGCAGCAGAGGAGGGGTTAATAAGTGGATGCTGGTAATGTACGGCAGGGGAGGGGTTAATAAGAGGATGCTGAGTAATGTACAGCAGAGGAGGGGTTAATAAGAGGATGCTGGGTAATGTACAGCAGAGGAGGGGTTAATAAGAGGATGCTGCTAATGTACAGCAGGGGAGGGGTTAATAAGGGGATGCTGGGTAATGTACAGCAGGGGAGGGGTTAATAAGAGGATGCTGGTAATGTACAGCAGGGGGGGTTAATAAGAGGATGCTGGTAATGTACAGCTGGGGAGGGGTTAATAAGAGGATGCTGGTAATGTACAGCAGAGGAGGAGTTAATAAGAGGATGCTGGGTAATGTACAGCAGGAGAGGGGTTAATAGGAGGATGCTGGGTAATGTACAGCAGGGGAGGGGTTAAGAGGATGCTGGGTAATGTACAGCAGAGGAGGGGTTAATAAGAGGATGCTGGTAATGTGTAGCAGGGGAGGGGTTAATAAGAGGATGCTGGTAATGTTCGGCAGAGCAGGGGTTAATAGGAGGATGCTGGTAATGTACAGCAGGGGAGGGGTTAATAAGAGGATGCTGGTAATGTACAGCAGGAGAGGGGTTAAAGATGAGGATGCTGGGTAATGTACAGCAGAGGAGGGGTTAATAAGAGGATGCTGGTCATGTACAGCAGAGGAGGGGTTAATAAGAGGATGCTGGTAATGTACAGCAGGGGAGGGGTTAATAAGAGGATGCTGGTAATGTACAGCAGAGGAGGGGTTAATAAGAGGATGCTGGTAATGTCCGGCAGGGGAGGGGTTAATAAGAGGATGCTGGTAATGTACAGCAGAGCAGGGGTTAATAAGAGGATGCTGGTAATGTCCGGCAGGGGAGGGGTTAATAAGAGGATGCTGGTAATGTACAGCATAGCAGGGGTTAATAAGAGGATGCTGGTAATGTACAGCAGGGGAGGGGTTAATAAGAGGATGCTGGTAATGTACAGCAGGAGAGGGGTTAAAGATGAGGATGCTGGGTAATGTACAGCAGAGGAGGGGTTAATAAGAGGATGCTGGTAATGTGCAGCAGGGGAGGGGTTAATAAGAGGATGCTGGTAATGTCCGGCAGAGCAGGGGTTAATAAGAGGATGCTGGTAATGTACAGCAGGGGAGGGGTTAATAAGAGGATGCTGGTAATGTCCGGCAGAGCAGGGGTTAATAAGAGGATGCTGGTAATGTACAGCAGGGGAGGGGTTAATAGGAGGATGCTGGTAATGTACAGGAGGGGAGGGGTTAATAAGAGGATGCTGGTAATGTCCGGCAGAGCAGGGGTTAATAAGAGGATGCTGGTAATGTACAGCAGAGGAGGGGTTAATAAGAGGATGCTGGTAATGTCCGGCAGAGCAGGAGTTAATAAGAGGATGCTGGTAATGTACAGCAGGAGAAGGGTTAATAAGAGGATGCTGGAAATGTACAGCAGGGGAGGGGTTAATAAGAGGATGCTGGTAATGTACAGCAGGGGAGGGGTTAATAAGAGGATGCTGGTAATGTACAGCAGAAGAGGGGTTAATAAGAGGATGCTGGTAATGTCCGGCAGAGCAGGAGTTAATAAGAGGATGCTGGTAATGTGCAGCAGGGGAGGGGTTAATAAGAGGATGCTGGTAATGTACAGCAGGAGAGGGGTTAAAGATGAGGATGCTGGGTAATGTACAGCAGGAGAGGGGTTAATAGGAGGATGCTGGTAATGTACAGCAGGAGAGGGGTTAATAGGAGGATGCTGGTAATCTCCGGCAGAGGAGGGGTTAATAAGAGGATGCTGGGTAATGTACAGCAGGAGAGGGGTTAATAGGAGGATGCTGGTAATGTACAGCAGGGGAGGGGTTAATAAGAGGATGATGGTAATGTCCGACAGAGCAGGGGTTAATAAGAGGATGCTGGTAATGTACAGCAGAGGAGGGGTTAATAAGAGGATGCTGGTAATGTCCGGCAGAGCAGGAGTTAATAAGAGGATGCTGGTAATGTACAGCAGGGGAGGGGTTAATAAGAGGATGCTGGAAATGTACAGCAGGGGAGGGGTTAATAAGAGGATGCTGGTAATGTACAGCAGGGAAGGGGTTAATAAGAGGATGCTGGTAATGTGCAGCAGGGGAGGGGTTAATAAGAGGATGCTGGTAATGTCCGGCAGAGCAGGAGTTAATAAGAGGATGCTGGTAATGTGCAGCAGGGGAGGGGTTAATAAGAGGATGCTGGAAATGTACAGCAGGAGAGGGGTTAAAGATGAGGATGCTGGGTAATGTACAGCAGAGGAGGGGTTAATAAGAGGATGCTGGTCATGTACAGCAGAGGAGGGGTTAATAAGAGGATGCTGGTAATGTACAGCAGGGGAGGGGTTAATAAGAGGATGCTGGTAATGTACAGCAGAGGAGGGGTTAATAAGAGGATGCTGGTAATGTCCGGCAGGGGAGGGGTTAATAAGAGGATTCTAGTAATGTACAGCAGAGCAGGGGTTAATAAGAGGATGCTGGGTAATGTACAGCAGAGGAGGGGTTAATAAGAGGATGCTGGTAATGTAGAGCAGGGGAGGGGTTAATAAGAAGATGCTGGTAATGTACAGCAGAGGAGGGGTTAATAAGAGGATGCTGGTAATGTCCGGCAGAGCAGGAGTTAATAAGAGGATGCTGGTAATGTACAGCAGAGGAGGGGTTAATAAGAGGATGCTGGTAATGTCAGGCAGGGGAGGGGTTAATAAGAGGATGCTGGTAATGTACAGCAGAGCAGGGGTTAATAAGAGGATGCTGGTAATGTACAGCAGAGCAGGGGTTAATAAGAGGATGCTGGGTAATGTACAGCAGAGGAGGGGTTAATAAGAGGATGCTGGGTAATGTACAGCAGAGGAGGGGTTAATGAGAGGATGCTGGTAATGTACAGCAGGGGAGGGGTTAATAAGGGGATGCTGGTAATGTACAGCAGAGGAGGGGTTAATAAGAGGATGCTGGGTAATGTACAGCAGGAGAGGGGTTAATAGGAGGATGCTGGGTAATGTACAGCAGCGGATGGGTTAAGAGGATGATGGGTAATGTACAGCAGAGGAGTGGTTAAGAAGAGGATGCTGGGTAATGTACAGCAGGAGAGGGGTTAATAGGAGGATGCTGGTAATGTACAGCAGGATACGGGTTAATAGGAGGATGCTGGTAATCTCCGGCAGAGGAGGGGTTAACAAGAGGATGCTGGGTAATGTACAGCAGGAGAGGGGTTAATAGGAGGATGCTGGTAATGTACAGGAGGGGAGGGGTTAATAAGAGGATGCTGGTAATGTCCGGCAGAGCAGGGGTTAATAAGAGGATGCTGGTAATGTACAGCAGAGGAGGGGTTAATAAGAGGATGCTGGTAATGTCCGGCAGAGCAGGAGTTAATAAGAGGATGCTGGTAATGTACAGCAGGGGAGGGGTTAATAAGAGGATGCTGGAAATGTACAGCAGGGGAGGGGTTAATAAGAGGATGCTGGTAATGTACAGCAGGGAAGGGGTTAATAAGAGGATGCTGGTAATGTGCAGCAGGGGAGGGGTTAATAAGAGGATGCTGGTAATGTCCGGCAGAGCAGGAGTTAATAAGAGGATGCTGGTAATGTGCAGCAGGGGAGGGGTTAATAAGAGGATGCTGGTAATGTACAGCAGGAGAGGGGTTAAAGATGAGGATGCTGGGTAATGTACAGCAGAGGAGGGGTTAATAAGAGGATGCTGGTCATGTACAGCAGAGGAGGGGTTAATAAGAGGATGCTGGTAATGTACAGCAGGGGAGGGGTTAATAAGAGGATGCTGGTAATGTACAGCAGAGGAGGGGTTAATAAGAGGATGCTGGTAATGTCCGGCAGGGGAGGGGTTAATAAGAGGATTCTAGTAATGTACAGCAGAGCAGGGGTTAATAAGAGGATGCTGGGTAATGTACAGCAGAGGAGGGGTTAATAAGAGGATGCTGGTAATGTAGAGCAGGGGAGGGGTTAATAAGAAGATGCTGGTAATGTACAGCTGAGGAGGGGTTAATAAGAGGATGCTGGTAATGTACAGCAGAGGAGGGGTTAATAAGAGGATGCTGGTAATGTACAGCAGGAGAGGGGTTAATAAGAGGATGCTGGTAATGTACAGCAGAGGAGGGGTTAATAAGAGGATGTTGGTAATGTACAGCAGAGGAGGGGTTAATAAGAGGATGCTGGTAATTTACAGCAGGGGAGGGGTTAATAAGAGGATGCTGGTAATGTACAGCAGGGGAGGGGTTAATAAGAGGATGCTGGTAATGTACAGCAGAGAAGGGGTTAATAAGAGGATGCTGGTAATGTGCATCAGAGGAGGGGTTAATAAGAGGATGCTGGTAATGTGCATCAGAGGAGGGGTTAATAAGAGGATGCTGGTAATGTACAGCAGGGGAGGGGTTAATAGGAGGATGCTGGTAATGTACAGCAGGGGAGGGGTTAATAAGAGGATGCTGGTAATGTACAGCAGAGGAGGGGTTAATAAGAGGATGCTGGTAATGTCAGGCAGGGGAGGGGTTAATAAGAGGATGCTGGTAATGTACAGCAGAGCAGGGGTTAATAAGAGGATGCTGGTAATGTACAGCAGAGCAGGGGTTAATAAGAGGATGCTGGTAATGTACAGCAGAGGAGGGGTTAATAAGAGGATGCTGGGTAATGTACAGCAGAGGAGGGGTTAATAAGAGGATGCTGGTAATGTACAGCAGGGGAGGGGTTAATAAGGGGATGCTGGTAATGTACAGCAGAGGAGGGGTTAATAAGAGGATGCTGGGTAATGTACAGCAGGAGAGGGGTTAATAGGAGGATGCTGGGTAATGTACAGCAGGGGAGGTGTTAAGAGGATGATGGGTAATGTACAGCAGAGGAGTGGTTAATAAGAGGATGCTGGGTAATGTACAGCAGGAGAGGGGTTAATAGGAGGATGCTGGTAATGTACAGCAGTATAGGTGTTAATAGGAGGATGCTGGTAATCTCCGGCAGAGGAGGGGTTAACAAGAGGATGCTGGGTAATGTACAGCAGGAGAGGGGTTAATAAGAGGATGCTGGTAATGTACAGCAGGAGAGGGGTTAAAGATGAGGATGCTGGGTAATGTACAGCAGAGGAGGGGTTAATAAGAGGATGCTGGTAATGTGCAGCAGGGGAGGGGTTAATAAGAGGATGCTGGTAATGTCCGGCAGAGCAGGGGTTAATAAGAGGATGCTGGTAATGTACAGCAGGGGAGGGGTTAATAAGAGGATGCTGGTAATGTCCGGCAGAGCAGGGGTTAATAAGAGGATGCTGGTAATGTACAGCAGGGGAGGGGTTAATAGGAGGATGCTGGTAATGTACAGGAGGGGAGGGGTTAATAAGAGGATGCTGGTAATGTCCGGCAGAGCAGGGGTTAATAAGAGGATGCTGGTAATGTACAGCAGAGGAGGGGTTAATAAGAGGATGCTGGTAATGTCCGGCAGAGCAGGAGTTAATAAGAGGATGCTGGTAATGTACAGCAGGAGAAGGGTTAATAAGAGGATGCTGGAAATGTACAGCAGGGGAGGGGTTAATAAGAGGATGCTGGTAATGTACAGCAGGGGAGGGGTTAATAAGAGGATGCTGGTAATGTACAGCAGTATAGGGGTTAAAAGGAGGATGCTGGTAATCTCCGGCAGAGGAGGGGTTAACAAGAGGATGCTGGGTAATGTACAGCAGGAGAGGGGTTAATAGGAGGATGCTGGTAATGTACAGGAGGGGAGGGGTTAATAAGAGGATGCTGGTAATGTCTGGCAGAGCAGGGGTTAATAAGAGGATGCTGGTAATGTACAGCAGAGGAGGGGTTAATAAGAGGATGCTGGTAATGTCCGGCAGAGCAGGAGTTAATAAGAGGATGCTGGTAATGTGCAGCAGGGGAGGGGTCAATAAGAGGATGCTGGTAATGTGCAGCAGGGGAGGGGTTAATAAGAGGATGCTGGTAATGTGCAGCAGGGGAGGGGTTAATAAGAGGATGCTGGTAATGTCCGGCAGAGCAGGAGTTAATAAGAGGATGCTGGTAATGTGCAGCAGGGGAGGGATTAATAAGAGGATGCTGGTAATGTACAGCAGGGGAGGGGTTAATAAGGATGCTGGTAATGTACAGCAGGAGAGGGGTTAAAGATGAGGATGCTGGGTAATGTACAGCAGAGGAGGGGTTAATAAGAGGATGCTGGTAATGTGCAGCAGGGGAGGGGTTAATAAGAGGATGCTGGTAATGTCCGGCAGAGCAGGGGTTAATAAGAGGATGCTGGTAATGTACAGCAGGGGAGGGGTTAATACGAGGATGCTGGTAATGTACAGCAGGAGAGGGGTTAAAGCTGAGGATGCTGGGTAATGTACAGCAGAGGAGGGGTTAATAAGAGGATGCTGGTCATGTGCAGCAGAGGAGGGGTTAATAAGAGGATGCTGGTAATGTACAGCAGGGGAGGGGTTAATAAGAGGATGCTGGTAATGTACAGCAGAGGAGGGGTTAATAAGAGGATGCTGGTAATGTCCGGCAGGGGAGGGGTTAATAAGAGGATACTGGTAATGTACAGCAGAGCAGGGGTTAATAAGAGGATGCTGGTAATGTGCAGCAGAGGAGGGGTTAATAAGTGGATGCTGGTAATGTACGGCAGGGGAGGGGTTAATAAGAGGATGCTGAGTAATGTACAGCAGAGGAGGGGTTAATAAGAGGATGCTGGGTAATGTACAGCAGAGGAGGGGTTAATAAGAGGATGCTGCTAATGTACAGCAGGGGAGGGGTTAATAAGGGGATGCTGGGTAATGTACAGCAGGGGAGGGGTTAATAAGAGGATGCTGGTAATGTACAGCAGGGGGGGTTAATAAGAGGATGCTGGTAATGTACAGCTGGGGAGGGGTTAATAAGAGGATGCTGGTAATGTACAGCAGAGGAGGAGTTAATAAGAGGATGCTGGGTAATGTACAGCAGGAGAGGGGTTAATAGGAGGATGCTGGGTAATGTACAGCAGGGGAGGGGTTAAGAGGATGCTGGGTAATGTACAGCAGAGGAGGGGTTAATAAGAGGATGCTGGTAATGTGTAGCAGGGGAGGGGTTAATAAGAGGATGCTGGTAATGTTCGGCAGAGCAGGGGTTAATAGGAGGATGCTGGTAATGTACAGCAGGGGAGGGGTTAATAAGAGGATGCTGGTAATGTACAGCAGGAGAGGGGTTAAAGATGAGGATGCTGGGTAATGTACAGCAGAGGAGGGGTTAATAAGAGGATGCTGGTCATGTACAGCAGAGGAGGGGTTAATAAGAGGATGCTGGTAATGTACAGCAGGGGAGGGGTTAATAAGAGGATGCTGGTAATGTACAGCAGAGGAGGGGTTAATAAGAGGATGCTGGTAATGTCCGGCAGGGGAGGGGTTAATAAGAGGATGCTGGTAATGTACAGCAGAGCAGGGGTTAATAAGAGGATGCTGGTAATGTCCGGCAGGGGAGGGGTTAATAAGAGGATGCTGGTAATGTACAGCATAGCAGGGGTTAATAAGAGGATGCTGGTAATGTACAGCAGGGGAGGGGTTAATAAGAGGATGCTGGTAATGTACAGCAGGAGAGGGGTTAAAGATGAGGATGCTGGGTAATGTACAGCAGAGGAGGGGTTAATAAGAGGATGCTGGTAATGTGCAGCAGGGGAGGGGTTAATAAGAGGATGCTGGTAATGTCCGGCAGAGCAGGGGTTAATAAGAGGATGCTGGTAATGTACAGCAGGGGAGGGGTTAATAAGAGGATGCTGGTAATGTCCGGCAGAGCAGGGGTTAATAAGAGGATGCTGGTAATGTACAGCAGGGGAGGGGTTAATAGGAGGATGCTGGTAATGTACAGGAGGGGAGGGGTTAATAAGAGGATGCTGGTAATGTCCGGCAGAGCAGGGGTTAATAAGAGGATGCTGGTAATGTACAGCAGAGGAGGGGTTAATAAGAGGATGCTGGTAATGTCCGGCAGAGCAGGAGTTAATAAGAGGATGCTGGTAATGTACAGCAGGAGAAGGGTTAATAAGAGGATGCTGGAAATGTACAGCAGGGGAGGGGTTAATAAGAGGATGCTGGTAATGTACAGCAGGGGAGGGGTTAATAAGAGGATGCTGGTAATGTACAGCAGAAGAGGGGTTAATAAGAGGATGCTGGTAATGTCCGGCAGAGCAGGAGTTAATAAGAGGATGCTGGTAATGTGCAGCAGGGGAGGGGTTAATAAGAGGATGCTGGTAATGTACAGCAGGAGAGGGGTTAAAGATGAGGATGCTGGGTAATGTACAGCAGGAGAGGGGTTAATAGGAGGATGCTGGTAATGTACAGCAGGAGAGGGGTTAATAGGAGGATGCTGGTAATCTCCGGCAGAGGAGGGGTTAATAAGAGGATGCTGGGTAATGTACAGCAGGAGAGGGGTTAATAGGAGGATGCTGGTAATGTACAGCAGGGGAGGGGTTAATAAGAGGATGATGGTAATGTCCGACAGAGCAGGGGTTAATAAGAGGATGCTGGTAATGTACAGCAGAGGAGGGGTTAATAAGAGGATGCTGGTAATGTCCGGCAGAGCAGGAGTTAATAAGAGGATGCTGGTAATGTACAGCAGGGGAGGGGTTAATAAGAGGATGCTGGAAATGTACAGCAGGGGAGGGGTTAATAAGAGGATGCTGGTAATGTACAGCAGGGAAGGGGTTAATAAGAGGATGCTGGTAATGTGCAGCAGGGGAGGGGTTAATAAGAGGATGCTGGTAATGTCCGGCAGAGCAGGAGTTAATAAGAGGATGCTGGTAATGTGCAGCAGGGGAGGGGTTAATAAGAGGATGCTGGAAATGTACAGCAGGAGAGGGGTTAAAGATGAGGATGCTGGGTAATGTACAGCAGAGGAGGGGTTAATAAGAGGATGCTGGTCATGTACAGCAGAGGAGGGGTTAATAAGAGGATGCTGGTAATGTACAGCAGGGGAGGGGTTAATAAGAGGATGCTGGTAATGTACAGCAGAGGAGGGGTTAATAAGAGGATGCTGGTAATGTCCGGCAGGGGAGGGGTTAATAAGAGGATTCTAGTAATGTACAGCAGAGCAGGGGTTAATAAGAGGATGCTGGGTAATGTACAGCAGAGGAGGGGTTAATAAGAGGATGCTGGTAATGTAGAGCAGGGGAGGGGTTAATAAGAAGATGCTGGTAATGTACAGCTGAGGAGGGGTTAATAAGAGGATGCTGGTAATGTACAGCAGAGGAGGGGTTAATAAGAGGATGCTGGTAATGTACAGCAGGAGAGGGGTTAATAAGAGGATGCTGGTAATGTACAGCAGAGGAGGGGTTAATAAGAGGATGTTGGTAATGTACAGCAGAGGAGGGGTTAATAAGAGGATGCTGGTAATGTACAGCAGGGGAGGGGTTAATAAGAGGATGCTGGTAATGTACAGCAGGGGAGGGGTTAATAAGAGGATGCTGGTAATGTACAGCAGAGAAGGGGTTAATAAGAGGATGCTGGTAATGTGCATCAGAGGAGGGGTTAATAAGAGGATGCTGGTAATGTGCATCAGAGGAGGGGTTAATAAGAGGATGCTGGTAATGTACAGCAGGGGAGGGGTTAATAGGAGGATGCTGGTAATGTACAGCAGGGGAGGGGTTAATAAGAGGATGCTGGTAATGTCCAGCAGAGGAGGGGTTAATAAGAGGATGCTGGTAATGTCAGGCAGGGGAGGGGTTAATAAGAGGATGCTGGTAATGTACAGCAGAGCAGGGGTTAATAAGAGGATGCTGGTAATGTACAGCAGAGCAGGGGTTAATAAGAGGATGCTGGTAATGTACAGCAGAGGAGGGGTTAATAAGAGGATGCTGGGTAATGTACAGCAGAGGAGGGGTTAATAAGAGGATGCTGGTAATGTACAGCAGGGGAGGGGTTAATAAGGGGATGCTGGTAATGTACAGCAGAGGAGGGGTTAATAAGAGGATGCTGGGTAATGTACAGCAGGAGAGGGGTTAATAGGAGGATGCTGGGTAATGTACAGCAGGGGAGGTGTTAAGAGGATGATGGGTAATGTACAGCAGAGGAGTGGTTAATAAGAGGATGCTGGGTAATGTACAGCAGGAGAGGGGTTAATAGGAGGATGCTGGTAATGTACAGCAGTATAGGTGTTAATAGGAGGATGCTGGTAATCTCAGGCAGAGGAGGGGTTAACAAGAGGATGCTGGGTAATGTACAGCAGGAGAGGGGTTAATAGGAGGATGCTGGTAATGTACAGGAGGGGAGGGGTTAATAAGAGGATGCTGGTAATGTCTGGCAGAGCAGGGGTTAATAAGAGGATGCTGGTAATGTACAGCAGAGGAGGGGTTAATAAGAGGATGCTGGTAATGTCCGGCAGAGCAGGAGTTAATAAGAGAATGCTGGTAATGTACAGCAGGGGAGGGGTCAATAAGAGGATGCTGGTAATGTGCAGCAGGGGAGGGGTTAATAAGAGGATGCTGGTAATGTCCGGCAGAGCAGGAGTTAATAAGAGGATGCTGGTAATGTGCAGCAGGGGAGGGATTAATAAGAGGATGCTGGTAATGTACAGCAGGGGAGGGGTTAATAAGGATGCTGGTAATGTACAGCAGGAGAGGGGTTAAAGATGAGGATGCTGGGTAATGTACAGCAGAGGAGGGGTTAATAAGAGGATGCTGGTAATGTGCAGCAGGGGAGGGGTTAATAAGAGGATGCTGGTAATGTCCGGCAGAGCAGGGGTTAATAAGAGGATGCTGGTAATGTACAGCAGGGGAGGGGTTAATACGAGGATGCTGGTAATGTACAGCAGGAGAGGGGTTAAAGCTGAGGATGCTGGGTAATGTACAGCAGAGGAGGGGTTAATAAGAGGATGCTGGTCATGTGCAGCAGAGGAGGGGTTAATAAGAGGATGCTGGTAATGTACAGCAGGGGAGGGGTTAATAAGAGGATGCTGGTAATGTACAGCAGAGGAGGGGTTAATAAGAGGATGCTGGTAATGTCCGGCAGGGGAGGGGTTAATAAGAGGATTCTAGTAATGTACAGCAGAGCAGGGGTTAATAAGAGGATGCTGGGTAATGTACAGCAGAGGAGGGGTTAATAAGAGGATGCTGGGTAATGTACAGCAGAGGAGGGGTTAATGAGAGGATGCTGGTAATGTACAGCAGGGGAGGGGTTAATAAGGGGATGCTGGTAATGTACAGCAGAGGAGGGGTTAATAAGAGGATGCTGGGTAATGTACAGCAGGAGAGGGGTTAATAGGAGGATGCTGGGTAATGTACAGCAGCGGATGGGTTAAGAGGATGATGGGTAATGTACAGCAGAGGAGTGGTTAAGAAGAGGATGCTGGGTAATGTACAGCAGGAGAGGGGTTAATAGGAGGATGCTGGTAATGTACAGCAGGATACGGGTTAATAGGAGGATGCTGGTAATCTCCGGCAGAGGAGGGGTTAACAAGAGGATGCTGGGTAATGTACAGCAGGAGAGGGGTTAATAGGAGGATGCTGGTAATGTACAGGAGGGGAGGGGTTAATAAGAGGATGCTGGTAATGTCCGGCAGAGCAGGGGTTAATAAGAGGATGCTGGTAATGTACAGCAGAGGAGGGGTTAATAAGAGGATGCTGGTAATGTCCGGCAGAGCAGGAGTTAATAAGAGGATGCTGGTAATGTACAGCAGGGGAGGGGTTAATAAGAGGATGCTGGAAATGTACAGCAGGGGAGGGGTTAATAAGAGGATGCTGGTAATGTACAGCAGGGAAGGGGTTAATAAGAGGATGCTGGTAATGTGCAGCAGGGGAGGGGTTAATAAGAGGATGCTGGTAATGTCCGGCAGAGCAGGAGTTAATAAGAGGATGCTGGTAATGTGCAGCAGGGGAGGGGTTAATAAGAGGATGCTGGTAATGTACAGCAGGAGAGGGGTTAAAGATGAGGATGCTGGGTAATGTACAGCAGAGGAGGGGTTAATAAGAGGATGCTGGTCATGTACAGCAGAGGAGGGGTTAATAAGAGGATGCTGGTAATGTACAGCAGGGGAGGGGTTAATAAGAGGATGCTGGTAATGTACAGCAGAGGAGGGGTTAATAAGAGGATGCTGGTAATGTCCGGCAGGGGAGGGGTTAATAAGAGGATTCTAGTAATGTACAGCAGAGCAGGGGTTAATAAGAGGATGCTGGGTAATGTACAGCAGAGGAGGGGTTAATAAGAGGATGCTGGTAATGTAGAGCAGGGGAGGGGTTAATAAGAAGATGCTGGTAATGTACAGCTGAGGAGGGGTTAATAAGAGGATGCTGGTAATGTACAGCAGAGGAGGGGTTAATAAGAGGATGCTGGTAATGTACAGCAGGAGAGGGGTTAATAAGAGGATGCTGGTAATGTACAGCAGAGGAGGGGTTAATAAGAGGATGTTGGTAATGTACAGCAGAGGAGGGGTTAATAAGAGGATGCTGGTAATTTACAGCAGGGGAGGGGTTAATAAGAGGATGCTGGTAATGTACAGCAGGGGAGGGGTTAATAAGAGGATGCTGGTAATGTACAGCAGAGAAGGGGTTAATAAGAGGATGCTGGTAATGTGCATCAGAGGAGGGGTTAATAAGAGGATGCTGGTAATGTGCATCAGAGGAGGGGTTAATAAGAGGATGCTGGTAATGTACAGCAGGGGAGGGGTTAATAGGAGGATGCTGGTAATGTACAGCAGGGGAGGGGTTAATAAGAGGATGCTGGTAATGTACAGCAGAGGAGGGGTTAATAAGAGGATGCTGGTAATGTCAGGCAGGGGAGGGGTTAATAAGAGGATGCTGGTAATGTACAGCAGAGCAGGGGTTAATAAGAGGATGCTGGTAATGTACAGCAGAGCAGGGGTTAATAAGAGGATGCTGGTAATGTACAGCAGAGGAGGGGTTAATAAGAGGATGCTGGGTAATGTACAGCAGAGGAGGGGTTAATAAGAGGATGCTGGTAATGTACAGCAGGGGAGGGGTTAATAAGGGGATGCTGGTAATGTACAGCAGAGGAGGGGTTAATAAGAGGATGCTGGGTAATGTACAGCAGGAGAGGGGTTAATAGGAGGATGCTGGGTAATGTACAGCAGGGGAGGTGTTAAGAGGATGATGGGTAATGTACAGCAGAGGAGTGGTTAATAAGAGGATGCTGGGTAATGTACAGCAGGAGAGGGGTTAATAGGAGGATGCTGGTAATGTACAGCAGTATAGGTGTTAATAGGAGGATGCTGGTAATCTCCGGCAGAGGAGGGGTTAACAAGAGGATGCTGGGTAATGTACAGCAGGAGAGGGGTTAATAAGAGGATGCTGGTAATGTACAGCAGGAGAGGGGTTAAAGATGAGGATGCTGGGTAATGTACAGCAGAGGAGGGGTTAATAAGAGGATGCTGGTAATGTGCAGCAGGGGAGGGGTTAATAAGAGGATGCTGGTAATGTCCGGCAGAGCAGGGGTTAATAAGAGGATGCTGGTAATGTACAGCAGGGGAGGGGTTAATAAGAGGATGCTGGTAATGTCCGGCAGAGCAGGGGTTAATAAGAGGATGCTGGTAATGTACAGCAGGGGAGGGGTTAATAGGAGGATGCTGGTAATGTACAGGAGGGGAGGGGTTAATAAGAGGATGCTGGTAATGTCCGGCAGAGCAGGGGTTAATAAGAGGATGCTGGTAATGTACAGCAGAGGAGGGGTTAATAAGAGGATGCTGGTAATGTCCGGCAGAGCAGGAGTTAATAAGAGGATGCTGGTAATGTACAGCAGGAGAAGGGTTAATAAGAGGATGCTGGAAATGTACAGCAGGGGAGGGGTTAATAAGAGGATGCTGGTAATGTACAGCAGGGGAGGGGTTAATAAGAGGATGCTGGTAATGTACAGCAGTATAGGGGTTAAAAGGAGGATGCTGGTAATCTCCGGCAGAGGAGGGGTTAACAAGAGGATGCTGGGTAATGTACAGCAGGAGAGGGGTTAATAGGAGGATGCTGGTAATGTACAGGAGGGGAGGGGTTAATAAGAGGATGCTGGTAATGTCTGGCAGAGCAGGGGTTAATAAGAGGATGCTGGTAATGTACAGCAGAGGAGGGGTTAATAAGAGGATGCTGGTAATGTCCGGCAGAGCAGGAGTTAATAAGAGGATGCTGGTAATGTGCAGCAGGGGAGGGGTCAATAAGAGGATGCTGGTAATGTGCAGCAGGGGAGGGGTTAATAAGAGGATGCTGGTAATGTGCAGCAGGGGAGGGGTTAATAAGAGGATGCTGGTAATGTCCGGCAGAGCAGGAGTTAATAAGAGGATGCTGGTAATGTGCAGCAGGGGAGGGATTAATAAGAGGATGCTGGTAATGTACAGCAGGGGAGGGGTTAATAAGGATGCTGGTAATGTACAGCAGGAGAGGGGTTAAAGATGAGGATGCTGGGTAATGTACAGCAGAGGAGGGGTTAATAAGAGGATGCTGGTAATGTGCAGCAGGGGAGGGGTTAATAAGAGGATGCTGGTAATGTCCGGCAGAGCAGGGGTTAATAAGAGGATGCTGGTAATGTACAGCAGGGGAGGGGTTAATACGAGGATGCTGGTAATGTACAGCAGGAGAGGGGTTAAAGCTGAGGATGCTGGGTAATGTACAGCAGAGGAGGGGTTAATAAGAGGATGCTGGTCATGTGCAGCAGAGGAGGGGTTAATAAGAGGATGCTGGTAATGTACAGCAGGGGAGGGGTTAATAAGAGGATGCTGGTAATGTACAGCAGAGGAGGGGTTAATAAGAGGATGCTGGTAATGTCCGGCAGGGGAGGGGTTAATAAGAGGATACTGGTAATGTACAGCAGAGCAGGGGTTAATAAGAGGATGCTGGTAATGTGCAGCAGAGGAGGGGTTAATAAGTGGATGCTGGTAATGTACGGCAGGGGAGGGGTTAATAAGAGGATGCTGAGTAATGTACAGCAGAGGAGGGGTTAATAAGAGGATGCTGGGTAATGTACAGCAGAGGAGGGGTTAATAAGAGGATGCTGCTAATGTACAGCAGGGGAGGGGTTAATAAGGGGATGCTGGGTAATGTACAGCAGGGGAGGGGTTAATAAGAGGATGCTGGTAATGTACAGCAGGGGGGGTTAATAAGAGGATGCTGGTAATGTACAGCTGGGGAGGGGTTAATAAGAGGATGCTGGTAATGTACAGCAGAGGAGGAGTTAATAAGAGGATGCTGGGTAATGTACAGCAGGAGAGGGGTTAATAGGAGGATGCTGGGTAATGTACAGCAGGGGAGGGGTTAAGAGGATGCTGGGTAATGTACAGCAGAGGAGGGGTTAATAAGAGGATGCTGGTAATGTGTAGCAGGGGAGGGGTTAATAAGAGGATGCTGGTAATGTTCGGCAGAGCAGGGGTTAATAGGAGGATGCTGGTAATGTACAGCAGGGGAGGGGTTAATAAGAGGATGCTGGTAATGTACAGCAGGAGAGGGGTTAAAGATGAGGATGCTGGGTAATGTACAGCAGAGGAGGGGTTAATAAGAGGATGCTGGTCATGTACAGCAGAGGAGGGGTTAATAAGAGGATGCTGGTAATGTACAGCAGGGGAGGGGTTAATAAGAGGATGCTGGTAATGTACAGCAGAGGAGGGGTTAATAAGAGGATGCTGGTAATGTCCGGCAGGGGAGGGGTTAATAAGAGGATGCTGGTAATGTACAGCAGAGCAGGGGTTAATAAGAGGATGCTGGTAATGTCCGGCAGGGGAGGGGTTAATAAGAGGATGCTGGTAATGTACAGCATAGCAGGGGTTAATAAGAGGATGCTGGTAATGTACAGCAGGGGAGGGGTTAATAAGAGGATGCTGGTAATGTACAGCAGGAGAGGGGTTAAAGATGAGGATGCTGGGTAATGTACAGCAGAGGAGGGGTTAATAAGAGGATGCTGGTAATGTGCAGCAGGGGAGGGGTTAATAAGAGGATGCTGGTAATGTCCGGCAGAGCAGGGGTTAATAAGAGGATGCTGGTAATGTACAGCAGGGGAGGGGTTAATAAGAGGATGCTGGTAATGTCCGGCAGAGCAGGGGTTAATAAGAGGATGCTGGTAATGTACAGCAGGGGAGGGGTTAATAGGAGGATGCTGGTAATGTACAGGAGGGGAGGGGTTAATAAGAGGATGCTGGTAATGTCCGGCAGAGCAGGGGTTAATAAGAGGATGCTGGTAATGTACAGCAGAGGAGGGGTTAATAAGAGGATGCTGGTAATGTCCGGCAGAGCAGGAGTTAATAAGAGGATGCTGGTAATGTACAGCAGGAGAAGGGTTAATAAGAGGATGCTGGAAATGTACAGCAGGGGAGGGGTTAATAAGAGGATGCTGGTAATGTACAGCAGGGGAGGGGTTAATAAGAGGATGCTGGTAATGTACAGCAGAAGAGGGGTTAATAAGAGGATGCTGGTAATGTCCGGCAGAGCAGGAGTTAATAAGAGGATGCTGGTAATGTGCAGCAGGGGAGGGGTTAATAAGAGGATGCTGGTAATGTACAGCAGGAGAGGGGTTAAAGATGAGGATGCTGGGTAATGTACAGCAGGAGAGGGGTTAATAGGAGGATGCTGGTAATGTACAGCAGGAGAGGGGTTAATAGGAGGATGCTGGTAATCTCCGGCAGAGGAGGGGTTAATAAGAGGATGCTGGGTAATGTACAGCAGGAGAGGGGTTAATAGGAGGATGCTGGTAATGTACAGCAGGGGAGGGGTTAATAAGAGGATGATGGTAATGTCCGACAGAGCAGGGGTTAATAAGAGGATGCTGGTAATGTACAGCAGAGGAGGGGTTAATAAGAGGATGCTGGTAATGTCCGGCAGAGCAGGAGTTAATAAGAGGATGCTGGTAATGTACAGCAGGGGAGGGGTTAATAAGAGGATGCTGGAAATGTACAGCAGGGGAGGGGTTAATAAGAGGATGCTGGTAATGTACAGCAGGGAAGGGGTTAATAAGAGGATGCTGGTAATGTGCAGCAGGGGAGGGGTTAATAAGAGGATGCTGGTAATGTCCGGCAGAGCAGGAGTTAATAAGAGGATGCTGGTAATGTGCAGCAGGGGAGGGGTTAATAAGAGGATGCTGGAAATGTACAGCAGGAGAGGGGTTAAAGATGAGGATGCTGGGTAATGTACAGCAGAGGAGGGGTTAATAAGAGGATGCTGGTCATGTACAGCAGAGGAGGGGTTAATAAGAGGATGCTGGTAATGTACAGCAGGGGAGGGGTTAATAAGAGGATGCTGGTAATGTACAGCAGAGGAGGGGTTAATAAGAGGATGCTGGTAATGTCCGGCAGGGGAGGGGTTAATAAGAGGATTCTAGTAATGTACAGCAGAGCAGGGGTTAATAAGAGGATGCTGGGTAATGTACAGCAGAGGAGGGGTTAATAAGAGGATGCTGGTAATGTAGAGCAGGGGAGGGGTTAATAAGAAGATGCTGGTAATGTACAGCTGAGGAGGGGTTAATAAGAGGATGCTGGTAATGTACAGCAGAGGAGGGGTTAATAAGAGGATGCTGGTAATGTACAGCAGGAGAGGGGTTAATAAGAGGATGCTGGTAATGTACAGCAGAGGAGGGGTTAATAAGAGGATGTTGGTAATGTACAGCAGAGGAGGGGTTAATAAGAGGATGCTGGTAATGTACAGCAGGGGAGGGGTTAATAAGAGGATGCTGGTAATGTACAGCAGGGGAGGGGTTAATAAGAGGATGCTGGTAATGTACAGCAGAGAAGGGGTTAATAAGAGGATGCTGGTAATGTGCATCAGAGGAGGGGTTAATAAGAGGATGCTGGTAATGTGCATCAGAGGAGGGGTTAATAAGAGGATGCTGGTAATGTACAGCAGGGGAGGGGTTAATAGGAGGATGCTGGTAATGTACAGCAGGGGAGGGGTTAATAAGAGGATGCTGGTAATGTACAGCAGAGGAGGGGTTAATAAGAGGATGCTGGTAATGTCAGGCAGGGGAGGGGTTAATAAGAGGATGCTGGTAATGTACAGCAGAGCAGGGGTTAATAAGAGGATGCTGGTAATGTACAGCAGAGCAGGGGTTAATAAGAGGATGCTGGTAATGTACAGCAGAGGAGGGGTTAATAAGAGGATGCTGGGTAATGTACAGCAGAGGAGGGGTTAATAAGAGGATGCTGGTAATGTACAGCAGGGGAGGGGTTAATAAGGGGATGCTGGTAATGTACAGCAGAGGAGGGGTTAATAAGAGGATGCTGGGTAATGTACAGCAGGAGAGGGGTTAATAGGAGGATGCTGGGTAATGTACAGCAGGGGAGGTGTTAAGAGGATGATGGGTAATGTACAGCAGAGGAGTGGTTAATAAGAGGATGCTGGGTAATGTACAGCAGGAGAGGGGTTAATAGGAGGATGCTGGTAATGTACAGCAGTATAGGTGTTAATAGGAGGATGCTGGTAATCTCAGGCAGAGGAGGGGTTAACAAGAGGATGCTGGGTAATGTACAGCAGGAGAGGGGTTAATAGGAGTATGCTGGTAATGTACAGGAGGGGAGAGGTTAATAAGAGGATGCTGGTAATGTCTGGCAGAGCAGGGGTTAATAAGAGGATGCTGGTAATGTACAGCAGAGGAGGGGTTAATAAGAGGATGCTGGTAATGTCCGGCAGAGCAGGAGTTAATAAGAGAATGCTGGTAATGTACAGCAGGGGAGGGGTCAATAAGAGGATGCTGGTAATGTGCAGCAGGGGAGGGGTTAATAAGAGGATGCTGGTAATGTCCGGCAGAGCAGGAGTTAATAAGAGGATGCTGGTAATGTGCAGCAGGGGAGGGATTAATAAGAGGATGCTGGTAATGTACAGCAGGGGAGGGGTTAATAAGGATGCTGGTAATGTACAGCAGGAGAGGGGTTAAAGATGAGGATGCTGGGTAATGTACAGCAGAGGAGGGGTTAATAAGAGGATGCTGGTAATGTGCAGCAGGGGAGGGGTTAATAAGAGGATGCTGGTAATGTCCGGCAGAGCAGGGGTTAATAAGAGGATGCTGGTAATGTACAGCAGGGGAGGGGTTAATACGAGGATGCTGGTAATGTACAGCAGGAGAGGGGTTAAAGCTGAGGATGCTGGGTAATGTACAGCAGAGGAGGGGTTAATAAGAGGATGCTGGTCATGTGCAGCAGAGGAGGGGTTAATAAGAGGATGCTGGTAATGTACAGCAGGGGAGGGGTTAATAAGAGGATGCTGGTAATGTACAGCAGAGGAGGGGTTAATAAGAGGATGCTGGTAATGTCCGGCAGGGGAGGGGTTAATAAGAGGATTCTAGTAATGTACAGCAGAGCAGGGGTTAATAAGAGGATGCTGGGTAATGTACAGCAGAGGAGGGGTTAATAAGAGGATGCTGGTAATGTAGAGCAGGGGAGGGGTTAATAAGAAGATGCTGGTAATGTACAGCTGAGGAGGGGTTAATAAGAGGATGCTGGTAATGTACAGCAGAGGAGGGGTTAATAAGAGGATGCTGGTAATGTACAGCAGGAGAGGGGTTAATAAGAGGATGCTGGTAATGTACAGCAGAGGAGGGGTTAATAAGAGGATGTTGGTAATGTACAGCAGAGGAGGGGTTAATAAGAGGATGCTGGTAATTTACAGCAGGGGAGGGGTTAATAAGAGGATGCTGGTAATGTACAGCAGGGGAGGGGTTAATAAGAGGATGCTGGTAATGTACAGCAGAGAAGGGGTTAATAAGAGGATGCTGGTAATGTGCATCAGAGGAGGGGTTAATAAGAGGATGCTGGTAATGTGCATCAGAGGAGGGGTTAATAAGAGGATGCTGGTAATGTACAGCAGGGGAGGGGTTAATAGGAGGATGCTGGTAATGTACAGCAGGGGAGGGGTTAATAAGAGGATGCTGGTAATGTACAGCAGAGGAGGGGTTAATAAGAGGATGCTGGTAATGTCAGGCAGGGGAGGGGTTAATAAGAGGATGCTGGTAATGTACAGCAGAGCAGGGGTTAATAAGAGGATGCTGGTAATGTACAGCAGAGCAGGGGTTAATAAGAGGATGCTGGTAATGTACAGCAGAGGAGGGGTTAATAAGAGGATGCTGGGTAATGTACAGCAGAGGAGGGGTTAATAAGAGGATGCTGGTAATGTACAGCAGGGGAGGGGTTAATAAGGGGATGCTGGTAATGTACAGCAGAGGAGGGGTTAATAAGAGGATGCTGGGTAATGTACAGCAGGAGAGGGGTTAATAGGAGGATGCTGGGTAATGTACAGCAGGGGAGGTGTTAAGAGGATGATGGGTAATGTACAGCAGAGGAGTGGTTAATAAGAGGATGCTGGGTAATGTACAGCAGGAGAGGGGTTAATAGGAGGATGCTGGTAATGTACAGCAGTATAGGTGTTAATAGGAGGATGCTGGTAATCTCCGGCAGAGGAGGGGTTAACAAGAGGATGCTGGGTAATGTACAGCAGGAGAGGGGTTAATAAGAGGATGCTGGTAATGTACAGCAGGAGAGGGGTTAAAGATGAGGATGCTGGGTAATGTACAGCAGAGGAGGGGTTAATAAGAGGATGCTGGTAATGTGCAGCAGGGGAGGGGTTAATAAGAGGATGCTGGTAATGTCCGGCAGAGCAGGGGTTAATAAGAGGATGCTGGTAATGTACAGCAGGGGAGGGGTTAATAAGAGGATGCTGGTAATGTCCGGCAGAGCAGGGGTTAATAAGAGGATGCTGGTAATGTACAGCAGGGGAGGGGTTAATAGGAGGATGCTGGTAATGTACAGGAGGGGAGGGGTTAATAAGAGGATGCTGGTAATGTCCGGCAGAGCAGGGGTTAATAAGAGGATGCTGGTAATGTACAGCAGAGGAGGGGTTAATAAGAGGATGCTGGTAATGTCCGGCAGAGCAGGAGTTAATAAGAGGATGCTGGTAATGTACAGCAGGAGAAGGGTTAATAAGAGGATGCTGGAAATGTACAGCAGGGGAGGGGTTAATAAGAGGATGCTGGTAATGTACAGCAGGGGAGGGGTTAATAAGAGGATGCTGGTAATGTACAGCAGTATAGGGGTTAAAAGGAGGATGCTGGTAATCTCCGGCAGAGGAGGGGTTAACAAGAGGATGCTGGGTAATGTACAGCAGGAGAGGGGTTAATAGGAGGATGCTGGTAATGTACAGGAGGGGAGGGGTTAATAAGAGGATGCTGGTAATGTCTGGCAGAGCAGGGGTTAATAAGAGGATGCTGGTAATGTACAGCAGAGGAGGGGTTAATAAGAGGATGCTGGTAATGTCCGGCAGAGCAGGAGTTAATAAGAGGATGCTGGTAATGTGCAGCAGGGGAGGGGTCAATAAGAGGATGCTGGTAATGTGCAGCAGGGGAGGGGTTAATAAGAGGATGCTGGTAATGTGCAGCAGGGGAGGGGTTAATAAGAGGATGCTGGTAATGTCCGGCAGAGCAGGAGTTAATAAGAGGATGCTGGTAATGTGCAGCAGGGGAGGGATTAATAAGAGGATGCTGGTAATGTACAGCAGGGGAGGGGTTAATAAGGATGCTGGTAATGTACAGCAGGAGAGGGGTTAAAGATGAGGATGCTGGGTAATGTACAGCAGAGGAGGGGTTAATAAGAGGATGCTGGTAATGTGCAGCAGGGGAGGGGTTAATAAGAGGATGCTGGTAATGTCCGGCAGAGCAGGGGTTAATAAGAGGATGCTGGTAATGTACAGCAGGGGAGGGGTTAATACGAGGATGCTGGTAATGTACAGCAGGAGAGGGGTTAAAGCTGAGGATGCTGGGTAATGTACAGCAGAGGAGGGGTTAATAAGAGGATGCTGGTCATGTGCAGCAGAGGAGGGGTTAATAAGAGGATGCTGGTAATGTACAGCAGGGGAGGGGTTAATAAGAGGATGCTGGTAATGTACAGCAGAGGAGGGGTTAATAAGAGGATGCTGGTAATGTCCGGCAGGGGAGGGGTTAATAAGAGGATACTGGTAATGTACAGCAGAGCAGGGGTTAATAAGAGGATGCTGGTAATGTGCAGCAGAGGAGGGGTTAATAAGTGGATGCTGGTAATGTACGGCAGGGGAGGGGTTAATAAGAGGATGCTGAGTAATGTACAGCAGAGGAGGGGTTAATAAGAGGATGCTGGGTAATGTACAGCAGAGGAGGGGTTAATAAGAGGATGCTGCTAATGTACAGCAGGGGAGGGGTTAATAAGGGGATGCTGGGTAATGTACAGCAGGGGAGGGGTTAATAAGAGGATGCTGGTAATGTACAGCAGGGGGGGTTAATAAGAGGATGCTGGTAATGTACAGCTGGGGAGGGGTTAATAAGAGGATGCTGGTAATGTACAGCAGAGGAGGAGTTAATAAGAGGATGCTGGGTAATGTACAGCAGGAGAGGGGTTAATAGGAGGATGCTGGGTAATGTACAGCAGGGGAGGGGTTAAGAGGATGCTGGGTAATGTACAGCAGAGGAGGGGTTAATAAGAGGATGCTGGTAATGTGTAGCAGGGGAGGGGTTAATAAGAGGATGCTGGTAATGTTCGGCAGAGCAGGGGTTAATAGGAGGATGCTGGTAATGTACAGCAGGGGAGGGGTTAATAAGAGGATGCTGGTAATGTACAGCAGGAGAGGGGTTAAAGATGAGGATGCTGGGTAATGTACAGCAGAGGAGGGGTTAATAAGAGGATGCTGGTCATGTACAGCAGAGGAGGGGTTAATAAGAGGATGCTGGTAATGTACAGCAGGGGAGGGGTTAATAAGAGGATGCTGGTAATGTACAGCAGAGGAGGGGTTAATAAGAGGATGCTGGTAATGTCCGGCAGGGGAGGGGTTAATAAGAGGATGCTGGTAATGTACAGCAGAGCAGGGGTTAATAAGAGGATGCTGGTAATGTCCGGCAGGGGAGGGGTTAATAAGAGGATGCTGGTAATGTACAGCATAGCAGGGGTTAATAAGAGGATGCTGGTAATGTACAGCAGGGGAGGGGTTAATAAGAGGATGCTGGTAATGTACAGCAGGAGAGGGGTTAAAGATGAGGATGCTGGGTAATGTACAGCAGAGGAGGGGTTAATAAGAGGATGCTGGTAATGTGCAGCAGGGGAGGGGTTAATAAGAGGATGCTGGTAATGTCCGGCAGAGCAGGGGTTAATAAGAGGATGCTGGTAATGTACAGCAGGGGAGGGGTTAATAAGAGGATGCTGGTAATGTCCGGCAGAGCAGGGGTTAATAAGAGGATGCTGGTAATGTACAGCAGGGGAGGGGTTAATAGGAGGATGCTGGTAATGTACAGGAGGGGAGGGGTTAATAAGAGGATGCTGGTAATGTCCGGCAGAGCAGGGGTTAATAAGAGGATGCTGGTAATGTACAGCAGAGGAGGGGTTAATAAGAGGATGCTGGTAATGTCCGGCAGAGCAGGAGTTAATAAGAGGATGCTGGTAATGTACAGCAGGAGAAGGGTTAATAAGAGGATGCTGGAAATGTACAGCAGGGGAGGGGTTAATAAGAGGATGCTGGTAATGTACAGCAGGGGAGGGGTTAATAAGAGGATGCTGGTAATGTACAGCAGAAGAGGGGTTAATAAGAGGATGCTGGTAATGTCCGGCAGAGCAGGAGTTAATAAGAGGATGCTGGTAATGTGCAGCAGGGGAGGGGTTAATAAGAGGATGCTGGTAATGTACAGCAGGAGAGGGGTTAAAGATGAGGATGCTGGGTAATGTACAGCAGGAGAGGGGTTAATAGGAGGATGCTGGTAATGTACAGCAGGAGAGGGGTTAATAGGAGGATGCTGGTAATCTCCGGCAGAGGAGGGGTTAATAAGAGGATGCTGGGTAATGTACAGCAGGAGAGGGGTTAATAGGAGGATGCTGGTAATGTACAGCAGGGGAGGGGTTAATAAGAGGATGATGGTAATGTCCGACAGAGCAGGGGTTAATAAGAGGATGCTGGTAATGTACAGCAGAGGAGGGGTTAATAAGAGGATGCTGGTAATGTCCGGCAGAGCAGGAGTTAATAAGAGGATGCTGGTAATGTACAGCAGGGGAGGGGTTAATAAGAGGATGCTGGAAATGTACAGCAGGGGAGGGGTTAATAAGAGGATGCTGGTAATGTACAGCAGGGAAGGGGTTAATAAGAGGATGCTGGTAATGTGCAGCAGGGGAGGGGTTAATAAGAGGATGCTGGTAATGTCCGGCAGAGCAGGAGTTAATAAGAGGATGCTGGTAATGTGCAGCAGGGGAGGGGTTAATAAGAGGATGCTGGAAATGTACAGCAGGAGAGGGGTTAAAGATGAGGATGCTGGGTAATGTACAGCAGAGGAGGGGTTAATAAGAGGATGCTGGTCATGTACAGCAGAGGAGGGGTTAATAAGAGGATGCTGGTAATGTACAGCAGGGGAGGGGTTAATAAGAGGATGCTGGTAATGTACAGCAGAGGAGGGGTTAATAAGAGGATGCTGGTAATGTCCGGCAGGGGAGGGGTTAATAAGAGGATTCTAGTAATGTACAGCAGAGCAGGGGTTAATAAGAGGATGCTGGGTAATGTACAGCAGAGGAGGGGTTAATAAGAGGATGCTGGTAATGTAGAGCAGGGGAGGGGTTAATAAGAAGATGCTGGTAATGTACAGCTGAGGAGGGGTTAATAAGAGGATGCTGGTAATGTACAGCAGAGGAGGGGTTAATAAGAGGATGCTGGTAATGTACAGCAGGAGAGGGGTTAATAAGAGGATGCTGGTAATGTACAGCAGAGGAGGGGTTAATAAGAGGATGTTGGTAATGTACAGCAGAGGAGGGGTTAATAAGAGGATGCTGGTAATGTACAGCAGGGGAGGGGTTAATAAGAGGATGCTGGTAATGTACAGCAGGGGAGGGGTTAATAAGAGGATGCTGGTAATGTACAGCAGAGAAGGGGTTAATAAGAGGATGCTGGTAATGTGCATCAGAGGAGGGGTTAATAAGAGGATGCTGGTAATGTGCATCAGAGGAGGGGTTAATAAGAGGATGCTGGTAATGTACAGCAGGGGAGGGGTTAATAGGAGGATGCTGGTAATGTACAGCAGGGGAGGGGTTAATAAGAGGATGCTGGTAATGTACAGCAGAGGAGGGGTTAATAAGAGGATGCTGGTAATGTCAGGCAGGGGAGGGGTTAATAAGAGGATGCTGGTAATGTACAGCAGAGCAGGGGTTAATAAGAGGATGCTGGTAATGTACAGCAGAGCAGGGGTTAATAAGAGGATGCTGGTAATGTACAGCAGAGGAGGGGTTAATAAGAGGATGCTGGGTAATGTACAGCAGAGGAGGGGTTAATAAGAGGATGCTGGTAATGTACAGCAGGGGAGGGGTTAATAAGGGGATGCTGGTAATGTACAGCAGAGGAGGGGTTAATAAGAGGATGCTGGGTAATGTACAGCAGGAGAGGGGTTAATAGGAGGATGCTGGGTAATGTACAGCAGGGGAGGTGTTAAGAGGATGATGGGTAATGTACAGCAGAGGAGTGGTTAATAAGAGGATGCTGGGTAATGTACAGCAGGAGAGGGGTTAATAGGAGGATGCTGGTAATGTACAGCAGTATAGGTGTTAATAGGAGGATGCTGGTAATCTCAGGCAGAGGAGGGGTTAACAAGAGGATGCTGGGTAATGTACAGCAGGAGAGGGGTTAATAGGAGGATGCTGGTAATGTACAGGAGGGGAGGGGTTAATAAGAGGATGCTGGTAATGTCTGGCAGAGCAGGGGTTAATAAGAGGATGCTGGTAATGTACAGCAGAGGAGGGGTTAATAAGAGGATGCTGGTAATGTCCGGCAGAGCAGGAGTTAATAAGAGAATGCTGGTAATGTACAGCAGGGGAGGGGTCAATAAGAGGATGCTGGTAATGTGCAGCAGGGGAGGGGTTAATAAGAGGATGCTGGTAATGTCCGGCAGAGCAGGAGTTAATAAGAGGATGCTGGTAATGTGCAGCAGGGGAGGGATTAATAAGAGGATGCTGGTAATGTACAGCAGGGGAGGGGTTAATAAGGATGCTGGTAATGTACAGCAGGAGAGGGGTTAAAGATGAGGATGCTGGGTAATGTACAGCAGAGGAGGGGTTAATAAGAGGATGCTGGTAATGTGCAGCAGGGGAGGGGTTAATAAGAGGATGCTGGTAATGTCCGGCAGAGCAGGGGTTAATAAGAGGATGCTGGTAATGTACAGCAGGGGAGGGGTTAATACGAGGATGCTGGTAATGTACAGCAGGAGAGGGGTTAAAGCTGAGGATGCTGGGTAATGTACAGCAGAGGAGGGGTTAATAAGAGGATGCTGGTCATGTGCAGCAGAGGAGGGGTTAATAAGAGGATGCTGGTAATGTACAGCAGGGGAGGGGTTAATAAGAGGATGCTGGTAATGTACAGCAGAGGAGGGGTTAATAAGAGGATGCTGGTAATGTCCGGCAGGGGAGGGGTTAATAAGAGGATGCTGGTAATGTACAGCAGAGCAGGGGTTAATAAGAGGATGCTGGTAATGTGCAGCAGAGGAGGGGTTAATAAGTGGATGCTGGTAATGTACGGCAGGGGAGGGGTTAATAAGAGGATGCTGAGTAATGTACAGCAGAGGAGGGGTTAATAAGAGGATGCTGGGTAATGTACAGCAGAGGAGGGGTTAATAAGAGGATGCTGGTAATGTGTAGCAGGGGAGGGGTTAATAAGAGGATGCTGGTAATGTTCGGCAGAGCAGGGGTTAATAGGAGGATGCTGGTAATGTACAGCAGGGGAGGGGTTAATAAGAGGATGCTGGTAATGTACAGCAGGAGAGGGGTTAAAGATGAGGATGCTGGGTAATGTACAGCAGAGGAGGGGTTAATAAGAGGATGCTGGTCATGTACAGCAGAGGAGGGGTTAATAAGAGGATGCTGGTAATGTACAGCAGGGGAGGGGTTAATAAGAGGATGCTGGTAATGTACAGCAGAGGAGGGGTTAATAAGAGGATGCTGGTAATGTCCGGCAGGGGAGGGGTTAATAAGAGGATGCTGGTAATGTACAGCAGAGCAGGGGTTAATAAGAGGATGCTGGTAATGTCCGGCAGGGGAGGGGTTAATAAGAGGATGCTGGTAATGTACAGCATAGCAGGGGTTAATAAGAGGATGCTGGTAATGTACAGCAGGGGAGGGGTTAATAAGAGGATGCTGGTAATGTACAGCAGGAGAGGGGTTAAAGATGAGGATGCTGGGTAATGTACAGCAGAGGAGGGGTTAATAAGAGGATGCTGGTAATGTGCAGCAGGGGAGGGGTTAATAAGAGGATGCTGGTAATGTCCGGCAGAGCAGGGGTTAATAAGAGGATGCTGGTAATGTACAGCAGGGGAGGGGTTAATAAGAGGATGCTGGTAATGTCCGGCAGAGCAGGGGTTAATAAGAGGATGCTGGTAATGTACAGCAGGGGAGGGGTTAATAGGAGGATGCTGGTAATGTACAGGAGGGGAGGGGTTAATAAGAGGATGCTGGTAATGTCCGGCAGAGCAGGGGTTAATAAGAGGATGCTGGTAATGTACAGCAGAGGAGGGGTTAATAAGAGGATGCTGGTAATGTCCGGCAGAGCAGGAGTTAATAAGAGGATGCTGGTAATGTACAGCAGGAGAAGGGTTAATAAGAGGATGCTGGAAATGTACAGCAGGGGAGGGGTTAATAAGAGGATGCTGGTAATGTACAGCAGGGGAGGGGTTAATAAGAGGATGCTGGTAATGTACAGCAGAAGAGGGGTTAATAAGAGGATGCTGGTAATGTCCGGCAGAGCAGGAGTTAATAAGAGGATGCTGGTAATGTGCAGCAGGGGAGGGGTTAATAAGAGGATGCTGGTAATGTACAGCAGGAGAGGGGTTAAAGATGAGGATGCTGGGTAATGTACAGCAGGAGAGGGGTTAATAGGAGGATGCTGGTAATGTACAGCAGGAGAGGGGTTAATAGGAGGATGCTGGTAATCTCCGGCAGAGGAGGGGTTAATAAGAGGATGCTGGGTAATGTACAGCAGGAGAGGGGTTAATAGGAGGATGCTGGTAATGTACAGCAGGGGAGGGGTTAATAAGAGGATGATGGTAATGTCCGACAGAGCAGGGGTTAATAAGAGGATGCTGGTAATGTACAGCAGAGGAGGGGTTAATAAGAGGATGCTGGTAATGTCCGGCAGAGCAGGAGTTAATAAGAGGATGCTGGTAATGTACAGCAGGGGAGGGGTTAATAAGAGGATGCTGGAAATGTACAGCAGGGGAGGGGTTAATAAGAGGATGCTGGTAATGTACAGCAGGGAAGGGGTTAATAAGAGGATGCTGGTAATGTGCAGCAGGGTAGGGGTTAATAAGAGGATGCTGGTAATGTCCGGCAGAGCAGGAGTTAATAAGAGGATGCTGGTAATGTGCAGCAGGGGAGGGGTTAATAAGAGGATGCTGGAAATGTACAGCAGGAGAGGGGTTAAAGATGAGGATGCTGGGTAATGTACAGCAGAGGAGGGGTTAATAAGAGGATGCTGGTCATGTACAGCAGAGGAGGGGTTAATAAGAGGATGCTGGTAATGTACAGCAGGGGAGGGGTTAATAAGAGGATGCTGGTAATGTACAGCAGAGGAGGGGTTAATAAGAGGATGCTGGTAATGTCCGGCAGGGGAGGGGTTAATAAGAGGATTCTAGTAATGTACAGCAGAGCAGGGGTTAATAAGAGGATGCTGGGTAATGTACAGCAGAGGAGGGGTTAATAAGAGGATGCTGGTAATGTAGAGCAGGGGAGGGGTTAATAAGAAGATGCTGGTAATGTACAGCTGAGGAGGGGTTAATAAGAGGATGCTGGTAATGTACAGCAGAGGAGGGGTTAATAAGAGGATGCTGGTAATGTACAGCAGGAGAGGGGTTAATAAGAGGATGCTGGTAATGTACAGCAGAGGAGGGGTTAATAAGAGGATGTTGGTAATGTACAGCAGAGGAGGGGTTAATAAGAGGATGCTGGTAATGTACAGCAGGGGAGGGGTTAATAAGAGGATGCTGGTAATGTACAGCAGGGGAGGGGTTAATAAGAGGATGCTGGTAATGTACAGCAGAGAAGGGGTTAATAAGAGGATGCTGGTAATGTGCATCAGAGGAGGGGTTAATAAGAGGATGCTGGTAATGTGCATCAGAGGAGGGGTTAATAAGAGGATGCTGGTAATGTACAGCAGGGGAGGGGTTAATAGGAGGATGCTGGTAATGTACAGCAGGGGAGGGGTTAATAAGAGGATGCTGGTAATGTACAGCAGAGGAGGGGTTAATAAGAGGATGCTGGTAATGTCAGGCAGGGGAGGGGTTAATAAGAGGATGCTGGTAATGTACAGCAGAGCAGGGGTTAATAAGAGGATGCTGGTAATGTACAGCAGAGCAGGGGTTAATAAGAGGATGCTGGTAATGTACAGCAGAGGAGGGGTTAATAAGAGGATGCTGGGTAATGTACAGCAGAGGAGGGGTTAATAAGAGGATGCTGGTAATGTACAGCAGGGGAGGGGTTAATAAGGGGATGCTGGTAATGTACAGCAGAGGAGGGGTTAATAAGAGGATGCTGGGTAATGTACAGCAGGAGAGGGGTTAATAGGAGGATGCTGGGTAATGTACAGCAGGGGAGGTGTTAAGAGGATGATGGGTAATGTACAGCAGAGGAGTGGTTAATAAGAGGATGCTGGGTAATGTACAGCAGGAGAGGGGTTAATAGGAGGATGCTGGTAATGTACAGCAGTATAGGTGTTAATAGGAGGATGCTGGTAATCTCAGGCAGAGGAGGGGTTAACAAGAGGATGCTGGGTAATGTACAGCAGGAGAGGGGTTAATAGGAGGATGCTGGTAATGTACAGGAGGGGAGGGGTTAATAAGAGGATGCTGGTAATGTCTGGCAGAGCAGGGGTTAATAAGAGGATGCTGGTAATGTACAGCAGAGGAGGGGTTAATAAGAGGATGCTGGTAATGTCCGGCAGAGCAGGAGTTAATAAGAGAATGCTGGTAATGTACAGCAGGGGAGGGGTCAATAAGAGGATGCTGGTAATGTGCAGCAGGGGAGGGGTTAATAAGAGGATGCTGGTAATGTCCGGCAGAGCAGGAGTTAATAAGAGGATGCTGGTAATGTGCAGCAGGGGAGGGATTAATAAGAGGATGCTGGTAATGTACAGCAGGGGAGGGGTTAATAAGGATGCTGGTAATGTACAGCAGGAGAGGGGTTAAAGATGAGGATGCTGGGTAATGTACAGCAGAGGAGGGGTTAATAAGAGGATGCTGGTAATGTGCAGCAGGGGAGGGGTTAATAAGAGGATGCTGGTAATGTCCGGCAGAGCAGGGGTTAATAAGAGGATGCTGGTAATGTACAGCAGGGGAGGGGTTAATACGAGGATGCTGGTAATGTACAGCAGGAGAGGGGTTAAAGCTGAGGATGCTGGGTAATGTACAGCAGAGGAGGGGTTAATAAGAGGATGCTGGTCATGTGCAGCAGAGGAGGGGTTAATAAGAGGATGCTGGTAATGTACAGCAGGGGAGGGGTTAATAAGAGGATGCTGGTAATGTACAGCAGAGGAGGGGTTAATAAGAGGATGCTGGTAATGTCCGGCAGGGGAGGGGTTAATAAGAGGATGCTGGTAATGTACAGCAGAGCAGGGGTTAATAAGAGGATGCTGGTAATGTGCAGCAGAGGAGGGGTTAATAAGTGGATGCTGGTAATGTACGGCAGGGGAGGGGTTAATAAGAGGATGCTGAGTAATGTACAGCAGAGGAGGGGTTAATAAGAGGATGCTGGATAATGTACAGCAGAGGAGGGGTTAATAAGAGGATGCTGGTAATGTACAGCAGGGGAGGGGTTAATAAGGGGATGCTGGGTAATGTACAGCAGGGGAGAGGTTAATAAGAGGATGCTGGTAATGTACAGCAGGGGGGTTAATAAGAGGATGCTGGTAATGTACAGCTGGGGAGGGGTTAATAAGAGGATGCTGGTAATGTACAGCAGAGGAGGAGTTAATAAGAGGATGCTGGGTAATGTACAGCAGGAGAGGGGTTAATAGGAGGATGCTGGGTAATGTACAGCAGGGGAGGGGTTAAGAGGATGCTGGGTAATGTACAGCAGAGGAGGGGTTAATAAGAGGATGCTGGTAATGTGTAGCAGGGGAGGGGTTAATAAGAGGATGCTGGTAATGTTCGGCAGAGCAGGGGTTAATAGGAGGATGCTGGTAATGTACAGCAGGGGAGGGGTTAATAAGAGGATGCTGGTAATGTACAGCAGGAGAGGGGTTAAAGATGAGGATGCTGGGTAATGTACAGCAGAGGAGGGGTTAATAAGAGGATGCTGGGTAATGTACAGCAGGAGAGGGGTTAATAGGAGGATGCTGGTAATGTACAGCAGTATAGGTGTTAATAGGAGGATGCTGGTAATCTCAGGCAGAGGAGGGGTTAACAAGAGGATGCTGGGTAATGTACAGCAGGAGAGGGGTTAATAGGAGGATGCTGGTAATGTACAGGAGGGGAGGGGTTAATAAGAGGATGCTGGTAATGTCTGGCAGAGCAGGGGTTAATAAGAGGATGCTGGTAATGTACAGCAGAGGAGGGGTTAATAAGAGGATGCTGGTAATGTCCGGCAGAGCAGGAGTTAATAAGAGAATGCTGGTAATGTACAGCAGGGGAGGGGTCAATAAGAGGATGCTGGTAATGTGCAGCAGGGGAGGGGTTAATAAGAGGATGCTGGTAATGTCCGGCAGAGCAGGAGTTAATAAGAGGATGCTGGTAATGTGCAGCAGGGGAGGGATTAATAAGAGGATGCTGGTAATGTACAGCAGGGGAGGGGTTAATAAGGATGCTGGTAATGTACAGCAGGAGAGGGGTTAAAGATGAGGATGCTGGGTAATGTACAGCAGAGGAGGGGTTAATAAGAGGATGCTGGTAATGTGCAGCAGGGGAGGGGTTAATAAGAGGATGCTGGTAATGTCCGGCAGAGCAGGGGTTAATAAGAGGATGCTGGTAATGTACAGCAGGGGAGGGGTTAATACGAGGATGCTGGTAATGTACAGCAGGAGAGGGGTTAAAGCTGAGGATGCTGGGTAATGTACAGCAGAGGAGGGGTTAATAAGAGGATGCTGGTCATGTGCAGCAGAGGAGGGGTTAATAAGAGGATGCTGGTAATGTACAGCAGGGGAGGGGTTAATAAGAGGATGCTGGTAATGTACAGCAGAGGAGGGGTTAATAAGAGGATGCTGGTAATGTCCGGCAGGGGAGGGGTTAATAAGAGGATGCTGGTAATGTACAGCAGAGCAGGGGTTAATAAGAGGATGCTGGTAATGTGCAGCAGAGGAGGGGTTAATAAGTGGATGCTGGTAATGTACGGCAGGGGAGGGGTTAATAAGAGGATGCTGAGTAATGTACAGCAGAGGAGGGGTTAATAAGAGGATGCTGGATAATGTACAGCAGAGGAGGGGTTAATAAGAGGATGCTGGTAATGTACAGCAGGGGAGGGGTTAATAAGGGGATGCTGGGTAATGTACAGCAGGGGAGAGGTTAATAAGAGGATGCTGGTAATGTACAGCAGGGGGGTTAATAAGAGGATGCTGGTAATGTACAGCTGGGGAGGGGTTAATAAGAGGATGCTGGTAATGTACAGCAGAGGAGGAGTTAATAAGAGGATGCTGGGTAATGTACAGCAGGAGAGGGGTTAATAGGAGGATGCTGGGTAATGTACAGCAGGGGAGGGGTTAAGAGGATGCTGGGTAATGTACAGCAGAGGAGGGGTTAATAAGAGGATGCTGGTAATGTGTAGCAGGGGAGGGGTTAATAAGAGGATGCTGGTAATGTTCGGCAGAGCAGGGGTTAATAGGAGGATGCTGGTAATGTACAGCAGGGGAGGGGTTAATAAGAGGATGCTGGTAATGTACAGCAGGAGAGGGGTTAAAGATGAGGATGCTGGGTAATGTACAGCAGAGGAGGGGTTAATAAGAGGATGCTGGTCATGTACAGCACAGGAGGGGTTAATAAGAGGATGCTGGTAATGTACAGCAGGGGAGGGGTTAATAAGAGGATGCTGGTAATGTACAGCAGAGGAGGGGTTAATAAGAGGATGCTGGTAATGTCCGGCAGGGGAGGGGTTAATAAGAGGATGCTGGTAATGTACAGCAGAGCAGGGGTTAATAAGAGGATGCTGGTAATGTCCGGCAGGGGAGGGGTTAATAAGAGGATGCTGGTAATGTACAGCATAGCAGGGGTTAATAAGAGGATGCTGGTAATGTACAGCAGGGGAGGGGTTAATAAGAGGATGCTGGTAATGTACAGCAGGAGAGGGGTTAAAGATGAGGATGCTGGGTAATGTACAGCAGAGGAGGGGTTAATAAGAGGATGCTGGTAATGTGCAGCAGGGGAGGGGTTAATAAGAGGATGCTGGTAATGTCCGGCAGAGCAGGGGTTAATAAGAGGATGCTGGTAATGTACAGCAGGGGAGGGGTTAATAAGAGGATGCTGGTAATGTCCGGCAGAGCAGGGGTTAATAAGAGGATGCTGGTAATGTACAGCAGGGGAGGGGTTAATAGGAGGATGCTGGTAATGTACAGGAGGGGAGGGGTTAATAAGAGGATGCTGGTAATGTCCGGCAGAGCAGGGGTTAATAAGAGGATGCTGGTAATGTACAGCAGAGGAGGGGTTAATAAGAGGATGCTGGTAATGTCCGGCAGAGCAGGAGTTAATAAGAGGATGCTGGTAATGTACAGCAGGAGAAGGGTTAATAAGAGGATGCTGGAAATGTACAGCAGGGGAGGGGTTAATAAGAGGATGCTGGTAATGTACAGCAGGGGAGGGGTTAATAAGAGGATGCTGGTAATGTACAGCAGAAGAGGGGTTAATAAGAGGATGCTGGTAATGTCCGGCAGAGCAGGAGTTAATAAGAGGATGCTGGTAATGTGCAGCAGGGGAGGGGTTAATAAGAGGATGCTGGTAATGTACAGCAGGAGAGGGGTTAAAGATGAGGATGCTGGGTAATGTACAGCAGGAGAGGGGTTAATAGGAGGATGCTGGTAATGTACAGCAGGAGAGGGGTTAATAGGAGGATGCTGGTAATCTCCGGCAGAGGAGGGGTTAATAAGAGGATGCTGGGTAATGTACAGCAGGAGAGGGGTTAATAGGAGGATGCTGGTAATGTACAGCAGGGGAGGGGTTAATAAGAGGATGATGGTAATGTCCGACAGAGCAGGGGTTAATAAGAGGATGCTGGTAATGTACAGCAGAGGAGGGGTTAATAAGAGGATGCTGGTAATGTCCGGCAGAGCAGGAGTTAATAAGAGGATGCTGGTAATGTACAGCAGGGGAGGGGTTAATAAGAGGATGCTGGAAATGTACAGCAGGGGAGGGGTTAATAAGAGGATGCTGGTAATGTACAGCAGGGAAGGGGTTAATAAGAGGATGCTGGTAATGTGCAGCAGGGGAGGGGTTAATAAGAGGATGCTGGTAATGTCCGGCAGAGCAGGAGTTAATAAGAGGATGCTGGTAATGTGCAGCAGGGGAGGGGTTAATAAGAGGATGCTGGTAATGTACAGCAGGAGAGGGGTTAAAGATGAGGATGCTGGGTAATGTACAGCAGAGGAGGGGTTAATAAGAGGATGCTGGTCATGTACAGCAGAGGAGGGGTTAATAAGAGGATGCTGGTACTGTACAGCAGGGGAGGGGTTAATAAGAGGATGCTGGTAATGTACAGCAGAGGAGGGGTTAATAAGAGGATGCTGGTAATGTCCGGCAGGGGAGGGGTTAATAAGAGGATTCTAGTAATGTACAGCAGAGCAGGGGTTAATAAGAGGATGCTGGGTAATGTACAGCAGAGGAGGGGTTAATAAGAGGATGCTGGTAATGTAGAGCAGGGGAGGGGTTAATAAGAAGATGCTGGTAATGTACAGCTGAGGAGTGGTTAATAAGAGGATGCTGGTAATGTACAGCAGAGGAGGGGTTAATAAGAGGATGCTGGTAATGTACAGCAGGAGAGGGGTTAATAAGAGGATGCTGGTAATGTACAGCAGAGGAGGGGTTAATAAGAGGATGTTGGTAATGTACAGCAGAGGAGGGGTTAATAAGAGGATGCTGGTAATGTACAGCAGGGGAGGGGTTAATAAGAGGATGCTGGTAATGTACAGCAGGGGAGGGGTTAATAAGAGGATGCTGGTAATGTACAGCAGAGAAGGGGTTAATAAGAGGATGCTGGTAATGTGCATCAGAGGAGGGGTTAATAAGAGGATGCTGGTAATGTGCATCAGAGGAGGGGTTAATAAGAGGATGCTGGTAATGTACAGCAGGGGAGGGGTTAATAGGAGGATGCTGGTAATGTACAGCAGGGGAGGGGTTAATAAGAGGATGCTGGTAATGTACAGCAGAGGAGGGGTTAATAAGAGGATGCTGGTAATGTCAGGCAGGGGAGGGGTTAATAAGAGGATGCTGGTAATGTACAGCAGAGCAGGGGTTAATAAGAGGATGCTGGTAATGTACAGCAGAGCAGGGGTTAATAAGAGGATGCTGGTAATGTACAGCAGAGGAGGGGTTAATAAGAGGATGCTGGGTAATGTACAGCAGAGGAAGGGTTAATAAGAGGATGCTGGTAATGTACAGCAGGGGAGGGGTTAATAAGGGGATGCTGGTAATGTACAGCAGAGGAGGGGTTAATAAGAGGATGCTGGGTAATGTACAGCAGGAGAGGGGTTAATAGGAGGATGCTGGGTAATGTACAGCAGGGGAGGTGTTAAGAGGATGATGGGTAATGTACAGCAGAGGAGTGGTTAATAAGAGGATGCTGGGTAATGTACAGCAGGAGAGGGGTTAATAGGAGGATGCTGGTAATGTACAGCAGTATAGGTGTTAATAGGAGGATGCTGGTAATCTCCGGCAGAGGAGGGGTTAACAAGAGGATGCTGGGTAATGTACAGCAGGAGAGGGGTTAATAGGAGGATGCTGGTAATGTACAGGAGGGGAGGGGTTAATAAGAGGATGCTGGTAATGTCTGGCAGAGCAGGGGCTAATAAGAGGATGCTGGTAATGTACAGCAGAGGAGGGGTTAATAAGAGGATGCTGGTAATGTCCGGCAGAGCAGGAGTTAATAAGAGGATGCTGGTAATGTACAGCAGGGGAGGGGTCAATAAGAGGATGCTGGTAATGTGCAGCAGGGGAGGGGTTAATAAGAGGATGCTGGTAATGTCCGGCAGAGCAGGAGTTAATAAGAGGATGCTGGTAATGTGCAGCAGGGGAGGGATTAATAAGAGGATGCTGGTAATGTACAGCAGGGGAGGGGTTAATAAGGATGCTGGTAATGTACAGCAGGAGAGGGGTTAAAGATGAGGATGCTGGGTAATGTACAGCAGAGGAGGGGTTAATAAGAGGATGCTGGTAATGTGCAGCAGGGGAGGGGTTAATAAGAGGATGCTGGTAATGTCCGGCAGAGCAGGGGTTAATAAGAGGATGCTGGTAATGTACAGCAGGGGAGGGGTTAATACGAGGATGCTGGTAATGTACAGCAGGAGAGGGGTTAAACCTGAGGATGCTGGGTAATGTACAGCAGAGGAGGGGTTAATAAGAGGATGCTGGTCATGTGCAGCAGAGGAGGGGTTAATAAGAGGATGCTGGTAATGTACAGCAGGGGAGGGGTTAATAAGAGGATGCTGGTAATGTACAGCAGAGGAGGGGTTAATAAGAGGATGCTGGTAATGTCCGGCAGGGGAGGGGTTAATAAGAGGATGCTGGTAATGTACAGCAGAGCAGGGGTTAATAAGAGGATGCTGGTAATGTGCAGCAGAGGAGGGGTTAATAAGTGGATGCTGGTAATGTACGGCAGGGGAGGGGTTAATAAGAGGATGCTGAGTAATGTACAGCAGAGGAGGGGTTAATAAGAGGATGCTGGATAATGTACAGCAGAGGAGGGGTTAATAAGAGGATGCTGGTAATGTACAGCAGGGGAGGGGTTAATAAGGGGATGCTGGGTAATGTACAGCAGGGGAGGGGTTAATAAGAGGATGCTGGTAATGTACAGCAGGGGGGTTAATAAGAGGATGCTGGTAATGTACAGCTGGGGAGGGGTTAATAAGAGGATGCTGGTAATGTACAGCAGAGGAGGAGTTAATAAGAGGATGCTGGGTAATGTACAGCAGGAGAGGGGTTAATAGGAGGATGCTGGGTAATGTACAGCAGGGGAGGGGTTAAGAGGATGCTGGGTAATGTACAGCAGAGGAGGGGTTAATAAGAGGATGCTGGTAATGTGTAGCAGGGGAGGGGTTAATAAGAGGATGCTGGTAATGTTCGGCAGAGCAGGGGTTAATAGGAGGATGCTGGTAATGTACAGCAGGGGAGGGGTTAATAAGAGGATGCTGGTAATGTACAGCAGGAGAGGGGTTAAAGATGAGGATGCTGGGTAATGTACAGCAGAGGAGGGGTTAATAAGAGGATGCTGGTCATGTACAGCAGAGGAGGGGTTAATAAGAGGATGCTGGTAATGTACAGCAGGGGAGGGGTTAATAAGAGGATGCTGGTAATGTACAGCAGAGGAGGGGTTAATAAGAGGATGCTGGTAATGTCCGGCAGGGGAGGGGTTAATAAGAGGATGCTGGTAATGTACAGCAGAGCAGGGGTTAATAAGAGGATGCTGGTAATGTCCGGCAGGGGAGGGGTTAATAAGAGGATGCTGGTAATGTACAGCATAGCAGGGGTTAATAAGAGGATGCTGGTAACGTACAGCAGGGGAGGGGTTAATAAGAGGATGCTGGTAATGTACAGCAGGAGAGGGGTTAAAGATGAGGATGCTGGGTAATGTACAGCAGAGGAGGGGTTAATAAGAGGATGCTGGTAATGTGCAGCAGGGGAGGGGTTAATAAGAGGATGCTGGTAATGTCCGGCAGAGCAGGGGTTAATAAGAGGATGCTGGTAATGTACAGCAGGGGAGGGGTTAATAAGAGGATGCTGGTAATGTCCGGCAGAGCAGGGGTTAATAAGAGGATGCTGGTAATGTACAGCAGGGGAGGGGTTAATAGGAGGATGCTGGTAATGTACAGGAGGGGAGGGGTTAATAAGAGGATGCTGGTAATGTCCGGCAGAGCAGGGGTTAATAAGAGGATGCTGGTAATGTACAGCAGAGGAGGGGTTAATAAGAGGATGCTGGTAATGTCCGGCAGAGCAGGAGTTAATAAGAGGATGCTGGTAATGTACAGCAGGAGAAGGGTTAATAAGAGGATGCTGGAAATGTACAGCAGGGGAGGGGTTAATAAGAGGATGCTGGTAATGTACAGCAGGGGAGGGGTTAATAAGAGGATGCTGGTAATGTACAGCAGAAGAGGGGTTAATAAGAGGATGCTGGTAATGTCCGGCAGAGCAGGAGTTAATAAGAGGATGCTGGTAATGTGCAGCAGGGGAGGGGTTAATAAGAGGATGCTGGTAATGTACAGCAGGAGAGGGGTTAAAGATGAGGATGCTGGGTAATGTACAGCAGGAGAGGGGTTAATAGGAGGATGCTGGTAATGTACAGCAGGAGAGGGGTTAATAGGAGGATGCTGGTAATCTCCGGCAGAGGAGGGGTTAATAAGAGGATGCTGGGTAATGTACAGCAGGAGAGGGGTTAATAGGAGGATGCTGGTAATGTACAGCAGGGGAGGGGTTAATAAGAGGATGATGGTAATGTCCTACAGAGCAGGGGTTAATAAGAGGATGCTGGTAATGTACAGCAGAGGAGGGGTTAATAAGAGGATGCTGGTAATGTCCGGCAGAGCAGGAGTTAATAAGAGGATGCTGGTAATGTACAGCAGAGGAGGGGTTAATAAGAGGATGCTGGTAATGTCAGGCAGGGGAGGGGTTAATAAGAGGATGCTGGTAATGTACAGCAGAGCAGGGGTTAATAAGAGGATGCTGGTAATGTACAGCAGAGCAGGGGTTAATAAGAGGATGCTGGGTAATGTACAGCAGAGGAGGGGTTAATAAGAGGATGCTGGGTAATGTACAGCAGAGGAGGGGTTAATGAGAGGATGCTGGTAATGTACAGCAGGGGAGGGGTTAATAAGGGGATGCTGGTAATGTACAGCAGAGGAGGGGTTAATAAGAGGATGCTGGGTAATGTACAGCAGGAGAGGGGTTAATAGGAGGATGCTGGGTAATGTACAGCAGCGGATGGGTTAAGAGGATGATGGGTAATGTACAGCAGAGGAGTGGTTAAGAAGAGGATGCTGGGTAATGTACAGCAGGAGAGGGGTTAATAGGAGGATGCTGGTAATGTACAGCAGGATACGGGTTAATAGGAGGATGCTGGTAATCTCCGGCAGAGGAGGGGTTAACAAGAGGATGCTGGGTAATGTACAGCAGGAGAGGGGTTAATAGGAGGATGCTGGTAATGTACAGGAGGGGAGGGGTTAATAAGAGGATGCTGGTAATGTCCGGCAGAGCAGGGGTTAATAAGAGGATGCTGGTAATGTACAGCAGAGGAGGGGTTAATAAGAGGATGCTGGTAATGTCCGGCAGAGCAGGAGTTAATAAGAGGATGCTGGTAATGTACAGCAGGGGAGGGGTTAATAAGAGGATGCTGGAAATGTACAGCAGGGGAGGGGTTAATAAGAGGATGCTGGTAATGTACAGCAGGGAAGGGGTTAATAAGAGGATGCTGGTAATGTGCAGCAGGGGAGGGGTTAATAAGAGGATGCTGGTAATGTCCGGCAGAGCAGGAGTTAATAAGAGGATGCTGGTAATGTGCAGCAGGGGAGGGGTTAATAAGAGGATGCTGGTAATGTACAGCAGGAGAGGGGTTAAAGATGAGGATGCTGGGTAATGTACAGCAGAGGAGGGGTTAATAAGAGGATGCTGGTCATGTACAGCAGAGGAGGGGTTAATAAGAGGATGCTGGTAATGTACAGCAGGGGAGGGGTTAATAAGAGGATGCTGGTAATGTACAGCAGAGGAGGGGTTAATAAGAGGATGCTGGTAATGTCCGGCAGGGGAGGGGTTAATAAGAGGATTCTAGTAATGTACAGCAGAGCAGGGGTTAATAAGAGGATGCTGGGTAATGTACAGCAGAGGAGGGGTTAATAAGAGGATGCTGGTAATGTAGAGCAGGGGAGGGGTTAATAAGAAGATGCTGGTAATGTACAGCTGAGGAGGGGTTAATAAGAGGATGCTGGTAATGTACAGCAGAGGAGGGGTTAATAAGAGGATGCTGGTAATGTACAGCAGGAGAGGGGTTAATAAGAGGATGCTGGTAATGTACAGCAGAGGAGGGGTTAATAAGAGGATGTTGGTAATGTACAGCAGAGGAGGGGTTAATAAGAGGATGCTGGTAATTTACAGCAGGGGAGGGGTTAATAAGAGGATGCTGGTAATGTACAGCAGGGGAGGGGTTAATAAGAGGATGCTGGTAATGTACAGCAGAGAAGGGGTTAATAAGAGGATGCTGGTAATGTGCATCAGAGGAGGGGTTAATAAGAGGATGCTGGTAATGTGCGTCAGAGGAGGGGTTAATAAGAGGATGCTGGTAATGTACAGCAGGGGAGGGGTTAATAGGAGGATGCTGGTAATGTACAGCAGGGGAGGGGTTAATAAGAGGATGCTGGTAATGTACAGCAGAGGAGGGGTTAATAAGAGGATGCTGGTAATGTCAGGCAGGGGAGGGGTTAATAAGAGGATGCTGGTAATGTACAGCAGAGCAGGGGTTAATAAGAGGATGCTGGTAATGTACAGCAGAGCAGGGGTTAATAAGAGGATGCTGGTAATGTACAGCAGAGGAGGGGTTAATAAGAGGATGCTGGGTAATGTACAGCAGAGGAGGGGTTAATAAGAGGATGCTGGTAATGTACAGCAGGGGAGGGGTTAATAAGGGGATGCTGGTAATGTACAGCAGAGGAGGGGTTAATAAGAGGATGCTGGGTAATGTACAGCAGGAGAGGGGTTAATAGGAGGATGCTGGGTAATGTACAGCAGGGGAGGTGTTAAGAGGATGATGGGTAATGTACAGCAGAGGAGTGGTTAATAAGAGGATGCTGGGTAATGTACAGCAGGAGAGGGGTTAATAGGAGGATGCTGGTAATGTACAGCAGTATAGGTGTTAATAGGAGGATGCTGGTAATCTCCGGCAGAGGAGGGGTTAACAAGAGGATGCTGGGTAATGTACAGCAGGAGAGGGGTTAATAGGAGGATGCTGGTAATGTACAGGAGGGGAGGGGTTAATAAGAGGATGCTGGTAATGTCTGGCAGAGCAGGGGTTAATAAGAGGATGCTGGTAATGTACAGCAGAGGAGGGGTTAATAAGAGGATGCTGGTAATGTCCGGCAGAGCAGGAGTTAATAAGAGGATGCTGGTAATGTACAGCAGGGGAGGGGTCAATAAGAGGATGCTGGTAATGTGCAGCAGGGGAGGGGTTAATAAGAGGATGCTGGTAATGTCCGGCAGAGCAGGAGTTAATAAGAGGATGCTGGTAATGTGCAGCAGGGGAGGGATTAATAAGAGGATGCTGGTAATGTACAGCAGGGGAGGGGTTAATAAGGATGCTGGTAATGTACAGCAGGAGAGGGGTTAAAGATGAGGATGCTGGGTAATGTACAGCAGAGGAGGGGTTAATAAGAGGATGCTGGTAATGTGCAGCAGGGGAGGGGTTAATAAGAGGATGCTGGTAATGTCCGGCAGAGCAGGGGTTAATAAGAGGATGCTGGTAATGTACAGCAGGGGAGGGGTTAATACGAGGATGCTGGTAATGTACAGCAGGAGAGGGGTTAAACCTGAGGATGCTGGGTAATGTACAGCAGAGGAGGGGTTAATAAGAGGATGCTGGTCATGTGCAGCAGAGGAGGGGTTAATAAGAGGATGCTGGTAATGTCCGGCAGAGCAGGAGTTAATAAGAGGATGCTGGTAATGTACAGCAGGGGAGGGGTTAATAAGAGGATGCTGGAAATGTACAGCAGGGGAGGGGTTAATAAGAGGATGCTGGTAATGTACAGCAGGGAAGGGGTTAATAAGAGGATGCTGGTAATGTGCAGCAGGGGAGGGGTTAATAAGAGGATGCTGGTAATGTCCGGCAGAGCAGGAGTTAATAAGAGGATGCTGGTAATGTGCAGCAGGGGAGGGGTTAATAAGAGGATGCTGGTAATGTACAGCAGGAGAGGGGTTAAAGATGAGGATGCTGGGTAATGTACAGCAGAGGAGGGGTTAATAAGAGGATGCTGGTCATGTACAGCAGAGGAGGGGTTAATAAGAGGATGCTGGTACTGTACAGCAGGGGAGGGGTTAATAAGAGGATGCTGGTAATGTACAGCAGAGGAGGGGTTAATAAGAGGATGCTGGTAATGTCCGGCAGGGGAGGGGTTAATAAGAGGATTCTAGTAATGTACAGCAGAGCAGGGGTTAATAAGAGGATGCTGGGTAATGTACAGCAGAGGAGGGGTTAATAAGAGGATGCTGGTAATGTAGAGCAGGGGAGGGGTTAATAAGAAGATGCTGGTAATGTACAGCTGAGGAGGGGTTAATAAGAGGATGCTGGTAATGTACAGCAGAGGAGGGGTTAATAAGAGGATGCTGGTAATGTACAGCAGGAGAGGGGTTAATAAGAGGATGCTGGTAATGTACAGCAGAGGAGGGGTTAATAAGAGGATGTTGGTAATGTACAGCAGAGGAGGGGTTAATAAGAGGATGCTGGTAATGTACAGCAGGGGAGGGGTTAATAAGAGGATGCTGGTAATGTACAGCAGGGGAGGGGTTAATAAGAGGATGCTGGTAATGTACAGCAGAGAAGGGGTTAATAAGAGGATGCTGGTAATGTGCATCAGAGGAGGGGTTAATAAGAGGATGCTGGTAATGTGCATCAGAGGAGGGGTTAATAAGAGGATGCTGGTAATGTACAGCAGGGGAGGGGTTAATAGGAGGATGCTGGTAATGTACAGCAGGGGAGGGGTTAATAAGAGGATGCTGGTAATGTACAGCAGAGGAGGGGTTAATAAGAGGATGCTGGTAATGTCAGGCAGGGGAGGGGTTAATAAGAGGATGCTGGTAATGTACAGCAGAGCAGGGGTTAATAAGAGGATGCTGGTAATGTACAGCAGAGCAGGGGTTAATAAGAGGATGCTGGTAATGTACAGCAGAGGAGGGGTTAATAAGAGGATGCTGGGTAATGTACAGCAGAGGAGGGGTTAATAAGAGGATGCTGGTAATGTACAGCAGGGGAGGGGTTAATAAGAGGATGCTGGTAATGTACAGCAGAGGAGGGGTTAATAAGAGGATGCTGGTAATGTCCGGCAGGGGAGGGGTTAATAAGAGGATGCTGGTAATGTACAGCAGAGCAGGGGTTAATAAGAGGATGCTGGTAATGTGCAGCAGAGGAGGGGTTAATAAGTGGATGCTGGTAATGTACGGCAGGGGAGGGGTTAATAAGAGGATGCTGAGTAATGTACAGCAGAGGAGGGGTTAATAAGAGGATGCTGGATAATGTACAGCAGAGGAGGGGTTAATAAGAGGATGCTGGTAATGTACAGCAGGGGAGGGGTTAATAAGGGGATGCTGGGTAATGTACAGCAGGGGAGAGGTTAATAAGAGGATGCTGGTAATGTACAGCAGGGGGGTTAATAAGAGGATGCTGGTAATGTACAGCTGGGGAGGGGTTAATAAGAGGATGCTGGTAATGTACAGCAGAGGAGGAGTTAATAAGAGGATGCTGGGTAATGTACAGCAGGAGAGGGGTTAATAGGAGGATGCTGGGTAATGTACAGCAGGGGAGGGGTTAAGAGGATGCTGGGTAATGTACAGCAGAGGAGGGGTTAATAAGAGGATGCTGGTAATGTGTAGCAGGGGAGGGGTTAATAAGAGGATGCTGGTAATGTTCGGCAGAGCAGGGGTTAATAGGAGGATGCTGGTAATGTACAGCAGGGGAGGGGTTAATAAGAGGATGCTGGTAATGTACAGCAGGAGAGGGGTTAAAGATGAGGATGCTGGGTAATGTACAGCAGAGGAGGGGTTAATAAGAGGATGCTGGTCATGTACAGCACAGGAGGGGTTAATAAGAGGATGCTGGTAATGTACAGCAGGGGAGGGGTTAATAAGAGGATGCTGGTAATGTACAGCAGAGGAGGGGTTAATAAGAGGATGCTGGTAATGTCCGGCAGGGGAGGGGTTAATAAGAGGATGCTGGTAATGTACAGCAGAGCAGGGGTTAATAAGAGGATGCTGGTAATGTCCGGCAGGGGAGGGGTTAATAAGAGGATGCTGGTAATGTACAGCATAGCAGGGGTTAATAAGAGGATGCTGGTAATGTACAGCAGGGGAGGGGTTAATAAGAGGATGCTGGTAATGTACAGCAGGAGAGGGGTTAAAGATGAGGATGCTGGGTAATGTACAGCAGAGGAGGGGTTAATAAGAGGATGCTGGTAATGTGCAGCAGGGGAGGGGTTAATAAGAGGATGCTGGTAATGTCCGGCAGAGCAGGGGTTAATAAGAGGATGCTGGTAATGTACAGCAGGGGAGGGGTTAATAAGAGGATGCTGGTAATGTCCGGCAGAGCAGGGGTTAATAAGAGGATGCTGGTAATGTACAGCAGGGGAGGGGTTAATAGGAGGATGCTGGTAATGTACAGGAGGGGAGGGGTTAATAAGAGGATGCTGGTAATGTCCGGCAGAGCAGGGGTTAATAAGAGGATGCTGGTAATGTACAGCAGAGGAGGGGTTAATAAGAGGATGCTGGTAATGTCCGGCAGAGCAGGAGTTAATAAGAGGATGCTGGTAATGTACAGCAGGAGAAGGGTTAATAAGAGGATGCTGGAAATGTACAGCAGGGGAGGGGTTAATAAGAGGATGCTGGTAATGTACAGCAGGGGAGGGGTTAATAAGAGGATGCTGGTAATGTACAGCAGAAGAGGGGTTAATAAGAGGATGCTGGTAATGTCCGGCAGAGCAGGAGTTAATAAGAGGATGCTGGTAATGTGCAGCAGGGGAGGGGTTAATAAGAGGATGCTGGTAATGTACAGCAGGAGAGGGGTTAAAGATGAGGATGCTGGGTAATGTACAGCAGGAGAGGGGTTAATAGGAGGATGCTGGTAATGTACAGCAGGAGAGGGGTTAATAGGAGGATGCTGGTAATCTCCGGCAGAGGAGGGGTTAATAAGAGGATGCTGGGTAATGTACAGCAGGAGAGGGGTTAATAGGAGGATGCTGGTAATGTACAGCAGGGGAGGGGTTAATAAGAGGATGATGGTAATGTCCGACAGAGCAGGGGTTAATAAGAGGATGCTGGTAATGTACAGCAGAGGAGGGGTTAATAAGAGGATGCTGGTAATGTCCGGCAGAGCAGGAGTTAATAAGAGGATGCTGGTAATGTACAGCAGGGGAGGGGTTAATAAGAGGATGCTGGAAATGTACAGCAGGGGAGGGGTTAATAAGAGGATGCTGGTAATGTACAGCAGGGAAGGGGTTAATAAGAGGATGCTGGTAATGTGCAGCAGGGGAGGGGTTAATAAGAGGATGCTGGTAATGTCCGGCAGAGCAGGAGTTAATAAGAGGATGCTGGTAATGTGCAGCAGGGGAGGGGTTAATAAGAGGATGCTGGTAATGTACAGCAGGAGAGGGGTTAAAGATGAGGATGCTGGGTAATGTACAGCAGAGGAGGGGTTAATAAGAGGATGCTGGTCATGTACAGCAGAGGAGGGGTTAATAAGAGGATGCTGGTACTGTACAGCAGGGGAGGGGTTAATAAGAGGATGCTGGTAATGTACAGCAGAGGAGGGGTTAATAAGAGGATGCTGGTAATGTCCGGCAGGGGAGGGGTTAATAAGAGGATTCTAGTAATGTACAGCAGAGCAGGGGTTAATAAGAGGATGCTGGGTAATGTACAGCAGAGGAGGGGTTAATAAGAGGATGCTGGTAATGTAGAGCAGGGGAGGGGTTAATAAGAAGATGCTGGTAATGTACAGCTGAGGAGTGGTTAATAAGAGGATGCTGGTAATGTACAGCAGAGGAGGGGTTAATAAGAGGATGCTGGTAATGTACAGCAGGAGAGGGGTTAATAAGAGGATGCTGGTAATGTACAGCAGAGGAGGGGTTAATAAGAGGATGTTGGTAATGTACAGCAGAGGAGGGGTTAATAAGAGGATGCTGGTAATGTACAGCAGGGGAGGGGTTAATAAGAGGATGCTGGTAATGTACAGCAGGGGAGGGGTTAATAAGAGGATGCTGGTAATGTACAGCAGAGAAGGGGTTAATAAGAGGATGCTGGTAATGTGCATCAGAGGAGGGGTTAATAAGAGGATGCTGGTAATGTGCATCAGAGGAGGGGTTAATAAGAGGATGCTGGTAATGTACAGCAGGGGAGGGGTTAATAGGAGGATGCTGGTAATGTACAGCAGGGGAGGGGTTAATAAGAGGATGCTGGTAATGTACAGCAGAGGAGGGGTTAATAAGAGGATGCTGGTAATGTCAGGCAGGGGAGGGGTTAATAAGAGGATGCTGGTAATGTACAGCAGAGCAGGGGTTAATAAGAGGATGCTGGTAATGTACAGCAGAGCAGGGGTTAATAAGAGGATGCTGGTAATGTACAGCAGAGGAGGGGTTAATAAGAGGATGCTGGGTAATGTACAGCAGAGGAAGGGTTAATAAGAGGATGCTGGTAATGTACAGCAGGGGAGGGGTTAATAAGGGGATGCTGGTAATGTACAGCAGAGGAGGGGTTAATAAGAGGATGCTGGGTAATGTACAGCAGGAGAGGGGTTAATAGGAGGATGCTGGGTAATGTACAGCAGGGGAGGTGTTAAGAGGATGATGGGTAATGTACAGCAGAGGAGTGGTTAATAAGAGGATGCTGGGTAATGTACAGCAGGAGAGGGGTTAATAGGAGGATGCTGGTAATGTACAGCAGTATAGGTGTTAATAGGAGGATGCTGGTAATCTCCGGCAGAGGAGGGGTTAACAAGAGGATGCTGGGTAATGTACAGCAGGAGAGGGGTTAATAGGAGGATGCTGGTAATGTACAGGAGGGGAGGGGTTAATAAGAGGATGCTGGTAATGTCTGGCAGAGCAGGGGCTAATAAGAGGATGCTGGTAATGTACAGCAGAGGAGGGGTTAATAAGAGGATGCTGGTAATGTCCGGCAGAGCAGGAGTTAATAAGAGGATGCTGGTAATGTACAGCAGGGGAGGGGTCAATAAGAGGATGCTGGTAATGTGCAGCAGGGGAGGGGTTAATAAGAGGATGCTGGTAATGTCCGGCAGAGCAGGAGTTAATAAGAGGATGCTGGTAATGTGCAGCAGGGGAGGGATTAATAAGAGGATGCTGGTAATGTACAGCAGGGGAGGGGTTAATAAGGATGCTGGTAATGTACAGCAGGAGAGGGGTTAAAGATGAGGATGCTGGGTAATGTACAGCAGAGGAGGGGTTAATAAGAGGATGCTGGTAATGTGCAGCAGGGGAGGGGTTAATAAGAGGATGCTGGTAATGTCCGGCAGAGCAGGGGTTAATAAGAGGATGCTGGTAATGTACAGCAGGGGAGGGGTTAATACGAGGATGCTGGTAATGTACAGCAGGAGAGGGGTTAAACCTGAGGATGCTGGGTAATGTACAGCAGAGGAGGGGTTAATAAGAGGATGCTGGTCATGTGCAGCAGAGGAGGGGTTAATAAGAGGATGCTGGTAATGTACAGCAGGGGAGGGGTTAATAAGAGGATGCTGGTAATGTACAGCAGAGGAGGGGTTAATAAGAGGATGCTGGTAATGTCCGGCAGGGGAGGGGTTAATAAGAGGATGCTGGTAATGTACAGCAGAGCAGGGGTTAATAAGAGGATGCTGGTAATGTGCAGCAGAGGAGGGGTTAATAAGTGGATGCTGGTAATGTACGGCAGGGGAGGGGTTAATAAGAGGATGCTGAGTAATGTACAGCAGAGGAGGGGTTAATAAGAGGATGCTGGATAATGTACAGCAGAGGAGGGGTTAATAAGAGGATGCTGGTAATGTACAGCAGGGGAGGGGTTAATAAGGGGATGCTGGGTAATGTACAGCAGGGGAGGGGTTAATAAGAGGATGCTGGTAATGTACAGCAGGGGGGTTAATAAGAGGATGCTGGTAATGTACAGCTGGGGAGGGGTTAATAAGAGGATGCTGGTAATGTACAGCAGAGGAGGAGTTAATAAGAGGATGCTGGGTAATGTACAGCAGGAGAGGGGTTAATAGGAGGATGCTGGGTAATGTACAGCAGGGGAGGGGTTAAGAGGATGCTGGGTAATGTACAGCAGAGGAGGGGTTAATAAGAGGATGCTGGTAATGTGTAGCAGGGGAGGGGTTAATAAGAGGATGCTGGTAATGTTCGGCAGAGCAGGGGTTAATAGGAGGATGCTGGTAATGTACAGCAGGGGAGGGGTTAATAAGAGGATGCTGGTAATGTACAGCAGGAGAGGGGTTAAAGATGAGGATGCTGGGTAATGTACAGCAGAGGAGGGGTTAATAAGAGGATGCTGGTCATGTACAGCAGAGGAGGGGTTAATAAGAGGATGCTGGTAATGTACAGCAGGGGAGGGGTTAATAAGAGGATGCTGGTAATGTACAGCAGAGGAGGGGTTAATAAGAGGATGCTGGTAATGTCCGGCAGAGGAGGGGTTAATAAGAGGATGCTGGTAATGTCCGGCAGGGGAGGGGTTAATAAGAGGATGCTGGTAATGTACAGCAGAGCAGGGGTTAATAAGAGGATGCTGGTAATGTCCGGCAGGGGAGGGGTTAATAAGAGGATGCTGGTAATGTACAGCATAGCAGGGGTTAATAAGAGGATGCTGGTAACGTACAGCAGGGGAGGGGTTAATAAGAGGATGCTGGTAATGTACAGCAGGAGAGGGGTTAAAGATGAGGATGCTGGGTAATGTACAGCAGAGGAGGGGTTAATAAGAGGATGCTGGTAATGTGCAGCAGGGGAGGGGTTAATAAGAGGATGCTGGTAATGTCCGGCAGAGCAGGGGTTAATAAGAGGATGCTGGTAATGTACAGCAGGGGAGGGGTTAATAAGAGGATGCTGGTAATGTCCGGCAGAGCAGGGGTTAATAAGAGGATGCTGGTAATGTACAGCAGGGGAGGGGTTAATAGGAGGATGCTGGTAATGTACAGGAGGGGAGGGGTTAATAAGAGGATGCTGGTAATGTCCGGCAGAGCAGGGGTTAATAAGAGGATGCTGGTAATGTACAGCAGAGGAGGGGTTAATAAGAGGATGCTGGTAATGTCCGGCAGAGCAGGAGTTAATAAGAGGATGCTGGTAATGTACAGCAGGAGAAGGGTTAATAAGAGGATGCTGGAAATGTACAGCAGGGGAGGGGTTAATAAGAGGATGCTGGTAATGTACAGCAGGGGAGGGGTTAATAAGAGGATGCTGGTAATGTACAGCAGAAGAGGGGTTAATAAGAGGATGCTGGTAATGTCCGGCAGAGCAGGAGTTAATAAGAGGATGCTGGTAATGTGCAGCAGGGGAGGGGTTAATAAGAGGATGCTGGTAATGTACAGCAGGAGAGGGGTTAAAGATGAGGATGCTGGGTAATGTACAGCAGGAGAGGGGTTAATAGGAGGATGCTGGTAATGTACAGCAGGAGAGGGGTTAATAGGAGGATGCTGGTAATCTCCGGCAGAGGAGGGGTTAATAAGAGGATGCTGGGTAATGTACAGCAGGAGAGGGGTTAATAGGAGGATGCTGGTAATGTACAGCAGGGGAGGGGTTAATAAGAGGATGATGGTAATGTCCTACAGAGCAGGGGTTAATAAGAGGATGCTGGTAATGTACAGCAGAGGAGGGGTTAATAAGAGGATGCTGGTAATGTCCGGCAGAGCAGGAGTTAATAAGAGGATGCTGGTAATGTACAGCAGAGGAGGGGTTAATAAGAGGATGCTGGTAATGTCAGGCAGGGGAGGGGTTAATAAGAGGATGCTGGTAATGTACAGCAGAGCAGGGGTTAATAAGAGGATGCTGGTAATGTACAGCAGAGCAGGGGTTAATAAGAGGATGCTGGGTAATGTACAGCAGAGGAGGGGTTAATAAGAGGATGCTGGGTAATGTACAGCAGAGGAGGGGTTAATGAGAGGATGCTGGTAATGTACAGCAGGGGAGGGGTTAATAAGGGGATGCTGGTAATGTACAGCAGAGGAGGGGTTAATAAGAGGATGCTGGGTAATGTACAGCAGGAGAGGGGTTAATAGGAGGATGCTGGGTAATGTACAGCAGCGGATGGGTTAAGAGGATGATGGGTAATGTACAGCAGAGGAGTGGTTAAGAAGAGGATGCTGGGTAATGTACAGCAGGAGAGGGGTTAATAGGAGGATGCTGGTAATGTACAGCAGGATACGGGTTAATAGGAGGATGCTGGTAATCTCCGGCAGAGGAGGGGTTAACAAGAGGATGCTGGGTAATGTACAGCAGGAGAGGGGTTAATAGGAGGATGCTGGTAATGTACAGGAGGGGAGGGGTTAATAAGAGGATGCTGGTAATGTCCGGCAGAGCAGGGGTTAATAAGAGGATGCTGGTAATGTACAGCAGAGGAGGGGTTAATAAGAGGATGCTGGTAATGTCCGGCAGAGCAGGAGTTAATAAGAGGATGCTGGTAATGTACAGCAGGGGAGGGGTTAATAAGAGGATGCTGGAAATGTACAGCAGGGGAGGGGTTAATAAGAGGATGCTGGTAATGTACAGCAGGGAAGGGGTTAATAAGAGGATGCTGGTAATGTGCAGCAGGGGAGGGGTTAATAAGAGGATGCTGGTAATGTCCGGCAGAGCAGGAGTTAATAAGAGGATGCTGGTAATGTGCAGCAGGGGAGGGGTTAATAAGAGGATGCTGGTAATGTACAGCAGGAGAGGGGTTAAAGATGAGGATGCTGGGTAATGTACAGCAGAGGAGGGGTTAATAAGAGGATGCTGGTCATGTACAGCAGAGGAGGGGTTAATAAGAGGATGCTGGTAATGTACAGCAGGGGAGGGGTTAATAAGAGGATGCTGGTAATGTACAGCAGAGGAGGGGTTAATAAGAGGATGCTGGTAATGTCCGGCAGGGGAGGGGTTAATAAGAGGATTCTAGTAATGTACAGCAGAGCAGGGGTTAATAAGAGGATGCTGGGTAATGTACAGCAGAGGAGGGGTTAATAAGAGGATGCTGGTAATGTAGAGCAGGGGAGGGGTTAATAAGAAGATGCTGGTAATGTACAGCTGAGGAGGGGTTAATAAGAGGATGCTGGTAATGTACAGCAGAGGAGGGGTTAATAAGAGGATGCTGGTAATGTACAGCAGGAGAGGGGTTAATAAGAGGATGCTGGTAATGTACAGCAGAGGAGGGGTTAATAAGAGGATGTTGGTAATGTACAGCAGAGGAGGGGTTAATAAGAGGATGCTGGTAATTTACAGCAGGGGAGGGGTTAATAAGAGGATGCTGGTAATGTACAGCAGGGGAGGGGTTAATAAGAGGATGCTGGTAATGTACAGCAGAGAAGGGGTTAATAAGAGGATGCTGGTAATGTGCATCAGAGGAGGGGTTAATAAGAGGATGCTGGTAATGTGCATCAGAGGAGGGGTTAATAAGAGGATGCTGGTAATGTACAGCAGGGGAGGGGTTAATAGGAGGATGCTGGTAATGTACAGCAGGGGAGGGGTTAATAAGAGGATGCTGGTAATGTACAGCAGAGGAGGGGTTAATAAGAGGATGCTGGTAATGTCAGGCAGGGGAGGGGTTAATAAGAGGATGCTGGTAATGTACAGCAGAGCAGGGGTTAATAAGAGGATGCTGGTAATGTACAGCAGAGCAGGGGTTAATAAGAGGATGCTGGTAATGTACAGCAGAGGAGGGGTTAATAAGAGGATGCTGGGTAATGTACAGCAGAGGAGGGGTTAATAAGAGGATGCTGGTAATGTACAGCAGGGGAGGGGTTAATAAGGGGATGCTGGTAATGTACAGCAGAGGAGGGGTTAATAAGAGGATGCTGGGTAATGTACAGCAGGAGAGGGGTTAATAGGAGGATGCTGGGTAATGTACAGCAGGGGAGGTGTTAAGAGGATGATGGGTAATGTACAGCAGAGGAGTGGTTAATAAGAGGATGCTGGGTAATGTACAGCAGGAGAGGGGTTAATAGGAGGATGCTGGTAATGTACAGCAGTATAGGTGTTAATAGGAGGATGCTGGTAATCTCCGGCAGAGGAGGGGTTAACAAGAGGATGCTGGGTAATGTACAGCAGGAGAGGGGTTAATAGGAGGATGCTGGTAATGTACAGGAGGGGAGGGGTTAATAAGAGGATGCTGGTAATGTCTGGCAGAGCAGGGGTTAATAAGAGGATGCTGGTAATGTACAGCAGAGGAGGGGTTAATAAGAGGATGCTGGTAATGTCCGGCAGAGCAGGAGTTAATAAGAGGATGCTGGTAATGTACAGCAGGGGAGGGGTCAATAAGAGGATGCTGGTAATGTGCAGCAGGGGAGGGGTTAATAAGAGGATGCTGGTAATGTCCGGCAGAGCAGGAGTTAATAAGAGGATGCTGGTAATGTGCAGCAGGGGAGGGATTAATAAGAGGATGCTGGTAATGTACAGCAGGGGAGGGGTTAATAAGGATGCTGGTAATGTACAGCAGGAGAGGGGTTAAAGATGAGGATGCTGGGTAATGTACAGCAGAGGAGGGGTTAATAAGAGGATGCTGGTAATGTGCAGCAGGGGAGGGGTTAATAAGAGGATGCTGGTAATGTCCGGCAGAGCAGGGGTTAATAAGAGGATGCTGGTAATGTACAGCAGGGGAGGGGTTAATACGAGGATGCTGGTAATGTACAGCAGGAGAGGGGTTAAACCTGAGGATGCTGGGTAATGTACAGCAGAGGAGGGGTTAATAAGAGGATGCTGGTCATGTGCAGCAGAGGAGGGGTTAATAAGAGGATGCTGGTAATGTCCGGCAGAGCAGGAGTTAATAAGAGGATGCTGGTAATGTACAGCAGGGGAGGGGTTAATAAGAGGATGCTGGAAATGTACAGCAGGGGAGGGGTTAATAAGAGGATGCTGGTAATGTACAGCAGGGAAGGGGTTAATAAGAGGATGCTGGTAATGTGCAGCAGGGGAGGGGTTAATAAGAGGATGCTGGTAATGTCCGGCAGAGCAGGAGTTAATAAGAGGATGCTGGTAATGTGCAGCAGGGGAGGGGTTAATAAGAGGATGCTGGTAATGTACAGCAGGAGAGGGGTTAAAGATGAGGATGCTGGGTAATGTACAGCAGAGGAGGGGTTAATAAGAGGATGCTGGTCATGTACAGCAGAGGAGGGGTTAATAAGAGGATGCTGGTACTGTACAGCAGGGGAGGGGTTAATAAGAGGATGCTGGTAATGTACAGCAGAGGAGGGGTTAATAAGAGGATGCTGGTAATGTCCGGCAGGGGAGGGGTTAATAAGAGGATTCTAGTAATGTACAGCAGAGCAGGGGTTAATAAGAGGATGCTGGGTAATGTACAGCAGAGGAGGGGTTAATAAGAGGATGCTGGTAATGTAGAGCAGGGGAGGGGTTAATAAGAAGATGCTGGTAATGTACAGCTGAGGAGGGGTTAATAAGAGGATGCTGGTAATGTACAGCAGAGGAGGGGTTAATAAGAGGATGCTGGTAATGTACAGCAGGAGAGGGGTTAATAAGAGGATGCTGGTAATGTACAGCAGAGGAGGGGTTAATAAGAGGATGTTGGTAATGTACAGCAGAGGAGGGGTTAATAAGAGGATGCTGGTAATGTACAGCAGGGGAGGGGTTAATAAGAGGATGCTGGTAATGTACAGCAGGGGAGGGGTTAATAAGAGGATGCTGGTAATGTACAGCAGAGAAGGGGTTAATAAGAGGATGCTGGTAATGTGCATCAGAGGAGGGGTTAATAAGAGGATGCTGGTAATGTGCATCAGAGGAGGGGTTAATAAGAGGATGCTGGTAATGTACAGCAGGGGAGGGGTTAATAGGAGGATGCTGGTAATGTACAGCAGGGGAGGGGTTAATAAGAGGATGCTGGTAATGTACAGCAGAGGAGGGGTTAATAAGAGGATGCTGGTAATGTCAGGCAGGGGAGGGGTTAATAAGAGGATGCTGGTAATGTACAGCAGAGCAGGGGTTAATAAGAGGATGCTGGTAATGTACAGCAGAGCAGGGGTTAATAAGAGGATGCTGGTAATGTACAGCAGAGGAGGGGTTAATAAGAGGATGCTGGGTAATGTACAGCAGAGGAGGGGTTAATAAGAGGATGCTGGTAATGTACAGCAGGGGAGGGGTTAATAAGGGGATGCTGGTAATGTACAGCAGAGGAGGGGTTAATAAGAGGATGCTGGGTAATGTACAGCAGGAGAGGGGTTAATAGGAGGATGCTGGGTAATGTACAGCAGGGGAGGTGTTAAGAGGATGATGGGTAATGTACAGCAGAGGAGTGGTTAATAAGAGGATGCTGGGTAATGTACAGCAGGAGAGGGGTTAATAGGAGGATGCTGGTAATGTACAGCAGTATAGGTGTTAATAGGAGGATGCTGGTAATCTCAGGCAGAGGAGGGGTTAACAAGAGGATGCTGGGTAATGTACAGCAGGAGAGGGGTTAATAGGAGGATGCTGGTAATGTACAGGAGGGGAGGGGTTAATAAGAGGATGCTGGTAATGTCTGGCAGAGCAGGGGTTAATAAGAGGATGCTGGTAATGTACAGCAGAGGAGGGGTTAATAAGAGGATGCTGGTAATGTCCGGCAGAGCAGGAGTTAATAAGAGAATGCTGGTAATGTACAGCAGGGGAGGGGTCAATAAGAGGATGCTGGTAATGTGCAGCAGGGGAGGGGTTAATAAGAGGATGCTGGTAATGTCCGGCAGAGCAGGAGTTAATAAGAGGATGCTGGTAATGTGCAGCAGGGGAGGGATTAATAAGAGGATGCTGGTAATGTACAGCAGGGGAGGGGTTAATAAGGATGCTGGTAATGTACAGCAGGAGAGGGGTTAAAGATGAGGATGCTGGGTAATGTACAGCAGAGGAGGGGTTAATAAGAGGATGCTGGTAATGTGCAGCAGGGGAGGGGTTAATAAGAGGATGCTGGTAATGTCCGGCAGAGCAGGGGTTAATAAGAGGATGCTGGTAATGTACAGCAGGGGAGGGGTTAATACGAGGATGCTGGTAATGTACAGCAGGAGAGGGGTTAAAGCTGAGGATGCTGGGTAATGTACAGCAGAGGAGGGGTTAATAAGAGGATGCTGGTCATGTGCAGCAGAGGAGGGGTTAATAAGAGGATGCTGGTAATGTACAGCAGGGGAGGGGTTAATAAGAGGATGCTGGTAATGTACAGCAGAGGAGGGGTTAATAAGAGGATGCTGGTAATGTCCGGCAGGGGAGGGGTTAATAAGAGGATGCTGGTAATGTACAGCAGAGCAGGGGTTAATAAGAGGATGCTGGTAATGTGCAGCAGAGGAGGGGTTAATAAGTGGATGCTGGTAATGTACGGCAGGGGAGGGGTTAATAAGAGGATGCTGAGTAATGTACAGCAGAGGAGGGGTTAATAAGAGGATGCTGGGTAATGTACAGCAGAGGAGGGGTTAATAAGAGGATGCTGGTAATGTGTAGCAGGGGAGGGGTTAATAAGAGGATGCTGGTAATGTTCGGCAGAGCAGGGGTTAATAGGAGGATGCTGGTAATGTACAGCAGGGGAGGGGTTAATAAGAGGATGCTGGTAATGTACAGCAGGAGAGGGGTTAAAGATGAGGATGCTGGGTAATGTACAGCAGAGGAGGGGTTAATAAGAGGATGCTGGTCATGTACAGCAGAGGAGGGGTTAATAAGAGGATGCTGGTAATGTACAGCAGGGGAGGGGTTAATAAGAGGATGCTGGTAATGTACAGCAGAGGAGGGGTTAATAAGAGGATGCTGGTAATGTCCGGCAGGGGAGGGGTTAATAAGAGGATGCTGGTAATGTACAGCAGAGCAGGGGTTAATAAGAGGATGCTGGTAATGTCCGGCAGGGGAGGGGTTAATAAGAGGATGCTGGTAATGTACAGCATAGCAGGGGTTAATAAGAGGATGCTGGTAATGTACAGCAGGGGAGGGGTTAATAAGAGGATGCTGGTAATGTACAGCAGGAGAGGGGTTAAAGATGAGGATGCTGGGTAATGTACAGCAGAGGAGGGGTTAATAAGAGGATGCTGGTAATGTGCAGCAGGGGAGGGGTTAATAAGAGGATGCTGGTAATGTCCGGCAGAGCAGGGGTTAATAAGAGGATGCTGGTAATGTACAGCAGGGGAGGGGTTAATAAGAGGATGCTGGTAATGTCCGGCAGAGCAGGGGTTAATAAGAGGATGCTGGTAATGTACAGCAGGGGAGGGGTTAATAGGAGGATGCTGGTAATGTACAGGAGGGGAGGGGTTAATAAGAGGATGCTGGTAATGTCCGGCAGAGCAGGGGTTAATAAGAGGATGCTGGTAATGTACAGCAGAGGAGGGGTTAATAAGAGGATGCTGGTAATGTCCGGCAGAGCAGGAGTTAATAAGAGGATGCTGGTAATGTACAGCAGGAGAAGGGTTAATAAGAGGATGCTGGAAATGTACAGCAGGGGAGGGGTTAATAAGAGGATGCTGGTAATGTACAGCAGGGGAGGGGTTAATAAGAGGATGCTGGTAATGTACAGCAGAAGAGGGGTTAATAAGAGGATGCTGGTAATGTCCGGCAGAGCAGGAGTTAATAAGAGGATGCTGGTAATGTGCAGCAGGGGAGGGGTTAATAAGAGGATACTGGTAATGTACAGCAGGAGAGGGGTTAAAGATGAGGATGCTGGGTAATGTACAGCAGGAGAGGGGTTAATAGGAGGATGCTGGTAATGTACAGCAGGAGAGGGGTTAATAGGAGGATGCTGGTAATCTCCGGCAGAGGAGGGGTTAATAAGAGGATGCTGGGTAATGTACAGCAGGAGAGGGGTTAATAGGAGGATGCTGGTAATGTACAGCAGGGGAGGGGTTAATAAGAGGATGATGGTAATGTCCGACAGAGCAGGGGTTAATAAGAGGATGCTGGTAATGTACAGCAGAGGAGGGGTTAATAAGAGGATGCTGGTAATGTCCGGCAGAGCAGGAGTTAATAAGAGGATGCTGGTAATGTACAGCAGGGGAGGGGTTAATAAGAGGATGCTGGAAATGTACAGCAGGGGAGGGGTTAATAAGAGGATGCTGGTAATGTACAGCAGGGAAGGGGTTAATAAGAGGATGCTGGTAATGTGCAGCAGGGGAGGGGTTAATAAGAGGATGCTGGTAATGTCCGGCAGAGCAGGAGTTAATAAGAGGATGCTGGTAATGTGCAGCAGGGGAGGGGTTAATAAGAGGATGCTGGAAATGTACAGCAGGAGAGGGGTTAAAGATGAGGATGCTGGGTAATGTACAGCAGAGGAGGGGTTAATAAGAGGATGCTGGTCATGTACAGCAGAGGAGGGGTTAATAAGAGGATGCTGGTAATGTACAGCAGGGGAGGGGTTAATAAGAGGATGCTGGTAATGTACAGCAGAGGAGGGGTTAATAAGAGGATGCTGGTAATGTCCGGCAGGGGAGGGGTTAATAAGAGGATTCTAGTAATGTACAGCAGAGCAGGGGTTAATAAGAGGATGCTGGGTAATGTACAGCAGAGGAGGGGTTAATAAGAGGATGCTGGTAATGTAGAGCAGGGGAGGGGTTAATAAGAAGATGCTGGTAATGTACAGCTGAGGAGGGGTTAATAAGAGGATGCTGGTAATGTACAGCAGAGGAGGGGTTAATAAGAGGATGCTGGTAATGTACAGCAGGAGAGGGGTTAATAAGAGGATGCTGGTAATGTACAGCAGAGGAGGGGTTAATAAGAGGATGTTGGTAATGTACAGCAGAGGAGGGGTTAATAAGAGGATGCTGGTAATGTACAGCAGGGGAGGGGTTAATAAGAGGATGCTGGTAATGTACAGCAGGGGAGGGGTTAATAAGAGGATGCTGGTAATGTACAGCAGAGAAGGGGTTAATAAGAGGATGCTGGTAATGTGCATCAGAGGAGGGGTTAATAAGAGGATGCTGGTAATGTGCATCAGAGGAGGGGTTAATAAGAGGATGCTGGTAATGTACAGCAGGGGAGGGGTTAATAGGAGGATGCTGGTAATGTACAGCAGGGGAGGGGTTAATAAGAGGATGCTGGTAATGTACAGCAGAGGAGGGGTTAATAAGAGGATGCTGGTAATGTCAGGCAGGGGAGGGGTTAATAAGAGGATGCTGGTAATGTACAGCAGAGCAGGGGTTAATAAGAGGATGCTGGTAATGTACAGCAGAGCAGGGGTTAATAAGAGGATGCTGGTAATGTACAGCAGAGGAGGGGTTAATAAGAGGATGCTGGGTAATGTACAGCAGAGGAGGGGTTAATAAGAGGATGCTGGTAATGTACAGCAGGGGAGGGGTTAATAAGGGGATGCTGGTAATGTACAGCAGAGGAGGGGTTAATAAGAGGATGCTGGGTAATGTACAGCAGGAGAGGGGTTAATAGGAGGATGCTGGGTAATGTACAGCAGGGGAGGTGTTAAGAGGATGATGGGTAATGTACAGCAGAGGAGTGGTTAATAAGAGGATGCTGGGTAATGTACAGCAGGAGAGGGGTTAATAGGAGGATGCTGGTAATGTACAGCAGTATAGGTGTTAATAGGAGGATGCTGGTAATCTCAGGCAGAGGAGGGGTTAACAAGAGGATGCTGGGTAATGTACAGCAGGAGAGGGGTTAATAGGAGGATGCTGGTAATGTACAGGAGGGGAGGGGTTAATAAGAGGATGCTGGTAATGTCTGGCAGAGCAGGGGTTAATAAGAGGATGCTGGTAATGTACAGCAGAGGAGGGGTTAATAAGAGGATGCTGGTAATGTCCGGCAGAGCAGGAGTTAATAAGAGAATGCTGGTAATGTACAGCAGGGGAGGGGTCAATAAGAGGATGCTGGTAATGTGCAGCAGGGGAGGGGTTAATAAGAGGATGCTGGTAATGTCCGGCAGAGCAGGGGTTAATAAGAGGATGCTGGTAATGTACAGCAGGGGAGGGGTTAATACGAGGATGCTGGTAATGTACAGCAGGAGAGGGGTTAAAGCTGAGGATGCTGGGTAATGTACAGCAGAGGAGGGGTTAATAAGAGGATGCTGGTCATGTGCAGCAGAGGAGGGGTTAATAAGAGGATGCTGGTAATGTACAGCAGGGGAGGGGTTAATAAGAGGATGCTGGTAATGTACAGCAGAGGAGGGGTTAATAAGAGGATGCTGGTAATGTCCGGCAGGGGAGGGGTTAATAAGAGGATGCTGGTAATGTACAGCAGAGCAGGGGTTAATAAGAGGATGCTGGTAATGTGCAGCAGAGGAGGGGTTAATAAGTGGATGCTGGTAATGTACGGCAGGGGAGGGGTTAATAAGAGGATGCTGAGTAATGTACAGCAGAGGAGGGGTTAATAAGAGGATGCTGGATAATGTACAGCAGAGGAGGGGTTAATAAGAGGATGCTGGTAATGTACAGCAGGGGAGGGGTTAATAAGGGGATGCTGGGTAATGTACAGCAGGGGAGAGGTTAATAAGAGGATGCTGGTAATGTACAGCAGGGGGGTTAATAAGAGGATGCTGGTAATGTACAGCTGGGGAGGGGTTAATAAGAGGATGCTGGTAATGTACAGCAGAGGAGGAGTTAATAAGAGGATGCTGGGTAATGTACAGCAGGAGAGGGGTTAATAGGAGGATGCTGGGTAATGTACAGCAGGGGAGGGGTTAAGAGGATGCTGGGTAATGTACAGCAGAGGAGGGGTTAATAAGAGGATGCTGGTAATGTGTAGCAGGGGAGGGGTTAATAAGAGGATGCTGGTAATGTTCGGCAGAGCAGGGGTTAATAGGAGGATGCTGGTAATGTACAGCAGGGGAGGGGTTAATAAGAGGATGCTGGTAATGTACAGCAGGAGAGGGGTTAAAGATGAGGATGCTGGGTAATGTACAGCAGAGGAGGGGTTAATAAGAGGATGCTGGTAATGTCCGGCAGGGGAGGGGTTAATAAGAGGATGCTGGTAATGTACAGCATAGCAGGGGTTAATAAGAGGATGCTGGTAACGTACAGCAGGGGAGGGGTTAATAAGAGGATGCTGGTAATGTACAGCAGGAGAGGGGTTAAAGATGAGGATGCTGGGTAATGTACAGCAGAGGAGGGGTTAATAAGAGGATGCTGGTAATGTGCAGCAGGGGAGGGGTTAATAAGAGGATGCTGGTAATGTCCGGCAGAGCAGGGGTTAATAAGAGGATGCTGGTAATGTACAGCAGGGGAGGGGTTAATAAGAGGATGCTGGTAATGTCCGGCAGAGCAGGGGTTAATAAGAGGATGCTGGTAATGTACAGCAGGGGAGGGGTTAATAGGAGGATGCTGGTAATGTACAGGAGGGGAGGGGTTAATAAGAGGATGCTGGTAATGTCCGGCAGAGCAGGGGTTAATAAGAGGATGCTGGTAATGTACAGCAGAGGAGGGGTTAATAAGAGGATGCTGGTAATGTCCGGCAGAGCAGGAGTTAATAAGAGGATGCTGGTAATGTACAGCAGGAGAAGGGTTAATAAGAGGATGCTGGAAATGTACAGCAGGGGAGGGGTTAATAAGAGGATGCTGGTAATGTACAGCAGGGGAGGGGTTAATAAGAGGATGCTGGTAATGTACAGCAGAAGAGGGGTTAATAAGAGGATGCTGGTAATGTCCGGCAGAGCAGGAGTTAATAAGAGGATGCTGGTAATGTGCAGCAGGGGAGGGGTTAATAAGAGGATGCTGGTAATGTACAGCAGGAGAGGGGTTAAAGATGAGGATGCTGGGTAATGTACAGCAGGAGAGGGGTTAATAGGAGGATGCTGGTAATGTACAGCAGGAGAGGGGTTAATAGGAGGATGCTGGTAATCTCCGGCAGAGGAGGGGTTAATAAGAGGATGCTGGGTAATGTACAGCAGGAGAGGGGTTAATAGGAGGATGCTGGTAATGTACAGCAGGGGAGGGGTTAATAAGAGGATGATGGTAATGTCCTACAGAGCAGGGGTTAATAAGAGGATGCTGGTAATGTACAGCAGAGGAGGGGTTAATAAGAGGATGCTGGTAATGTCCGGCAGAGCAGGAGTTAATAAGAGGATGCTGGTAATGTACAGCAGAGGAGGGGTTAATAAGAGGATGCTGGTAATGTCAGGCAGGGGAGGGGTTAATAAGAGGATGCTGGTAATGTACAGCAGAGCAGGGGTTAATAAGAGGATGCTGGTAATGTACAGCAGAGCAGGGGTTAATAAGAGGATGCTGGGTAATGTACAGCAGAGGAGGGGTTAATAAGAGGATGCTGGGTAATGTACAGCAGAGGAGGGGTTAATGAGAGGATGCTGGTAATGTACAGCAGGGGAGGGGTTAATAAGGGGATGCTGGTAATGTACAGCAGAGGAGGGGTTAATAAGAGGATGCTGGGTAATGTACAGCAGGAGAGGGGTTAATAGGAGGATGCTGGGTAATGTACAGCAGCGGATGGGTTAAGAGGATGATGGGTAATGTACAGCAGAGGAGTGGTTAAGAAGAGGATGCTGGGTAATGTACAGCAGGAGAGGGGTTAATAGGAGGATGCTGGTAATGTACAGCAGGATACGGGTTAATAGGAGGATGCTGGTAATCTCCGGCAGAGGAGGGGTTAACAAGAGGATGCTGGGTAATGTACAGCAGGAGAGGGGTTAATAGGAGGATGCTGGTAATGTACAGGAGGGGAGGGGTTAATAAGAGGATGCTGGTAATGTCCGGCAGAGCAGGGGTTAATAAGAGGATGCTGGTAATGTACAGCAGAGGAGGGGTTAATAAGAGGATGCTGGTAATGTCCGGCAGAGCAGGAGTTAATAAGAGGATGCTGGTAATGTACAGCAGGGGAGGGGTTAATAAGAGGATGCTGGAAATGTACAGCAGGGGAGGGGTTAATAAGAGGATGCTGGTAATGTACAGCAGGGAAGGGGTTAATAAGAGGATGCTGGTAATGTGCAGCAGGGGAGGGGTTAATAAGAGGATGCTGGTAATGTCCGGCAGAGCAGGAGTTAATAAGAGGATGCTGGTAATGTGCAGCAGGGGAGGGGTTAATAAGAGGATGCTGGTAATGTACAGCAGGAGAGGGGTTAAAGATGAGGATGCTGGGTAATGTACAGCAGAGGAGGGGTTAATAAGAGGATGCTGGTCATGTACAGCAGAGGAGGGGTTAATAAGAGGATGCTGGTAATGTACAGCAGGGGAGGGGTTAATAAGAGGATGCTGGTAATGTACAGCAGAGGAGGGGTTAATAAGAGGATGCTGGTAATGTCCGGCAGGGGAGGGGTTAATAAGAGGATTCTAGTAATGTACAGCAGAGCAGGGGTTAATAAGAGGATGCTGGGTAATGTACAGCAGAGGAGGGGTTAATAAGAGGATGCTGGTAATGTAGAGCAGGGGAGGGGTTAATAAGAAGATGCTGGTAATGTACAGCTGAGGAGGGGTTAATAAGAGGATGCTGGTAATGTACAGCAGAGGAGGGGTTAATAAGAGGATGCTGGTAATGTACAGCAGGAGAGGGGTTAATAAGAGGATGCTGGTAATGTACAGCAGAGGAGGGGTTAATAAGAGGATGTTGGTAATGTACAGCAGAGGAGGGGTTAATAAGAGGATGCTGGTAATTTACAGCAGGGGAGGGGTTAATAAGAGGATGCTGGTAATGTACAGCAGGGGAGGGGTTAATAAGAGGATGCTGGTAATGTACAGCAGAGAAGGGGTTAATAAGAGGATGCTGGTAATGTGCATCAGAGGAGGGGTTAATAAGAGGATGCTGGTAATGTGCATCAGAGGAGGGGTTAATAAGAGGATGCTGGTAATGTACAGCAGGGGAGGGGTTAATAGGAGGATGCTGGTAATGTACAGCAGGGGAGGGGTTAATAAGAGGATGCTGGTAATGTACAGCAGAGGAGGGGTTAATAAGAGGATGCTGGTAATGTCAGGCAGGGGAGGGGTTAATAAGAGGATGCTGGTAATGTACAGCAGAGCAGGGGTTAATAAGAGGATGCTGGTAATGTACAGCAGAGCAGGGGTTAATAAGAGGATGCTGGTAATGTACAGCAGAGGAGGGGTTAATAAGAGGATGCTGGGTAATGTACAGCAGAGGAGGGGTTAATAAGAGGATGCTGGTAATGTACAGCAGGGGAGGGGTTAATAAGGGGATGCTGGTAATGTACAGCAGAGGAGGGGTTAATAAGAGGATGCTGGGTAATGTACAGCAGGAGAGGGGTTAATAGGAGGATGCTGGGTAATGTACAGCAGGGGAGGTGTTAAGAGGATGATGGGTAATGTACAGCAGAGGAGTGGTTAATAAGAGGATGCTGGGTAATGTACAGCAGGAGAGGGGTTAATAGGAGGATGCTGGTAATGTACAGCAGTATAGGTGTTAATAGGAGGATGCTGGTAATCTCCGGCAGAGGAGGGGTTAACAAGAGGATGCTGGGTAATGTACAGCAGGAGAGGGGTTAATAGGAGGATGCTGGTAATGTACAGGAGGGGAGGGGTTAATAAGAGGATGCTGGTAATGTCTGGCAGAGCAGGGGTTAATAAGAGGATGCTGGTAATGTACAGCAGAGGAGGGGTTAATAAGAGGATGCTGGTAATGTCCGGCAGAGCAGGAGTTAATAAGAGGATGCTGGTAATGTACAGCAGGGGAGGGGTCAATAAGAGGATGCTGGTAATGTGCAGCAGGGGAGGGGTTAATAAGAGGATGCTGGTAATGTCCGGCAGAGCAGGAGTTAATAAGAGGATGCTGGTAATGTGCAGCAGGGGAGGGATTAATAAGAGGATGCTGGTAATGTACAGCAGGGGAGGGGTTAATAAGGATGCTGGTAATGTACAGCAGGAGAGGGGTTAAAGATGAGGATGCTGGGTAATGTACAGCAGAGGAGGGGTTAATAAGAGGATGCTGGTAATGTGCAGCAGGGGAGGGGTTAATAAGAGGATGCTGGTAATGTCCGGCAGAGCAGGGGTTAATAAGAGGATGCTGGTAATGTACAGCAGGGGAGGGGTTAATACGAGGATGCTGGTAATGTACAGCAGGAGAGGGGTTAAACCTGAGGATGCTGGGTAATGTACAGCAGAGGAGGGGTTAATAAGAGGATGCTGGTCATGTGCAGCAGAGGAGGGGTTAATAAGAGGATGCTGGTAATGTCCGGCAGAGCAGGAGTTAATAAGAGGATGCTGGTAATGTACAGCAGGGGAGGGGTTAATAAGAGGATGCTGGAAATGTACAGCAGGGGAGGGGTTAATAAGAGGATGCTGGTAATGTACAGCAGGGAAGGGGTTAATAAGAGGATGCTGGTAATGTGCAGCAGGGGAGGGGTTAATAAGAGGATGCTGGTAATGTCCGGCAGAGCAGGAGTTAATAAGAGGATGCTGGTAATGTGCAGCAGGGGAGGGGTTAATAAGAGGATGCTGGTAATGTACAGCAGGAGAGGGGTTAAAGATGAGGATGCTGGGTAATGTACAGCAGAGGAGGGGTTAATAAGAGGATGCTGGTCATGTACAGCAGAGGAGGGGTTAATAAGAGGATGCTGGTACTGTACAGCAGGGGAGGGGTTAATAAGAGGATGCTGGTAATGTACAGCAGAGGAGGGGTTAATAAGAGGATGCTGGTAATGTCCGGCAGGGGAGGGGTTAATAAGAGGATTCTAGTAATGTACAGCAGAGCAGGGGTTAATAAGAGGATGCTGGGTAATGTACAGCAGAGGAGGGGTTAATAAGAGGATGCTGGTAATGTAGAGCAGGGGAGGGGTTAATAAGAAGATGCTGGTAATGTACAGCTGAGGAGGGGTTAATAAGAGGATGCTGGTAATGTACAGCAGAGGAGGGGTTAATAAGAGGATGCTGGTAATGTACAGCAGGAGAGGGGTTAATAAGAGGATGCTGGTAATGTACAGCAGAGGAGGGGTTAATAAGAGGATGTTGGTAATGTACAGCAGAGGAGGGGTTAATAAGAGGATGCTGGTAATGTACAGCAGGGGAGGGGTTAATAAGAGGATGCTGGTAATGTACAGCAGGGGAGGGGTTAATAAGAGGATGCTGGTAATGTACAGCAGAGAAGGGGTTAATAAGAGGATGCTGGTAATGTGCATCAGAGGAGGGGTTAATAAGAGGATGCTGGTAATGTGCATCAGAGGAGGGGTTAATAAGAGGATGCTGGTAATGTACAGCAGGGGAGGGGTTAATAGGAGGATGCTGGTAATGTACAGCAGGGGAGGGGTTAATAAGAGGATGCTGGTAATGTACAGCAGAGGAGGGGTTAATAAGAGGATGCTGGTAATGTCAGGCAGGGGAGGGGTTAATAAGAGGATGCTGGTAATGTACAGCAGAGCAGGGGTTAATAAGAGGATGCTGGTAATGTACAGCAGAGCAGGGGTTAATAAGAGGATGCTGGTAATGTACAGCAGAGGAGGGGTTAATAAGAGGATGCTGGGTAATGTACAGCAGAGGAGGGGTTAATAAGAGGATGCTGGTAATGTACAGCAGGGGAGGGGTTAATAAGGGGATGCTGGTAATGTACAGCAGAGGAGGGGTTAATAAGAGGATGCTGGGTAATGTACAGCAGGAGAGGGGTTAATAGGAGGATGCTGGGTAATGTACAGCAGGGGAGGTGTTAAGAGGATGATGGGTAATGTACAGCAGAGGAGTGGTTAATAAGAGGATGCTGGGTAATGTACAGCAGGAGAGGGGTTAATAGGAGGATGCTGGTAATGTACAGCAGTATAGGTGTTAATAGGAGGATGCTGGTAATCTCAGGCAGAGGAGGGGTTAACAAGAGGATGCTGGGTAATGTACAGCAGGAGAGGGGTTAATAGGAGGATGCTGGTAATGTACAGGAGGGGAGGGGTTAATAAGAGGATGCTGGTAATGTCTGGCAGAGCAGGGGTTAATAAGAGGATGCTGGTAATGTACAGCAGAGGAGGGGTTAATAAGAGGATGCTGGTAATGTCCGGCAGAGCAGGAGTTAATAAGAGAATGCTGGTAATGTACAGCAGGGGAGGGGTCAATAAGAGGATGCTGGTAATGTGCAGCAGGGGAGGGGTTAATAAGAGGATGCTGGTAATGTCCGGCAGAGCAGGAGTTAATAAGAGGATGCTGGTAATGTGCAGCAGGGGAGGGATTAATAAGAGGATGCTGGTAATGTACAGCAGGGGAGGGGTTAATAAGGATGCTGGTAATGTACAGCAGGAGAGGGGTTAAAGATGAGGATGCTGGGTAATGTACAGCAGAGGAGGGGTTAATAAGAGGATGCTGGTAATGTGCAGCAGGGGAGGGGTTAATAAGAGGATGCTGGTAATGTCCGGCAGAGCAGGGGTTAATAAGAGGATGCTGGTAATGTACAGCAGGGGAGGGGTTAATACGAGGATGCTGGTAATGTACAGCAGGAGAGGGGTTAAAGCTGAGGATGCTGGGTAATGTACAGCAGAGGAGGGGTTAATAAGAGGATGCTGGTCATGTGCAGCAGAGGAGGGGTTAATAAGAGGATGCTGGTAATGTACAGCAGGGGAGGGGTTAATAAGAGGATGCTGGTAATGTACAGCAGAGGAGGGGTTAATAAGAGGATGCTGGTAATGTCCGGCAGGGGAGGGGTTAATAAGAGGATGCTGGTAATGTACAGCAGAGCAGGGGTTAATAAGAGGATGCTGGTAATGTGCAGCAGAGGAGGGGTTAATAAGTGGATGCTGGTAATGTACGGCAGGGGAGGGGTTAATAAGAGGATGCTGAGTAATGTACAGCAGAGGAGGGGTTAATAAGAGGATGCTGGGTAATGTACAGCAGAGGAGGGGTTAATAAGAGGATGCTGGTAATGTGTAGCAGGGGAGGGGTTAATAAGAGGATGCTGGTAATGTTCGGCAGAGCAGGGGTTAATAGGAGGATGCTGGTAATGTACAGCAGGGGAGGGGTTAATAAGAGGATGCTGGTAATGTACAGCAGGAGAGGGGTTAAAGATGAGGATGCTGGGTAATGTACAGCAGAGGAGGGGTTAATAAGAGGATGCTGGTCATGTACAGCAGAGGAGGGGTTAATAAGAGGATGCTGGTAATGTACAGCAGGGGAGGGGTTAATAAGAGGATGCTGGTAATGTACAGCAGAGGAGGGGTTAATAAGAGGATGCTGGTAATGTCCGGCAGGGGAGGGGTTAATAAGAGGATGCTGGTAATGTACAGCAGAGCAGGGGTTAATAAGAGGATGCTGGTAATGTCCGGCAGGGGAGGGGTTAATAAGAGGATGCTGGTAATGTACAGCATAGCAGGGGTTAATAAGAGGATGCTGGTAATGTACAGCAGGGGAGGGGTTAATAAGAGGATGCTGGTAATGTACAGCAGGAGAGGGGTTAAAGATGAGGATGCTGGGTAATGTACAGCAGAGGAGGGGTTAATAAGAGGATGCTGGTAATGTGCAGCAGGGGAGGGGTTAATAAGAGGATGCTGGTAATGTCCGGCAGAGCAGGGGTTAATAAGAGGATGCTGGTAATGTACAGCAGGGGAGGGGTTAATAAGAGGATGCTGGTAATGTCCGGCAGAGCAGGGGTTAATAAGAGGATGCTGGTAATGTACAGCAGGGGAGGGGTTAATAGGAGGATGCTGGTAATGTACAGGAGGGGAGGGGTTAATAAGAGGATGCTGGTAATGTCCGGCAGAGCAGGGGTTAATAAGAGGATGCTGGTAATGTACAGCAGAGGAGGGGTTAATAAGAGGATGCTGGTAATGTCCGGCAGAGCAGGAGTTAATAAGAGGATGCTGGTAATGTACAGCAGGAGAAGGGTTAATAAGAGGATGCTGGAAATGTACAGCAGGGGAGGGGTTAATAAGAGGATGCTGGTAATGTACAGCAGGGGAGGGGTTAATAAGAGGATGCTGGTAATGTACAGCAGAAGAGGGGTTAATAAGAGGATGCTGGTAATGTCCGGCAGAGCAGGAGTTAATAAGAGGATGCTGGTAATGTGCAGCAGGGGAGGGGTTAATAAGAGGATGCTGGTAATGTACAGCAGGAGAGGGGTTAAAGATGAGGATGCTGGGTAATGTACAGCAGGAGAGGGGTTAATAGGAGGATGCTGGTAATGTACAGCAGGAGAGGGGTTAATAGGAGGATGCTGGTAATCTCCGGCAGAGGAGGGGTTAATAAGAGGATGCTGGGTAATGTACAGCAGGAGAGGGGTTAATAGGAGGATGCTGGTAATGTACAGCAGGGGAGGGGTTAATAAGAGGATGATGGTAATGTCCGACAGAGCAGGGGTTAATAAGAGGATGCTGGTAATGTACAGCAGAGGAGGGGTTAATAAGAGGATGCTGGTAATGTCCGGCAGAGCAGGAGTTAATAAGAGGATGCTGGTAATGTACAGCAGGGGAGGGGTTAATAAGAGGATGCTGGAAATGTACAGCAGGGGAGGGGTTAATAAGAGGATGCTGGTAATGTACAGCAGGGAAGGGGTTAATAAGAGGATGCTGGTAATGTGCAGCAGGGGAGGGGTTAATAAGAGGATGCTGGTAATGTCCGGCAGAGCAGGAGTTAATAAGAGGATGCTGGTAATGTGCAGCAGGGGAGGGGTTAATAAGAGGATGCTGGAAATGTACAGCAGGAGAGGGGTTAAAGATGAGGATGCTGGGTAATGTACAGCAGAGGAGGGGTTAATAAGAGGATGCTGGTCATGTACAGCAGAGGAGGGGTTAATAAGAGGATGCTGGTAATGTACAGCAGGGGAGGGGTTAATAAGAGGATGCTGGTAATGTACAGCAGAGGAGGGGTTAATAAGAGGATGCTGGTAATGTCCGGCAGGGGAGGGGTTAATAAGAGGATTCTAGTAATGTACAGCAGAGCAGGGGTTAATAAGAGGATGCTGGGTAATGTACAGCAGAGGAGGGGTTAATAAGAGGATGCTGGTAATGTAGAGCAGGGGAGGGGTTAATAAGAAGATGCTGGTAATGTACAGCTGAGGAGGGGTTAATAAGAGGATGCTGGTAATGTACAGCAGAGGAGGGGTTAATAAGAGGATGCTGGTAATGTACAGCAGGAGAGGGGTTAATAAGAGGATGCTGGTAATGTACAGCAGAGGAGGGGTTAATAAGAGGATGTTGGTAATGTACAGCAGAGGAGGGGTTAATAAGAGGATGCTGGTAATGTACAGCAGGGGAGGGGTTAATAAGAGGATGCTGGTAATGTACAGCAGGGGAGGGGTTAATAAGAGGATGCTGGTAATGTACAGCAGAGAAGGGGTTAATAAGAGGATGCTGGTAATGTGCATCAGAGGAGGGGTTAATAAGAGGATGCTGGTAATGTGCATCAGAGGAGGGGTTAATAAGAGGATGCTGGTAATGTACAGCAGGGGAGGGGTTAATAGGAGGATGCTGGTAATGTACAGCAGGGGAGGGGTTAATAAGAGGATGCTGGTAATGTACAGCAGAGGAGGGGTTAATAAGAGGATGCTGGTAATGTCAGGCAGGGGAGGGGTTAATAAGAGGATGCTGGTAATGTACAGCAGAGCAGGGGTTAATAAGAGGATGCTGGTAATGTACAGCAGAGCAGGGGTTAATAAGAGGATGCTGGTAATGTACAGCAGAGGAGGGGTTAATAAGAGGATGCTGGGTAATGTACAGCAGAGGAGGGGTTAATAAGAGGATGCTGGTAATGTACAGCAGGGGAGGGGTTAATAAGGGGATGCTGGTAATGTACAGCAGAGGAGGGGTTAATAAGAGGATGCTGGGTAATGTACAGCAGGAGAGGGGTTAATAGGAGGATGCTGGGTAATGTACAGCAGGGGAGGTGTTAAGAGGATGATGGGTAATGTACAGCAGAGGAGTGGTTAATAAGAGGATGCTGGGTAATGTACAGCAGGAGAGGGGTTAATAGGAGGATGCTGGTAATGTACAGCAGTATAGGTGTTAATAGGAGGATGCTGGTAATCTCAGGCAGAGGAGGGGTTAACAAGAGGATGCTGGGTAATGTACAGCAGGAGAGGGGTTAATAGGAGGATGCTGGTAATGTACAGGAGGGGAGGGGTTAATAAGAGGATGCTGGTAATGTCTGGCAGAGCAGGGGTTAATAAGAGGATGCTGGTAATGTACAGCAGAGGAGGGGTTAATAAGAGGATGCTGGTAATGTCCGGCAGAGCAGGAGTTAATAAGAGAATGCTGGTAATGTACAGCAGGGGAGGGGTCAATAAGAGGATGCTGGTAATGTGCAGCAGGGGAGGGGTTAATAAGAGGATGCTGGTAATGTCCGGCAGAGCAGGGGTTAATAAGAGGATGCTGGTAATGTACAGCAGGGGAGGGGTTAATACGAGGATGCTGGTAATGTACAGCAGGAGAGGGGTTAAAGCTGAGGATGCTGGGTAATGTACAGCAGAGGAGGGGTTAATAAGAGGATGCTGGTCATGTGCAGCAGAGGAGGGGTTAATAAGAGGATGCTGGTAATGTACAGCAGGGGAGGGGTTAATAAGAGGATGCTGGTAATGTACAGCAGAGGAGGGGTTAATAAGAGGATGCTGGTAATGTCCGGCAGGGGAGGGGTTAATAAGAGGATGCTGGTAATGTACAGCAGAGCAGGGGTTAATAAGAGGATGCTGGTAATGTGCAGCAGAGGAGGGGTTAATAAGTGGATGCTGGTAATGTACGGCAGGGGAGGGGTTAATAAGAGGATGCTGAGTAATGTACAGCAGAGGAGGGGTTAATAAGAGGATGCTGGATAATGTACAGCAGAGGAGGGGTTAATAAGAGGATGCTGGTAATGTACAGCAGGGGAGGGGTTAATAAGGGGATGCTGGGTAATGTACAGCAGGGGAGAGGTTAATAAGAGGATGCTGGTAATGTACAGCAGGGGGGTTAATAAGAGGATGCTGGTAATGTACAGCTGGGGAGGGGTTAATAAGAGGATGCTGGTAATGTACAGCAGAGGAGGAGTTAATAAGAGGATGCTGGGTAATGTACAGCAGGAGAGGGGTTAATAGGAGGATGCTGGGTAATGTACAGCAGGGGAGGGGTTAAGAGGATGCTGGGTAATGTACAGCAGAGGAAGGGTTAATAAGAGGATGCTGGTAATGTGTAGCAGGGGAGGGGTTAATAAGAGGATGCTGGTAATGTTCGGCAGAGCAGGGGTTAATAGGAGGATGCTGGTAATGTACAGCAGGGGAGGGGTTAATAAGAGGATGCTGGTAATGTACAGCAGGAGAGGGGTTAAAGATGAGGATGCTGGGTAATGTACAGCAGAGGAGGGGTTAATAAGAGGATGCTGGTCATGTACAGCACAGGAGGGGTTAATAAGAGGATGCTGGTAATGTACAGCAGGGGAGGGGTTAATAAGAGGATGCTGGTAATGTACAGCAGAGGAGGGGTTAATAAGAGGATGCTGGTAATGTCCGGCAGGGGAGGGGTTAATAAGAGGATGCTGGTAATGTACAGCAGAGCAGGGGTTAATAAGAGGATGCTGGTAATGTCCGGCAGGGGAGGGGTTAATAAGAGGATGCTGGTAATGTACAGCATAGCAGGGGTTAATAAGAGGATGCTGGTAATGTACAGCAGGGGAGGGGTTAATAAGAGGATGCTGGTAATGTACAGCAGGAGAGGGGTTAAAGATGAGGATGCTGGGTAATGTACAGCAGAGGAGGGGTTAATAAGAGGATGCTGGTAATGTGCAGCAGGGGAGGGGTTAATAAGAGGATGCTGGTAATGTCCGGCAGAGCAGGGGTTAATAAGAGGATGCTGGTAATGTACAGCAGGGGAGGGGTTAATAAGAGGATGCTGGTAATGTCCGGCAGAGCAGGGGTTAATAAGAGGATGCTGGTAATGTACAGCAGGGGAGGGGTTAATAGGAGGATGCTGGTAATGTACAGGAGGGGAGGGGTTAATAAGAGGATGCTGGTAATGTCCGGCAGAGCAGGGGTTAATAAGAGGATGCTGGTAATGTACAGCAGAGGAGGGGTTAATAAGAGGATGCTGGTAATGTCCGGCAGAGCAGGAGTTAATAAGAGGATGCTGGTAATGTACAGCAGGAGAAGGGTTAATAAGAGGATGCTGGAAATGTACAGCAGGGGAGGGGTTAATAAGAGGATGCTGGTAATGTACAGCAGGGGAGGGGTTAATAAGAGGATGCTGGTAATGTACAGCAGAAGAGGGGTTAATAAGAGGATGCTGGTAATGTCCGGCAGAGCAGGAGTTAATAAGAGGATGCTGGTAATGTGCAGCAGGGGAGGGGTTAATAAGAGGATGCTGGTAATGTACAGCAGGAGAGGGGTTAAAGATGAGGATGCTGGGTAATGTACAGCAGGAGAGGGGTTAATAGGAGGATGCTGGTAATGTACAGCAGGAGAGGGGTTAATAGGAGGATGCTGGTAATCTCCGGCAGAGGAGGGGTTAATAAGAGGATGCTGGGTAATGTACAGCAGGAGAGGGGTTAATAGGAGGATGCTGGTAATGTACAGCAGGGGAGGGGTTAATAAGAGGATGATGGTAATGTCCGACAGAGCAGGGGTTAATAAGAGGATGCTGGTAATGTACAGCAGAGGAGGGGTTAATAAGAGGATGCTGGTAATGTCCGGCAGAGCAGGAGTTAATAAGAGGATGCTGGTAATGTACAGCAGGGGAGGGGTTAATAAGAGGATGCTGGAAATGTACAGCAGGGGAGGGGTTAATAAGAGGATGCTGGTAATGTACAGCAGGGAAGGGGTTAATAAGAGGATGCTGGTAATGTGCAGCAGGGGAGGGGTTAATAAGAGGATGCTGGTAATGTCCGGCAGAGCAGGAGTTAATAAGAGGATGCTGGTAATGTGCAGCAGGGGAGGGGTTAATAAGAGGATGCTGGTAATGTACAGCAGGAGAGGGGTTAAAGATGAGGATGCTGGGTAATGTACAGCAGAGGAGGGGTTAATAAGAGGATGCTGGTCATGTACAGCAGAGGAGGGGTTAATAAGAGGATGCTGGTACTGTACAGCAGGGGAGGGGTTAATAAGAGGATGCTGGTAATGTACAGCAGAGGAGGGGTTAATAAGAGGATGCTGGTAATGTCCGGCAGGGGAGGGGTTAATAAGAGGATTCTAGTAATGTACAGCAGAGCAGGGGTTAATAAGAGGATGCTGGGTAATGTACAGCAGAGGAGGGGTTAATAAGAGGATGCTGGTAATGTAGAGCAGGGGAGGGGTTAATAAGAAGATGCTGGTAATGTACAGCTGAGGAGTGGTTAATAAGAGGATGCTGGTAATGTACAGCAGAGGAGGGGTTAATAAGAGGATGCTGGTAATGTACAGCAGGAGAGGGGTTAATAAGAGGATGCTGGTAATGTACAGCAGAGGAGGGGTTAATAAGAGGATGTTGGTAATGTACAGCAGAGGAGGGGTTAATAAGAGGATGCTGGTAATGTACAGCAGGGGAGGGGTTAATAAGAGGATGCTGGTAATGTACAGCAGGGGAGGGGTTAATAAGAGGATGCTGGTAATGTACAGCAGAGAAGGGGTTAATAAGAGGATGCTGGTAATGTGCATCAGAGGAGGGGTTAATAAGAGGATGCTGGTAATGTGCATCAGAGGAGGGGTTAATAAGAGGATGCTGGTAATGTACAGCAGGGGAGGGGTTAATAGGAGGATGCTGGTAATGTACAGCAGGGGAGGGGTTAATAAGAGGATGCTGGTAATGTACAGCAGAGGAGGGGTTAATAAGAGGATGCTGGTAATGTCAGGCAGGGGAGGGGTTAATAAGAGGATGCTGGTAATGTACAGCAGAGCAGGGGTTAATAAGAGGATGCTGGTAATGTACAGCAGAGCAGGGGTTAATAAGAGGATGCTGGTAATGTACAGCAGAGGAGGGGTTAATAAGAGGATGCTGGGTAATGTACAGCAGAGGAAGGGTTAATAAGAGGATGCTGGTAATGTACAGCAGGGGAGGGGTTAATAAGGGGATGCTGGTAATGTACAGCAGAGGAGGGGTTAATAAGAGGATGCTGGGTAATGTACAGCAGGAGAGGGGTTAATAGGAGGATGCTGGGTAATGTACAGCAGGGGAGGTGTTAAGAGGATGATGGGTAATGTACAGCAGAGGAGTGGTTAATAAGAGGATGCTGGGTAATGTACAGCAGGAGAGGGGTTAATAGGAGGATGCTGGTAATGTACAGCAGTATAGGTGTTAATAGGAGGATGCTGGTAATCTCCGGCAGAGGAGGGGTTAACAAGAGGATGCTGGGTAATGTACAGCAGGAGAGGGGTTAATAGGAGGATGCTGGTAATGTACAGGAGGGGAGGGGTTAATAAGAGGATGCTGGTAATGTCTGGCAGAGCAGGGGCTAATAAGAGGATGCTGGTAATGTACAGCAGAGGAGGGGTTAATAAGAGGATGCTGGTAATGTCCGGCAGAGCAGGAGTTAATAAGAGGATGCTGGTAATGTACAGCAGGGGAGGGGTCAATAAGAGGATGCTGGTAATGTGCAGCAGGGGAGGGGTTAATAAGAGGATGCTGGTAATGTCCGGCAGAGCAGGAGTTAATAAGAGGATGCTGGTAATGTGCAGCAGGGGAGGGATTAATAAGAGGATGCTGGTAATGTACAGCAGGGGAGGGGTTAATAAGGATGCTGGTAATGTACAGCAGGAGAGGGGTTAAAGATGAGGATGCTGGGTAATGTACAGCAGAGGAGGGGTTAATAAGAGGATGCTGGTAATGTGCAGCAGGGGAGGGGTTAATAAGAGGATGCTGGTAATGTCCGGCAGAGCAGGGGTTAATAAGAGGATGCTGGTAATGTACAGCAGGGGAGGGGTTAATACGAGGATGCTGGTAATGTACAGCAGGAGAGGGGTTAAACCTGAGGATGCTGGGTAATGTACAGCAGAGGAGGGGTTAATAAGAGGATGCTGGTCATGTGCAGCAGAGGAGGGGTTAATAAGAGGATGCTGGTAATGTACAGCAGGGGAGGGGTTAATAAGAGGATGCTGGTAATGTACAGCAGAGGAGGGGTTAATAAGAGGATGCTGGTAATGTCCGGCAGGGGAGGGGTTAATAAGAGGATGCTGGTAATGTACAGCAGAGCAGGGGTTAATAAGAGGATGCTGGTAATGTGCAGCAGAGGAGGGGTTAATAAGTGGATGCTGGTAATGTACGGCAGGGGAGGGGTTAATAAGAGGATGCTGAGTAATGTACAGCAGAGGAGGGGTTAATAAGAGGATGCTGGATAATGTACAGCAGAGGAGGGGTTAATAAGAGGATGCTGGTAATGTACAGCAGGGGAGGGGTTAATAAGGGGATGCTGGGTAATGTACAGCAGGGGAGGGGTTAATAAGAGGATGCTGGTAATGTACAGCAGGGGGGTTAATAAGAGGATGCTGGTAATGTACAGCTGGGGAGGGGTTAATAAGAGGATGCTGGTAATGTACAGCAGAGGAGGAGTTAATAAGAGGATGCTGGGTAATGTACAGCAGGAGAGGGGTTAATAGGAGGATGCTGGGTAATGTACAGCAGGGGAGGGGTTAAGAGGATGCTGGGTAATGTACAGCAGAGGAGGGGTTAATAAGAGGATGCTGGTAATGTGTAGCAGGGGAGGGGTTAATAAGAGGATGCTGGTAATGTTCGGCAGAGCAGGGGTTAATAGGAGGATGCTGGTAATGTACAGCAGGGGAGGGGTTAATAAGAGGATGCTGGTAATGTACAGCAGGAGAGGGGTTAAAGATGAGGATGCTGGGTAATGTACAGCAGAGGAGGGGTTAATAAGAGGATGCTGGTCATGTACAGCAGAGGAGGGGTTAATAAGAGGATGCTGGTAATGTACAGCAGGGGAGGGGTTAATAAGAGGATGCTGGTAATGTACAGCAGAGGAGGGGTTAATAAGAGGATGCTGGTAATGTCCGGCAGGGGAGGGGTTAATAAGAGGATGCTGGTAATGTACAGCAGAGCAGGGGTTAATAAGAGGATGCTGGTAATGTCCGGCAGGGGAGGGGTTAATAAGAGGATGCTGGTAATGTACAGCATAGCAGGGGTTAATAAGAGGATGCTGGTAACGTACAGCAGGGGAGGGGTTAATAAGAGGATGCTGGTAATGTACAGCAGGAGAGGGGTTAAAGATGAGGATGCTGGGTAATGTACAGCAGAGGAGGGGTTAATAAGAGGATGCTGGTAATGTGCAGCAGGGGAGGGGTTAATAAGAGGATGCTGGTAATGTCCGGCAGAGCAGGGGTTAATAAGAGGATGCTGGTAATGTACAGCAGGGGAGGGGTTAATAAGAGGATGCTGGTAATGTCCGGCAGAGCAGGGGTTAATAAGAGGATGCTGGTAATGTACAGCAGGGGAGGGGTTAATAGGAGGATGCTGGTAATGTACAGGAGGGGAGGGGTTAATAAGAGGATGCTGGTAATGTCCGGCAGAGCAGGGGTTAATAAGAGGATGCTGGTAATGTACAGCAGAGGAGGGGTTAATAAGAGGATGCTGGTAATGTCCGGCAGAGCAGGAGTTAATAAGAGGATGCTGGTAATGTACAGCAGGAGAAGGGTTAATAAGAGGATGCTGGAAATGTACAGCAGGGGAGGGGTTAATAAGAGGATGCTGGTAATGTACAGCAGGGGAGGGGTTAATAAGAGGATGCTGGTAATGTACAGCAGAAGAGGGGTTAATAAGAGGATGCTGGTAATGTCCGGCAGAGCAGGAGTTAATAAGAGGATGCTGGTAATGTGCAGCAGGGGAGGGGTTAATAAGAGGATGCTGGTAATGTACAGCAGGAGAGGGGTTAAAGATGAGGATGCTGGGTAATGTACAGCAGGAGAGGGGTTAATAGGAGGATGCTGGTAATGTACAGCAGGAGAGGGGTTAATAGGAGGATGCTGGTAATCTCCGGCAGAGGAGGGGTTAATAAGAGGATGCTGGGTAATGTACAGCAGGAGAGGGGTTAATAGGAGGATGCTGGTAATGTACAGCAGGGGAGGGGTTAATAAGAGGATGATGGTAATGTCCGACAGAGCAGGGGTTAATAAGAGGATGCTGGTAATGTACAGCAGAGGAGGGGTTAATAAGAGGATGCTGGTAATGTCCGGCAGAGCAGGAGTTAATAAGAGGATGCTGGTAATGTACAGCAGAGGAGGGGTTAATAAGAGGATGCTGGTAATGTCAGGCAGGGGAGGGGTTAATAAGAGGATGCTGGTAATGTACAGCAGAGCAGGGGTTAATAAGAGGATGCTGGTAATGTACAGCAGAGCAGGGGTTAATAAGAGGATGCTGGGTAATGTACAGCAGAGGAGGGGTTAATAAGAGGATGCTGGGTAATGTACAGCAGAGGAGGGGTTAATGAGAGGATGCTGGTAATGTACAGCAGGGGAGGGGTTAATAAGGGGATGCTGGTAATGTACAGCAGAGGAGGGGTTAATAAGAGGATGCTGGGTAATGTACAGCAGGAGAGGGGTTAATAGGAGGATGCTGGGTAATGTACAGCAGCGGATGGGTTAAGAGGATGATGGGTAATGTACAGCAGAGGAGTGGTTAAGAAGAGGATGCTGGGTAATGTACAGCAGGAGAGGGGTTAATAGGAGGATGCTGGTAATGTACAGCAGGATACGGGTTAATAGGAGGATGCTGGTAATCTCCGGCAGAGGAGGGGTTAACAAGAGGATGCTGGGTAATGTACAGCAGGAGAGGGGTTAATAGGAGGATGCTGGTAATGTACAGGAGGGGAGGGGTTAATAAGAGGATGCTGGTAATGTCCGGCAGAGCAGGGGTTAATAAGAGGATGCTGGTAATGTACAGCAGAGGAGGGGTTAATAAGAGGATGCTGGTAATGTCCGGCAGAGCAGGAGTTAATAAGAGGATGCTGGTAATGTACAGCAGGGGAGGGGTTAATAAGAGGATGCTGGAAATGTACAGCAGGGGAGGGGTTAATAAGAGGATGCTGGTAATGTACAGCAGGGAAGGGGTTAATAAGAGGATGCTGGTAATGTGCAGCAGGGGAGGGGTTAATAAGAGGATGCTGGTAATGTCCGGCAGAGCAGGAGTTAATAAGAGGATGCTGGTAATGTGCAGCAGGGGAGGGGTTAATAAGAGGATGCTGGTAATGTACAGCAGGAGAGGGGTTAAAGATGAGGATGCTGGGTAATGTACAGCAGAGGAGGGGTTAATAAGAGGATGCTGGTCATGTACAGCAGAGGAGGGGTTAATAAGAGGATGCTGGTAATGTACAGCAGGGGAGGGGTTAATAAGAGGATGCTGGTAATGTACAGCAGAGGAGGGGTTAATAAGAGGATGCTGGTAATGTCCGGCAGGGGAGGGGTTAATAAGAGGATTCTAGTAATGTACAGCAGAGCAGGGGTTAATAAGAGGATGCTGGGTAATGTACAGCAGAGGAGGGGTTAATAAGAGGATGCTGGTAATGTAGAGCAGGGGAGGGGTTAATAAGAAGATGCTGGTAATGTACAGCTGAGGAGGGGTTAATAAGAGGATGCTGGTAATGTACAGCAGAGGAGGGGTTAATAAGAGGATGCTGGTAATGTACAGCAGGAGAGGGGTTAATAAGAGGATGCTGGTAATGTACAGCAGAGGAGGGGTTAATAAGAGGATGTTGGTAATGTACAGCAGAGGAGGGGTTAATAAGAGGATGCTGGTAATTTACAGCAGGGGAGGGGTTAATAAGAGGATGCTGGTAATGTACAGCAGGGGAGGGGTTAATAAGAGGATGCTGGTAATGTACAGCAGAGAAGGGGTTAATAAGAGGATGCTGGTAATGTGCATCAGAGGAGGGGTTAATAAGAGGATGCTGGTAATGTGCATCAGAGGAGGGGTTAATAAGAGGATGCTGGTAATGTACAGCAGGGGAGGGGTTAATAGGAGGATGCTGGTAATGTACAGCAGGGGAGGGGTTAATAAGAGGATGCTGGTAATGTACAGCAGAGGAGGGGTTAATAAGAGGATGCTGGTAATGTCAGGCAGGGGAGGGGTTAATAAGAGGATGCTGGTAATGTACAGCAGAGCAGGGGTTAATAAGAGGATGCTGGTAATGTACAGCAGAGCAGGGGTTAATAAGAGGATGCTGGTAATGTACAGCAGAGGAGGGGTTAATAAGAGGATGCTGGGTAATGTACAGCAGAGGAGGGGTTAATAAGAGGATGCTGGTAATGTACAGCAGGGGAGGGGTTAATAAGGGGATGCTGGTAATGTACAGCAGAGGAGGGGTTAATAAGAGGATGCTGGGTAATGTACAGCAGGAGAGGGGTTAATAGGAGGATGCTGGGTAATGTACAGCAGGGGAGGTGTTAAGAGGATGATGGGTAATGTACAGCAGAGGAGTGGTTAATAAGAGGATGCTGGGTAATGTACAGCAGGAGAGGGGTTAATAGGAGGATGCTGGTAATGTACAGCAGTATAGGTGTTAATAGGAGGATGCTGGTAATCTCCGGCAGAGGAGGGGTTAACAAGAGGATGCTGGGTAATGTACAGCAGGAGAGGGGTTAATAGGAGGATGCTGGTAATGTACAGGAGGGGAGGGGTTAATAAGAGGATGCTGGTAATGTCTGGCAGAGCAGGGGTTAATAAGAGGATGCTGGTAATGTACAGCAGAGGAGGGGTTAATAAGAGGATGCTGGTAATGTCCGGCAGAGCAGGAGTTAATAAGAGGATGCTGGTAATGTACAGCAGGGGAGGGGTCAATAAGAGGATGCTGGTAATGTGCAGCAGGGGAGGGGTTAATAAGAGGATGCTGGTAATGTCCGGCAGAGCAGGAGTTAATAAGAGGATGCTGGTAATGTGCAGCAGGGGAGGGATTAATAAGAGGATGCTGGTAATGTACAGCAGGGGAGGGGTTAATAAGGATGCTGGTAATGTACAGCAGGAGAGGGGTTAAAGATGAGGATGCTGGGTAATGTACAGCAGAGGAGGGGTTAATAAGAGGATGCTGGTAATGTGCAGCAGGGGAGGGGTTAATAAGAGGATGCTGGTAATGTCCGGCAGAGCAGGGGTTAATAAGAGGATGCTGGTAATGTACAGCAGGGGAGGGGTTAATACGAGGATGCTGGTAATGTACAGCAGGAGAGGGGTTAAACCTGAGGATGCTGGGTAATGTACAGCAGAGGAGGGGTTAATAAGAGGATGCTGGTCATGTGCAGCAGAGGAGGGGTTAATAAGAGGATGCTGGTAATGTCCGGCAGAGCAGGAGTTAATAAGAGGATGCTGGTAATGTACAGCAGGGGAGGGGTTAATAAGAGGATGCTGGAAATGTACAGCAGGGGAGGGGTTAATAAGAGGATGCTGGTAATGTACAGCAGGGAAGGGGTTAATAAGAGGATGCTGGTAATGTGCAGCAGGGGAGGGGTTAATAAGAGGATGCTGGTAATGTCCGGCAGAGCAGGAGTTAATAAGAGGATGCTGGTAATGTGCAGCAGGGGAGGGGTTAATAAGAGGATGCTGGTAATGTACAGCAGGAGAGGGGTTAAAGATGAGGATGCTGGGTAATGTACAGCAGAGGAGGGGTTAATAAGAGGATGCTGGTCATGTACAGCAGAGGAGGGGTTAATAAGAGGATGCTGGTACTGTACAGCAGGGGAGGGGTTAATAAGAGGATGCTGGTAATGTACAGCAGAGGAGGGGTTAATAAGAGGATGCTGGTAATGTCCGGCAGGGGAGGGGTTAATAAGAGGATTCTAGTAATGTACAGCAGAGCAGGGGTTAATAAGAGGATGCTGGGTAATGTACAGCAGAGGAGGGGTTAATAAGAGGATGCTGGTAATGTGGAGCAGGGGAGGGGTTAATAAGAAGATGCTGGTAATGTACAGCTGAGGAGGGGTTAATAAGAGGATGCTGGTAATGTACAGCAGAGGAGGGGTTAATAAGAGGATGCTGGTAATGTACAGCAGGAGAGGGGTTAATAAGAGGATGCTGGTAATGTACAGCAGAGGAGGGGTTAATAAGAGGATGTTGGTAATGTACAGCAGAGGAGGGGTTAATAAGAGGATGCTGGTAATGTACAGCAGGGGAGGGGTTAATAAGAGGATGCTGGTAATGTACAGCAGGGGAGGGGTTAATAAGAGGATGCTGGTAATGTACAGCAGAGAAGGGGTTAATAAGAGGATGCTGGTAATGTGCATCAGAGGAGGGGTTAATAAGAGGATGCTGGTAATGTGCATCAGAGGAGGGGTTAATAAGAGGATGCTGGTAATGTACAGCAGGGGAGGGGTTAATAGGAGGATGCTGGTAATGTACAGCAGGGGAGGGGTTAATAAGAGGATGCTGGTAATGTACAGCAGAGGAGGGGTTAATAAGAGGATGCTGGTAATGTCAGGCAGGGGAGGGGTTAATAAGAGGATGCTGGTAATGTACAGCAGAGCAGGGGTTAATAAGAGGATGCTGGTAATGTACAGCAGAGCAGGGGTTAATAAGAGGATGCTGGTAATGTACAGCAGAGGAGGGGTTAATAAGAGGATGCTGGGTAATGTACAGCAGAGGAGGGGTTAATAAGAGGATGCTGGTAATGTACAGCAGGGGAGGGGTTAATAAGGGGATGCTGGTAATGTACAGCAGAGGAGGGGTTAATAAGAGGATGCTGGGTAATGTACAGCAGGAGAGGGGTTAATAGGAGGATGCTGGGTAATGTACAGCAGGGGAGGTGTTAAGAGGATGATGGGTAATGTACAGCAGAGGAGTGGTTAATAAGAGGATGCTGGGTAATGTACAGCAGGAGAGGGGTTAATAGGAGGATGCTGGTAATGTACAGCAGTATAGGTGTTAATAGGAGGATGCTGGTAATCTCCGGCAGAGGAGGGGTTAACAAGAGGATGCTGGGTAATGTACAGCAGGAGAGGGGTTAATAGGAGGATGCTGGTAATGTACAGGAGGGGAGGGGTTAATAAGAGGATGCTGGTAATGTCTGGCAGAGCAGGGGTTAATAAGAGGATGCTGGTAATGTACAGCAGAGGAGGGGTTAATAAGAGGATGCTGGTAATGTCCGGCAGAGCAGGAGTTAATAAGAGGATGCTGGTAATGTACAGCAGGGGAGGGGTCAATAAGAGGATGCTGGTAATGTGCAGCAGGGGAGGGGTTAATAAGAGGATGCTGGTAATGTCCGGCAGAGCAGGAGTTAATAAGAGGATGCTGGTAATGTGCAGCAGGGGAGGGATTAATAAGAGGATGCTGGTAATGTACAGCAGGGGAGGGGATAATAAGGATGCTGGTAATGTACAGCAGGAGAGGGGTTAAAGATGAGGATGCTGGGTAATGTACAGCAGAGGAGGGGTTAATAAGAGGATGCTGGTAATGTGCAGCAGGGGAGGGGTTAATAAGAGGATGCTGGTAATGTCCGGCAGAGCAGGGGTTAATAAGAGGATGCTGGTAATGTACAGCAGGGGAGGGGTTAATACGAGGATGCTGGTAATGTACAGCAGGAGAGGGGTTAAACCTGAGGATGCTGGGTAATGTACAGCAGAGGAGGGGTTAATAAGAGGATGCTGGTCATGTGCAGCAGAGGAGGGGTTAATAAGAGGATGCTGGTAATGTCCGGCAGAGCAGGAGTTAATAAGAGGATGCTGGTAATGTACAGCAGGGGAGGGGTTAATAAGAGGATGCTGGAAATGTACAGCAGGGGAGGGGTTAATAAGAGGATGCTGGTAATGTACAGCAGGGAAGGGGTTAATAAGAGGATGCTGGTAATGTGCAGCAGGGGAGGGGTTAATAAGAGGATGCTGGTAATGTCCGGCAGAGCAGGAGTTAATAAGAGGATGCTGGTAATGTGCAGCAGGGGAGGGGTTAATAAGAGGATGCTGGTAATGTACAGCAGGAGAGGGGTTAAAGATGAGGATGCTGGGTAATGTACAGCAGAGGAGGGGTTAATAAGAGGATGCTGGTCATGTACAGCAGAGGAGGGGTTAATAAGAGGATGCTGGTACTGTACAGCAGGGGAGGGGTTAATAAGAGGATGCTGGTAATGTACAGCAGAGGAGGGGTTAATAAGAGGATGCTGGTAATGTCCGGCAGGGGAGGGGTTAATAAGAGGATTCTAGTAATGTACAGCAGAGCAGGGGTTAATAAGAGGATGCTGGGTAATGTACAGCAGAGGAGGGGTTAATAAGAGGATGCTGGTAATGTAGAGCAGGGGAGGGGTTAATAAGAAGATGCTGGTAATGTACAGCTGAGGAGGGGTTAATAAGAGAATGCTGGTAATGTACAGCAGAGGAGGGGTTAATAAGAGGATGCTGGTAATGTACAGCAGGAGAGGGGTTAATAAGAGGATGCTGGTAATGTACAGCAGAGGAGGGGTTAATAAGAGGATGTTGGTAATGTACAGCAGAGGAGGGGTTAATAAGAGGATGCTGGTAATGTACAGCAGGGGAGGGGTTAATAAGAGGATGCTGGTAATGTACAGCAGGGGAGGGGTTAATAAGAGGATGCTGGTAATGTACAGCAGAGAAGGGGTTAATAAGAGGATGCTGGTAATGTGCATCAGAGGAGGGGTTAATAAGAGGATGCTGGTAATGTGCATCAGAGGAGGGGTTAATAAGAGGATGCTGGTAATGTACAGCAGGGGAGGGGTTAATAGGAGGATGCTGGTAATGTACAGCAGGGGAGGGGTTAATAAGAGGATGCTGGTAATGTACAGCAGAGGAGGGGTTAATAAGAGGATGCTGGTAATGTCAGGCAGGGGAGGGGTTAATAAGAGGATGCTGGTAATGTACAGCAGAGCAGGGGTTAATAAGAGGATGCTGGTAATGTACAGCAGAGCAGGGGTTAATAAGAGGATGCTGGTAATGTACAGCAGAGGAGGGGTTAATAAGAGGATGCTGGGTAATGTACAGCAGAGGAGGGGTTAATAAGAGGATGCTGGTAATGTACAGCAGGGGAGGGGTTAATAAGGGGATGCTGGTAATGTACAGCAGAGGAGGGGTTAATAAGAGGATGCTGGGTAATGTACAGCAGGAGAGGGGTTAATAGGAGGATGCTGGGTAATGTACAGCAGGGGAGGTGTTAAGAGGATGATGGGTAATGTACAGCAGAGGAGTGGTTAATAAGAGGATGCTGGGTAATGTACAGCAGGAGAGGGGTTAATAGGAGGATGCTGGTAATGTACAGCAGTATAGGTGTTAATAGGAGGATGCTGGTAATCTCCGGCAGAGGAGGGGTTAACAAGAGGATGCTGGGTAATGTACAGCAGGAGAGGGGTTAATAGGAGGATGCTGGTAATGTACAGGAGGGGAGGGGTTAATAAGAGGATGCTGGTAATGTCTGGCAGAGCAGGGGCTAATAAGAGGATGCTGGTAATGTACAGCAGAGGAGGGGTTAATAAGAGGATGCTGGTAATGTCCGGCAGAGCAGGAGTTAATAAGAGGATGCTGGTAATGTACAGCAGGGGAGGGGTCAATAAGAGGATGCTGGTAATGTGCAGCAGGGGAGGGGTTAATAAGAGGATGCTGGTAATGTCCGGCAGAGCAGGAGTTAATAAGAGGATGCTGGTAATGTGCAGCAGGGGAGGGATTAATAAGAGGATGCTGGTAATGTACAGCAGGGGAGGGGTTAATAAGGATGCTGGTAATGTACAGCAGGAGAGGGGTTAAAGATGAGGATGCTGGGTAATGTACAGCAGAGGAGGGGTTAATAAGAGGATGCTGGTAATGTGCAGCAGGGGAGGGGTTAATAAGAGGATGCTGGTAATGTCCGGCAGAGCAGGGGTTAATAAGAGGATGCTGGTAATGTACAGCAGGGGAGGGGTTAATACGAGGATGCTGGTAATGTACAGCAGGAGAGGGGTTAAACCTGAGGATGCTGGGTAATGTACAGCAGAGGAGGGGTTAATAAGAGGATGCTGGTCATGTGCAGCAGAGGAGGGGTTAATAAGAGGATGCTGGTAATGTACAGCAGGGGAGGGGTTAATAAGAGGATGCTGGTAATGTACAGCAGAGGAGGGGTTAATAAGAGGATGCTGGTAATGTCCGGCAGGGGAGGGGTTAATAAGAGGATGCTGGTAATGTACAGCAGAGCAGGGGTTAATAAGAGGATGCTGGTAATGTGCAGCAGAGGAGGGGTTAATAAGTGGATGCTGGTAATGTACGGCAGGGTAGGGGTTAATAAGAGGATGCTGAGTAATGTACAGCAGAGGAGGGGTTAATAAGAGGATGCTGGATAATGTACAGCAGAGGAGGGGTTAATAAGAGGATGCTGGTAATGTACAGCAGGGGAGGGGTTAATAAGGGGATGCTGGGTAATGTACAGCAGGGGAGGGGTTAATAAGAGGATGCTGGTAATGTACAGCAGGGGGGTTAATAAGAGGATGCTGGTAATGTACAGCTGGGGAGGGGTTAATAAGAGGATGCTGGTAATGTACAGCAGAGGAGGAGTTAATAAGAGGATGCTGGGTAATGTACAGCAGGAGAGGGGTTAATAGGAGGATGCTGGGTAATGTACAGCAGGGGAGGGGTTAAGAGGATGCTGGGTAATGTACAGCAGAGGAGGGGTTAATAAGAGGATGCTGGTAATGTGTAGCAGGGGAGGGGTTAATAAGAGGATGCTGGTAATGTTCGGCAGAGCAGGGGTTAATAGGAGGATGCTGGTAATGTACAGCAGGGGAGGGGTTAATAAGAGGATGCTGGTAATGTACAGCAGGAGAGGGGTTAAAGATGAGGATGCTGGGTAATGTACAGCAGAGGAGGGGTTAATAAGAGGATGCTGGTCATGTACAGCAGAGGAGGGGTTAATAAGAGGATGCTGGTAATGTACAGCAGGGGAGGGGTTAATAAGAGGATGCTGGTAATGTACAGCAGAGGAGGGGTTAATAAGAGGATGCTGGTAATGTCCGGCAGGGGAGGGGTTAATAAGAGGATGCTGGTAATGTACAGCAGAGCAGGGGTTAATAAGAGGATGCTGGTAATGTCCGGCAGGGGAGGGGTTAATAAGAGGATGCTGGTAATGTACAGCATAGCAGGGGTTAATAAGAGGATGCTGGTAACGTACAGCAGGGGAGGGGTTAATAAGAGGATGCTGGTAATGTACAGCAGGAGAGGGGTTAAAGATGAGGATGCTGGGTAATGTACAGCAGAGGAGGGGTTAATAAGAGGATGCTGGTAATGTGCAGCAGGGGAGGGGTTAATAAGAGGATGCTGGTAATGTCCGGCAGAGCAGGGGTTAATAAGAGGATGCTGGTAATGTACAGCAGGGGAGGGGTTAATAAGAGGATGCTGGTAATGTCCGGCAGAGCAGGGGTTAATAAGAGGATGCTGGTAATGTACAGCAGGGGAGGGGTTAATAGGAGGATGCTGGTAATGTACAGGAGGGGAGGGGTTAATAAGAGGATGCTGGTAATGTCCGGCAGAGCAGGGGTTAATAAGAGGATGCTGGTAATGTACAGCAGAGGAGGGGTTAATAAGAGGATGCTGGTAATGTCCGGCAGAGCAGGAGTTAATAAGAGGATGCTGGTAATGTACAGCAGGAGAAGGGTTAATAAGAGGATGCTGGAAATGTACAGCAGGGGAGGGGTTAATAAGAGGATGCTGGTAATGTACAGCAGGGGAGGGGTTAATAAGAGGATGCTGGTAATGTACAGCAGAAGAGGGGTTAATAAGAGGATGCTGGTAATGTCCGGCAGAGCAGGAGTTAATAAGAGGATGCTGGTAATGTGCAGCAGGGGAGGGGTTAATAAGAGGATGCTGGTAATGTACAGCAGGAGAGGGGTTAAAGATGAGGATGCTGGGTAATGTACAGCAGGAGAGGGGTTAATAGGAGGATGCTGGTAATGTACAGCAGGAGAGGGGTTAATAGGAGGATGCTGGTAATCTCCGGCAGAGGAGGGGTTAATAAGAGGATGCTGGGTAATGTACAGCAGGAGAGGGGTTAATAGGAGGATGCTGGTAATGTACAGCAGGGGAGGGGTTAATAAGAGGATGATGGTAATGTCCGACAGAGCAGGGGTTAATAAGAGGATGCTGGTAATGTACAGCAGAGGAGGGGTTAATAAGAGGATGCTGGTAATGTCCGGCAGAGCAGGAGTTAATAAGAGGATGCTGGTAATGTACAGCAGAGGAGGGGTTAATAAGAGGATGCTGGTAATGTCAGGCAGGGGAGGGGTTAATAAGAGGATGCTGGTAATGTACAGCAGAGCAGGGGTTAATAAGAGGATGCTGGTAATGTACAGCAGAGCAGGGGTTAATAAGAGGATGCTGGGTAATGTACAGCAGAGGAGGGGTTAATAAGAGGATGCTGGGTAATGTACAGCAGAGGAGGGGTTAATGAGAGGATGCTGGTAATGTACAGCAGGGGAGGGGTTAATAAGGGGATGCTGGTAATGTACAGCAGAGGAGGGGTTAATAAGAGGATGCTGGGTAATGTACAGCAGGAGAGGGGTTAATAGGAGGATGCTGGGTAATGTACAGCAGCGGATGGGTTAAGAGGATGATGGGTAATGTACAGCAGAGGAGTGGTTAAGAAGAGGATGCTGGGTAATGTACAGCAGGAGAGGGGTTAATAGGAGGATGCTGGTAATGTACAGCAGGATACGGGTTAATAGGAGGATGCTGGTAATCTCCGGCAGAGGAGGGGTTAACAAGAGGATGCTGGGTAATGTACAGCAGGAGAGGGGTTAATAGGAGGATGCTGGTAATGTACAGGAGGGGAGGGGTTAATAAGAGGATGCTGGTAATGTCCGGCAGAGCAGGGGTTAATAAGAGGATGCTGGTAATGTACAGCAGAGGAGGGGTTAATAAGAGGATGCTGGTAATGTCCGGCAGAGCAGGAGTTAATAAGAGGATGCTGGTAATGTACAGCAGGGGAGGGGTTAATAAGAGGATGCTGGAAATGTACAGCAGGGGAGGGGTTAATAAGAGGATGCTGGTAATGTACAGCAGGGAAGGGGTTAATAAGAGGATGCTGGTAATGTGCAGCAGGGGAGGGGTTAATAAGAGGATGCTGGTAATGTCCGGCAGAGCAGGAGTTAATAAGAGGATGCTGGTAATGTGCAGCAGGGGAGGGGTTAATAAGAGGATGCTGGTAATGTACAGCAGGAGAGGGGTTAAAGATGAGGATGCTGGGTAATGTACAGCAGAGGAGGGGTTAATAAGAGGATGCTGGTCATGTACAGCAGAGGAGGGGTTAATAAGAGGATGCTGGTAATGTACAGCAGGGGAGGGGTTAATAAGAGGATGCTGGTAATGTACAGCAGAGGAGGGGTTAATAAGAGGATGCTGGTAATGTCCGGCAGGGGAGGGGTTAATAAGAGGATTCTAGTAATGTACAGCAGAGCAGGGGTTAATAAGAGGATGCTGGGTAATGTACAGCAGAGGAGGGGTTAATAAGAGGATGCTGGTAATGTAGAGCAGGGGAGGGGTTAATAAGAAGATGCTGGTAATGTACAGCTGAGGAGGGGTTAATAAGAGGATGCTGGTAATGTACAGCAGAGGAGGGGTTAATAAGAGGATGCTGGTAATGTACAGCAGGAGAGGGGTTAATAAGAGGATGCTGGTAATGTACAGCAGAGGAGGGGTTAATAAGAGGATGTTGGTAATGTACAGCAGAGGAGGGGTTAATAAGAGGATGCTGGTAATTTACAGCAGGGGAGGGGTTAATAAGAGGATGCTGGTAATGTACAGCAGGGGAGGGGTTAATAAGAGGATGCTGGTAATGTACAGCAGAGAAGGGGTTAATAAGAGGATGCTGGTAATGTGCATCAGAGGAGGGGTTAATAAGAGGATGCTGGTAATGTGCATCAGAGGAGGGGTTAATAAGAGGATGCTGGTAATGTACAGCAGGGGAGGGGTTAATAGGAGGATGCTGGTAATGTACAGCAGGGGAGGGGTTAATAAGAGGATGCTGGTAATGTACAGCAGAGGAGGGGTTAATAAGAGGATGCTGGTAATGTCAGGCAGGGGAGGGGTTAATAAGAGGATGCTGGTAATGTACAGCAGAGCAGGGGTTAATAAGAGGATGCTGGTAATGTACAGCAGAGCAGGGGTTAATAAGAGGATGCTGGTAATGTACAGCAGAGGAGGGGTTAATAAGAGGATGCTGGGTAATGTACAGCAGAGGAGGGGTTAATAAGAGGATGCTGGTAATGTACAGCAGGGGAGGGGTTAATAAGGGGATGCTGGTAATGTACAGCAGAGGAGGGGTTAATAAGAGGATGCTGGGTAATGTACAGCAGGAGAGGGGTTAATAGGAGGATGCTGGGTAATGTACAGCAGGGGAGGTGTTAAGAGGATGATGGGTAATGTACAGCAGAGGAGTGGTTAATAAGAGGATGCTGGGTAATGTACAGCAGGAGAGGGGTTAATAGGAGGATGCTGGTAATGTACAGCAGTATAGGTGTTAATAGGAGGATGCTGGTAATCTCCGGCAGAGGAGGGGTTAACAAGAGGATGCTGGGTAATGTACAGCAGGAGAGGGGTTAATAGGAGGATGCTGGTAATGTACAGGAGGGGAGGGGTTAATAAGAGGATGCTGGTAATGTCTGGCAGAGCAGGGGTTAATAAGAGGATGCTGGTAATGTACAGCAGAGGAGGGGTTAATAAGAGGATGCTGGTAATGTCCGGCAGAGCAGGAGTTAATAAGAGGATGCTGGTAATGTACAGCAGGGGAGGGGTCAATAAGAGGATGCTGGTAATGTGCAGCAGGGGAGGGGTTAATAAGAGGATGCTGGTAATGTCCGGCAGAGCAGGAGTTAATAAGAGGATGCTGGTAATGTGCAGCAGGGGAGGGATTAATAAGAGGATGCTGGTAATGTACAGCAGGGGAGGGGTTAATAAGGATGCTGGTAATGTACAGCAGGAGAGGGGTTAAAGATGAGGATGCTGGGTAATGTACAGCAGAGGAGGGGTTAATAAGAGGATGCTGGTAATGTGCAGCAGGGGAGGGGTTAATAAGAGGATGCTGGTAATGTCCGGCAGAGCAGGGGTTAATAAGAGGATGCTGGTAATGTACAGCAGGGGAGGGGTTAATACGAGGATGCTGGTAATGTACAGCAGGAGAGGGGTTAAACCTGAGGATGCTGGGTAATGTACAGCAGAGGAGGGGTTAATAAGAGGATGCTGGTCATGTGCAGCAGAGGAGGGGTTAATAAGAGGATGCTGGTAATGTACAGCAGGGGAGGGGTTAATAAGAGGATGCTGGTAATGTACAGCAGAGGAGGGGTTAATAAGAGGATGCTGGTAATGTCCGGCAGGGGAGGGGTTAATAAGAGGATGCTGGTAATGTACAGCAGAGCAGGGGTTAATAAGAGGATGCTGGTAATGTGCAGCAGAGGAGGGGTTAATAAGTGGATGCTGGTAATGTACGGCAGGGGAGGGGTTAATAAGAGGATGCTGAGTAATGTACAGCAGAGGAGGGGTTAATAAGAGGATGCTGGATAATGTACAGCAGAGGAGGGGTTAATAAGAGGATGCTGGTAATGTACAGCAGGGGAGGGGTTAATAAGGGGATGCTGGGTAATGTACAGCAGGGGAGGGGTTAATAAGAGTATGCTGGTAATGTACAGCAGGGGGGTTAATAAGAGGATGCTGGTAATGTACAGCAGGAGAGGGGTTAATAGGAGGATGCTGGGTAATGTACAGCAGGGGAGGGGTTAAGAGGATGCTGGGTAATGTACAGCAGAGGAGGGGTTAATAAGAGGATGCTGGTAATGTGTAGCAGGGGAGGGGTTAATAAGAGGATGCTGGTAATGTTCGGCAGAGCAGGGGTTAATAGGAGGATGCTGGTAATGTACAGCAGGGGAGGGGTTAATAAGAGGATGCTGGTAATGTACAGCAGGAGAGGGGTTAAAGATGAGGATGCTGGGTAATGTACAGCAGAGGAGGGGTTAATAAGAGGATGCTGGTCATGTACAGCACAGGAGGGGTTAATAAGAGGATGCTGGTAATGTACAGCAGGGGAGGGGTTAATAAGAGGATGCTGGTAATGTACAGCAGAGGAGGGGTTAATAAGAGGATGCTGGTAATGTCCGGCAGGGGAGGGGTTAATAAGAGGATGCTGGTAATGTACAGCAGAGCAGGGGTTAATAAGAGGATGCTGGTAATGTCCGGCAGGGGAGGGGTTAATAAGAGGATGCTGGTAATGTACAGCATAGCAGGGGTTAATAAGAGGATGCTGGTAATGTACAGCAGGGGAGGGGTTAATAGGAGGATGCTGGTAATGTACAGGAGGGGAGGGGTTAATAAGAGGATGCTGGTAATGTCCGGCAGAGCAGGGGTTAATAAGAGGATGCTGGTAATGTACAGCAGAGGAGGGGTTAATAAGAGGATGCTGGTAATGTCCGGCAGAGCAGGAGTTAATAAGAGGATGCTGGTAATGTACAGCAGGAGAAGGGTTAATAAGAGGATGCTGGAAATGTACAGCAGGGGAGGGGTTAATAAGAGGATGCTGGTAATGTACAGCAGGGGAGGGGTTAATAAGAGGATGCTGGTAATGTACAGCAGAAGAGGGGTTAATAAGAGGATGCTGGTAATGTCCGGCAGAGCAGGAGTTAATAAGAGGATGCTGGTAATGTGCAGCAGGGGAGGGGTTAATAAGAGGATGCTGGTAATGTACAGCAGGAGAGGGGTTAAAGATGAGGATGCTGGGTAATGTACAGCAGGAGAGGGGTTAATAGGAGGATGCTGGTAATGTACAGCAGGAGAGGGGTTAATAGGAGGATGCTGGTAATCTCCGGCAGAGGAGGGGTTAATAAGAGGATGCTGGGTAATGTACAGCAGGAGAGGGGTTAATAGGAGGATGCTGGTAATGTACAGCAGGGGAGGGGTTAATAAGAGGATGATGGTAATGTCCGACAGAGCAGGGGTTAATAAGAGGATGCTGGTAATGTACAGCAGAGGAGGGGTTAATAAGAGGATGCTGGTAATGTCCGGCAGAGCAGGAGTTAATAAGAGGATGCTGGTAATGTACAGCAGAGGAGGGGTTAATAAGAGGATGCTGGTAATGTCAGGCAGGGGAGGGGTTAATAAGAGGATGCTGGTAATGTACAGCAGAGCAGGGGTTAATAAGAGGATGCTGGTAATGTACAGCAGAGCAGGGGTTAATAAGAGGATGCTGGGTAATGTACAGCAGAGGAGGGGTTAATAAGAGGATGCTGGGTAATGTACAGCAGAGGAGGGGTTAATGAGAGGATGCTGGTAATGTACAGCAGGGGAGGGGTTAATAAGGGGATGCTGGTAATGTACAGCAGAGGAGGGGTTAATAAGAGGATGCTGGGTAATGTACAGCAGGAGAGGGGTTAATAGGAGGATGCTGGGTAATGTACAGCAGCGGATGGGTTAAGAGGATGATGGGTAATGTACAGCAGAGGAGTGGTTAAGAAGAGGATGCTGGGTAATGTACAGCAGGAGAGGGGTTAATAGGAGGATGCTGGTAATGTACAGCAGGATACGGGTTAATAGGAGGATGCTGGTAATCTCCGGCAGAGGAGGGGTTAACAAGAGGATGCTGGGTAATGTACAGCAGGAGAGGGGTTAATAGGAGGATGCTGGTAATGTACAGGAGGGGAGGGGTTAATAAGAGGATGCTGGTAATGTCCGGCAGAGCAGGGGTTAATAAGAGGATGCCTGTAATGTACAGCAGAGGAGGGGTTAATAAGAGGATGCTGGTAATGTCCGGCAGAGCAGGAGTTAATAAGAGGATGCTGGTAATGTACAGCAGGGGAGGGGTTAATAAGAGGATGCTGGAAATGTACAGCAGGGGAGGGGTTAATAAGAGGATGCTGGTAATGTACAGCAGGGAAGGGGTTAATAAGAGGATGCTGGTAATGTGCAGCAGGGGAGGGGTTAATAAGAGGATGCTGGTAATGTCCGGCAGAGCAGGAGTTAATAAGAGGATGCTGGTAATGTGCAGCAGGGGAGGGGTTAATAAGAGGATGCTGGTAATGTACAGCAGGAGAGGGGTTAAAGACGAGGATGCTGGGTAATGTACAGCAGAGGAGGGGTTAATAAGAGGATGCTGGTCATGTACAGCAGAGGAGGGGTTAATAAGAGGATGCTGGTAATGTACAGCAGGGGAGGGGTTAATAAGAGGATGCTGGTAATGTACAGCAGAGGAGGGGTTAATAAGAGGATGCTGGTAATGTCCGGCAGGGGAGGGGTTAATAAGAGGATTCTAGTAATGTACAGCAGAGCAGGGGTTAATAAGAGGATGCTGGGTAATGTACAGCAGAGGAGGGGTTAATAAGAGGATGCTGGTAATGTAGAGCAGGGGAGGGGTTAATAAGAAGATGCTGGTAATGTACAGCTGAGGAGGGGTTAATAAGAGGATGCTGGTAATGTACAGCAGAGGAGGGGTTAATAAGAGGATGCTGGTAATGTACAGCAGGAGAGGGGTTAATAAGAGGATGCTGGTAATCTACAGCAGAGGAGGGGTTAATAAGAGGATGTTGGTAATGTACAGCAGAGGAGGGGTTAATAAGAGGATGCTGGTAATGTACAGCAGGGGAGGGGTTAATAAGAGGATGCTGGTAATGTACAGCAGGGGAGGGGTTAATAAGAGGATGCTGGTAATGTACAGCAGAGAAGGGGTTAATAAGAGGATGCTGGTAATGTGCATCAGAGGAGGGGTTAATAAGAGGATGCTGGTAATGTGCATCAGAGGAGGGGTTAATAAGAGGATGCTGGTAATGTACAGCAGGGGAGGGGTTAATAGGAGGATGCTGGTAATGTACAGCAGGGGAGGGGTTAATAAGAGGATGCTGGTAATGTACAGCAGAGGAGGGGTTAATAAGAGGATGCTGGTAATGTCAGGCAGGGGAGGGGTTAATAAGAGGATGCTGGTAATGTACAGCAGAGCAGGGGTTAATAAGAGGATGCTGGTAATGTACAGCAGAGCAGGGGTTAATAAGAGGATGCTGGTAATGTACAGCAGAGGAGGGGTTAATAAGAGGATGCTGGGTAATGTACAGCAGAGGAGGGGTTAATAAGAGGATGCTGGTAATGTACAGCAGGGGAGGGGTTAATAAGGGGATGCTGGTAATGTACAGCAGAGGAGGGGTTAATAAGAGGATGCTGGGTAATGTACAGCAGGAGAGGGGTTAATAGGAGGATGCTGGGTAATGTACAGCAGGGGAGGTGTTAAGAGGATGATGGGTAATGTACAGCAGAGGAGTGGTTAATAAGAGGATGCTGGGTAATGTACAGCAGGAGAGGGGTTAATAGGAGGATGCTGGTAATGTACAGCAGTATAGGTGTTAATAGGAGGATGCTGGTAATCTCCGGCAGAGGAGGGGTTAACAAGAGGATGCTGGGTAATGTACAGCAGGAGAGGGGTTAATAGGAGGATGCTGGTAATGTACAGGAGGGGAGGGGTTAATAAGAGGATGCTGGTAATGTCTGGCAGAGCAGGGGTTAATAAGAGGATGCTGGTAATGTACAGCAGAGGAGGGGTTAATAAGAGGATGCTGGTAATGTCCGGCAGAGCAGGAGTTAATAAGAGGATGCTGGTAATGTACAGCAGGGGAGGGGTCAATAAGAGGATGCTGGTAATGTGCAGCAGGGGAGGGGTTAATAAGAGGATGCTGGTAATGTCCGGCAGAGCAGGAGTTAATAAGAGGATGCTGGTAATGTGCAGCAGGGGAGGGATTAATAAGAGGATGCTGGTAATGTACAGCAGGGGAGGGGTTAATAAGGATGCTGGTAATGTACAGCAGGAGAGGGGTTAAAGATGAGGATGCTGGGTAATGTACAGCAGAGGAGGGGTTAATAAGAGGATGCTGGTAATGTGCAGCAGGGGAGGGGTTAATAAGAGGATGCTGGTAATGTCCGGCAGAGCAGGGGTTAATAAGAGGATGCTGGTAATGTACAGCAGGGGAGGGGTTAATACGAGGATGCTGGTAATGTACAGCAGGAGAGGGGTTAAACCTGAGGATGCTGGGTAATGTACAGCAGAGGAGGGGTTAATAAGAGGATGCTGGTCATGTGCAGCAGAGGAGGGGTTAATAAGAGGATGCTGGTAATGTACAGCAGGGGAGGGGTTAATAAGAGGATGCTGGTAATGTACAGCAGAGGAGGGGTTAATAAGAGGATGCTGGTAATGTCCGGCAGGGGAGGGGTTAATAAGAGGATGCTGGTAATGTACAGCAGAGCAGGGGTTAATAAGAGGATGCTGGTAATGTGCAGCAGAGGAGGGGTTAATAAGTGGATGCTGGTAATGTACGGCAGGGGAGGGGTTAATAAGAGGATGCTGAGTAATGTACAGCAGAGGAGGGGTTAATAAGAGGATGCTGGATAATGTACAGCAGAGGAGGGGTTAATAAGAGGATGCTGGTAATGTACAGCAGGGGAGGGGTTAATAAGGGGATGCTGGGTAATGTACAGCAGGGGAGGGGTTAATAAGAGGATGCTGGTAATGTACAGCAGGGGGGTTAATAAGAGGATGCTGGTAATGTACAGCAGGAGAGGGGTTAATAGGAGGATGCTGGGTAATGTACAGCAGGGGAGGGGTTAAGAGGATGCTGGGTAATGTACAGCAGAGGAGGGGTTAATAAGAGGATGCTGGTAATGTGTAGCAGGGGAGGGGTTAATAAGAGGATGCTGGTAATGTTCGGCAGAGCAGGGGTTAATAGGAGGATGCTGGTAATGTACAGCAGGGGAGGGGTTAATAAGAGGATGCTGGTAATGTACAGCAGGAGAGGGGTTAAAGATGAGGATGCTGGGTAATGTACAGCAGAGGAGGGGTTAATAAGAGGATGCTGGTCATGTACAGCACAGGAGGGGTTAATAAGAGGATGCTGGTAATGTACAGCAGGGGAGGGGTTAATAAGAGGATGCTGGTAATGTACAGCAGAGGAGGGGTTAATAAGAGGATGCTGGTAATGTCCGGCAGGGGAGGGGTTAATAAGAGGATGCTGGTAATGTACAGCAGAGCAGGGGTTAATAAGAGGATGCTGGTAATGTCCGGCAGGGGAGGGGTTAATAAGAGGATGCTGGTAATGTACAGCATAGCAGGGGTTAATAAGAGGATGCTGGTAATGTACAGCAGGGGAGGGGTTAATAAGAGGATGCTGGTAATGTACAGCAGGAGAGGGGTTAAAGATGAGGATGCTGGGTAATGTACAGCAGAGGAGGGGTTAATAAGAGGATGCTGGTAATGTGCAGCAGGGGAGGGGTTAATAAGAGGATGCTGGTAATGTCCGGCAGAGCAGGGGTTAATAAGAGGATGCTGGTAATGTACAGCAGGGGAGGGGTTAATAAGAGGATGCTGGTAATGTCCGGCAGAGCAGGGGTTAATAAGAGGATGCTGGTAATGTACAGCAGGGGAGGGGTTAATAGGAGGATGCTGGTAATGTACAGGAGGGGAGGGGTTAATAAGAGGATGCTGGTAATGTCCGGCAGAGCAGGGGTTAATAAGAGGATGCTGGTAATGTACAGCAGAGGAGGGGTTAATAAGAGGATGCTGGTAATGTCCGGCAGAGCAGGAGTTAATAAGAGGATGCTGGTAATGTACAGCAGGAGAAGGGTTAATAAGAGGATGCTGGAAATGTACAGCAGGGGAGGGGTTAATAAGAGGATGCTGGTAATGTACAGCAGGGGAGGGGTTAATAAGAGGATGCTGGTAATGTACAGCAGAAGAGGGGTTAATAAGAGGATGCTGGTAATGTCCGGCAGAGCAGGAGTTAATAAGAGGATGCTGGTAATGTGCAGCAGGGGAGGGGTTAATAAGAGGATGCTGGTAATGTACAGCAGGAGAGGGGTTAAAGATGAGGATGCTGGGTAATGTACAGCAGGAGAGGGGTTAATAGGAGGATGCTGGTAATGTACAGCAGGAGAGGGGTTAATAGGAGGATGCTGGTAATCTCCGGCAGAGGAGGGGTTAATAAGAGGATGCTGGGTAATGTACAGCAGGAGAGGGGTTAATAGGAGGATGCTGGTAATGTACAGCAGGGGAGGGGTTAATAAGAGGATGATGGTAATGTCCGACAGAGCAGGGGTTAATAAGAGGATGCTGGTAATGTACAGCAGAGGAGGGGTTAATAAGAGGATGCTGGTAATGTCCGGCAGAGCAGGAGTTAATAAGAGGATGCTGGTAATGTACAGCAGGGGAGGGGTTAATAAGAGGATGCTGGAAATGTACAGCAGGGGAGGGGTTAAAGATGAGGATGCTGGTAATGTACAGCAGGGAAGGGGTTAATAAGAGGATGCTGGTAATGTGCAGCAGGGGATGGGTTAATAAGAGGATGCTGGTAATGTCCGGCAGAGCAGGAGTTAATAAGAGGATGCTGGTAATGTGCAGCAGGGGAGGGGTTAATAAGAGGATGCTGGTAATGTACAGCAGGAGAGGGGTTAAAGATGAGGATGCTGGGTAATGTACAGCAGAGGAGGGGTTAATAAGAGGATGCTGGTCATGTACAGCAGAGGAGGGGTTAATGAGAGGATGCTGGTACTGTACAGCAGGGGAGGGGTTAATAAGAGGATGCTGGTAATGTACAGCAGAGGAGGGGTTAATAAAAGGATGCTGGTAATGTCCGGCAGGGGAGGGGTTAATAAGAGGATTCTAGTAATGTACAGCAGAGCAGGGGTTAATAAGAGGATGCTGGGTAATGTACAGCAGAGGAGGGGTTAATAAGAGGATGCTGGTAATGTAGAGCAGGGGAGGGGTTAATAAGAAGATGCTGGTAATGTACAGCTGAGGAGGGGTTAATAAGAGGATGCTGGTAATGTACAGCAGAGGAGGGGTTAATAAGAGGATGCTGGTAATGTACAGCAGGAGAGGGGTTAATAAGAGGATGCTGGTAATGTACAGCAGAGGAGGGGTTAATAAGAGGATGTTGGTAATGTACAGCAGAGGAGGGGTTAATAAGAGGATGCTGGTAATGTACAGCAGGGGAGGGGTTAATAAGAGGATGCTGGTAATGTACAGCAGGGGAGGGGTTAATAAGAGGATGCTGGTAATGTACAGCAGAGAAAGGGTTAATAAGAGGATGCTGGTAATGGGCATCAGAGGAGGGGTTAATAAGAGGATGCTGGTAATGTGCATCAGAGGAGGGGTTAATAAGAGGATGCTGGTAATGTACAGCAGGGGAGGGGTTAATAGGAGGATGCTGGTAATGTACAGCAGGGGAGGGGTTAATAAGAGGATGCTGGTAATGTACAGCAGAGGAGGGGTTAATAAGAGGATGCTGGTAATGTACAGCAGAAGAGGGGTTAATAAGAGGATGCTGGTAATGTCCGGCAGAGCAGGAGTTAATAAGAGGATGCTGGTAATGTGCAGCAGGGGAGGGGTTAATAAGAGGATGCTGGTAATGTACAGCAGGAGAGGGGTTAAAGATGAGGATGCTGGGTAATGTACAGCAGGAGAGGGGTTAATAGGAGGATGCTGGTAATGTACAGCAGGAGAGGGGTTAATAGGAGGATGCTGGTAATCTCCGGCAGAGGAGGGGTTAATAAGAGGATGCTGGGTAATGTACAGCAGGAGAGGGGTTAATAGGAGGATGCTGGTAATGTACAGCAGGGGAGGGGTTAATAAGAGGATGATGGTAATGTCCGACAGAGCAGGGGTTAATAAGAGGATGCTGGTAATGTACAGCAGAGGAGGGGTTAATAAGAGGATGCTGGTAATGTCCGGCAGAGCAGGAGTTAATAAGAGGATGCTGGTAATGTACAGCAGAGGAGGGGTTAATAAGAGGATGCTGGTAATGTCAGGCAGGGGAGGGGTTAATAAGAGGATGCTGGTAATGTACAGCAGAGCAGGGGTTAATAAGAGGATGCTGGTAATGTACAGCAGAGCAGGGGTTAATAAGAGGATGCTGGGTAATGTACAGCAGAGGAGGGGTTAATAAGAGGATGCTGGGTAATGTACAGCAGAGGAGGGGTTAATGAGAGGATGCTGGTAATGTACAGCAGGGGAAAGGTTAATAAGGGGATGCTGGTAATGTACAGCAGAGGAGGGGTTAATAAGAGGATGCTGGGTAATGTACAGCAGGAGAGGGGTTAATAGGAGGATGCTGGGTAATGTACAGCAGCGGATGGGTTAAGAGGATGATGGGTAATGTACAGCAGAGGAGTGGTTAAGAAGAGGATGCTGGGTAATGTACAGCAGGAGAGGGGTTAATAGGAGGATGCTGGTAATGTACAGCAGGATACGGGTTAATAGGAGGATGCTGGTAATCTCCGGCAGAGGAGGGGTTAACAAGAGGATGCTGGGTAATGTACAGCAGGAGAGGGGTTAATAGGAGGATGCTGGTAATGTACAGGAGGGGAGGGGTTAATAAGAGGATGCTGGTAATGTCCGGCAGAGCAGGGGTTAATAAGAGGATGCTGGTAATGTACAGCAGAGGAGGGGTTAATAAGAGGATGCTGGTAATGTCCGGCAGAGCAGGAGTTAATAAGAGGATGCTGGTAATGTACAGCAGGGGAGGGGTTAATAAGAGGATGCTGGAAATGTACAGCAGGGGAGGGGTTAATAAGAGGATGCTGGTAATGTACAGCAGGGAAGGGGTTAATAAGAGGATGCTGGTAATGTGCAGCAGGGGAGGGGTTAATAAGAGGATGCTGGTAATGTCCGGCAGAGCAGGAGTTAATAAGAGGATGCTGGTAATGTGCAGCAGGGGAGGGGTTAATAAGAGGATGCTGGTAATGTACAGCAGGAGAGGGGTTAAAGATGAGGATGCTGGGTAATGTACAGCAGAGGAGGGGTTAATAAGAGGATGCTGGTCATGTACAGCAGAGGAGGGGTTAATAAGAGGATGCTGGTAATGTACAGCAGGGGAGGGGTTAATAAGAGGATGCTGGTAATGTACAGCAGAGGAGGGGTTAATAAGAGGATGCTGGTAATGTCCGGCAGGGGAGGGGTTAATAAGAGGATTCTAGTAATGTACAGCAGAGCAGGGGTTAATAAGAGGATGCTGGGTAATGTACAGCAGAGGAGGGGTTAATAAGAGGATGCTGGTAATGTAGAGCAGTGGAGGGGTTAATAAGAAGATGCTGGTAATGTACAGCTGAGGAGGGGTTAATAAGAGGATGCTGGTAATGTACAGCAGAGGAGGGGTTAATAAGAGGATGCTGGTAATGTACAGCAGGAGAGGGGTTAATAAGAGGATGCTGGTAATGTACAGCAGAGGAGGGGTTAATAAGAGGATGTTGGTAATGTACAGCAGAGGAGGGGTTAATAAGAGGATGCTGGTAATGTACAGCAGGGGAGGGGTTAATAAGAGGATGCTGGTAATGTACAGCAGGGGAGGGGTTAATAAGAGGATGCTGGTAATGTACAGCAGAGAAGGGGTTAATAAGAGGATGCTGGTAATGTGCATCAGAGGAGGGGTTAATAAGAGGATGCTGGTAATGTGCATCAGAGGAGGGGTTAATAAGAGGATGCTGGTAATGTACAGCAGGGGAGGGGTTAATAGGAGGATGCTGGTAATGTACAGCAGGGGAGGGGTTAATAAGAGGATGCTGGTAATGTACAGCAGAGGAGGGGTTAATAAGAGGATGCTGGTAATGTCAGGCAGGGGAGGGGTTAATAAGAGGATGCTGGTAATGTACAGCAGAGCAGGGGTTAATAAGAGGATGCTGGTAATGTACAGCAGAGCAGGGGTTAATAAGAGGATGCTGGTAATGTACAGCAGAGGAGGGGTTAATAAGAGGATGCTGGGTAATGTACAGCAGAGGAGGGGTTAATAAGAGGATGCTGGTAATGTACAGCAGGGGAGGGGTTAATAAGGGGATGCTGGTAATGTACAGCAGAGGAGGGGTTAATAAGAGGATGCTGGGTAATGTACAGCAGGAGAGGGGTTAATAGGAGGATGCTGGGTAATGTACAGCAGGGGAGGTGTTAAGAGGATGCTGGGTAATGTACAGCAGAGGAGGGGTTAATAAGAGGATGCTGGTAATGTAGAGCAGGGGAGGGGTTAATAAGAAGATGCTGGTAATGTACAGCTGAGGAGGGGTTAATAAGAGGATGCTGGTAATGTACAGCAGAGGAGGGGTTAATAAGAGGATGCTGGTAATGTACAGCAGGAGAGGGGTTAATAAGAGGATGCTGGTAATGTACAGCAGAGGAGGGGTTAATAAGAGGATGTTGGTAATGTACAGCAGAGGAGGGGTTAATAAGAGGATGCTGGTAATGTACAGCAGGGGAGGGGTTAATAAGAGGATGCTGGTAATGTACAGCAGGGGAGGGGTTAATAAGAGGATGCTGGTAATGTACAGCAGAGAAAGGGTTAATAAGAGGATGCTGGTAATGGGCATCAGAGGAGGGGTTAATAAGAGGATGCTGGTAATGTGCATCAGAGGAGGGGTTAATAAGAGGATGCTGGTAATGTACAGCAGGGGAGGGGTTAATAGGAGGATGCTGGTAATGTACAGCAGGGGAGGGGTTAATAAGAGGATGCTGGTAATGTACAGCAGAGGAGGGGTTAATAAGAGGATGCTGGTAATGTACAGCAGAAGAGGGGTTAATAAGAGGATGCTGGTAATGTCCGGCAGAGCAGGAGTTAATAAGAGGATGCTGGTAATGTGCAGCAGGGGAGGGGTTAATAAGAGGATGCTGGTAATGTACAGCAGGAGAGGGGTTAAAGATGAGGATGCTGGGTAATGTACAGCAGGAGAGGGGTTAATAGGAGGATGCTGGTAATGTACAGCAGGAGAGGGGTTAATAGGAGGATGCTGGTAATCTCCGGCAGAGGAGGGGTTAATAAGAGGATGCTGGGTAATGTACAGCAGGAGAGGGGTTAATAGGAGGATGCTGGTAATGTACAGCAGGGGAGGGGTTAATAAGAGGATGATGGTAATGTCCGACAGAGCAGGGGTTAATAAGAGGATGCTGGTAATGTACAGCAGAGGAGGGGTTAATAAGAGGATGCTGGTAATGTCCGGCAGAGCAGGAGTTAATAAGAGGATGCTGGTAATGTACAGCAGAGGAGGGGTTAATAAGAGGATGCTGGTAATGTCAGGCAGGGGAGGGGTTAATAAGAGGATGCTGGTAATGTACAGCAGAGCAGGGGTTAATAAGAGGATGCTGGTAATGTACAGCAGAGCAGGGGTTAATAAGAGGATGCTGGGTAATGTACAGCAGAGGAGGGGTTAATAAGAGGATGCTGGGTAATGTACAGCAGAGGAGGGGTTAATGAGAGGATGCTGGTAATGTACAGCAGGGGAAAGGTTAATAAGGGGATGCTGGTAATGTACAGCAGAGGAGGGGTTAATAAGAGGATGCTGGGTAATGTACAGCAGGAGAGGGGTTAATAGGAGGATGCTGGGTAATGTACAGCAGCGGATGGGTTAAGAGGATGATGGGTAATGTACAGCAGAGGAGTGGTTAAGAAGAGGATGCTGGGTAATGTACAGCAGGAGAGGGGTTAATAGGAGGATGCTGGTAATGTACAGCAGGATACGGGTTAATAGGAGGATGCTGGTAATCTCCGGCAGAGGAGGGGTTAACAAGAGGATGCTGGGTAATGTACAGCAGGAGAGGGGTTAATAGGAGGATGCTGGTAATGTACAGGAGGGGAGGGGTTAATAAGAGGATGCTGGTAATGTCCGGCAGAGCAGGGGTTAATAAGAGGATGCTGGTAATGTACAGCAGAGGAGGGGTTAATAAGAGGATGCTGGTAATGTCCGGCAGAGCAGGAGTTAATAAGAGGATGCTGGTAATGTACAGCAGGGGAGGGGTTAATAAGAGGATGCTGGAAATGTACAGCAGGGGAGGGGTTAATAAGAGGATGCTGGTAATGTACAGCAGGGAAGGGGTTAATAAGAGGATGCTGGTAATGTGCAGCAGGGGAGGGGTTAATAAGAGGATGCTGGTAATGTCCGGCAGAGCAGGAGTTAATAAGAGGATGCTGGTAATGTGCAGCAGGGGAGGGGTTAATAAGAGGATGCTGGTAATGTACAGCAGGAGAGGGGTTAAAGATGAGGATGCTGGGTAATGTACAGCAGAGGAGGGGTTAATAAGAGGATGCTGGTCATGTACAGCAGAGGAGGGGTTAATAAGAGGATGCTGGTAATGTACAGCAGGGGAGGGGTTAATAAGAGGATGCTGGTAATGTACAGCAGAGGAGGGGTTAATAAGAGGATGCTGGTAATGTCCGGCAGGGGAGGGGTTAATAAGAGGATTCTAGTAATGTACAGCAGAGCAGGGGTTAATAAGAGGATGCTGGGTAATGTACAGCAGAGGAGGGGTTAATAAGAGGATGCTGGTAATGTAGAGCAGTGGAGGGGTTAATAAGAAGATGCTGGTAATGTACAGCTGAGGAGGGGTTAATAAGAGGATGCTGGTAATGTACAGCAGAGGAGGGGTTAATAAGAGGATGCTGGTAATGTACAGCAGGAGAGGGGTTAATAAGAGGATGCTGGTAATGTACAGCAGAGGAGGGGTTAATAAGAGGATGTTGGTAATGTACAGCAGAGGAGGGGTTAATAAGAGGATGCTGGTAATGTACAGCAGGGGAGGGGTTAATAAGAGGATGCTGGTAATGTACAGCAGGGGAGGGGTTAATAAGAGGATGCTGGTAATGTACAGCAGAGAAGGGGTTAATAAGAGGATGCTGGTAATGTGCATCAGAGGAGGGGTTAATAAGAGGATGCTGGTAATGTGCATCAGAGGAGGGGTTAATAAGAGGATGCTGGTAATGTACAGCAGGGGAGGGGTTAATAGGAGGATGCTGGTAATGTACAGCAGGGGAGGGGTTAATAAGAGGATGCTGGTAATGTACAGCAGAGGAGGGGTTAATAAGAGGATGCTGGTAATGTCAGGCAGGGGAGGGGTTAATAAGAGGATGCTGGTAATGTACAGCAGAGCAGGGGTTAATAAGAGGATGCTGGTAATGTACAGCAGAGCAGGGGTTAATAAGAGGATGCTGGTAATGTACAGCAGAGGAGGGGTTAATAAGAGGATGCTGGGTAATGTACAGCAGAGGAGGGGTTAATAAGAGGATGCTGGTAATGTACAGCAGGGGAGGGGTTAATAAGGGGATGCTGGTAATGTACAGCAGAGGAGGGGTTAATAAGAGGATGCTGGGTAATGTACAGCAGGAGAGGGGTTAATAGGAGGATGCTGGGTAATGTACAGCAGGGGAGGTGTTAAGAGGATGATGGGTAATGTACAGCAGAGGAGTGGTTAATAAGAGGATGCTGGGTAATGTACAGCAGGAGAGGGGTTAATAGGAGGATGCTGGTAATGTACAGCAGTATAGGTGTTAATAGGAGGATGCTGGTAATCTCCGGCAGAGGAGGGGTTAACAAGAGGATGCTGGGTAATGTACAGCAGGAGAGGGGTTAATAGGAGGATGCTGGTAATGTACAGGAGGGGAGGGGTTAATAAGAGGATGCTGGTAATGTCTGGCAGAGCAGGGGTTAATAAGAGGATGCTGGTAATGTACAGCAGAGGAGGGGTTAATAAGAGGATGCTGGTAATGTCCGGCAGAGCAGGAGTTAATAAGAGGATGCTGGTAATGTACAGCAGGGGAGGGGTCAATAAGAGGATGCTGGTAATGTGCAGCAGGGGAGGGGTTAATAAGAGGATGCTGGTAATGTCCGGCAGAGCAGGAGTTAATAAGAGGATGCTGGTAATGTGCAGCAGGGGAGGGATTAATAAGAGGATGCTGGTAATGTACAGCAGGGGAGGGGTTAATAAGGATGCTGGTAATGTACAGCAGGAGAGGGGTTAAAGATGAGGATGCTGGGTAATGTACAGCAGAGGAGGGGTTAATAAGAGGATGCTGGTAATGTGCAGCAGGGGAGGGGTTAATAAGAGGATGCTGGTAATGTCCGGCAGAGCAGGGGTTAATAAGAGGATGCTGGTAATGTACAGCAGGGGAGGGGTTAATACGAGGATGCTGGTAATGTACAGCAGGAGAGGGGTTAAACCTGAGGATGCTGGGTAATGTACAGCAGAGGAGGGGTTAATAAGAGGATGCTGGTCATGTGCAGCAGAGGAGGGGTTAATAAGAGGATGCTGGTAATGTACAGCAGGGGAGGGGTTAATAAGAGGATGCTGGTAATGTACAGCAGAGGAGGGGTTAATAAGAGGATGCTGGTAATGTCCGGCAGGGGAGGGGTTAATAAGAGGATGCTGGTAATGTACAGCAGAGCAGGGGTTAATAAGAGGATGCTGGTAATGTGCAGCAGAGGAGGGGTTAATAAGTGGATGCTGGTAATGTACGGCAGGGGAGGGGTTAATAAGAGGATGCTGAGTAATGTACAGCAGAGGAGGGGTTAATAAGAGGATGCTGGATAATGTACAGCAGAGGAGGGGTTAATAAGAGGATGCTGGTAATGTACAGCAGGGGAGGGGTTAATAAGGGGATGCTGGGTAATGTACAGCAGGGGAGGGGTTAATAAGAGGATGCTGGTAATGTACAGCAGGGGGGTTAATAAGAGGATGCTGGTAATGTACAGCAGGAGAGGGGTTAATAGGAGGATGCTGGGTAATGTACAGCAGGGGAGGGGTTAAGAGGATGCTGGGTAATGTACAGCAGAGGAGGGGTTAATAAGAGGATGCTGGTAATGTGTAGCAGGGGAGGGGTTAATAAGAGGATGCTGGTAATGTTCGGCAGAGCAGGGGTTAATAGGAGGATGCTGGTAATGTACAGCAGGGGAGGGGTTAATAAGAGGATGCTGGTAATGTACAGCAGGAGAGGGGTTAAAGATGAGGATGCTGGGTAATGTACAGCAGAGGAGGGGTTAATAAGAGGATGCTGGTCATGTACAGCACAGGAGGGGTTAATAAGAGGATGCTGGTAATGTACAGCAGGGGAGGGGTTAATAAGAGGATGCTGGTAATGTACAGCAGAGGAGGGGTTAATAAGAGGATGCTGGTAATATCCGGCAGGGGAGGGGTTAATAAGAGGATGCTGGTAATGTACAGCAGAGCAGGGGTTAATAAGAGGATGCTGGTAATGTCCGGCAGGGGAGGGGTTAATAAGAGGATGCTGGTAATGTACAGCATAGCAGGGGTTAATAAGAGGATGCTGGTAATGTACAGCAGGGGAGGGGTTAATAAGAGGATGCTGGTAATGTACAGCAGGAGAGGGGTTAAAGATGAGGATGCTGGGTAATATACAGCAGAGGAGGGGTTAATAAGAGGATGCTGGTAATGTGCAGCAGGGGAGGGGTTAATAAGAGGATGCTGGTAATGTCCGGCAGAGCAGGGGTTAATAAGAGGATGCTGGTAATGTACAGCAGGGGAGGGGTTAATAAGAGGATGCTGGTAATGTCCGGCAGAGCAGGGGTTAATAAGAGGATGCTGGTAATGTACAGCAGGGGAGGGGTTAATAGGAGGATGCTGGTAATGTACAGGAGGGGAGGGGTTAATAAGAGGATGCTGGTAATGTCCGGCAGAGCAGGGGTTAATAAGAGGATGCTGGTAATGTACAGCAGAGGAGGGGTTAATAAGAGGATGCTGGTAATGTCCGGCAGAGCAGGAGTTAATAAGAGGATGCTGGTAATGTACAGCAGGAGAAGGGTTAATAAGAGGATGCTGGAAATGTACAGCAGGGGAGGGGTTAATAAGAGGATGCTGGTAATGTACAGCAGGGGAGGGGTTAATAAGAGGATGCTGGTAATGTACAGCAGAAGAGGGGTTAATAAGAGGATGCTGGTAATGTCCGGCAGAGCAGGAGTTAATAAGAGGATGCTGGTAATGTGCAGCAGGGGAGGGGTTAATAAGAGGATGCTGGTAATGTACAGCAGGAGAGGGGTTAAAGATGAGGATGCTGGGTAATGTACAGCAGGAGAGGGGTTAATAGGAGGATGCTGGTAATGTACAGCAGGAGAGGGGTTAATAGGAGGATGCTGGTAATCTCCGGCAGAGGAGGGGTTAATAAGAGGATGCTGGGTAATGTACAGCAGGAGAGGGGTTAATAGGAGGATGCTGGTAATGTACAGCAGGGGAGGGGTTAATAAGAGGATGATGGTAATGTCCGACAGAGCAGGGGTTAATAAGAGGATGCTGGTCATGTACAGCACAGGAGGGGTTAATAAGAGGATGCTGGTAATGTACAGCAGGGGAGGGGTTAATAAGAGGATGCTGGTAATGTACAGCAGAGGAGGGGTTAATAAGAGGATGCTGGTAATGTCCGGCAGGGGAGGGGTTAATAAGAGGATGCTGGTAATGTACAGCAGAGCAGGGGTTAATAAGAGGATGCTGGTAATGTCCGGCAGGGGAGGGGTTAATAAGAGGATGCTGGTAATGTACAGCATAGCAGGGGTTAATAAGAGGATGCTGGTAATGTACAGCAGGGGAGGGGTTAATAAGAGGATGCTGGTAATGTACAGCAGGAGAGGGGTTAAAGATGAGGATGCTGGGTAATGTACAGCAGAGGAGGGGTTAATAAGAGGATGCTGGTAATGTGCAGCAGGGGAGGGGTTAATAAGAGGATGCTGGTAATGTCCGGCAGAGCAGGGGTTAATAAGAGGATGCTGGTAATGTACAGCAGGGGAGGGGTTAATAAGAGGATGCTGGTAATGTCCGGCAGAGCAGGGGTTAATAAGAGGATGCTGGTAATGTACAGCAGGGGAGGGGTTAATAGGAGGATGCTGGTAATGTACAGGAGGGGAGGGGTTAATAAGAGGATGCTGGTAATGTCCGGCAGAGCAGGGGTTAATAAGAGGATGCTGGTAATGTACAGCAGAGGAGGGGTTAATAAGAGGATGCTGGTAATGTCCGGCAGAGCAGGAGTTAATAAGAGGATGCTGGTAATGTACAGCAGGAGAAGGGTTAATAAGAGGATGCTGGAAATGTACAGCAGGGGAGGGGTTAATAAGAGGATGCTGGTAATGTACAGCAGGGGAGGGGTTAATAAGAGGATGCTGGTAATGTACAGCAGAAGAGGGGTTAATAAGAGGATGCTGGTAATGTCCGGCAGAGCAGGAGTTAATAAGAGGATGCTGGTAATGTGCAGCAGGGGAGGGGTTAATAAGAGGATGCTGGTAATGTACAGCAGGAGAGGGGTTAAAGATGAGGATGCTGGGTAATGTACAGCAGGAGAGGGGTTAATAGGAGGATGCTGGTAATGTACAGCAGGAGAGGGGTTAATAGGAGGATGCTGGTAATCTCCGGCAGAGGAGGGGTTAATAAGAGGATGCTGGGTAATGTACAGCAGGAGAGGGGTTAATAGGAGGATGCTGGTAATGTACAGCAGGGGAGGGGTTAATAAGAGGATGATGGTAATGTCCGACAGAGCAGGGGTTAATAAGAGGATGCTGGTAATGTACAGCAGAGGAGGGGTTAATAAGAGGATGCTGGTAATGTCCGGCAGAGCAGGAGTTAATAAGAGGATGCTGGTAATGTACAGCAGGGGAGGGGTTAATAAGAGGATGCTGGAAATGTACAGCAGGGGAGGGGTTAATAAGAGGATGCTGGTAATGTACAGCAGGGAAGGGGTTAATAAGAGGATGCTGGTAATGTGCAGCAGGGGAGGGGTTAATAAGAGGATGCTGGTAATGTCCGGCAGAGCAGGAGTTAATAAGAGGATGCTGGTAATGTGCAGCAGGGGAGGGGTTAATAAGAGGATGCTGGTAATGTACAGCAGGAGAGGGGTTAAAGATGAGGATGCTGGGTAATGTACAGCAGAGGAGGGGTTAATAAGAGGATGCTGGTCATGTACAGCAGAGGAGGGGTTAATGAGAGGATGCTGGTACTGTACTGCAGGGGAGGGGTTAATAAGAGGATGCTGGTAATGTACAGCAGAGGAGGGGTTAATAAAAGGATGCTGGTAATGTCCGGCAGGGGAGGGGTTAATAAGAGGATTCTAGTAATGTACAGCAGAGCAGGGGTTAATAAGAGGATGCTGGGTAATGTACAGCAGAGGAGGGGTTAATAAGAGGATGCTGGTAATGTAGAGCAGGGGAGGGGTTAATAAGAAGATGCTGGTAATGTACAGCTGAGGAGGGGTTAATAAGAGGATGCTGGTAATGTACAGCAGAGGAGGGGTTAATAAGAGGATGCTGGTAATGTACAGCAGGAGAGGGGTTAATAAGAGGATGCTGGTAATGTACAGCAGAGGAGGGGTTAATAAGAGGATGTTGGTAATGTACAGCAGAGGAGGGGTTAATAAGAGGATGCTGGTAATGTACAGCAGGGGAGGGGTTAATAAGAGGATGCTGGTAATGTACAGCAGGGGAGGGGTTAATAAGAGGATGCTGGTAATGTACAGCAGAGAAAGGGTTAATAAGAGGATGCTGGTAATGGGCATCAGAGGAGGGGTTAATAAGAGGATGCTGGTAATGTGCATCAGAGGAGGGGTTAATAAGAGGATGCTGGTAATGTACAGCAGGGGAGGGGTTAATAGGAGGATGCTGGTAATGTACAGCAGGGGAGGGGTTAATAAGAGGATGCTGGTAATGTACAGCAGAGGAGGGGTTAATAAGAGGATGCTGGTAATGTACAGCAGAAGAGGGGTTAATAAGAGGATGCTGGTAATGTCCGGCAGAGCAGGAGTTAATAAGAGGATGCTGGTAATGTGCAGCAGGGGAGGGGTTAATAAGAGGATGCTGGTAATGTACAGCAGGAGAGGGGTTAAAGATGAGGATGCTGGGTAATGTACAGCAGGAGAGGGGTTAATAGGAGGATGCTGGTAATGTACAGCAGGAGAGGGGTTAATAGGAGGATGCTGGTAATCTCCGGCAGAGGAGGGGTTAATAAGAGGATGCTGGGTAATGTACAGCAGGAGAGGGGTTAATAGGAGGATGCTGGTAATGTACAGCAGGGGAGGGGTTAATAAGAGGATGATGGTAATGTCCGACAGAGCAGGGGTTAATAAGAGGATGCTGGTAATGTACAGCAGAGGAGGGGTTAATAAGAGGATGCTGGTAATGTCCGGCAGAGCAGGAGTTAATAAGAGGATGCTGGTAATGTACAGCAGAGGAGGGGTTAATAAGAGGATGCTGGTAATGTCAGGCAGGGGAGGGGTTAATAAGAGGATGCTGGTAATGTACAGCAGAGCAGGGGTTAATAAGAGGATGCTGGTAATGTACAGCAGAGCAGGGGTTAATAAGAGGATGCTGGGTAATGTACAGCAGAGGAGGGGTTAATAAGAGGATGCTGGGTAATGTACAGCAGAGGAGGGGTTAATGAGAGGATGCTGGTAATGTACAGCAGGGGAGGGGTTAATAAGGGGATGCTGGTAATGTACAGCAGAGGAGGGGTTAATAAGAGGATGCTGGGTAATGTACAGCAGGAGAGGGGTTAATAGGAGGATGCTGGGTAATGTACAGCAGCGGATGGGTTAAGAGGATGATGGGTAATGTACAGCAGAGGAGTGGTTAAGAAGAGGATGCTGGGTAATGTACAGCAGGAGAGGGGTTAATAGGAGGATGCTGGTAATGTACAGCAGGATACGGGTTAATAGGAGGATGCTGGTAATCTCCGGCAGAGGAGGGGTTAACAAGAGGATGCTGGGTAATGTACAGCAGGAGAGGGGTTAATAGGAGGATGCTGGTAATGTACAGGAGGGGAGGGGTTAATAAGAGGATGCTGGTAATGTCCGGCAGAGCAGGGGTTAATAAGAGGATGCTGGTAATGTACAGCAGAGGAGGGGTTAATAAGAGGATGCTGGTAATGTCCGGCAGAGCAGGAGTTAATAAGAGGATGCTGGTAATGTACAGCAGGGGAGGGGTTAATAAGAGGATGCTGGAAATGTACAGCAGGGGAGGGGTTAATAAGAGGATGCTGGTAATGTACAGCAGGGAAGGGGTTAATAAGAGGATGCTGGTAATGTGCAGCACGGGAGGGGTTAATAAGAGGATGCTGGTAATGTCCGGCAGAGCAGGAGTTAATAAGAGGATGCTGGTAATGTGCAGCAGGGGAGGGGTTAATAAGAGGATGCTGGTAATGTACAGCAGGAGAGGGGTTAAAGATGAGGATGCTGGGTAATGTACAGCAGAGGAGGGGTTAATAAGAGGATGCTGGTCATGTACAGCAGAGGAGGGGTTAATAAGAGGATGCTGGTAATGTACAGCAGGGGAGGGGTTAATAAGAGGATGCTGGTAATGTACAGCAGAGGAGGGGTTAATAAGAGGATGCTGGTAATGTCCGGCAGGGGAGGGGTTAATAAGAGGATTCTAGTAATGTACAGCAGAGCAGGGGTTAATAAGAGGATGCTGGGTAATGTACAGCAGAGGAGGGGTTAATAAGAGGATGCTGGTAATGTAGAGCAGTGGAGGGGTTAATAAGAAGATGCTGGTAATGTACAGCTGAGGAGGGGTTAATAAGAGGATGCTGGTAATGTACAGCAGAGGAGGGGTTAATAAGAGGATGCTGGTAATGTACAGCAGGAGAGGGGTTAATAAGAGGATGCTGGTAATGTACAGCAGAGGAGGGGTTAATAAGAGGATGTTGGTAATGTACAGCAGAGGAGGGGTTAATAAGAGGATGCTGGTAATGTACAGCAGGGGAGGGGTTAATAAGAGGATGCTGGTAATGTACAGCAGGGGAGGGGTTAATAAGAGGATGCTGGTAATGTACAGCAGAGAAGGGGTTAATAAGAGGATGCTGGTAATGTGCATCAGAGGAGGGGTTAATAAGAGGATGCTGGTAATGTGCATCAGAGGAGGGGTTAATAAGAGGATGCTGGTAATGTACAGCAGGGGAGGGGTTAATAGGAGGATGCTGGTAATGTACAGCAGGGGAGGGGTTAATAAGAGGATGCTGGTAATGTACAGCAGAGGAGGGGTTAATAAGAGGATGCTGGTAATGTCAGGCAGGGGAGGGGTTAATAAGAGGATGCTGGTAATGTACAGCAGAGCAGGGGTTAATAAGAGGATGCTGGTAATGTACAGCAGAGCAGGGGTTAATAAGAGGATGCTGGTAATGTACAGCAGAGGAGGGGTTAATAAGAGGATGCTGGGTAATGTACAGCAGAGGAGGGGTTAATAAGAGGATGCTGGTAATGTACAGCAGGGGAGGGGTTAATAAGGGGATGCTGGTAATGTACAGCAGAGGAGGGGTTAATAAGAGGATGCTGGGTAATGTACAGCAGGAGAGGGGTTAATAGGAGGATGCTGGGTAATGTACAGCAGGGGAGGTGTTAAGAGGATGATGGGTAATGTACAGCAGAGGAGTGGTTAATAAGAGGATGCTGGGTAATGTACAGCAGGAGAGGGGTTAATAGGAGGATGCTGGTAATGTACAGCAGTATAGGTGTTAATAGGAGGATGCTGGTAATCTCCGGCAGAGGAGGGGTTAACAAGAGGATGCTGGGTAATGTACAGCAGGAGAGGGGTTAATAGGAGGATGCTGGTAATGTACAGGAGGGGAGGGGTTAATAAGAGGATGCTGGTAATGTCTGGCAGAGCAGGGGTTAATAAGAGGATGCTGGTAATGTACAGCAGAGGAGGGGTTAATAAGAGGATGCTGGTAATGTCCGGCAGAGCAGGAGTTAATAAGAGGATGCTGGTAATGTACAGCAGGGGAGGGGTCAATAAGAGGATGCTGGTAATGTGCAGCAGGGGAGGGGTTAATAAGAGGATGCTGGTAATGTCCGGCAGAGCAGGAGTTAATAAGAGGATGCTGGTAATGTGCAGCAGGGGAGGGATTAATAAGAGGATGCTGGTAATGTACAGCAGGGGAGGGGTTAATAAGGATGCTGGTAATGTACAGCAGGAGAGGGGTTAAAGATGAGGATGCTGGGTAATGTACAGCAGAGGAGGGGTTAATAAGAGGATGCTGGTAATGTGCAGCAGGGGAGGGGTTAATAAGAGGATGCTGGTAATGTCCGGCAGAGCAGGGGTTAATAAGAGGATGCTGGTAATGTACAGCAGGGGAGGGGTTAATACGAGGATGCTGGTAATGTACAGCAGGAGAGGGGTTAAACCTGAGGATGCTGGGTAATGTACAGCAGAGGAGGGGTTAATAAGAGGATGCTGGTCATGTGCAGCAGAGGAGGGGTTAATAAGAGGATGCTGGTAATGTACAGCAGGGGAGGGGTTAATAAGAGGATGCTGGTAATGTACAGCAGAGGAGGGGTTAATAAGAGGATGCTGGTAATGTCCGGCAGGGGAGGGGTTAATAAGAGGATGCTGGTAATGTACAGCAGAGCAGGGGTTAATAAGAGGATGCTGGTAATGTGCAGCAGAGGAGGGGTTAATAAGTGGATGCTGGTAATGTACGGCAGGGGAGGGGTTAATAAGAGGATGCTGAGTAATGTACAGCAGAGGAGGGGTTAATAAGAGGATGCTGGATAATGTACAGCAGAGGAGGGGTTAATAAGAGGATGCTGGTAATGTACAGCAGGGGAGGGGTTAATAAGGGGATGCTGGGTAATGTACAGCAGGGGAGGGGTTAATAAGAGGATGCTGGTAATGTACAGCAGGGGGGTTAATAAGAGGATGCTGGTAATGTACAGCAGGAGAGGGGTTAATAGGAGGATGCTGGGTAATGTACAGCAGGGGAGGGGTTAAGAGGATGCTGGGTAATGTACAGCAGAGGAGGGGTTAATAAGAGGATGCTGGTAATGTGTAGCAGGGGAGGGGTTAATAAGAGGATGCTGGTAATGTTCGGCAGAGCAGGGGTTAATAGGAGGATGCTGGTAATGTACAGCAGGGGAGGGGTTAATAAGAGGATGCTGGTAATGTACAGCAGGAGAGGGGTTAAAGATGAGGATGCTGGGTAATGTACAGCAGAGGAGGGGTTAATAAGAGGATGCTGGTCATGTACAGCACAGGAGGGGTTAATAAGAGGATGCTGGTAATGTACAGCAGGGGAGGGGTTAATAAGAGGATGCTGGTAATGTACAGCAGAGGAGGGGTTAATAAGAGGATGCTGGTAATGTCCGGCAGGGGAGGGGTTAATAAGAGGATGCTGGTAATGTACAGCAGAGCAGGGGTTAATAAGAGGATGCTGGTAATGTCCGGCAGGGGAGGGGTTAATAAGAGGATGCTGGTAATGTACAGCATAGCAGGGTTTAATAAGAGGATGCTGGTAATGTACAGCAGGGGAGGGGTTAATAAGAGGATGCTGGTAATGTACAGCAGGAGAGGGGTTAAAGATGAGGATGCTGGGTAATATACAGCAGAGGAGGGGTTAATAAGAGGATGCTGGTAATGTGCAGCAGGGGAGGGGTTAATAAGAGGATGCTGGTAATGTCCGGCAGAGCAGGGGTTAATAAGAGGATGCTGGTAATGTACAGCAGGGGAGGGGTTAATAAGAGGATGCTGGTAATGTCCGGCAGAGCAGGGGTTAATAAGAGGATGCTGGTAATGTACAGCAGGGGAGGGGTTAATAGGAGGATGCTGGTAATGTACAGGAGGGGAGGGGTTAATAAGAGGATGCTGGTAATGTCCGGCAGAGCAGGGGTTAATAAGAGGATGCTGGTAATGTACAGCAGAGGAGGGGTTAATAAGAGGATGCTGGTAATGTCCGGCAGAGCAGGAGTTAATAAGAGGATGCTGGTAATGTACAGCAGGAGAAGGGTTAATAAGAGGATGCTGGAAATGTACAGCAGGGGAGGGGTTAATAAGAGGATGCTGGTAATGTACAGCAGGGGAGGGGTTAATAAGAGGATGCTGGTAATGTACAGCAGAAGAGGGGTTAATAAGAGGATGCTGGTAATGTCCGGCAGAGCAGGAGTTAATAAGAGGATGCTGGTAATGTGCAGCAGGGGAGGGGTTAATAAGAGGATGCTGGTAATGTACAGCAGGAGAGGGGTTAAAGATGAGGATGCTGGGTAATGTACAGCAGGAGAGGGGTTAATAGGAGGATGCTGGTAATGTACAGCAGGAGAGGGGTTAATAGGAGGATGCTGGTAATCTCCGGCAGAGGAGGGGTTAATAAGAGGATGCTGGGTAATGTACAGCAGGAGAGGGGTTAATAGGAGGATGCTGGTAATGTACAGCAGGGGAGGGGTTAATAAGAGGATGATGGTAATGTCCGACAGAGCAGGGGTTAATAAGAGGATGCTGGTCATGTACAGCACAGGAGGGGTTAATAAGAGGATGCTGGTAATGTACAGCAGGGGAGGGGTTAATAAGAGGATGCTGGTAATGTACAGCAGAGGAGGGGTTAATAAGAGGATGCTGGTAATGTCCGGCAGGGGAGGGGTTAATAAGAGGATGCTGGTAATGTACAGCAGAGCAGGGGTTAATAAGAGGATGCTGGTAATGTCCGGCAGGGGAGGGGTTAATAAGAGGATGCTGGTAATGTACAGCATAGCAGGGGTTAATAAGAGGATGCTGGTAATGTACAGCAGGGGAGGGGTTAATAAGAGGATGCTGGTAATGTACAGCAGGAGAGGGGTTAAAGATGAGGATGCTGGGTAATGTACAGCAGAGGAGGGGTTAATAAGAGGATGCTGGTAATGTGCAGCAGGGGAGGGGTTAATAAGAGGATGCTGGTAATGTCCGGCAGAGCAGGGGTTAATAAGAGGATGCTGGTAATGTACAGCAGGGGAGGGGTTAATAAGAGGATGCTGGTAATGTCCGGCAGAGCAGGGGTTAATAAGAGGATGCTGGTAATGTACAGCAGGGGAGGGGTTAATAGGAGGATGCTGGTAATGTACAGGAGGGGAGGGGTTAATAAGAGGATGCTGGTAATGTCCGGCAGAGCAGGGGTTAATAAGAGGATGCTGGTAATGTACAGCAGAGGAGGGGTTAATAAGAGGATGCTGGTAATGTCCGGCAGAGCAGGAGTTAATAAGAGGATGCTGGTAATGTACAGCAGGAGAAGGGTTAATAAGAGGATGCTGGAAATGTACAGCAGGGGAGGGGTTAATAAGAGGATGCTGGTAATGTACAGCAGGGGAGGGGTTAATAAGAGGATGCTGGTAATGTACAGCAGAAGAGGGGTTAATAAGAGGATGCTGGTAATGTCCGGCAGAGCAGGAGTTAATAAGAGGATGCTGGTAATGTGCAGCAGGGGAGGGGTTAATAAGAGGATGCTGGTAATGTACAGCAGGAGAGGGGTTAAAGATGAGGATGCTGGGTAATGTACAGCAGGAGAGGGGTTAATAGGAGGATGCTGGTAATGTACAGCAGGAGAGGGGTTAATAGGAGGATGCTGGTAATCTCCGGCAGAGGAGGGGTTAATAAGAGGATGCTGGGTAATGTACAGCAGGAGAGGGGTTAATAGGAGGATGCTGGTAATGTACAGCAGGGGAGGGGTTAATAAGAGGATGATGGTAATGTCCGACAGAGCAGGGGTTAATAAGAGGATGCTGGTAATGTACAGCAGAGGAGGGGTTAATAAGAGGATGCTGGTAATGTCCGGCAGAGCAGGAGTTAATAAGAGGATGCTGGTAATGTACAGCAGGGGAGGGGTTAATAAGAGGATGCTGGAAATGTACAGCAGGGGAGGGGTTAATAAGAGGATGCTGGTAATGTACAGCAGGGAAGGGGTTAATAAGAGGATGCTGGTAATGTGCAGCAGGGGAGGGGTTAATAAGAGGATGCTGGTAATGTCCGGCAGAGCAGGAGTTAATAAGAGGATGCTGGTAATGTGCAGCAGGGGAGGGGTTAATAAGAGGATGCTGGTAATGTACAGCAGGAGAGGGGTTAAAGATGAGGATGCTGGGTAATGTACAGCAGAGGAGGGGTTAATAAGAGGATGCTGGTCATGTACAGCAGAGGAGGGGTTAATGAGAGGATGCTGGTACTGTACAGCAGGGGAGGGGTTAATAAGAGGATGCTGGTAATGTACAGCAGAGGAGGGGTTAATAAAAGGATGCTGGTAATGTCCGGCAGGGGAGGGGTTAATAAGAGGATTCTAGTAATGTACAGCAGAGCAGGGGTTAATAAGAGGATGCTGGGTAATGTACAGCAGAGGAGGGGTTAATAAGAGGATGCTGGTAATGTAGAGCAGGGGAGGGGTTAATAAGAAGATGCTGGTAATGTACAGCTGAGGAGGGGTTAATAAGAGGATGCTGGTAATGTACAGCAGAGGAGGGGTTAATAAGAGGATGCTGGTAATGTACAGCAGGAGAGGGGTTAATAAGAGGATGCTGGTAATGTACAGCAGAGGAGGGGTTAATAAGAGGATGTTGGTAATGTACAGCAGAGGAGGGGTTAATAAGAGGATGCTGGTAATGTACAGCAGGGGAGGGGTTAATAAGAGGATGCTGGTAATGTACAGCAGGGGAGGGGTTAATAAGAGGATGCTGGTAATGTACAGCAGAGAAAGGGTTAATAAGAGGATGCTGGTAATGGGCATCAGAGGAGGGGTTAATAAGAGGATGCTGGTAATGTGCATCAGAGGAGGGGTTAATAAGAGGATGCTGGTAATGTACAGCAGGGGAGGGGTTAATAGGAGGATGCTGGTAATGTACAGCAGGGGAGGGGTTAATAAGAGGATGCTGGTAATGTACAGCAGAGGAGGGGTTAATAAGAGGATGCTGGTAATGTACAGCAGAAGAGGGGTTAATAAGAGGATGCTGGTAATGTCCGGCAGAGCAGGAGTTAATAAGAGGATGCTGGTAATGTGCAGCAGGGGAGGGGTTAATAAGAGGATGCTGGTAATGTACAGCAGGAGAGGGGTTAAAGATGAGGATGCTGGGTAATGTACAGCAGGAGAGGGGTTAATAGGAGGATGCTGGTAATGTACAGCAGGAGAGGGGTTAATAGGAGGATGCTGGTAATCTCCGGCAGAGGAGGGGTTAATAAGAGGATGCTGGGTAATGTACAGCAGGAGAGGGGTTAATAGGAGGATGCTGGTAATGTACAGCAGGGGAGGGGTTAATAAGAGGATGATGGTAATGTCCGACAGAGCAGGGGTTAATAAGAGGATGCTGGTAATGTACAGCAGAGGAGGGGTTAATAAGAGGATGCTGGTAATGTCCGGCAGAGCAGGAGTTAATAAGAGGATGCTGGTAATGTACAGCAGAGGAGGGGTTAATAAGAGGATGCTGGTAATGTCAGGCAGGGGAGGGGTTAATAAGAGGATGCTGGTAATGTACAGCAGAGCAGGGGTTAATAAGAGGATGCTGGTAATGTACAGCAGAGCAGGGGTTAATAAGAGGATGCTGGGTAATGTACAGCAGAGGAGGGGTTAATAAGAGGATGCTGGGTAATGTACAGCAGAGGAGGGGTTAATGAGAGGATGCTGGTAATGTACAGCAGGGGAGGGGTTAATAAGGGGATGCTGGTAATGTACAGCAGAGGAGGGGTTAATAAGAGGATGCTGGGTAATGTACAGCAGGAGAGGGGTTAATAGGAGGATGCTGGGTAATGTACAGCAGCGGATGGGTTAAGAGGATGATGGGTAATGTACAGCAGAGGAGTGGTTAAGAAGAGGATGCTGGGTAATGTACAGCAGGAGAGGGGTTAATAGGAGGATGCTGGTAATGTACAGCAGGATACGGGTTAATAGGAGGATGCTGGTAATCTCCGGCAGAGGAGGGGTTAACAAGAGGATGCTGGGTAATGTACAGCAGGAGAGGGGTTAATAGGAGGATGCTGGTAATGTACAGGAGGGGAGGGGTTAATAAGAGGATGCTGGTAATGTCCGGCAGAGCAGGGGTTAATAAGAGGATGCTGGTAATGTACAGCAGAGGAGGGGTTAATAAGAGGATGCTGGTAATGTCCGGCAGAGCAGGAGTTAATAAGAGGATGCTGGTAATGTACAGCAGGGGAGGGGTTAATAAGAGGATGCTGGAAATGTACAGCAGGGGAGGGGTTAATAAGAGGATGCTGGTAATGTACAGCAGGGAAGGGGTTAATAAGAGGATGCTGGTAATGTGCAGCAGGGGAGGGGTTAATAAGAGGATGCTGGTAATGTCCGGCAGAGCAGGAGTTAATAAGAGGATGCTGGTAATGTGCAGCAGGGGAGGGGTTAATAAGAGGATGCTGGTAATGTACAGCAGGAGAGGGGTTAAAGATGAGGATGCTGGGTAATGTACAGCAGAGGAGGGGTTAATAAGAGGATGCTGGTCATGTACAGCAGAGGAGGGGTTAATAAGAGGATGCTGGTAATGTACAGCAGGGGAGGGGTTAATAAGAGGATGCTGGTAATGTACAGCAGAGGAGGGGTTAATAAGAGGATGCTGGTAATGTCCGGCAGGGGAGGGGTTAATAAGAGGATTCTAGTAATGTACAGCAGAGCAGGGGTTAATAAGAGGATGCTGGGTAATGTACAGCAGAGGAGGGGTTAATAAGAGGATGCTGGTAATGTAGAGCAGTGGAGGGGTTAATAAGAAGATGCTGGTAATGTACAGCTGAGGAGGGGTTAATAAGAGGATGCTGGTAATGTACAGCAGAGGAGGGGTTAATAAGAGGATGCTGGTAATGTACAGCAGGAGAGGGGTTAATAAGAGGATGCTGGTAATGTACAGCAGAGGAGGGGTTAATAAGAGGATGTTGGTAATGTACAGCAGAGGAGGGGTTAATAAGAGGATGCTGGTAATGTACAGCAGGGGAGGGGTTAATAAGAGGATGCTGGTAATGTACAGCAGGGGAGGGGTTAATAAGAGGATGCTGGTAATGTACAGCAGAGAAGGGGTTAATAAGAGGATGCTGGTAATGTGCATCAGAGGAGGGGTTAATAAGAGGATGCTGGTAATGTGCATCAGAGGAGGGGTTAATAAGAGGATGCTGGTAATGTACAGCAGGGGAGGGGTTAATAGGAGGATGCTGGTAATGTACAGCAGGGGAGGGGTTAATAAGAGGATGCTGGTAATGTACAGCAGAGGAGGGGTTAATAAGAGGATGCTGGTAATGTCAGGCAGGGGAGGGGTTAATAAGAGGATGCTGGTAATGTACAGCAGAGCAGGGGTTAATAAGAGGATGCTGGTAATGTACAGCAGAGCAGGGGTTAATAAGAGGATGCTGGTAATGTACAGCAGAGGAGGGGTTAATAAGAGGATGCTGGGTAATGTACAGCAGAGGAGGGGTTAATAAGAGGATGCTGGTAATGTACAGCAGGGGAGGGGTTAATAAGGGGATGCTGGTAATGTACAGCAGAGGAGGGGTTAATAAGAGGATGCTGGGTAATGTACAGCAGGAGAGGGGTTAATAGGAGGATGCTGGGTAATGTACAGCAGGGGAGGTGTTAAGAGGATGATGGGTAATGTACAGCAGAGGAGTGGTTAATAAGAGGATGCTGGGTAATGTACAGCAGGAGAGGGGTTAATAGGAGGATGCTGGTAATGTACAGCAGTATAGGTGTTAATAGGAGGATGCTGGTAATCTCCGGCAGAGGAGGGGTTAACAAGAGGATGCTGGGTAATGTACAGCAGGAGAGGGGTTAATAGGAGGATGCTGGTAATGTACAGGAGGGGAGGGGTTAATAAGAGGATGCTGGTAATGTCTGGCAGAGCAGGGGTTAATAAGAGGATGCTGGTAATGTACAGCAGAGGAGGGGTTAATAAGAGGATGCTGGTAATGTCCGGCAGAGCAGGAGTTAATAAGAGGATGCTGGTAATGTACAGCAGGGGAGGGGTCAATAAGAGGATGCTGGTAATGTGCAGCAGGGGAGGGGTTAATAAGAGGATGCTGGTAATGTCCGGCAGAGCAGGAGTTAATAAGAGGATGCTGGTAATGTGCAGCAGGGGAGGGATTAATAAGAGGATGCTGGTAATGTACAGCAGGGGAGGGGTTAATAAGGATGCTGGTAATGTACAGCAGGAGAGGGGTTAAAGATGAGGATGCTGGGTAATGTACAGCAGAGGAGGGGTTAATAAGAGGATGCTGGTAATGTGCAGCAGGGGAGGGGTTAATAAGAGGATGCTGGTAATGTCCGGCAGAGCAGGGGTTAATAAGAGGATGCTGGTAATGTACAGCAGGGGAGGGGTTAATACGAGGATGCTGGTAATGTACAGCAGGAGAGGGGTTAAACCTGAGGATGCTGGGTAATGTACAGCAGAGGAGGGGTTAATAAGAGGATGCTGGTCATGTGCAGCAGAGGAGGGGTTAATAAGAGGATGCTGGTAACGTACAGCAGGGGAGGGGTTAATAAGAGGATGCTGGTAATGTACAGCAGAGGAGGGGTTAATAAGAGGATGCTGGTAATGTCCGGCAGGGGAGGGGTTAATAAGAGGATGCTGGTAATGTACAGCAGAGCAGGGGTTAATAAGAGGATGCTGGTAATGTGCAGCAGAGGAGGGGTTAATAAGTGGATGCTGGTAATGTACGGCAGGGGAGGGGTTAATAAGAGGATGCTGAGTAATGTACAGCAGAGGAGGGGTTAATAAGAGGATGCTGGATAATGTACAGCAGAGGAGGGGTTAATAAGAGGATGCTGGTAATGTACAGCAGGGGAGGGGTTAATAAGGGGATGCTGGGTAATGTACAGCAGGGGAGGGGTTAATAAGAGGATGCTGGTAATGTACAGCAGGGGGGTTAATAAGAGGATGCTGGTAATGTACAGCAGGAGAGGGGTTAATAGGAGGATGCTGGGTAATGTACAGCAGGGGAGGGGTTAAGAGGATGCTGGGTAATGTACAGCAGAGGAGGGGTTAATAAGAGGATGCTGGTAATGTGTAGCAGGGGAGGGGTTAATAAGAGGATGCTGGTAATGTTCGGCAGAGCAGGGGTTAATAGGAGGATGCTGGTAATGTACAGCAGGGGAGGGGTTAATAAGAGGATGCTGGTAATGTACAGCAGGAGAGGGGTTAAAGATGAGGATGCTGGGTAATGTACAGCAGAGGAGGGGTTAATAAGAGGATGCTGGTCATGTACAGCACAGGAGGGGTTAATAAGAGGATGCTGGTAATGTACAGCAGGGGAGGGGTTAATAAGAGGATGCTGGTAATGTACAGCAGGGGAGGGGTCAATAAGAGGATGCTGGTAATGTGCAGCAGGGGAGGGGTTAATAAGAGGATGCTGGTAATGTCCGGCAGAGCAGGAGTTAATAAGAGGATGCTGGTAATGTGCAGCAGGGGAGGGATTAATAAGAGGATGCTGGTAATGTACAGCAGGGGAGGGGTTAATAAGGATGCTGGTAATGTACAGCAGGAGAGGGGTTAAAGATGAGGATGCTGGGTAATGTACAGCAGAGGAGGGGTTAATAAGAGGATGCTGGTAATGTGCAGCAGGGGAGGGGTTAATAAGAGGATGCTGGTAATGTCCGGCAGAGCAGGGGTTAATAAGAGGATGCTGGTAATGTACAGCAGGGGAGGGGTTAATACGAGGATGCTGGTAATGTACAGCAGGAGAGGGGTTAAACCTGAGGATGCTGGGTAATGTACAGCAGAGGAGGGGTTAATAAGAGGATGCTGGTCATGTGCAGCAGAGGAGGGGTTAATAAGAGGATGCTGGTAATGTACAGCAGGGGAGGGGTTAATAAGAGGATGCTGGTAATGTACAGCAGAGGAGGGGTTAATAAGAGGATGCTGGTAATGTCCGGCAGGGGAGGGGTTAATAAGAGGATGCTGGTAATGTACAGCAGAGCAGGGGTTAATAAGAGGATGCTGGTAATGTGCAGCAGAGGAGGGGTTAATAAGTGGATGCTGGTAATGTACGGCAGGGGAGGGGTTAATAAGAGGATGCTGAGTAATGTACAGCAGAGGAGGGGTTAATAAGAGGATGCTGGATAATGTACAGCAGAGGAGGGGTTAATAAGAGGATGCTGGTAATGTACAGCAGGGGAGGGGTTAATAAGGGGATGCTGGGTAATGTACAGCAGGGGAGGGGTTAATAAGAGGATGCTGGTAATGTACAGCAGGGGGGTTAATAAGAGGATGCTGGTAATGTACAGCTGGGGAGGGGTTAATAAGAGGATGCTGGTAATGTACAGCAGAGGAGGAGTTAATAAGAGGATGCTGGGTAATGTACAGCAGGAGAGGGGTTAATAGGAGGATGCTGGGTAATGTACAGCAGGGGAGGGGTTAAGAGGATGCTGGGTAATGTACAGCAGAGGAGGGGTTAATAAGAGGATGCTGGTAATGTGTAGCAGGGGAGGGGTTAATAAGAGGATGCTGGTAATGTTCGGCAGAGCAGGGGTTAATAGGAGGATGCTGGTAATGTACAGCAGGGGAGGGGTTAATAAGAGGATGCTGGTAATGTACAGCAGGAGAGGGGTTAAAGATGAGGATGCTGGGTAATGTACAGCAGAGGAGGGGTTAATAAGAGGATGCTGGTCATGTACAGCAGAGGAGGGGTTAATAAGAGGATGCTGGTAATGTACAGCAGGGGAGGGGTTAATAAGAGGATGCTGGTAATGTACAGCAGAGGAGGGGTTAATAAGAGGATGCTGGTAATGTCCGGCAGGGGAGGGGTTAATAAGAGGATGCTGGTAATGTACAGCAGAGCAGGGGTTAATAAGAGGATGCTGGTAATGTCCGGCAGGGGAGGGGTTAATAAGAGGATGCTGGTAATGTACAGCATAGCAGGGGTTAATAAGAGGATGCTGGTAATGTACAGCAGGGGAGGGGTTAATAAGAGGATGCTGGTAATGTACAGCAGGAGAGGGGTTAAAGATGAGGATGCTGGGTAATGTACAGCAGAGGAGGGGTTAATAAGAGGATGCTGGTAATGTGCAGCAGGGGAGGGGTTAATAAGAGGATGCTGGTAATGTCCGGCAGAGCAGGGGTTAATAAGAGGATGCTGGTAATGTACAGCAGGGGAGGGGTTAATAAGAGGATGCTGGTAATGTCCGGCAGAGCAGGGGTTAATAAGAGGATGCTGGTAATGTACAGCAGGGGAGGGGTTAATAGGAGGATGCTGGTAATGTACAGGAGGGGAGGGGTTAATAAGAGGATGCTGGTAATGTCCGGCAGAGCAGGGGTTAATAAGAGGATGCTGGTAATGTACAGCAGAGGAGGGGTTAATAAGAGGATGCTGGTAATGTCCGGCAGAGCAGGAGTTAATAAGAGGATGCTGGTAATGTACAGCAGGAGAAGGGTTAATAAGATGATGCTGGAAATGTACAGCAGGGGAGGGGTTAATAAGAGGATGCTGGTAATGTACAGCAGGGGAGGGGTTAATAAGAGGATGCTGGTAATGTACAGCAGAAGAGGGGTTAATAAGAGGATGCTGGTAATGTCCGGCAGAGCAGGAGTTAATAAGAGGATGCTGGTAATGTGCAGCAGGGGAGGGGTTAATAAGAGGATGCTGGTAATGTACAGCAGGAGAGGGGTTAAAGATGAGGATGCTGGGTAATGTACAGCAGGAGAGGGGTTAATAGGAGGATGCTGGTAATGTACAGCAGGAGAGGGGTTAATAGGAGGATGCTGGTAATCTCCTGCAGAGGAGGGGTTAATAAGAGGATGCTGGGTAATGTACAGCAGGAGAGGGGTTAATAGGAGGATGCTGGTAATGTACAGCAGGGGAGGGGTTAATAAGAGGATGATGGTAATGTCCGACAGAGCAGGGGTTAATAAGAGGATGCTGGTAATGTACAGCAGAGGAGGGGTTAATAAGAGGATGCTGGTAATGTCCGGCAGAGCAGGAGTTAATAAGAGGATGCTGGTAATGTACAGCAGAGGAGGGGTTAATAAGAGGATGCTGGTAATGTCAGGCAGGGGAGGGGTTAATAAGAGGATGCTGGTAATGTACAGCAGAGCAGGGGTTAATAAGAGGATGCTGGTAATGTACAGCAGAGCAGGGGTTAATAAGAGGATGCTGGGTAATGTACAGCAGAGGAGGGGTTAATAAGAGGATGCTGGGTAATGTACAGCAGAGGAGGGGTTAATGAGAGGATGCTGGTAATGTACAGCAGGGGAGGGGTTAATAAGGGGATGCTGGTAATGTACAGCAGAGGAGGGGTTAATAAGAGGATGCTGGGTAATGTACAGCAGGAGAGGGGTTAATAGGAGGATGCTGGGTAATGTACAGCAGCGGATGGGTTAAGAGGATGATGGGTAATGTACAGCAGAGGAGTGGTTAAGAAGAGGATGCTGGGTAATGTACAGCAGGAGAGGGGTTAATAGGAGGATGCTGGTAATGTACAGCAGGATACGGGTTAATAGGAGGATGCTGGTAATCTCCGGCAGAGGAGGGGTTAACAAGAGGATGCTGGGTAATGTACAGCAGGAGAGGGGTTAATAGGAGGATGCTGGTAATGTACAGGAGGGGAGGGGTTAATAAGAGGATGCTGGTAATGTCCGGCAGAGCAGGGGTTAATAAGAGGATGCTGGTAATGTACAGCAGAGGAGGGGTTAATAAGAGGATGCTGGTAATGTCCGGCAGAGCAGGAGTTAATAAGAGGATGCTGGTAATGTACAGCAGGGGAGGGGTTAATAAGAGGATGCTGGAAATGTACAGCAGGGGAGGGGTTAATAAGAGGATGCTGGTAATGTACAGCAGGGAAGGGGTTAATAAGAGGATGCTGGTAATGTGCAGCAGGGGAGGGGTTAATAAGAGGATGCTGGTAATGTCCGGCAGAGCAGGAGTTAATAAGAGGATGCTGGTAATGTGCAGCAGGGGAGGGGTTAATAAGAGGATGCTGGTAATGTACAGCAGGAGAGGGGTTAAAGATGAGGATGCTGGGTAATGTACAGCAGAGGAGGGGTTAATAAGAGGATGCTGGTCATGTACAGCAGAGGAGGGGTTAATAAGAGGATGCTGGTAATGTACAGCAGGGGAGGGGTTAATAAGAGGATGCTGGTAATGTACAGCAGAGGAGGGGTTAATAAGAGGATGCTGGTAATGTCCGGCAGGGGAGGGGTTAATAAGAGGATTCTAGTAATGTACAGCAGAGCAGGGGTTAATAAGAGGATGCTGGGTAATGTACAGCAGAGGAGGGGTTAATAAGAGGATGCTGGTAATGTAGAGGAGGGGAGGGGTTAATAAGAAGATGCTGGTAATGTACAGCTGAGGAGGGGTTAATAAGAGGATGCTGGTAATGTACAGCAGAGGAGGGGTTAATAAGAGGATGCTGGTAATGTACAGCAGGAGAGGGGTTAATAAGAGGATGCTGGTAATGTACAGCAGAGGAGGGGTTAATAAGAGGATGTTGGTAATGTACAGCAGAGGAGGGGTTAATAAGAGGATGCTGGTAATGTACAGCAGGGGAGGGGTTAATAAGAGGATGCTGGTAATGTACAGCAGGGGAGGGGTTAATAAGAGGATGCTGGTAATGTACAGCAGAGAAGGGGTTAATAAGAGGATGCTGGTAATGTGCATCAGAGGAGGGGTTAATAAGAGGATGCTGGTAATGTGCATCAGAGGAGGGGTTAATAAGAGGATGCTGGTAATGTACAGCAGGGGAGGGGTTAATAGGAGGATGCTGGTAATGTACAGCAGGGGAGGGGTTAATAAGAGGATGCTGGTAATGTACAGCAGAGGAGGGGTTAATAAGAGGATGCTGGTAATGTCAGGCAGGGGAGGGGTTAATAAGAGGATGCTGGTAATGTACAGCAGAGCAGGGGTTAATAAGAGGATGCTGGTAATGTACAGCAGAGCAGGGGTTAATAAGAGGATGCTGGTAATGTACAGCAGAGCAGGGGTTAATAAGAGGATGCTGGGTAATGTACAGCAGAGGAGGGGTTAATAAGAGGATGCTGGTAATGTACAGCAGGGGAGGGGTTAATAAGGGGATGCTGGTAATGTACAGCAGAGGAGGGGTTAATAAGAGGATGCTGGGTAATGTACAGCAGGAGAGGGGTTAATAGGAGGATGCTGGGTAATGTACAGCAGGGGAGGTGTTAAGAGGATGATGGGTAATGTACAGCAGAGGAGTGGTTAATAAGAGGATGCTGGGTAATGTACAGCAGGAGAGGGGTTAATAGGAGGATGCTGGTAATGTACAGCAGTATAGGTGTTAATAGGAGGATGCTGGTAATCTCCGGCAGAGGAGGGGTTAACAAGAGGATGCTGGGTAATGTACAGCAGGAGAGGGGTTAATAGGAGGATGCTGGTAATGTACAGGAGGGGAGGGGTTAATAAGAGGATGCTGGTAATGTCTGGCAGAGCAGGGGTTAATAAGAGGATGCTGGTAATGTACAGCAGAGGAGGGGTTAATAAGAGGATGCTGGTAATGTCCGGCAGAGCAGGAGTTAATAAGAGGATGCTGGTAATGTACAGCAGGGGAGGGGTCAATAAGAGGATGCTGGTAATGTGCAGCAGGGGAGGGGTTAATAAGAGGATGCTGGTAATGTACAGCAGGGGAGGGGTTAATAAGGATGCTGGTAATGTACAGCAGGAGAGGGGTTAAAGATGAGGATGCTGGGTAATGTACAGCAGAGGAGGGGTTAATAAGAGGATGCTGGTAATGTGCAGCAGGGGAGGGGTTAATAAGAGGATGCTGGTAATGTCCGGCAGAGCAGGGGTTAATAAGAGGATGCTGGTAATGTACAGCAGGGGAGGGGTTAATACGAGGATGCTGGTAATGTACAGCAGGAGAGGGGTTAAACCTGAGGATGCTGGGTAATGTACAGCAGAGGAGGGGTTAATAAGAGGATGCTGGTCATGTGCAGCAGAGGAGGGGTTAATAAGAGGATGCTGGTAATGTACAGCAGGGGAGGGGTTAATAAGAGGATGCTGGTAATGTACAGCAGAGGAGGGGTTAATAAGAGGATGCTGGTAATGTCCGGCAGGGGAGGGGTTAATAAGAGGATGCTGGTAATGTACAGCAGAGCAGGGGTTAATAAGAGGATGCTGGTAATGTGCAGCAGAGGAGGGGTTAATAAGTGGATGCTGGTAATGTACGGCAGGGGAGGGGTTAATAAGAGGATGCTGAGTAATGTACAGCAGAGGAGGGGTTAATAAGAGGATGCTGGATAATGTACAGCAGAGGAGGGGTTAATAAGAAGATGCTGGTAATGTACAGCAGGGGAGGGGTTAATAAGGGGATGCTGGGTAATGTACAGCAGGGGAGGGGTTAATAAGAGGATGCTGGTAATGTACAGCAGGGGGGTTAATAAGAGGATGCTGGTAATGTACAGCAGGAGAGGGGTTAATAGGAGGATGCTGGGTAATGTACAGCAGGGGAGGGGTTAAGAGGATGCTGGGTAATGTACAGCAGAGGAGGGGTTAATAAGAGGATGCTGGTAATGTGTAGCAGGGGAGGGGTTAATAAGAGGATGCTGGTAATGTTCGGCAGAGCAGGGGTTAATAGGAGGATGCTGGTAATGTACAGCAGGGGAGGGGTTAATAAGAGGATGCTGGTAATGTACAGCAGGAGAGGGGTTAAAGATGAGGATGCTGGGTAATGTACAGCAGAGGAGGGGTTAATAAGAGGATGCTGGTCATGTACAGCACAGGAGGGGTTAATAAGAGGATGCTGGTAATGTACAGCAGGGGAGGGGTTAATAAGAGGATGCTGGTAATGTACAGCAGAGGAGGGGTTAATAAGAGGATGCTGGTAATGTCCGGCAGGGGAGGGGTTAATAAGAGGATGCTGGTAATGTACAGCAGAGCAGGGGTTAATAAGAGGATGCTGGTAATGTCCGGCAGGGGAGGGGTTAATAAGAGGATGCTGGTAATGTACAGCATAGCAGGGGTTAATAAGAGGATGCTGGTAATGTACAGCAGGGGAGGGGTTAATAAGAGGATGCTGGTAATGTACAGCAGGAGAGGGGTTAAAGATGAGGATGCTGGGTAATGTACAGCAGAGGAGGGGTTAATAAGAGGATGCTGGTAATGTGCAGCAGGGGAGGGGTTAATAAGAGGATGCTGGTAATGTCCGGCAGAGCAGGGGTTAATAAGAGGATGCTGGTAATGTACAGCAGGGGAGGGGTTAATAAGAGGATGCTGGTAATGTCCGGCAGAGCAGGGGTTAATAAGAGGATGCTGGTAATGTACAGCAGGGGAGGGGTTAATAGGAGGATGCTGGTAATGTACAGGAGGGGAGGGGTTAATAAGAGGATGCTGGTAATGTACAGCAGAGGAGGGGTTAATAAGAGGATGCTGGTAATGTCCGGCAGAGCAGGAGTTAATAAGAGGATGCTGGTAATGTACAGCAGGAGAAGGGTTAATAAGAGGATGCTGGAAATGTACAGCAGGGGAGGGGTTAATAAGAGGATGCTGGTAATGTACAGCAGGGGAGGGGTTAATAAGAGGATGCTGGTAATGTACAGCAGAAGAGGGGTTAATAAGAGGATGCTGGTAATGTCCGGCAGAGCAGGAGTTAATAAGAGGATGCTGGTAATGTGCAGCAGGGGAGGGGTTAATAAGAGGATGCTGGTAATGTACAGCAGGAGAGGGGTTAAAGATGAGGATGCTGGGTAATGTACAGCAGGAGAGGGGTTAATAGGAGGATGCTGGTAATGTACAGCAGGAGAGGGGTTAATAGGAGGATGCTGGTAATCTCCGGCAGAGGAGGGGTTAATAAGAGGATGCTGGGTAATGTACAGCAGGAGAGGGGTTAATAGGAGGATGCTGGTAATGTACAGCAGGGGAGGGGTTAATAAGAGGATGATGGTAATGTCCGACAGAGCAGGGGTTAATAAGAGGATGCTGGTAATGTACAGCAGAGGAGGGGTTAATAAGAGGATGCTGGTAATGTCCGGCAGAGCAGGAGTTAATAAGAGGATGCTGGTAATGTACAGCAGGGGAGGGGTTAATAAGAGGATGCTGGAAATGTACAGCAGGGGAGGGGTTAATAAGAGGATGCTGGTAATGTACAGCAGGGAAGGGGTTAATAAGAGGATGCTGGTAATGTGCAGCAGGGGAGGGGTTAATAAGAGGATGCTGGTAATGTCCGGCAGAGCAGGAGTTAATAAGAGGATGCTGGTAATGTGCAGCAGGGGAGGGGTTAATAAGAGGATGCTGGTAATGTACAGCAGGAGAGGGGTTAAAGATGAGGATGCTGGGTAATGTACAGCAGAGGAGGGGTTAATAAGAGGATGCTGGTCATGTACAGCAGAGGAGGGGTTAATGAGAGGATGCTGGTACTGTACAGCAGGGGAGGGGTTAATAAGAGGATGCTGGTAATGTACAGCAGAGGAGGGGTTAATAAAAGGATGCTGGTAATGTCCGGCAGGGGAGGGGTTAATAAGAGGATTCTAGTAATGTACAGCAGAGCAGGGGTTAATAAGAGGATGCTGGGTAATGTACAGCAGAGGAGGGGTTAATAAGAGGATGCTGGTAATGTAGAGCAGGGGAGGGGTTAATAAGAAGATGCTGGTAATGTACAGCTGAGGAGGGGTTAATAAGAGGATGCTGGTAATGTACAGCAGAGGAGGGGTTAATAAGAGGATGCTGGTAATGTACAGCAGGAGAGGGGTTAATAAGAGGATGCTGGTAATGTACAGCAGAGGAGGGGTTAATAAGAGGATGTTGGTAATGTACAGCAGAGGAGGGGTTAATAAGAGGATGCTGGTAATGTACAGCAGGGGAGGGGTTAATAAGAGGATGCTGGTAATGTACAGCAGGGGAGGGGTTAATAAGAGGATGCTGGTAATGTACAGCAGAGAAGGGGTTAATAAGAGGATGCTGGTAATGTGCATCAGAGGAGGGGTTAATAAGAGGATGCTGGTAATGTGCATCAGAGGAGGGGTTAATAAGAGGATGCTGGTAATGTACAGCAGGGGAGGGGTTAATAGGAGGATGCTGGTAATGTACAGCAGGGGAGGGGTTAATAAGAGGATGCTGGTAATGTACAGCAGAGGAGGGGTTAATAAGAGGATGCTGGTAATGTCAGGCAGGGGAGGGGTTAATAAGAGGATGCTGGTAATGTACAGCAGAGCAGGGGTTAATAAGAGGATGCTGGTAATGTACAGCAGAGCAGGGGTTAATAAGAGGATGCTGGTAATGTACAGCAGAGCAGGGGTTAATAAGAGGATGCTGGGTAATGTACAGCAGAGGAGGGGTTAATAAGAGGATGCTGGTAATGTACAGCAGGGGAGGGGTTAATAAGGGGATGCTGGTAATGTACAGCAGAGGAGGGGTTAATAAGAGGATGCTGGGTAATGTACAGCAGGAGAGGGGTTAATAGGAGGATGCTGGGTAATGTACAGCAGGGGAGGTGTTAAGAGGATGATGGGTAATGTACAGCAGAGGAGTGGTTAATAAGAGGATGCTGGGTAATGTACAGCAGGAGAGGGGTTAATAGGAGGATGCTGGTAATGTACAGCAGTATAGGTGTTAATAGGAGGATGCTGGTAATCTCCGGCAGAGGAGGGGTTAACAAGAGGATGCTGGGTAATGTACAGCAGGAGAGGGGTTAATAGGAGGATGCTGATAATGTACAGGAGGGGAGGGGTTAATAAGAGGATGCTGGTAATGTACAGCAGAGGAGGGGTTAATAAGAGGATGCTGGTAATGTCCGGCAGAGCAGGAGTTAATAAGAGGATGCTGGTAATGTACAGCAGGGGAGGGGTCAATAAGAGGATGCTGGTAATGTGCAGCAGGGGAGGGGTTAATAAGAGGATGCTGGTAATGTCCGGCAGAGCAGGAGTTAATAAGAGGATGCTGGTAATGTGCAGCAGGGGAGGGATTAATAAGAGGATGCTGGTAATGTACAGCAGGGGAGGGGTTAATAAGGATGCTGGTAATGTACAGCAGGAGAGGGGTTAAAGATGAGGATGCTGGGTAATGTACAGCAGAGGAGGGGTTAATAAGAGGATGCTGGTAATGTGCAGCAGGGGAGGGGTTAATAAGAGGATGCTGGTAATGTCCGGCAGAGCAGGGGTTAATAAGAGGATGCTGGTAATGTACAGCAGGGGAGGGGTTAATACGAGGATGCTGGTAATGTACAGCAGGAGAGGGGTTAAACCTGAGGATGCTGGGTAATGTGCAGCAGAGGAGGGGTTAATAAGAGGATGCTGGTAATGTACAGCAGGGGAGGGGTTAATAAGAGGATGCTGGTAATGTACAGCAGAGGAGGGGTTAATAAGAGGATGCTGGTAATGTCCGGCAGGGGAGAGGTTAATAAGAGGATGCTGGTAATGTACAGCAGAGCAGGGGTTAATAAGAGGATGCTGGTAATGTGCAGCAGAGGAGGGGTTAATAAGTGGATGCTGGTAATGTACGGCAGGGGAGGGGTTAATAAGAGGATGCTGAGTAATGTACAGCAGAGGAGGGGTTAATAAGAGGATGCTGGATAATGTACAGCAGAGGAGGGGTTAATAAGAGGATGCTGGTAATGTACAGCAGGGGAGGGGTTAATAAGGGGATGCTGGGTAATGTACAGCAGGGGAGGGGTTAATAAGAGGATGCTGGTAATGTACAGCAGGGGGGTTAATAAGAGGATGCTGGTAATGTACAGCTGGGGAGGGGTTAATAAGAGGATGCTGGTAATGTACAGCAGAGGAGGAGTTAATAAGAGGATGCTGGGTAATGTACAGCAGGAGAGGGGTTAATAGGAGGATGCTGGGTAATGTACAGCAGGGGAGGGGTTAAGAGGATGCTGGGTAATGTACAGCAGAGGAGGGGTTAATAAGAGGATGCTGGTAATGTGTAGCAGGGGAGGGGTTAATAAGAGGATGCTGGTAATGTTCGGCAGAGCAGGGGTTAATAGGAGGATGCTGGTAATGTACAGCAGGGGAGGGGTTAATAAGAGGATGCTGGTAATGTACAGCAGGAGAGGGGTTAAAGATGAGGATGCTGGGTAATGTACAGCAGAGGAGGGGTTAATAAGAGGATGCTGGTCATGTACAGCAGAGGAGGGGTTAATAAGAGGATGCTGGTAATGTACAGCAGGGGAGGGGTTAATAAGAGGATGCTGGTAATGTACAGCAGAGGAGGGGTTAATAAGAGGATGCTGGTAATGTCCGGCAGGGGAGGGGTTAATAAGAGGATGCTGGTAATGTACAGCAGAGCAGGGGTTAATAAGAGGATGCTGGTAATGTCCGGCAGGGGAGGGGTTAATAAGAGGATGCTGGTAATGTACAGCATAGCAGGGGTTAATAAGAGGATGCTGGTAATGTACAGCAGGGGAGGGGTTAATAAGAGGATGCTGGTAATGTACAGCAGGAGAGGGGTTAAAGATGAGGATGCTGGGTAATGTACAGCAGAGGAGGGGTTAATAAGAGGATGCTGGTAATGTGCAGCAGGGGAGGGGTTAATAAGAGGATGCTGGTAATGTCCGGCAGAGCAGGGGTTAATAAGAGGATGCTGGTAATGTACAGCAGGGGAGGGGTTAATAAGAGGATGCTGGTAATGTCCGGCAGAGCAGGGGTTAATAAGAGGATGCTGGTAATGTACAGCAGGGGAGGGGTTAATAGGAGGATGCTGGTAATGTACAGGAGGGGAGGGGTTAATAAGAGGATGCTGGTAATGTCCGGCAGAGCAGGGGTTAATAAGAGGATGCTGGTAATGTACAGCAGAGGAGGGGTTAATAAGAGGATGCTGGTAATGTCCGGCAGAGCAGGAGTTAATAAGAGGATGCTGGTAATGTACAGCAGGAGAAGGGTTAATAAGAGGATGCTGGAAATGTACAGCAGGGGAGGGGTTAATAAGAGGATGCTGGTAATGTACAGCAGGGGAGGGGTTAATAAGAGGATGCTGGTAATGTACAGCAGAAGAGGGGTTAATAAGAGGATGCTGGTAATGTCCGGCAGAGCAGGAGTTAATAAGAGGATGCTGGTAATGTGCAGCAGGGGAGGGGTTAATAAGAGGATGCTGGTAATGTACAGCAGGAGAGGGGTTAAAGATGAGGATGCTGGGTAATGTACAGCAGGAGAGGGGTTAATAGGAGGATGCTGGTAATGTACAGCAGGAGAGGTGTTAATAGGAGGATGCTGGTAATCTCCGGCAGAGGAGGGGTTAATAAGAGGATGCTGGGTAATGTACAGCAGGAGAGGGGTTAATAGGAGGATGCTGGTAATGTACAGCAGGGGAGGGGTTAATAAGAGGATGATGGTAATGTCCGACAGAGCAGGGGTTAATAAGAGGATGCTGGTAAAGTACAGCAGAGGAGGGGTTAATAAGAGGATGCTGGTAATGTCCGGCAGAGCAGGAGTTAATAAGAGGATGCTGGTAATGTACAGCAGAGGAGGGGTTAATAAGAGGATGCTGGTAATGTCAGGCAGGGGAGGGGTTAATAAGAGGATGCTGGTAATGTACAGCAGAGCAGGGGTTAATAAGAGGATGCTGGTAATGTACAGCAGAGCAGGGGTTAATAAGAGGATGCTGGGTAATGTACAGCAGAGGAGGGGTTAATAAGAGGATGCTGGGTAATGTACAGCAGAGGAGGGGTTAATGAGAGGATGCTGGTAATGTACAGCAGGGGAGGGGTTAATAAGGGGATGCTGGTAATGTACAGCAGAGGAGGGGTTAATAAGAGGATGCTGGGTAATGTACAGCAGGAGAGGGGTTAATAGGAGGATGCTGGGTAATGTACAGCAGCGGATGGGTTAAGAGGATGATGGGTAATGTACAGCAGAGGAGTGGTTAATAAGAGGATGCTGGGTAATGTACAGCAGGAGAGGGGTTAATAGGAGGATGCTGGTTATGTACAGCAGGATAGGGGTTAATAGGAGGATGCTGGTAATCTCCGGCAGAGGAGGGGTTAACAAGAGGATGCTGGGTAATGTACAGCAGGAGAGGGGTTAATAGGAGGATGCTGGTAATGTACAGGAGGGGAGGGGTTAATAAGAGGATGCTGGTAATGTCCGGCAGAGCAGGGGTTAATAAGAGGATGCTGGTAATGTACAGCAGAGGAGGGGTTAATAAGAGGATGCTGGTAATGTCCGGCAGAGCAGGAGTTAATAAGAGGATGCTGGTAATGTACAGCAGGGGAGGGGTCAATAAGAGGATGCTGGTAATGTGCAGCAGGGGAGGGGTTAATAAGAGGATGCTGGTAATGTCCGGCAGAGCAGGAGTTAATAAGAGGATGCTGGTAATGTGCAGCAGGGGAGGGGTTAATAAGAGGATGCTGGTAATGTACAGCAGGGGAGGGGTTAATAAGAGAATGCTGGTAATGTACAGCAGAAGAGGGGTTAAAGATGAGGATGCTGGGTAATGTACAGCAGAGGAGGGGTTAATAAGAGGATGCTGGTAATGTGCAGCAGGGGAGGGGTTAATAAGAGGATGCTGGTAATGTCCGACAGAGCAGGGGTTAATAAGAGGATGCTGGTAATGTACAGCAGGGGAGGGGTTAATACGAGGATGCTGGTAATGTACAGCAGGAGAGGGGTTAAAGATGAGGATGCTGGGTAATGTACAGCAGAGGAGGGGTTAATAAGAGGATGCTGGTCATGTGCAGCAGAGGAGGGGTTAATAAGAGGATGCTGGTAATGTACAGCAGGGGAGGGGTTAATAAGAGGATGCTGGTAATGTACAGCAGAGGAGGGGTTAATAAGAGGATGCTGGTAATGTCCGGCAGGGGAGGGGTTAATAAGAGGATGCTGGTAATGTACAGCAGAGCAGGGGTTAATAAGAGGATGCTGGTAATGTGCAGCAGAGGAGGGGTTAATAAGTGGATGCTGGTAATGTACGGCAGGGGAGGGGTTAATAAGAGGATGCTGAGTAATGTACAGCAGAGGAGGGGTTAATAAGAGGATACTGGGTAATGTACAGCAGAGGAGGGGTTAATAAGAGGATGCTGGTAATGTACAGCAGGGGAGGGGTTAATAAGGGGATGCTGGGTAATGTACAGCAGGGGAGGGGTTAATAAGAGGATGCCGGTAATGTACAGCTGAGGAGGAGTTAATAAGAGGATGCTGGGTAATGTACAGCTGAGGAGGAGTTAATAAGAGGATGCTGGGTAATGTACAGCCGAGGAGTTAATACGAGGATGCTGGGTAATGTACAGCCGAGGAGGGGTTAAGAAGAGGATGCTGGTAATGTACAGCAGAGGAGGGGTTAATAAGAGGATGCCGGTAATGTACAGCTGAGGAGGGGTTAATAAGAGGATGCTGGGTAATGTACAGCAGGAGAGGGGTTAATAGGAGGATGCTGGTAATGTACAGGAGGGGAGGGGTTAATAAGAGGATGCTGGTAATGTCCTGCAGAGCATGGGTTAATAAGAGGATGCTGGTAATGTACGGCAGAGGAGGGGTTAATAAGAGGATGCTGGGTAATGTACAGCAGAGGAGGGGTTAATAAGAGGATGCTGGTCATGTACAGCAGAGGAGGGGTTAATAAGAGGATGCTGGTAATGTACAGCAGGGGAGGGGTTAATAGGAGGATGCTGGTAATGTACAGCAGAGGAGGGGTTAATAAGAGGATGCTGGTAATGTACAGCAGCGGAGGGGTTAATAAGAGGATGCTGGTATTGTACAGCAGAGGAGGGGTTAATAAGAGGATGCTGGTAATGTACAGCAGAGGAGGGGTTAATAAGAGGATGCTGGTAATGTACAGCAGAGGAGGGGTTAATAAGAGGATGCTGGTAATGTACAGCAGGGGAGGGGTTAATAGGAGGATGCTGGTAATGTACAGCAGAGGAGGGGTTAATAAGAGGATGCTGGTAATGTACAGCAGAGGAGGGGTTAATAAGATGATGCTGGTAATGTACAGCAGAGGAGGGGTTAATAAGAGGATGCTGGTAATGTACAGCAGAGGAGGGGTTAATAAGAGGATGCTGGTATTGTACAGCAGAGGAGGGGTTAATAAGAGGATGCTGGTAATGTACAGCAGAGGAGGGGTTAATAAGAGGATGCTGGTAATGTACAGCAGAGGAGGGGTTAATAGGAGGATGCTGGTAATGTACAGCAGGGGAGGGGTTAATAAGAGGATGCCGGTAATGTACAGCTGAGGAGGAGTTAATAAGAGGATGCTGGGTAATGTACAGCCGAGGAGGAGTTAATAAGAGGATGCTGGGTAATGTACAGCCGAGGAGGAGTTAATACGAGGATGCTGGGTAATGTTCAGCCGAGGAGGGGTTAAGAAGAGGATGCTGGTAATGTACAGCAGAGGAGGGGTTAATAAGAGGATGCCGGTAATGTACAGCTGAGGAGGGGTTAATAAGAGGATGCTGGGTAATGTACAGCAGGAGAGGGGTTAATAGGAGGATGCTGGTAATGTACAGGAGGGGAGGGGTTAATAAGAGGATGCTGGTAATGTCCGGCAGAGCATGGGTTAATAAGAGGATGCTGGTAATGTACAGCAGAGGAGGGGTTAATAAGAGGATGTTGGTAATGTACAGCAGAGGAGGGGTTAATAAGAGGATGCTGGTAATGTACAGCAGGGGAGGGGTTAATAAGAGGATGCTGGTAATGTACAGCAGGGGAGGGGTTAATAAGAGGATGCTGGTAATGTACAGCAGAGGAGGGGTTAATAAGAGGATGCTGGTAATGTGCATCAGAGGAGGGGTTAATAAGAGGATGCTGGTAATGTGCATCAGAGGAGGGGTTAATAAGAGGATGCTGGTAATGTACAGCAGGGGAGGGGTTAATAGGAGGATGCTGGTAATGTACAGCAGGGGAGGGGTTAATAAGAGGATGCTGGTAATGTACAGCAGAGGAGGGGTTAATAAGAGGATGCTGGTAATGTCAGGCAGGGGAGGGGTTAATAAGAGGATGCTCGTAATGTACAGCAGGGGAGGGGTTACTAAGAGGATGCTGGTAATGTACAGCAGGGGAGGGGTTAATAAGAGGATGCTGGGTAATGTACAGCAGAGGAGGGGTTAATAAGAGGATGCTGGTAACGTACAGCAGGGGAGGGGTTAATAAGAGGATGCTGGTAATGTACAGCAGGAGAGGGGTTAATAAGAGGATGCTGGGTAATGTACAGCAGAGGAGGGGTTAATAAGAGGATGCTGGAAATGTACAGCAGGGGAGGGGTTAATAAGAGGATGCTGGTAATGTACAGCAGAGGAGGGGTTAATAAGAGGATGCTGGTAATGTACAGCAGAGGAGGGGTTAATAAGAGGATGCTGGTAATGTACAGCAGGAGAGGGGTTAATAAGAGGATGCTGGTAATGTACAGCTGAGTAGGGGTTAATAAGAGGATGCTGGTAATGTACAGCCGAGGAGGAGTTAATAAGAGGATGCTGGTAATGTACAGCAGGTGAGGGGTTAATAAGAGGATGCTGGGTAATGTACAGCAGAGGAGGGGTTAATAAGAGGATGCTGGTAATGTACAGCAGGGGAGGGGTTAATAAGAAGATGCTGGTAATGTACAGCTGAGGAGGGGTTAATAAGAGGATGCTGGTAATGTACAGCAGAGGAGGGGTTAATAAGAGGATGCTGGTAATGTACAGCAGGAGAGGGGTTAATAAGAGGATGCTGGGTAATGTACAGCAGAGGAGGGGTTAATAAGAGGATGCTGGTAATGTACAGCAGAGGAGGGGTTAATAAGAGGATGTTGGTAATGTACAGCAGAGGAGGGGTTAATAAGAGGATGCTGGTAATGTACAGCAGGGGAGGGGTTAATAAGAGGATGCTGGTAATGTACAGCAGAGGAGGGGTTAATAAGAGGATGCTGGTAATGTGCATCAGACGAGGGGTTAATAAGAGGATGCTGTTTAATGTGCATCAGAGGAGGGGTTAATAAGAGGATGCTGGTAATGTACAGCAGGGGAGGGGTTAATAGGAGGATGCTGGTAATGTACAGCAGGGGAGGGGTTAATAAGAGGATGCTGGTAATGTACAGCAGAGGAGGGGTTAATAAGAGGATGCTGGTAATGTCAGGCAGGGGAGGGGTTAATAAGAGGATGCTGGTAATGTACAGCAGAGCAGGGGTTAATAAGAGGATGCTGGTAATGTACAGCAGAGCAGGGGTTAATAAGAGGATGCTGGGTAATGTACAGCAGAGGAGGGGTTAATAAGAGGATGCTGGGTAATGTACAGCAGAAGAGGGGTTAATAAGAGGATGCTGGTAATGTACAGCAGGGGAGGGGTTAATAAGAGGATGCTGGGTAATGTACAGCAGAGGAGGGGTTAATAAGGGGATGCTGGTAATGTACAGCAGAGGAAGGGTTAATAAGAGGATGCTGGGTAATGTACAGCAGGAGAGGGGTTAATAGTAGGATGCTGGGTAATGTACAGCAGGGGAGGGGTTAAGAGGATGATGGGTAATGTACAGCAGAGGAGTGGTTAATAAGAGGATGCTGGGTAATGTACAGCAGGAGAGGGGTTAATAGGAGGACGCTGGTAATGTACAGCAGGATAGGGGTTAATAGGAGGATGCTGGTAATCTCCGTCAGAGGAGGGGTTAACAAGAGGATGCTGGGTAATGTACAGCAGGAGAGGGGTTAATAGGAGGATGCTGGTAATGTACAGGAGGGGAGGGGTTAATAAGAGGATGCTGGTAATGTACAGCAGAGGAGGGGTTAATAAGAGGATGCTGGTAATGTACAGCAGAGGAGGGGTTAATAAGAGGATGCTGGTAATGTACAGCAGAGGAGGGGTTAATAAGAGGATGCTGGTAATGTACAGCAGGAGAGGGGTTAATAAGAGGATGCTGGTAATGTACAGCTGAGTAGGGGTTAATAAGAGGATGCTGGTAATGTACAGCCGAGGAGGAGTTAATAAGAGGATGCTGGTAATGTACAGCAGGTGAGGGGTTAATAAGAGGATGCTGGGTAATGTACAGCAGAGGAGGGGTTAATAAGAGGATGCTGGTAATGTACAGCAGGGGAGGGGTTAATAAGAAGATGCTGGTAATGTACAGCTGAGGAGGGGTTAATAAGAGGATGCTGGTAATGTACAGCAGAGGAGGGGTTAATAAGAGGATGCTGGTAATGTACAGCAGGAGAGGGGTTAATAAGAGGATGCTGGGTAATGTACAGCAGAGGAGGGGTTAATAAGAGGATGCTGGTAATGTACAGCAGAGGAGGGGTTAATAAGAGGATGTTGGTAATGTACAGCAGAGGAGGGGTTAATAAGAGGATGCTGGTAATGTACAGCAGGGGAGGGGTTAATAAGAGGATGCTGGTAATGTACAGCAGAGGAGGGGTTAATAAGAGGATGCTGGTAATGTGCATCAGACGAGGGGTTAATAAGAGGATGCTGTTTAATGTGCATCAGAGGAGGGGTTAATAAGAGGATGCTGGTAATGTACAGCAGGGGAGGGGTTAATAGGAGGATGCTGGTAATGTACAGCAGGGGAGGGGTTAATAAGAGGATGCTGGTAATGTACAGCAGAGGAGGGGTTAATAAGAGGATGCTGGTAATGTCAGGCAGGGGAGGGGTTAATAAGAGGATGCTGGTAATGTACAGCAGAGCAGGGGTTAATAAGAGGATGCTGGTAATGTACAGCAGAGCAGGGGTTAATAAGAGGATGCTGGGTAATGTACAGCAGAGGAGGGGTTAATAAGAGGATGCTGGGTAATGTACAGCAGAAGAGGGGTTAATAAGAGGATGCTGGTAATGTACAGCAGGGGAGGGGTTAATAAGAGGATGCTGGGTAATGTACAGCAGAGGAGGGGTTAATAAGGGGATGCTGGTAATGTACAGCAGAGGAAGGGTTAATAAGAGGATGCTGGGTAATGTACAGCAGGAGAGGGGTTAATAGTAGGATGCTGGGTAATGTACAGCAGGGGAGGGGTTAAGAGGATGATGGGTAATGTACAGCAGAGGAGTGGTTAATAAGAGGATGCTGGGTAATGTACAGCAGGAGAGGGGTTAATAGGAGGACGCTGGTAATGTACAGCAGGATAGGGGTTAATAGGAGGATGCTGGTAATCTCCGTCAGAGGAGGGGTTAACAAGAGGATGCTGGGTAATGTACAGCAGGAGAGGGGTTAATAGGAGGATGCTGGTAATGTACAGGAGGGGAGGGGTTAATAAGAGGATGCTGGTAATGTCCGGCAGAGCAGGGGTTAATAAGAGGATGCTGGTAATGTACAGCAGAGGAGGGGTTAATAAGAGGATGCTGGTAATGTCCGGCAGAGCAGGAGTTAATAAGAGGATGCTGGTAATGTACAGCAGGGGAGGGGTCAATAAGAGGATGCTGGTAATGTGCAGCAGGGGAGGGGTTAATAAGAGGATGATGGTAATGTCCGGCAGAGCAGGAGTTAATAAGAGGATGCTGGTAATGTGCAGCAGGGGAGGGGTTAATAAGAGGATGCTGGTAATGTACAGCAGGGGAGGGGTTAATAAGAGGATGATGGTAATGTACAGCAGGAGAGGGGTTAAAGATGAGGATGCTGGGTAATGTACAGCAGAGGAGGGGTTAATAAGAGGTTGCTGGTAATGTGCAGCAGGGGAGGGGTTAATAAGAGGATGCTGGTAATGTCCGGCAGAGCAGGGGTTAATAAGAGGATGCTGGTAATGTACAGCAGGGGAGGGGTTAATAAGAGGATGATGGTAATGTACAGCAGGATAGGGGTTAAAGATGAGGATGCTGGGTAATGTACAGCAGAGGAGGGGTTAATAAGAGGATGCTGGTCATGTACAGCAGAGGAGGGGATAATAAGAGGATGCTGGTAATGTACAGCAGGGGAGGGGTTAATAAGAGGATGCTGGTAATGTACAGCAGAGGAGGGGTTAATAAGAGGATGCTGGTAATGTCCGGCAGGGGAGGGGTTAATAAGAGGATGCTGGTAATGTACAGCAGAGCAGGGGTTAATAAGAGGATGCTGGGTAATGTACAGCAGAGGAGGGGTTAATAAGAGGATGCTGGTAATGTCAGGCAGGGGAGGGGTTAATAAGAGGATGCTGGTAATGTACAGCAGAGCAGGGGTTAATAAGAGGATGCTGGTAATGTACAGCAGAGCAGGGGTTAATAAGAGGATGCTGGGTAATGTACAGCAGAGGAGGGGTTAATAAGAGGATGCTGGGTAATGTACAGCAGAAGAGGGGTTAATAAGAGGATGCTGGTAATGTACAGCAGGGGAGGGGTTAATAAGAGGATGCTGGGTAATGTACAGCAGAGGAGGGGTTAATAAGGGGATGCTGGTAATGTACAGCAGAGGAAGGGTTAATAAGAGGATGCTGGGTAATGTACAGCAGGAGAGGGGTTAATAGTAGGATGCTGGGTAATGTACAGCAGGGGAAGGGTTAAGAGGATGATGGGTAATGTACAGCAGAGGAGTGGTTAATAAGAGGATGCTGGGTAATGTACAGCAGGAGAGGGGTTAATAGGAGGATGCTGGTAATGTACAGCAGGATAGGGGTTAATAGGAGGATGCTGGTAATCTCCGGCAGAGGAGGGGTTAACAAGAGGATGCTGGGTAATGTACAGCAGGAGAGGGGTTAATAGGAGGATGCTGGTAATGTACAGGAGGGGAGGGGTTAATAAGAGGATGCTGGTAATGTCCGGCAGAGCAGGGGTTAATAAGAGGATGCTGGTAATGTACAGCAGAGGAGGGGTTAATAAGAGGATGCTGGTAATGTCCGGCAGAGCAGGAGTTAATAAGAGGATGCTGGTAATGTACAGCAGGGGAGGGGTCAATAAGAGGATGCTGGTAATGTGCAGCAGGGGAGGGGTTAATAAGAGGATGATGGTAATGTCCGGCAGAGCAGGAGTTAATAAGAGGATGCTGGTAATGTGCAGCAGGGGAGGGGTTAATAAGAGGATGCTGGTAATGTACAGCAGGGGAGGGGTTAATAAGAGGATGCTGGTAATGTACAGCAGGAGAGGGGTTAAAGATGAGGATGCTGGGTAATGTACAGCAGAGGAGGGGTTAATAAGAGGTTGCTGGTAATGTGCAGCAGGGGAGGGGTTAATAAGAGGATGCTGGTAATGTCCGGCAGAGCAGGGGTTAATAAGAGGATGCTGGTAATGTACAGCAGGGGAGGGGTTAATAAGAGGATGCTGGTAATGTACAGCAGGAGAGGGGTTAAAGATGAGGATGCTGGGTAATGTACAGCAGAGGAGGGGTTAATAAGAGGATGCTGGTCATGTACAGCAGAGGAGGGGATAATAAGAGGATGCTGGTAATGTACAGCAGGGGAGGGGTTAATAAGAGGATGCTGGTAATGTACAGCAGAGGAGGGGTTAATAAGAGGATGCTGGTAATGTCCGGCAGGGGAGGGGTTAATAAGAGGATGCTGGTAATGTACAGCAGAGCAGGGGTTAATAAGAGGATGCTGGGTAATGTACAGCAGAGGAGGGGTTAATAAGAGGATGCTGGTAATGTAGAGCAGGGGAGGGATTAAGAAGAAGATGCTGGTAATGTACAGCTGAGGAGGGGTTAATAAGAGGATGCTGGTAATGTACAGCAGAGGAGGGGTTAATAAGAGGATGCTGGTAATGTGCAGCAGGAGAGGGGTTAATAAGAGGATGCTGGGTAATGTACAGCAGAGGAGGGGTTAATAAGAGGATGCTGGAAATGTACAGCAGAGGAGGGGTTAATAAGAGGATGTTGGTAATGTACAGCAGAGGAGGGGTTAATAAGAGGATGCTGGTAATGTACAGCAGGGGAGGGGTTAATAAGAGGATGCTGGTAATGTACAGCAGGGGAGGGGTTAATAAGAGGATGCTGGTAATGTACAGCAGAGGAGGGGTTAATAAGAGGATGCTGGTAATGTGCATCAGAGGAGGGGTTAATAAGAGGATGCTGGTAATGTGCATCAGAGGAGGGGTTAATAAGAGGATGCTGGTAATGTACAGCAGGGGAGGGGTTAATAGGAGGATGCTGGTAATGTACAGCAGGGGAGGGGTTAATAAGAGGATGCTGGTAATGTACAGCAGAGGAGGGGTTAATAAGAGGATGCTGGTAATGTCAGGCAGGGGAGGGGTTAATAAGAGGATGCTGGTAATGTACAGCAGAGCAGGGGTTAATAAGAGGATGCTGGTAATGTACAGCAGAGCAGGGGTTAATAAGAGGATGCTGGGTAATGTACAGCAGAGGAGGGGTTAATAAGAGGATGCTGGGTAATGTACAGCAGAGGAGGGGTTAATGAGAGGATGCTGGTAATGTACAGCAGGGGAGGGGTTAATAAGGGGATGCTGGTAATGTACAGCAGAGGAGGGGTTAATAAGAGGATGCTGGGTAATGTACAGCAGGAGAGGGGTTAATAGGAGGATGCTGGGTAATGTACAGCAGCGGAGGGGTTAAGAGGATGATGGGTAATGTACAGCAGAGGAGTGGTTAATAAGAGGATGCTGGGTAATGTACAGCAGCAGAGGGGTTAATAGGAGGATGCTGGTAATGTACAGCAGTATAGGGGTTAATAGGAGGATGCTGGTAATCTCCGGCAGAGGAGGGGTTAACAAGAGGATGCTGGGTAATGTACAGCAGGAGAGGGGTTAATAGGAGGATGCTGGTAATGTACAGGAGGGGAGGGGTTAATAAGAGGATGCTGGTAATGTCTGGCATAGCAGGGGTTAATAAGAGGATGCTGGTAATGTATAGCAGAGGAGGGGTTAATAAGAGGATGCTGGTAATGTCCGGCAGAGCAGGAGTTAATAAGAGGATGCTGGTAATGTACAGCAGGGGAGGGGTCAATAAAAGGATGCTGGTATTGTGCAGCAGGGGAGGGGTTAATAAGAGGATGCTGGTAATGTCCGGCAGAGCAGGAGTTAATAAGAGGATGCTGGTAATGTGCAGCAGGGGAGGGATTAATAAGAGGATGCTGGTAATGTACAGCAGGGGAGGGGTTAATAAGGATGCTGGTAATGTACAGCAGGAGAGGGGTTAAAGATGAGGATGCTGGGTAATGTACAGCAGAGGAGGGGTTAATAAGTGGATGCTGGTAATGTGCAGCAGGGGAGGGGTTAATAAGAGGATGCTGGTAATGTCCGGCAGAGCAGGGGTTAATAAGAGGATGCTGGTAATGTACAGCAGGGGAGGGGTTAATACGAGGATGCTGGTAATGTACAGCAGGAGAGGGGTTAAAGCTGAGGATGCTGGGTAATGTACAGCAGAGGAGGGGTTAATAAGAGGATGCTGGTCATGTGCAGCAGAGGAGGGGTTAATAAGAGGATGCTGGTAATGTACAGCAGGGGAGGGGTTAATAAGAGGATGCTGGTAATGTACAGCAGAGGAGGGGTTAATAAGAGGATGCTGGTAATGTCCGGCAGGGGAGGGGTTAATAAGAGGATGCTGGTAATGTACAGCAGAGCAGGGGTTAATAAGAGGATGCTGGTAATGTGCAGCAGAGGAGGGGTTAATAAGTGGATGCTGGTAATGTACGGCAGGGGAGGGGTTAATAAGAGGATGCTGAGTAATGTACAGCAGAGGAGGGGTTAATAAGAGGATGCTGGGTAATGTACAGCAGAGGAGGGGTTAATAAGAGGATGCTGGTAATGTACAGCAGGGGAGGGGTTAATAAGGGGATGCTGGGTAATGTACAGCAGGGGAGGGGTTAATAAGAGGATGCTGGTAATGTACAGCAGGGGGGGTTAATAAGAGGATGCTGATAATGTACAGCAGAGGAGGAGTTAATAAGAGGATGCTGGGTAATGTACAGCAGGAGAGGGGTTAATAGGAGGATGCTGGGTAATGTACAGCAGGGGAGGGGTTAAGAGGATGCTGGGTAATGTACAGCAGAGGAGGGGTTAATAAGAGGATGCTGGTAATGTGTAGCAGGGGAGGGGTTAATAAGAGGATGCTGGTAATGTTCGGCAGAGCAGGGGTTAATAGGAGGATGCTGGTAATGTACAGCAGGGGAGGGGTTAATAAGAGGATGCTGGTAATGTACAGCAGGAGAGGGGTTAAAGATGAGGATGCTGGGTAATGTACAGCAGAGGAGGGGTTAATAAGAGGATGCTGGTCATGTACAGCAGAGGAGGGGTTAATAAGAGGATGCTGGTAATGTACAGCAGGGGAGGGGTTAATAAGAGTATGCTGGTAATGTACAGCAGAGGAGGGGTTAATAAGAGGATGCTGGTAATGTCCGGCAGGGGAGGGGTTAATAAGAGGATGCTGGTAATGTACAGCAGAGCAGGGGTTAATAAGAGGATGCTGGTAATGTCCGGCAGAGCAGGGGTTAATAAGAGGATGCTGGTAATGTACAGCATAGCAGGGGTTAATAAGAGGATGCTGGTAATGTACAGCAGTGGAGGGGTTAATAAGAGGATGCTGGTAATGTACAGCAGGAGAGGGGTTAAAGATGAGGATGCTGGGTAATGTACATCAGAGGAGGGGTTAATAAGAGGATGCTGGTAATGTACAGCAGGAGAGGGGTTAAAGATGAGGATGCTGGGTAATGTACAGCAGAGGAGGGGTTAATAAGAGGATGCTGGTCATGTACAGCAGAGGAGGGGTTAATAAGAGGATGCTGGTAATGTACAGCAGGGGAGGGGTTAATAAGAGGATGCTGGTAATGTACAGCAGAGGAGGGGTTAATAAGAGGATGCTGGTAATGTCCGGCAGGGGAGGGGTTAATAAGAGGATGCTGGTAATGTACAGCAGAGCAGGGGTTAATAAGAGGATGCTGGTAATGTGCAGCAGAGGAGGGGTTAATAAGTGGATACTGGTAATGTACGGCAGGGGAGGGGATAATAAGAGGATGCTGGTAATGTACAGGAGAGGAGGGGTTAATAAGAGGATGCTGGTAATGTACAGCAGGGGAGGGGTTAATAAGGGGATGCTGGGTAATGTACAGCAGGGGAGGGGTTAATAAGAGGATGCTGGTAATGTACAGCAAGGGGGGTTAATAAGAGGATGCTGGTAATGTACAGCTGGGGAGGGGTTAATAAGAGGATGCTGGTAATGTACAGCAGAGGAGGAGTTAATAAGAGGATGCTGGGTAATGTACAGCAGGAGAGGGGTTAATAGGAGGATGCTGGTAATGTACAGCAGAGGAGGGGTTAATAAGAGGATGCTGGGTAATGTACAGCAGAGGAGGGGTTAATAAGAGGATGCTGGTAATGTACAGCAGGGGAGGGGTTAATAAGGGGATGCTGGTAATGTACAGCAGAGGAGGGGTTAATAAGAGGATGCTGGGTATTGTACAGCAGGAGAGGGGTTAATAGGAGGATGCTGGGTAATGTACAGCAGGGGAGGGGTTAAGAGGATGATGGGTAATGTACAGCAGAGGAGTGGTTAATAAGAGGATGCTGGGTAATGTACAGCAGGAGAGGGGTTAATAGGAGGATGCTGGTAATGTACAGCAGTATAGGGGTTAATAGGAGGATGCTGGTAATCTCCGGCAGAGGAGGGGTTAACAAGAGGATGCTGGGTAATGTACAGCAGGAGAGGGGTTAATAGGAGGATGCTGGTAATGTACAGGAGGGGAGGGGTTAATAAGAGGATGCTGGTAATGTCTGGCAGAGCAGGGGTTAATAAGAGGTTGCTGGTAATGTACAGCAGAGGAGGGGTTAATAAGAGGATGCTGGTAATGTCCGGCAGAGCAGGAGTTAATAAGAGGATGCTGGTAATGTACAGCAGGGGAGGGGTCAATAAGAGGATGCTGGTAATGTGCAGCAGGGGAGGGGTTAATAAGAGGATGCTGGTAATGTCCGGCAGAGCAGGAGTTAATAAGAGGATGCTGGTAATGTGCAGCAGGGGAGGGGTTAATAAGAGGATGCTGTTAATGTACAGCAGGAGAGGGGTTAAAGATGAGGATGCTGGGTAATGTACAGCAGAGGAGGGGTTAATAAGAGGATGCTGGTCATGTACAGCAGAGGAGGGGTTAATAAGAGGATGCTGGTAATGTGCAGCAGGGGAGGGGTTAATAAGAGGATGCTGGTAATGTACAGCAGAGGAGGGGTTAATAAGAGGATGCTGGTAATGTCCGGCAGGGGAGGGGTTAATAAGAGGATTCTAGTAATGTACAGCAGAGCAGGGGTTAATAAGAGGATGCTGGGTAATGTACAGCAGAGGAGGGGTTAATAAGAGGATGCTGGTAATGTAGAGCAGGGGAGGGGTTAATAAGAAGATGCTGGTAATGTACAGCTGAGGAGGGGTTAATAAGAGGATGCTGGTAATGTACAGCAGAGGAGGGGTTAATAAGAGGATGCTGGTAATGTCCGGCAGAGCAGGAGTTAATAAGAGGATGCTGGTAATGTACAGCAGGGGAGGGGTCAATAAGAGGATGCTGGTAATGTGCAGCAGGGGAGGGGTTAATAAGAGGATGATGGCAATGTCCGGCAGAGCAGGAGTTAATAAGAGGATGCTGGTAATGTGCAGCAGGGGAGGGGTTAATAAGAGGATGCTGGTAATGTACAGCAGGGGAGGGGTTAATAAGAGGATGCTGGTAATGTACAGCAGGAGAGGGGTTAAAGATGAGGATGCTGGGTAATGTACAGCAGAGGAGGGGTTAATAAGAGGTTGCTGGTAATGTGCAGCAGGGGAGGGGTTAATAAGAGGATGCTGGTAATGTCCGGCAGAGCAGGGGTTAATAAGAGGATGCTGGTAATGTACAGCAGGGGAGGGGTTAATAAGAGGATGCTGGTAATGTACAGCAGGAGAGGGGTTAAAGATGAGGATGCTGGGTAATGTACAGCAGAGGAGGGGTTAATAAGAGGATGCTGGTCATGTACAGCAGAGGAGGGGATAATAAGAGGATGCTGGTAATGTACAGCAGGGGAGGGGTTAATAAGAGGATGCTGGTAATGTACAGCAGAGGAGGGGTTAATAAGAGGATGCTGGTAATGTCCGGCAGGGGAGGGGTTAATAAGAGGATGCTGGTAATGTACAGCAGAGCAGGGGTTAATAAGAGGATGCTGGGTAATGTACAGCAGAGGAGGGGTTAATAAGAGGATGCTGGTAATGTAGAGCAGGGGAGGGATTAAGAAGAAGATGCTGGTAATGTACAGCTGAGGAGGGGTTAATAAGAGGATGCTGGTAATGTACAGCAGAGGAGGGGTTAATAAGAGGATGCTGGTAATGTACAGCAGGAGAGGGGTTAATAAGAGGATGCTGGGTAATGTACAGCAGAGGAGGGGTTAATAAGAGGATGCTGGAAATGTACAGCAGAGGAGGGGTTAATAAGAGGATGTTGGTAATGTACAGCAGAGGAGGGGTTAATAAGAGGATGCTGGTAATGTACAGCAGGGGAGGGGTTAATAAGAGGATGCTGGTAATGTACAGCAGGGGAGGGGTTAATAAGAGGATGCTGGTAATGTACAGCAGAGGAGGGGTTAATAAGAGGATGCTGGTAATGTACAGCAGGAGAGGGGTTAATAGGAGGATGCTGGGTAATGTACAGCAGGGGAGGGGTTAAGAGGATGCTGGGTAATGTACAGCAGAGGAGGGGTTAATAAGAGGATGCTGGTAATGTGTAGCAGGGGAGGGGTTAATAAGAGGATGCTGGTAATGTTCGGCAGAGCAGGGGTTAATAGGAGGATGCTGGTAATGTACAGCAGGGGAGGGGTTAATAAGAGGATGCTGGTAATGTACAGCAGGAGAGGGGTTAAAGATGAGGATGCTGGGTAATGTACAGCAGAGGAGGGGTTAATAAGAGGATGCTGGTCATGTACAGCAGAGGAGGGGTTAATAAGAGGATGCTGGTAATGTACAGCAGGGGAGGGGTTAATAAGAGTATGCTGGTAATGTACAGCAGAGGAGGGGTTAATAAGAGGATGCTGGTAATGTCCGGCAGGGGAGGGGTTAATAAGAGGATGCTGGTAATGTACAGCAGAGCAGGGGTTAATAAGAGGATGCTGGTAATGTCCGGCAGGGGAGGGGTTAATAAGAGGATGCTGGTAATGTACAGCATAGCAGGGGTTAATAAGAGGATGCTGGTAATGTACAGCAGTGGAGGGGTTAATAAGAGGATGCTGGTAATGTACAGCAGGAGAGGGGTTAAAGATGAGGATGCTGGGTAATGTACATCAGAGGAGGGGTTAATAAGAGGATGCTGGTAATGTACAGCAGGAGAGGGGTTAAAGATGAGGATGCTGGGTAATGTACAGCAGAGGAGGGGTTAATAAGAGGATGCTGGTCATGTACAGCAGAGGAGGGGTTAATAAGAGGATGCTGGTAATGTACAGCAGGGGAGGGGTTAATAAGAGGATGCTGGTAATGTACAGCAGAGGAGGGGTTAATAAGAGGATGCTGGTAATGTCCGGCAGGGGAGGGGTTAATAAGAGGATGCTGGTAATGTACAGCAGAGCAGGGGTTAATAAGAGGATGCTGGTAATGTGCAGCAGAGGAGGGGTTAATAAGTGGATACTGGTAATGTACGGCAGGGGAGGGGTTAATAAGAGGATGCTGGTAATGTACAGGAGAGGAGGGGTTAATAAGAGGATGCTGGTAATGTACAGCAGGGGAGGGGTTAATAAGGGGATGCTGGGTAATGTACAGCAGGGGAGGGGTTAATAAGAGGATGCTGGTAATGTACAGCAAGGGGGGTTAATAAGAGGATGCTGGTAATGTACAGCTGGGGAGGGGTTAATAAGAGGATGCTGGTAATGTACAGCAGAGGAGGAGTTAATAAGAGGATGCTGGGTAATGTACAGCAGGAGAGGGGTTAATAGGAGGATGCTGGTAATGTACAGCAGAGGAGGGGTTAATAAGAGGATGCTGGGTAATGTACAGCAGAGGAGGGGTTAATAAGAGGATGCTGGTAATGTACAGCAGGGGAGGGGTTAATAAGGGGATGCTGGTAATGTACAGCAGAGGAGGGGTTAATAAGAGGATGCTGGGTATTGTACAGCAGGAGAGGGGTTAATAGGAGGATGCTGGGTAATGTACAGCAGGGGAGGGGTTAAGAGGATGATGGGTAATGTACAGCAGAGGAGTGGTTAATAAGAGGATGCTGGGTAATGTACAGCAGGAGAGGGGTTAATAGGAGGATGCTGGTAATGTACAGCAGTATAGGGGTTAATAGGAGGATGCTGGTAATCTCCGGCAGAGGAGGGGTTAACAAGAGGATGCTGGGTAATGTACAGCAGGAGAGGGGTTAATAGGAGGATGCTGGTAATGTACAGGAGGGGAGGGGTTAATAAGAGGATGCTGGTAATGTCTGGCAGAGCAGGGGTTAATAAGAGGTTGCTGGTAATGTACAGCAGAGGAGGGGTTAATAAGAGGATGCTGGTAATGTCCGGCAGAGCAGGAGTTAATAAGAGGATGCTGGTAATGTACAGCAGGGGAGGGGTCAATAAGAGGATGCTGGTAATGTGCAGCAGGGGAGGGGTTAATAAGAGGATGCTGGTAATGTCCGGCAGAGCAGGAGTTAATAAGAGGATGCTGGTAATGTGCAGCAGGGGAGGGGTTAATAAGAGGATGCTGTTAATGTACAGCAGGAGAGGGGTTAAAGATGAGGATGCTGGGTAATGTACAGCAGAGGAGGGGTTAATAAGAGGATGCTGGTCATGTACAGCAGAGGAGGGGTTAATAAGAGGATGCTGGTAATGTGCAGCAGGGGAGGGGTTAATAAGAGGATGCTGGTAATGTACAGCAGAGGAGGGGTTAATAAGAGGATGCTGGTAATGTCCGGCAGGGGAGGGGTTAATAAGAGGATTCTAGTAATGTACAGCAGAGCAGGGGTTAATAAGAGGATGCTGGGTAATGTACAGCAGAGGAGGGGTTAATAAGAGGATGCTGGTAATGTAGAGCAGGGGAGGGGTTAATAAGAAGATGCTGGTAATGTACAGCTGAGGAGGGGTTAATAAGAGGATGCTGGTAATGTACAGCAGAGGAGGGGTTAATAAGAGGATGCTGGTAATGTCCGGCAGAGCAGGAGTTAATAAGAGGATGCTGGTAATGTACAGCAGGGGAGGGGTCAATAAGAGGATGCTGGTAATGTGCAGCAGGGGAGGGGTTAATAAGAGGATGATGGTAATGTCCGGCAGAGCAGGAGTTAATAAGAGGATGCTGGTAATGTGCAGCAGGGGAGGGGTTAATAAGAGGATGCTGGTAATGTACAGCAGGGGAGGGGTTAATAAGAGGATGCTGGTAATGTACAGCAGGAGAGGGGTTAAAGATGAGGATGCTGGGTAATGTACAGCAGAGGAGGGGTTAATAAGAGGTTGCTGGTAATGTGCAGCAGGGGAGGGGTTAATAAGAGGATGCTGGTAATGTCCGGCAGAGCAGGGGTTAATAAGAGGATGCTGGTAATGTACAGCATAGCAGGGGTTAATAAGAGGATGCTGGTAATGTACAGCAGTGGAGGGGTTAATAAGAGGATGCTGGTAATGTACAGCAGGAGAGGGGTTAAAGATGAGGATGCTGGGTAATGTACATCAGAGGAGGGGTTAATAAGAGGATGCTGGTAATGTACAGCAGGAGAGGGGTTAAAGATGAGGATGCTGGGTAATGTACAGCAGAGGAGGGGTTAATAAGAGGATGCTGGTCATGTACAGCAGAGGAGGGGTTAATAAGAGGATGCTGGTAATGTACAGCAGGGGAGGGGTTAATAAGAGGATGCTGGTAATGTACAGCAGAGGAGGGGTTAATAAGAGGATGCTGGTAATGTCCGGCAGGGGAGGGGTTAATAAGAGGATGCTGGTAATGTACAGCAGAGCAGGGGTTAATAAGAGGATGCTGGTAATGTGCAGCAGAGGAGGGGTTAATAAGTGGATACTGGTAATGTACGGCAGGGGAGGGGTTAATAAGAGGATGCTGGTAATGTACAGGAGAGGAGGGGTTAATAAGAGGATGCTGGTAATGTACAGCAGGGGAGGGGTTAATAAGGGGATGCTGGGTAATGTACAGCAGGGGAGGGGTTAATAAGAGGATGCTGGTAATGTACAGCAAGGGGGGTTAATAAGAGGATGCTGGTAATGTACAGCTGGGGAGGGGTTAATAAGAGGATGCTGGTAATGTACAGCAGAGGAGGAGTTAATAAGAGGATGCTGGGTAATGTACAGCAGGAGAGGGGTTAATAGGAGGATGCTGGTAATGTACAGCAGAGGAGGGGTTAATAAGAGGATGCTGGGTAATGTACAGCAGAGGAGGGGTTAATAAGAGGATGCTGGTAATGTACAGCAGGGGAGGGGTTAATAAGGGGATGCTGGTAATGTACAGCAGAGGAGGGGTTAATAAGAGGATGCTGGGTATTGTACAGCAGGAGAGGGGTTAATAGGAGGATGCTGGGTAATGTACAGCAGGGGAGGGGTTAAGAGGATGATGGGTAATGTACAGCAGAGGAGTGGTTAATAAGAGGATGCTGGGTAATGTACAGCAGGAGAGGGGTTAATAGGAGGATGCTGGTAATGTACAGCAGTATAGGGGTTAATAGGAGGATGCTGGTAATCTCCGGCAGAGGAGGGGTTAACAAGAGGATGCTGGGTAATGTACAGCAGGAGAGGGGTTAATAGGAGGATGCTGGTAATGTACAGGAGGGGAGGGGTTAATAAGAGGATGCTGGTAATGTCTGGCAGAGCAGGGGTTAATAAGAGGTTGCTGGTAATGTACAGCAGAGGAGGGGTTAATAAGAGGATGCTGGTAATGTCCGGCAGAGCAGGAGTTAATAAGAGGATGCTGGTAATGTACAGCAGGGGAGGGGTCAATAAGAGGATGCTGGTAATGTGCAGCAGGGGAGGGGTTAATAAGAGGATGCTGGTAATGTCCGGCAGAGCAGGAGTTAATAAGAGGATGCTGGTAATGTGCAGCAGGGGAGGGGTTAATAAGAGGATGCTGTTAATGTACAGCAGGAGAGGGGTTAAAGATGAGGATGCTGGGTAATGTACAGCAGAGGAGGGGTTAATAAGAGGATGCTGGTCATGTACAGCAGAGGAGGGGTTAATAAGAGGATGCTGGTAATGTGCAGCAGGGGAGGGGTTAATAAGAGGATGCTGGTAATGTACAGCAGAGGAGGGGTTAATAAGAGGATGCTGGTAATGTCCGGCAGGGGAGGGGTTAATAAGAGGATTCTAGTAATGTACAGCAGAGCAGGGGTTAATAAGAGGATGCTGGGTAATGTACAGCAGAGGAGGGGTTAATAAGAGGATGCTGGTAATGTAGAGCAGGGGAGGGGTTAATAAGAAGATGCTGGTAATGTACAGCTGAGGAGGGGTTAATAAGAGGATGCTGGTAATGTACAGCAGAGGAGGGGTTAATAAGAGGATGCTGGTAATGTCCGGCAGAGCAGGAGTTAATAAGAGGATGCTGGTAATGTACAGCAGGGGAGGGGTCAATAAGAGGATGCTGGTAATGTGCAGCAGGGGAGGGGTTAATAAGAGGATGATGGTAATGTCCGGCAGAGCAGGAGTTAATAAGAGGATGCTGGTAATGTGCAGCAGGGGAGGGGTTAATAAGAGGATGCTGGTAATGTACAGCAGGGGAGGGGTTAATAAGAGGATGCTGGTAATGTACAGCAGGAGAGGGGTTAAAGATGAGGATGCTGGGTAATGTACAGCAGAGGAGGGGTTAATAAGAGGTTGCTGGTAATGTGCAGCAGGGGAGGGGTTAATAAGAGGATGCTGGTAATGTCCGGCAGAGCAGGGGTTAATAAGAGGATGCTGGTAATGTACAGCAGGGGAGGGGTTAATAAGAGGATGCTGGTAATGTACAGCAGGAGAGGGGTTAAAGATGAGGATGCTGGGTAATGTACAGCAGAGGAGGGGTTAATAAGAGGATGCTGGTCATGTACAGCAGAGGAGGGGATAATAAGAGGATGCTGGTAATGTACAGCAGGGGAGGGGTTAATAAGAGGATGCTGGTAATGTACAGCAGAGGAGGGGTTAATAAGAGGATGCTGGTAATGTCCGGCAGGGGAGGGGTTAATAAGAGGATGCTGGTAATGTACAGCAGAGCAGGGGTTAATAAGAGGATGCTGGGTAATGTACAGCAGAGGAGGGGTTAATAAGAGGATGCTGGTAATGTAGAGCAGGGGAGGGATTAAGAAGAAGATGCTGGTAATGTACAGCTGAGGAGGGGTTAATAAGAGGATGCTGGTAATGTACAGCAGAGGAGGGGTTAATAAGAGGATGCTGGTAATGTACAGCAGGAGAGGGGTTAATAAGAGGATGCTGGGTAATGTACAGCAGAGGAGGGGTTAATAAGAGGATGCTGGAAATGTACAGCAGAGGAGGGGTTAATAAGAGGATGTTGGTAATGTACAGCAGAGGAGGGGTTAATAAGAGGATGCTGGTAATGTACAGCAGGGGAGGGGTTAATAAGAGGATGCTGGTAATGTACAGCAGGGGAGGGGTTAATAAGAGGATGCTGGTAATGTACAGCAGAGGAGGGGTTAATAAGAGGATGCTGGTAATGTACAGCAGGAGAGGGGTTAATAGGAGGATGCTGGGTAATGTACAGCAGGGGAGGGGTTAAGAGGATGCTGGGTAATGTACAGCAGAGGAGGGGTTAATAAGAGGATGCTGGTAATGTGTAGCAGGGGAGGGGTTAATAAGAGGATGCTGGTAATGTTCGGCAGAGCAGGGGTTAATAGGAGGATGCTGGTAATGTACAGCAGGGGAGGGGTTAATAAGAGGATGCTGGTAATGTACAGCAGGAGAGGGGTTAAAGATGAGGATGCTGGGTAATGTACAGCAGAGGAGGGGTTAATAAGAGGATGCTGGTCATGTACAGCAGAGGAGGGGTTAATAAGAGGATGCTGGTAATGTACAGCAGGGGAGGGGTTAATAAGAGTATGCTGGTAATGTACAGCAGAGGAGGGGTTAATAAGAGGATGCTGGTAATGTCCGGCAGGGGAGGGGTTAATAAGAGGATGCTGGTAATGTACAGCAGAGCAGGGGTTAATAAGAGGATGCTGGTAATGTCCGGCAGGGGAGGGGTTAATAAGAGGATGCTGGTAATGTACAGCATAGCAGGGGTTAATAAGAGGATGCTGGTAATGTACAGCAGTGGAGGGGTTAATAAGAGGATGCTGGTAATGTACAGCAGGAGAGGGGTTAAAGATGAGGATGCTGGGTAATGTACATCAGAGGAGGGGTTAATAAGAGGATGCTGGTAATGTACAGCAGGAGAGGGGTTAAAGATGAGGATGCTGGGTAATGTACAGCAGAGGAGGGGTTAATAAGAGGATGCTGGTCATGTACAGCAGAGGAGGGGTTAATAAGAGGATGCTGGTAATGTACAGCAGGGGAGGGGTTAATAAGAGGATGCTGGTAATGTACAGCAGAGGAGGGGTTAATAAGAGGATGCTGGTAATGTCCGGCAGGGGAGGGGTTAATAAGAGGATGCTGGTAATGTACAGCAGAGCAGGGGTTAATAAGAGGATGCTGGTAATGTGCAGCAGAGGAGGGGTTAATAAGTGGATACTGGTAATGTACGGCAGGGGAGGGGTTAATAAGAGGATGCTGGTAATGTACAGGAGAGGAGGGGTTAATAAGAGGATGCTGGTAATGTACAGCAGGGGAGGGGTTAATAAGGGGATGCTGGGTAATGTACAGCAGGGGAGGGGTTAATAAGAGGATGCTGGTAATGTACAGCAAGGGGGGTTAATAAGAGGATGCTGGTAATGTACAGCTGGGGAGGGGTTAATAAGAGGATGCTGGTAATGTACAGCAGAGGAGGAGTTAATAAGAGGATGCTGGGTAATGTACAGCAGGAGAGGGGTTAATAGGAGGATGCTGGTAATGTACAGCAGAGGAGGGGTTAATAAGAGGATGCTGGGTAATGTACAGCAGAGGAGGGGTTAATAAGAGGATGCTGGTAATGTACAGCAGGGGAGGGGTTAATAAGGGGATGCTGGTAATGTACAGCAGAGGAGGGGTTAATAAGAGGATGCTGGGTATTGTACAGCAGGAGAGGGGTTAATAGGAGGATGCTGGGTAATGTACAGCAGGGGAGGGGTTAAGAGGATGATGGGTAATGTACAGCAGAGGAGTGGTTAATAAGAGGATGCTGGGTAATGTACAGCAGGAGAGGGGTTAATAGGAGGATGCTGGTAATGTACAGCAGTATAGGGGTTAATAGGAGGATGCTGGTAATCTCCGGCAGAGGAGGGGTTAACAAGAGGATGCTGGGTAATGTACAGCAGGAGAGGGGTTAATAGGAGGATGCTGGTAATGTACAGGAGGGGAGGGGTTAATAAGAGGATGCTGGTAATGTCTGGCAGAGCAGGGGTTAATAAGAGGATGCTGGTAATGTACAGCAGAGGAGGGGTTAATAAGAGGATGCTGGTAATGTCCGGCAGAGCAGGAGTTAATAAGAGGATGCTGGTAATGTACAGCAGGGGAGGGGTCAATAAGAGGATGCTGGTAATGTGCAGCAGGGGAGGGGTTAATAAGAGGATGCTGGTAATGTCCGGCAGAGCAGGAGTTAATAAGAGGATGCTGGTAATGTGCAGCAGGGGAGGGGTTAATAAGAGGATGCTGTTAATGTACAGCAGGAGAGGGGTTAAAGATGAGGATGCTGGGTAATGTACAGCAGAGGAGGGGTTAATAAGAGGATGCTGGTCATGTACAGCAGAGGAGGGGTTAATAAGAGGATGCTGGTAATGTGCAGCAGGGGAGGGGTTAATAAGAGGATGCTGGTAATGTACAGCAGAGGAGGGGTTAATAAGAGGATGCTGGTAATGTCCGGCAGGGGAGGGGTTAATAAGAGGATTCTAGTAATGTACAGCAGAGCAGGGGTTAATAAGAGGATGCTGGGTAATGTACAGCAGAGGAGGGGTTAATAAGAGGATGCTGGTAATGTAGAGCAGGGGAGGGGTTAATAAGAAGATGCTGGCAATGTACAGCTGAGGAGGGGTTAATAAGAGGATGCTGGTAATGTACAGCAGAGGAGGGGTTAATAAGAGGATGCTGGTAATGTCCGGCAGAGCAGGAGTTAATAAGAGGATGCTGGTAATGTACAGCAGGGGAGGGGTCAATAAGAGGATGCTGGTAATGTGCAGCAGGGGAGGGGTTAATAAGAGGATGATGGTAATGTCCGGCAGAGCAGGAGTTAATAAGAGGATGCTGGTAATGTGCAGCAGGGGAGGGGTTAATAAGAGGATGCTGGTAATGTACAGCAGGGGAGGGGTTAATAAGAGGATGCTGGTAATGTACAGCAGGAGAGGGGTTAAAGATGAGGATGCTGGGTAATGTACAGCAGAGGAGGGGTTAATAAGAGGTTGCTGGTAATGTGCAGCAGGGGAGGGGTTAATAAGAGGATGCTGGTAATGTCCGGCAGAGCAGGGGTTAATAAGAGGATGCTGGTAATGTACAGCAGGGGAGGGGTTAATAAGAGGATGATGGTAATGTACAGCAGGAGAGGGGTTAAAGATGAGGATGCTGGGTAATGTACAGCAGAGGAGGGGTTAATAAGAGGATGCTGGTCATGTACAGCAGAGGAGGGGATAATAAGAGGATGCTGGTAATGTACAGCAGGGGAGGGGTTAATAAGAGGATGCTGGTAATGTACAGCAGAGGAGGGGTTAATAAGAGGATGCTGGTAATGTCCGGCAGGGGAGGGGTTAATAAGAGGATGCTGGTAATGTACAGCAGAGCAGGGGTTAATAAGAGGATGCTGGGTAATGTACAGCAGAGGAGGGGTTAATAAGAGGATGCTGGTAATGTAGAGCAGGGGAGGGATTAAGAAGAAGATGCTGGTAATGTACAGCTGAGGAGGGGTTAATAAGAGGATGCTGGTAATGTACAGCAGAGGAGGGGTTAATAAGAGGATGCTGGTAATGTACAGCAGGAGAGGGGTTAATAAGAGGATGCTGGGTCATGTACAGCAGAGGAGGGGTTAATAAGAGGATGCTGGAAATGTACAGCAGAGGAGGGGTTAATAAGAGGATGTTGGTAATGTACAGCAGAGGAGGGGTTAATAAGAGGATGCTGGTAATGTACAGCAGGGGAGGGGTTAATAAGAGGATGCTGGTAATGTACAGCAGGGGAGGGGTTAATAAGAGGATGCTGGTAATGTACAGCAGAGGAGGGGTTAATAAGAGGATGCTGGTAATGTGCATCAGAGGAGGGGTTAATAAGAGGATGCTGGTAATGTGCATCAGAGGAGGGGTTAATAAGAGGATGCTGGTAATGTACAGCAGGGGAGGGGTTAATAGGAGGATGCTGGTAATGTACAGCAGGGGAGGGATTAATAAGAGGATGCTGGTAATGTACAGCAGAGGAGGGGTTAATAAGAGGATGCTGGTAATGTCAGGCAGGGGAGGGGTTAATAAGAGGATGCTGGTAATGTACAGCAGAGCAGGGGTTAATAAGAGGATGCTGGTAATGTACAGCAGAGCAGGGGTTAATAAGAGGATGCTGGGTAATGTACAGCAGAGGAGGGGTTAATAAGAGGATGCTGGGTAATGTACAGCAGAGGAGGGGTTAATGAGAGGATGCTGGTAATGTACAGCAGGGGAGGGGTTAATAAGGGGATGCTGGTAATGTACAGCAGAGGAGGGGTTAATAAGAGGATGCTGGGTAATGTACAGCAGGAGAGGGGTTAATAGGAGGATGCTGGGTAATGTACAGCAGCGGAGGGGTTAAGAGGATGATGGGTAATGTACAGCAGAGGAGTGGTTAATAAGAGGATGCTGGGTAATGTACAGCAGCAGAGGGGTTAATAGGAGGATGCTGGTAATGTACAGCAGTATAGGGGTTAATAGGAGGATGCTGGTAATCTCCGGCAGAGGAGGGGTTAACAAGAGGATGCTGGGTAATGTACAGCAGGAGAGGGGTTAATAGGAGGATGCTGGTAATGTACAGGAGGGGAGGGGTTAATAAGAGGATGCTGGTAATGTCTGGCAGAGCAGGGGTTAATAAGAGGATGCTGGTAATGTATAGCAGAGGAGGGGTTAATAAGAGGATGCTGGTAATGTCCGGCAGAGCAGGAGTTAATAAGAGGATGCTGGTAATGTACAGCAGGGGAGGGGTCAATAAGAGGATGCTGGTATTGTGCAGCAGGGGAGGGGTTAATAAGAGGATGCTGGTAATGTCCGGCAGAGCAGGAGTTAATAAGAGGATGCTGGTAATGTGCAGCAGGGGAGGGATTAATAAGAGGATGCTGGTAATGTACAGCAGGGGAGGGGTTAATAAGGATGCTGGTAATGTACAGCAGGAGAGGGGTTAAAGATGAGGATGCTGGGTAATGTACAGCGGAGGAGGGGTTAATAAGTGGATGCTGGTAATGTGCAGCAGGGGAGGGGTTAATAAGAGGATGCTGGTAATGTCCGGCAGAGCAGGGGTTAATAAGAGGATGCTGGTAATGTACAGCAGGGGAGGGGTTAATACGAGGATGCTGGTAATGTACAGCAGGAGAGGGGTTAAAGCTGAGGATGCTGGGTAATGTACAGCAGAGGAGGGGTTAATAAGAGGATGCTGGTCATGTGCAGCAGAGGAGGGGTTAATAAGAGGATGCTGGTAATGTACAGCAGGGGAGGGGTTAATAAGAGGATGCTGGTAATGTACAGCAGAGGAGGGGTTAATAAGAGGATGCTGGTAATGTCCGGCAGGGGAGGGGTTAATAAGAGGATGCTGGTAATGTACAGCAGAGCAGGGGTTAATAAGAGGATGCTGGTAATGTGCAGCAGAGGAGGGGTTAATAAGTGGATGCTGGTAATGTACGGCAGGGGAGGGGTTAATAAGAGGATGCTGAGTAATGTACAGCAGAGGAGGGGTTAATAAGAGGATGCTGGGTAATGTACAGCAGAGGAGGGGTTAATAAGAGGATGCTGGTAATGTACAGCAGGGGAGGGGTTAATAAGGGGATGCTGGGTAATGTACAGCAGGGGAGGGGTTAATAAGAGGATGCTGGTAATGTACAGCAGGGGGGGTTAATAAGAGGATGCTGATAATGTACAGCAGAGGAGGGGTTAATAAGAGGATGCTGGGTAATGTACAGCAGAGGAGGGGTTAATAAGAGGATGCTGGTAATGTACAGCAGGGGAGGGGTTAATAAGGGGATGCTGGTAATGTACAGCAGAGGAGGGGTTAATAAGAGGATGCTGGGTATTGTACAGCAGGAGAGGGGTTAATAGGAGGATGCTGGGTAATGTACAGCAGGGGAGGGGTTAAGAGGATGATGGGTAATGTACAGCAGAGGAGTGGTTAATAAGAGGATGCTGGGTAATGTACAGCAGGAGAGGGGTTAATAGGAGGATGCTGGTAATGTACAGCAGTATAGGGGTTAATAGGAGGATGCTGGTAATCTCCGGCAGAGGAGGGGTTAACAAGAGGATGCTGGGTAATGTACAGCAGGAGAGGGGTTAATAGGAGGATGCTGGTAATGTACAGGAGGGGAGGGGTTAATAAGAGGATGCTGGTAATGTCTGGCAGAGCAGGGGTTAATAAGAGGTTGCTGGTAATGTACAGCAGAGGAGGGGTTAATAAGAGGATGCTGGTAATGTCCGGCAGAGCAGGAGTTAATAAGAGGATGCTGGTAATGTACAGCAGGGGAGGGGTCAATAAGAGGATGCTGGTAATGTGCAGCAGGGGAGGGGTTAATAAGAGGATGCTGGTAATGTCCGGCAGAGCAGGAGTTAATAAGAGGATGCTGGTAATGTGCAGCAGGGGAGGGGTTAATAAGAGGATGCTGTTAATGTACAGCAGGAGAGGGGTTAAAGATGAGGATGCTGGGTAATGTACAGCAGAGGAGGGGTTAATAAGAGGATGCTGGTCATGTACAGCAGAGGAGGGGTTAATAAGAGGATGCTGGTAATGTGCAGCAGGGGAGGGGTTAATAAGAGGATGCTGGTAATGTACAGCAGAGGAGGGGTTAATAAGAGGATGCTGGTAATGTCCGGCAGGGGAGGGGTTAATAAGAGGATTCTAGTAATGTACAGCAGAGCAGGGGTTAATAAGAGGATGCTGGGTAATGTACAGCAGAGGAGGGGTTAATAAGAGGATGCTGGTAATGTAGAGCAGGGGAGGGGTTAATAAGAAGATGCTGGTAATGTACAGCTGAGGAGGGGTTAATAAGAGGATGCTGGTAATGTACAGCAGAGGAGGGGTTAATAAGAGGATGCTGGTAATGTCCGGCAGAGCAGGAGTTAATAAGAGGATGCTGGTAATGTACAGCAGGGGAGGGGTCAATAAGAGGATGCTGGTAATGTGCAGCAGGGGAGGGGTTAATAAGAGGATGATGGTAATGTCCGGCAGAGCAGGAGTTAATAAGAGGATGCTGGTAATGTGCAGCAGGGGAGGGGTTAATAAGAGGATGCTGGTAATGTACAGCAGGAGAGGGGTTAATAAGAGGATGCTGGTAATGTACAGCAGGAGAGGGGTTAAAGATGAGGATGCTGGGTAATGTACAGCAGAGGAGGGGTTAATAAGAGGTTGCTGGTAATGTGCAGCAGGGGAGGGGTTAATAAGAGGATGCTGGTAATGTCCGGCAGAGCAGGGGTTAATAAGAGGATGCTGGTAATGTACAGCAGGGGAGGGGTTAATAAGAGGATGCTGGTAATGTACAGCAGGAGAGGGGTTAAAGATGAGGATGCTGGGTAATGTACAGCAGAGGAGGGGTTAATAAGAGGATGCTGGTCATGTACAGCAGAGGAGGGGATAATAAGAGGATGCTGGTAATGTACAGCAGGGGAGGGGTTAATAAGAGGATGCTGGTAATGTACAGCAGAGGAGGGGTTAATAAGAGGATGCTGGTAATGTCCGGCAGGGGAGGGGTTAATAAGAGGATGCTGGTAATGTACAGCAGAGCAGGGGTTAATAAGAGGATGCTGGGTAATGTACAGCAGAGGAGGGGTTAATAAGAGGATGCTGGTAATGTAGAGCAGGGGAGGGATTAAGAAGAAGATGCTGGTAATGTACAGCTGAGGAGGGGTTAATAAGAGGATGCTGGTAATGTACAGCAGAGGAGGGGTTAATAAGAGGATGCTGGTAATGTACAGCAGGAGAGGGGTTAATAAGAGGATGCTGGGTAATGTACAGCAGAGGAGGGGTTAATAAGAGGATGCTGGAAATGTACAGCAGAGGAGGGGTTAATAAGAGGATGTTGGTAATGTACAGCAGAGGAGGGGTTAATAAGAGGATGCTGGTAATGTACAGCAGGGGAGGGGTTAATAAGAGGATGCTGGTAATGTACAGCAGGGGAGGGGTTAATAAGAGGATGCTGGTAATGTACAGCAGAGGAGGGGTTAATAAGAGGATGCTGGTAATGTACAGCAGGAGAGGGGTTAATAGGAGGATGCTGGGTAATGTACAGCAGGGGAGGGGTTAAGAGGATGCTGGGTAATGTACAGCAGAGGAGGGGTTAATAAGAGGATGCTGGTAATGTGTAGCAGGGGAGGGGTTAATAAGAGGATGCTGGTAATGTTCGGCAGAGCAGGGGTTAATAGGAGGATGCTGGTAATGTACAGCAGGGGAGGGGTTAATAAGAGGATGCTGGTAATGTACAGCAGGAGAGGGGTTAAAGATGAGGATGCTGGGTAATGTACAGCAGAGGAGGGGTTAATAAGAGGATGCTGGTCATGTACAGCAGAGGAGGGGTTAATAAGAGGATGCTGGTAATGTACAGCAGGGGAGGGGTTAATAAGAGTATGCTGGTAATGTACAGCAGAGGAGGGGTTAATAAGAGGATGCTGGTAATGTCCGGCAGGGGAGGGGTTAATAAGAGGATGCTGGTAATGTACAGCAGAGCAGGGGTTAATAAGAGGATGCTGGTAATGTCCGGCAGGGGAGGGGTTAATAAGAGGATGCTGGTAATGTACAGCATAGCAGGGGTTAATAAGAGGATGCTGGTAATGTACAGCAGTGGAGGGGTTAATAAGAGGATGCTGGTAATGTACAGCAGGAGAGGGGTTAAAGATGAGGATGCTGGGTAATGTACATCAGAGGAGGGGTTAATAAGAGGATGCTGGTAATGTACAGCAGGAGAGGGGTTAAAGATGAGGATGCTGGGTAATGTACAGCAGAGGAGGGGTTAATAAGAGGATGCTGGTCATGTACAGCAGAGGAGGGGTTAATAAGAGGATGCTGGTAATGTACAGCAGGGGAGGGGTTAATAAGAGGATGCTGGTAATGTACAGCAGAGGAGGGGTTAATAAGAGGATGCTGGTAATGTCCGGCAGGGGAGGGGTTAATAAGAGGATGCTGGTAATGTACAGCAGAGCAGGGGTTAATAAGAGGATGCTGGTAATGTGCAGCAGAGGAGGGGTTAATAAGTGGATACTGGTAATGTACGGCAGGGGAGGGGTTAATAAGAGGATGCTGGTAATGTACAGGAGAGGAGGGGTTAATAAGAGGATGCTGGTAATGTACAGCAGGGGAGGGGTTAATAAGGGGATGCTGGGTAATGTACAGCAGGGGAGGGGTTAATAAGAGGATGCTGGTAATGTACAGCAAGGGGGGTTAATAAGAGGATGCTGGTAATGTACAGCTGGGGAGGGGTTAATAAGAGGATGCTGGTAATGTACAGCAGAGGAGGAGTTAATAAGAGGATGCTGGGTAATGTACAGCAGGAGAGGGGTTAATAGGAGGATGCTGGTAATGTACAGCAGAGGAGGGGTTAATAAGAGGATGCTGGGTAATGTACAGCAGAGGAGGGGTTAATAAGAGGATGCTGGTAATGTACAGCAGGGGAGGGGTTAATAAGGGGATGCTGGTAATGTACAGCAGAGGAGGGGTTAATAAGAGGATGCTGGGTATTGTACAGCAGGAGAGGGGTTAATAGGAGGATGCTGGGTAATGTACAGCAGGGGAGGGGTTAAGAGGATGATGGGTAATGTACAGCAGAGGAGTGGTTAATAAGAGGATGCTGGGTAATGTACAGCAGGAGAGGGGTTAATAGGAGGATGCTGGTAATGTACAGCAGTATAGGGGTTAATAGGAGGATGCTGGTAATCTCCGGCAGAGGAGGGGTTAACAAGAGGATGCTGGGTAATGTACAGCAGGAGAGGGGTTAATAGGAGGATGCTGGTAATGTACAGGAGGGGAGGGGTTAATAAGAGGATGCTGGTAATGTCTGGCAGAGCAGGGGTTAATAAGAGGATGCTGGTAATGTACAGCAGAGGAGGGGTTAATAAGAGGATGCTGGTAATGTCCGGCAGAGCAGGAGTTAATAAGAGGATGCTGGTAATGTACAGCAGGGGAGGGGTCAATAAGAGGATGCTGGTAATGTGCAGCAGGGGAGGGGTTAATAAGAGGATGCTGGTAATGTCCGGCAGAGCAGGAGTTAATAAGAGGATGCTGGTAATGTGCAGCAGGGGAGGGGTTAATAAGAGGATGCTGTTAATGTACAGCAGGAGAGGGGTTAAAGATGAGGATGCTGGGTAATGTACAGCAGAGGAGGGGTTAATAAGAGGATGCTGGTCATGTACAGCAGAGGAGGGGTTAATAAGAGGATGCTGGTAATGTGCAGCAGGGGAGGGGTTAATAAGAGGATGCTGGTAATGTACAGCAGAGGAGGGGTTAATAAGAGGATGCTGGTAATGTCCGGCAGGGGAGGGGTTAATAAGAGGATTCTAGTAATGTACAGCAGAGCAGGGGTTAATAAGAGGATGCTGGGTAATGTACAGCAGAGGAGGGGTTAATAAGAGGATGCTGGTAATGTAGAGCAGGGGAGGGGTTAATAAGAAGATGCTGGTAATGTACAGCTGAGGAGGGGTTAATAAGAGGATGCTGGTAATGTACAGCAGAGGAGGGGTTAATAAGAGGATGCTGGTAATGTCCGGCAGAGCAGGAGTTAATAAGAGGATGCTGGTAATGTACAGCAGGGGAGGGGTCAATAAGAGGATGCTGGTAATGTGCAGCAGGGGAGGGGTTAATAAGAGGATGATGGTAATGTCCGGCAGAGCAGGAGTTAATAAGAGGATGCTGGTAATGTGCAGCAGGGGAGGGGTTAATAAGAGGATGCTGGTAATGTACAGCAGGGGAGGGGTTAATAAGAGGATGCTGGTAATGTACAGCAGGAGAGGGGTTAAAGATGAGGATGCTGGGTAATGTACAGCAGAGGAGGGGTTAATAAGAGGTTGCTGGTAATGTGCAGCAGGGGAGGGGTTAATAAGAGGATGCTGGTAATGTCCGGCAGAGCAGGGGTTAATAAGAGGATGCTGGTAATGTACAGCAGGGGAGGGGTTAATAAGAGGATGCTGGTAATGTACAGCAGGAGAGGGGTTAAAGATGAGGATGCTGGGTAATGTACAGCAGAGGAGGGGTTAATAAGAGGATGCTGGTCATGTACAGCAGAGGAGGGGATAATAAGAGGATGCTGGTAATGTACAGCAGGGGAGGGGTTAATAAGAGGATGCTGGTAATGTACAGCAGAGGAGGGGTTAATAAGAGGATGCTGGTAATGTCCGGCAGGGGAGGGGTTAATAAGAGGATGCTGGTAATGTACAGCAGAGCAGGGGTTAATAAGAGGATGCTGGGTAATGTACAGCAGAGGAGGGGTTAATAAGAGGATGCTGGTAATGTAGAGCAGGGGAGGGATTAAGAAGAAGATGCTGGTAATGTACAGCTGAGGAGGGGTTAATAAGAGGATGCTGGTAATGTACAGCAGAGGAGGGGTTAATAAGAGGATGCTGGTAATGTACAGCAGGAGAGGGGTTAATAAGAGGATGCTGGGTCATGTACAGCAGAGGAGGGGTTAATAAGAGGATGCTGGAAATGTACAGCAGAGGAGGGGTTAATAAGAGGATGTTGGTAATGTACAGCAGAGGAGGGGTTAATAAGAGGATGCTGGTAATGTACAGCAGGGGAGGGGTTAATAAGAGGATGCTGGTAATGTACAGCAGGGGAGGGGTTAATAAGAGGATGCTGGTAATGTACAGCAGAGGAGGGGTTAATAAGAGGATGCTGGTAATGTGCATCAGAGGAGGGGTTAATAAGAGGATGCTGGTAATGTGCATCAGAGGAGGGGTTAATAAGAGGATGCTGGTAATGTACAGCAGGGGAGGGGTTAATAGGAGGATGCTGGTAATGTACAGCAGGGGAGGGGTTAATAAGAGGATGCTGGTAATGTACAGCAGAGGAGGGGTTAATAAGAGGATGCTGGTAATGTCAGGCAGGGGAGGGGTTAATAAGAGGATGCTGGTAATGTACAGCAGAGCAGGGGTTAATAAGAGGATGCTGGTAATGTACAGCAGAGCAGGGGTTAATAAGAGGATGCTGGGTAATGTACAGCAGAGGAGGGGTTAATAAGAGGATGCTGGGTAATGTACAGCAGAGGAGGGGTTAATGAGAGGATGCTGGTAATGTACAGCAGGGGAGGGGTTAATAAGGGGATGCTGGTAATGTACAGCAGAGGAGGGGTTAATAAGAGGATGCTGGGTAATGTACAGCAGGAGAGGGGTTAATAGGAGGATGCTGGGTAATGTACAGCAGCGGAGGGGTTAAGAGGATGATGGGTAATGTACAGCAGAGGAGTGGTTAATAAGAGGATGCTGGGTAATGTACAGCAGCAGAGGGGTTAATAGGAGGATGCTGGTAATGTACAGCAGTATAGGGGTTAATAGGATGATGCTGGTAATCTCCGGCAGAGGAGGGGTTAACAAGAGGATGCTGGGTAATGTACAGCAGGAGAGGGGTTAATAGGAGGATGCTGGTAATGTACAGGAGGGGAGGGGTTAATAAGAGGATGCTGGTAATGTCTGGCAGAGCAGGGGTTAATAAGAGGATGCTGGTAATGTATAGCAGAGGAGGGGTTAATAAGAGGATGCTGGTAATGTCCGGCAGAGCAGGAGTTAATAAGAGGATGCTGGTAATGTACAGCAGGGGAGGGGTCAATAAGAGGATGCTGGTATTGTGCAGCAGGGGAGGGGTTAATAAGAGGATGCTGGTAATGTCCGGCAGAGCAGGAGTTAATAAGAGGATGCTGGTAATGTGCAGCAGGGGAGGGATTAATAAGAGGATGCTGGTAATGTACAGCAGGGGAGGGGTTAATAAGGATGCTGGTAATGTACAGCAGGAGAGGGGTTAAAGATGAGGATGCTGGGTAATGTACAGCAGAGGAGGGGTTAATAAGTGGATGCTGGTAATGTGCAGCAGGGGAGGGGTTAATAAGAGGATGCTGGTAATGTCCGGCAGAGCAGGGGTTAATAAGAGGATGCTGGTAATGTACAGCAGGGGAGGGGTTAATACGAGGATGCTGGTAATGTACAGCAGGAGAGGGGTTAAAGCTGAGGATGCTGGGTAATGTACAGCAGAGGAGGGGTTAATAAGAGGATGCTGGTCATGTGCAGCAGAGGAGGGGTTAATAAGAGGATGCTGGTAATGTACAGCAGGGGAGGGGTTAATAAGAGGATGCTGGTAATGTACAGCAGAGGAGGGGTTAATAAGAGGATGCTGGTAATGTCCGGCAGGGGAGGGGTTAATAAGAGGATGCTGGTAATGTACAGCAGAGCAGGGGTTAATAAGAGGATGCTGGTAATGTGCAGCAGAGGAGGGGTTAATAAGTGGATGCTGGTAATGTACGGCAGGGGAGGGGTTAATAAGAGGATGCTGAGTAATGTACAGCAGAGGAGGGGTTAATAAGAGGATGCTGGGTAATGTACAGCAGAGGAGGGGTTAATAAGAGGATGCTGGTAATGTACAGCAGGGGAGGGGTTAATAAGGGGATGCTGGGTAATGTACAGCAGGGGAGGGGTTAATAAGAGGATGCTGGTAATGTACAGCAGGGGGGGTTAATAAGAGGATGCTGATAATGTACAGCAGAGGAGGAGTTAATAAGAGGATGCTGGGTAATGTACAGCAGGAGAGGGGTTAATAGGAGGATGCTGGGTAATGTACAGCAGGGGAGGGGTTAAGAGGATGCTGGGTAATGTACAGCAGAGGAGGGGTTAATAAGAGGATGCTGGTAATGTACAGCAGGGGAGGGGTTAATAAGAGGATGCTGGTAATGTTCGGCAGAGCAGGGGTTAATAGGAGGATGCTGGTAATGTACAGCAGGGGAGGGGTTAATAAGAGGATGCTGGTAATGTACAGCAGGAGAGGGGTTAAAGATGAGGATGCTGGGTAATGTACAGCAGAGGAGGGGTTAATAAGAGGATGCTGGTCATGTACAGCAGAGGAGGGGTTAATAAGAGGATGCTGGTAATGTACAGCAGGGGAGGGGTTAATAAGAGTATGCTGGTAATGTACAGCAGAGGAGGGGTTAATAAGAGGATGCTGGTAATGTCCGGCAGGGGAGGGGTTAATAAGAGGATGCTGGTAATGTACAGCAGAGCAGGGGTTAATAAGAGGATGCTGGTAATGTCCGCAGGGGAGGGGTTAATAAGAGGATGCTGGTAATGTACAGCATAGCAGGGGTTAATAAGAGGATGCTGGTAATGTACAGCAGTGGAGGGGTTAATAAGAGGATGCTGGTAATGTACAGCAGGAGAGGGGTTAAAGATGAGGATGCTGGGTAATGTACATCAGAGGAGGGGTTAATAAGAGGATGCTGGTAATGTACAGCAGGAGAGGGGTTAAAGATGAGGATGCTGGGTAATGTACAGCAGAGGAGGGGTTAATAAGAGGATGCTGGTCATGTACAGCAGAGGAGGGGTTAATAAGAGGATGCTGGTAATGTACAGCAGGGGAGGGGTTAATAAGAGGATGCTGGTAATGTACAGCAGAGGAGGGGTTAATAAGAGGATGCTGGTAATGTCCGGCAGGGGAGGGGTTAATAAGAGGATGCTGGTAATGTACAGCAGAGCAGGGGTTAATAAGAGGATGCTGGTAATGTGCAGCAGAGGAGGGGTTAATAAGTGGATGCTGGTAATGTACGGCAGGGGAGGGGTTAATAAGAGGATGCTGGTAATGTACAGGAGAGGAGGGGTTAATAAGAGGATGCTGGTAATGTACAGCAGGGGAGGGGTTAATAAGGGGATGCTGGGTAATGTACAGCAGGGGAGGGGTTAATAAGAGGATGCTGGTAATGTACAGCAAGGGGGGTTAATAAGAGGATGCTGGTAATGTACAGCTGGGGAGGGGTTAATAAGAGGATGCTGGTAATGTACAGCAGAGGAGGAGTTAATAAGAGGATGCTGGGTAATGTACAGCAGGAGAGGGGTTAATAGGAGGATGCTGGTAATGTACAGCAGAGGAGGGGTTAATAAGAGGATGCTGGGTAATGTACAGCAGAGGAGGGGTTAATAAGAGGATGCTGGTAATGTACAGCAGGGGAGGGGTTAATAAGGGGATGCTGGTAATGTACAGCAGAGTAGGGGTTAATAAGAGGATGCTGGGTATTGTACAGCAGGAGAGGGGTTAATAGGAGGATGCTGGGTAATGTACAGCAGGGGAGGGGTTAAGAGGATGATGGGTAATGTACAGCAGAGGAGGGGTTAATAAGAGGATGCTGGTAATGTCCGGCAGAGCAGGAGTTAATAAGAGGATGCTGGTAATGTACAGCAGAGGAGGGGTTAATAAGAGGATGCTGGTAATGTCCGGCAGAGCAGGAGTTAATAAGAGGATGCTGGTAATGTACAGCAGGGGAGGGGTCAATAAGAGGATGCTGGTAATGTGCAGCAGGGGAGGGGTTAATAAGAGGATGCTGGTAATGTCCGGCAGAGCAGGAGTTAATAAGAGGATGCTGGTAATGTGCAGCAGGGGAGGGGTTAATAAGAGGATGCTGGTAATGTACAGCAGGAGAGGGGTTAAAGATGAGGATGCTGGGTAATGTACAGCAGAGGAGGGGTTAATAAGAGGATGCTGGTCATGTATAGCAGAGGAGGGGTTAATAAGAGGATGCTGGTAATGTGCAGCAGGGGAGGGGTTAATAAGAGGATGCTGGTAATGTACAGCAGAGGAGGGGTTAATAAGAGGATGCTGGTAATGTCCGGCAGGGGAGGGGTTAATAAGAGGATTCTAGTAATGTACAGCAGAGCAGGGGTTAATAAGAGGATGCTGGGTAATGTACAGCAGAGGAGGGGTTAATAAGAGGATGCTGGTAATGTAGAGCAGGGGAGGGGTTAATAAGAAGATGCTGGTAATGTACAGCTGAGGAGGGGTTAATAAGAGGATGCTGGTAATGTACAGCAGAGGAGGGGTTAATAAGAGGATGCTGGTAATGTACAGCAGGAGAGGGGTTAATAAGAGGATGCTGGTAATGTACAGCAGAGGAGGGGTTAATAAGAGGATGTTGGTAATGTACAGCAGAGGAGGGGTTAATAAGAGGATGCTGGTAATGTACAGCAGGGGAGGGGTTAATAAGAGGATGCTGGTAATGTACAGCAGGGGAGGGGTTAATAAGAGGATGCTGGTAATGTACAGCAGAGAAGGGGTTAATAAGAGGATGCTGGTAATGTGCATCAGAGGAGGGGTTAATAAGAGGATGCTGGTAATGTGCATCAGAGGAGGGGTTAATAAGAGGATGCTGGTAATGTACAGCAGGGGAGGGGTTAATAGGAGGATGCTGGTAATGTACAGCAGGGGAGGGGTTAATAAGAGGATGCTGGTAATGTACAGCAGAGGAGGGGTTAATAAGAGGATGCTGGTAATGTCAGGCAGGGGAGGGGTTAAAAGAGGATGCTGGTAATGTACAGCAGAGCAGGGGTTAATAAGAGGATGCTGGTAATGTACAGCAGAGCAGGGGTTAATAAGAGGATGCTGGTAATGTACAGCAGAGGAGGGGTTAATAAGAGGATGCTGGGTAATGTACAGCAGAGGAGGGGTTAATAAGAGGATGCTGGTAATGTACAGCAGGGGAGGAGTTAATAAGGGGATGCTGGTAATGTACAGCAGAGGAGGGGTTAATAAGAGGATGCTGGGTAATGTACAGCAGGAGAGGGGTTAATAGGAGGATGCTGGGTAATGTACAGCAGGGGAGGTGTTAAGAGGATGATGGGTAATGTACAGCAGAGGAGTGGTTAATAAGAGGATGCTGGGTAATGTACAGCAGGAGAGGGGTTAATAGGAGGATGCTGGTAATGTACAGCAGTATAGGTGTTAATAGGAGGATGCTGGTAATCTCCGGCAGAGGAGGGGTTAACAAGAGGATGCTGGGTAATGTACAGCAGGAGAGGGGTTAATAGGAGGATGCTGGTAATGTACAGGAGGGGAGGGGTTAATAAGAGGATGCTGGTAATGTCTGGCAGAGCAGGGGTTAATAAGAGGATGCTGGTAATGTACAGCAGAGGAGGGGTTAATAAGAGGATGCTGGTAATGTCCGGCAGAGCAGGAGTTAATAAGAGGATGCTGGTAATGTACAGCAGGGGAGGGGTCAATAAGAGGATGCTGGTAATGTGCAGCAGGGGAGGGGTTAATAAGAGGATGCTGGTAATGTCCGGCAGAGCAGGGGTTAATAAGAGGATGCTGGTAATGTACAGCAGGGGAGGGGTTAATACGAGGATGCTGGTAATGTGCAGCAGGGGAGGGATTAATAAGAGGATGCTGGTAATGTACAGCAGGGGAGGGGTTAATAAGGATGCTGGTAATGTACAGCAGGAGAGGGGTTAAAGATGAGGATGCTGGGTAATGTACAGCAGAGGAGGGGTTAATAAGAGGATGCTGGTAATGTGCAGCAGGGGAGGGGTTAATAAGAGGATGCTGGTAATGTCCGGCAGAGCAGGGGTTAATAAGAGGATGCTGGAAATGTACAGCAGGGGAGGGGTTAATACGAGGATGCTGGTAATGTACAGCAGGAGAGGGGTTAAACCTGAGGATGCTGGGTAATGTACAGCAGAGGAGGGGTTAATAAGAGGATGCTGGTCATGTGCAGCAGAGGAGGGGTTAATAAGAGGATGCTGGTAATGTACAGCAGGGGAGGGGTTAATAAGAGGATGCTGGTAATGTACAGCAGAGGAGGGGTTAATAAGAGGATGCTGGTAATGTCCGGCAGGGGAGGGGTTAATAAGAGGATGCTGGTAATGTACAGCAGAGCAGGGGTTAATAAGAGGATGCTGGTAATGTGCAGCAGAGGAGGGGTTAATAAGTGGATGCTGGTAATGTACGGCAGGGGAGGGGTTAATAAGAGGATGCTGAGTAATGTACAGCAGAGGAGGGGTTAATAAGAGGATGCTGGATAATGTACAGCAGAGGAGGGGTTAATAAGAGGATGCTGGTAATGTACAGCAGGGGAGGGGTTAATAAGGGGATGCTGGGTAATGTACAGCAGGGGAGGGGTTAATAAGAGGATGCTGGTAATGTACAGCAGGGGGGTTAATAAGAGGATGCTGGTAATGTACAGCTGGGGAGGGGTTAATAAGAGGATGCTGGTAATGTACAGCAGAGGAGGAGTTAATAAGAGGATGCTGGGTAATGTACAGCAGGAGAGGGGTTAATAGGAGGATGCTGGGTAATGTACAGCAGGGGAGGGGTTAAGAGGATGCTGGGTAATGTACAGCAGAGGAGGGGTTAATAAGAGGATGCTGGTAATGTGTAGCAGGGGAGGGGTTAATAAGAGGATGCTGGTAATGTTCGGCAGAGCAGGGGTTAATAGGAGGATGCTGGTAATGTACAGCAGGGGAGGGGTTAATAAGAGGATGCTGGTAATGTACAGCAGGAGAGGGGTTAAAGATGAGGATGCTGGGTAATGTACAGCAGAGGAGGGGTTAATAAGAGGATGCTGGTCATGTACAGCAGAGGAGGGGTTAATAAGAGGATGCTGGTAATGTACAGCAGGGGAGGGGTTAATAAGAGGATGCTGGTAATGTACAGCAGAGGAGGGGTTAATAAGAGGATGCTGGTAATGTCCGGCAGGGGAGGGGTTAATAAGAGGATGCTGGTAATGTACAGCATAGCAGGGGTTAATAAGAGGATGCTGGTAATGTACAGCAGTGGAGGGGTTAATAAGAGGATGCTGGTAATGTACAGCAGGAGAGGGGTTAAAGATGAGGATGCTGGGTAATGTACATCAGAGGAGGGGTTAATAAGAGGATGCTGGTAATGTACAGCAGGAGAGGGGTTAAAGATGAGGATGCTGGGTAATGTACAGCAGAGGAGGGGTTAATAAGAGGATGCTGGTCATGTACAGCAGAGGAGGGGTTAATAAGAGGATGCTGGTAATGTACAGCAGGGGAGGGGTTAATAAGAGGATGCTGGTAATGTACAGCAGAGGAGGGGTTAATAAGAGGATGCTGGTAATGTCCGGCAGGGGAGGGGTTAATAAGAGGATGCTGGTAATGTACAGCAGAGCAGGGGTTAATAAGAGGATGCTGGTAATGTGCAGCAGAGGAGGGGTTAATAAGTGGATGCTGGTAATGTACGGCAGGGGAGGGGTTAATAAGAGGATGCTGGTAATGTACAGGAGAGGAGGGGTTAATAAGAGGATGCTGGTAATGTACAGCAGGGGAGGGGTTAATAAGGGGATGCTGGGTAATGTACAGCAGGGGAGGGGTTAATAAGAGGATGCTGGTAATGTACAGCAAGGGGGGTTAATAAGAGGATGCTGGTAATGTACAGCTGGGGAGGGGTTAATAAGAGGATGCTGGTAATGTACAGCAGAGGAGGAGTTAATAAGAGGATGCTGGGTAATGTACAGCAGGAGAGGGGTTAATAGGAGGATGCTGGTAATGTACAGCAGAGGAGGGGTTAATAAGAGGATGCTGGGTAATGTACAGCAGAGGAGGGGTTAATAAGAGGATGCTGGTAATGTACAGCAGGGGAGGGGTTAATAAGGGGATGCTGGTAATGTACAGCAGAGGAGGGGTTAATAAGAGGATGCTGGGTATTGTACAGCAGGAGAGGGGTTAATAGGAGGATGCTGGGTAATGTACAGCAGGGGAGGGGTTAAGAGGATGATGGGTAATGTACAGCAGAGGAGTGGTTAATAAGAGGATGCTGGGTAATGTACAGCAGGAGAGGGGTTAATAGGAGGATGCTGGTAATGTACAGCAGTATAGGGGTTAATAGGAGGATGCTGGTAATCTCCGGCAGAGGAGGGGTTAACAAGAGGATGCTGGGTAATGTACAGCAGGAGAGGGGTTAATAGGAGGTTGCTGGTAATGTACAGGAGGGGAGGGGTTAATAAGAGGATGCTGGTAATGTCTGGCAGAGCAGGGGTTAATAAGAGGATGCTGGTAATGTACAGCAGAGGAGGGGTTAATAAGAGGATGCTGGTAATGTCCGGCAGAGCAGGAGTTAATAAGAGGATGCTGGTAATGTACAGCAGGGGAGGGGTCAATAAGAGGATGCTGGTAATGTGCAGCAGGGGAGGGGTTAATAAGAGGATGCTGGTAATGTCCGGCAGAGCAGGAGTTAATAAGAGGATGCTGGTAATGTGCAGCAGGGGAGGGGTTAATAAGAGGATGCTGGTAATGTACAGCAGGAGAGGGGTTAAAGATGAGGATGCTGGGTAATGTACAGCAGAGGAGGGGTTAATAAGAGGATGCTGGTCATGTATAGCAGAGGAGGGGTTAATAAGAGGATGCTGGTAATGTGCAGCAGGGGAGGGGTTAATAAGAGGATGCTGGTAATGTACAGCAGAGGAGGGGTTAATAAGAGGATGCTGGTAATGTCCGGCAGGGGAGGGGTTAATAAGAGGATTATAGTAATGTACAGCAGAGCAGGGGTTAATAAGAGGATGCTGGGTAATGTACAGCAGAGGAGGGGTTAATAAGAGGATGCTGGTAATGTAGAGCAGGGGAGGGGTTAATAAGAAGATGCTGGTAATGTACAGCTGAGGAGGGGTTAATAAGAGGATGCTGGTAATGTACAGCAGAGGAGGGGTTAATAAGAGGATGCTGGTAATGTACAGCAGGAGAGGGGTTAATAAGAGGATGCTGGTAATGTACAGCAGAGGAGGGGTTAATAAGAGGATGTTGGTAATGTACAGCAGAGGAGGGGTTAATAAGAGGATGCTGGTAATGTACAGCAGGGGAGGGGTTAATAAGAGGATGCTGGTAATGTACAGCAGGGGAGGGGTTAATAAGAGGATGCTGGTAATGTACAGCAGAGAAGGGGTTAATAAGAGGATGCTGGTAATGTGCATCAGAGGAGGGGTTAATAAGAGGATGCTGGTAATGTGCATCAGAGGAGGGGTTAATAAGAGGATGCTGGTAATGTACAGCAGGGGAGGGGTTAATAGGAGGATGCTGGTAATGTACAGCAGGGGAGGGGTTAATAAGAGGATGCTGGTAATGTACAGCAGAGGAGGGGTTAATAAGAGGATGCTGGTAATGTCAGGCAGGGGAGGGGTTAATAAGAGGATGCTGGTAATGTACAGCAGAGCAGGGGTTAATAAGAGGATGCTGGTAATGTACAGCAGAGCAGGGGTTAATAAGAGGATGCTGGTAATGTACAGCAGAGGAGGGGTTAATAAGAGGATGCTGGGTAATGTACAGCAGAGGAGGGGTTAATAAGAAGATGCTGGTAATGTACAGCAGGGGAGGGGTTAATAAGGGGATGCTGGTAATGTACAGCAGAGGAGGGGTTAATAAGAGGATGCTGGGTAATGTACAGCAGGAGAGGGGTTAATAGGAGGATGCTGGGTAATGTACAGCAGGGGAGGTGTTAAGAGGATGATGGGTAATGTACAGCAGAGGAGTGGTTAATAAGAGGATGCTGGGTAATGTACAGCAGGAGAGGGGTTAATAGGAGGATGCTGGTAATGTACAGCAGTATAGGTGTTAATAGGAGGATGCTGGTAATCTCCGGCAGAGGAGGGGTTAACAAGAGGATGCTGGGTAATGTACAGCAGGAGAGGGGTTAATAGGAGGATGCTGGTAATGTACAGGAGGGGAGGGGTTAATAAGAGGATGCTGGTAATGTCTGGCAGAGCAGGGGTTAATAAGAGGATGCTGGTAATGTACAGCAGAGGAGGGGTTAATAAGAGGATGCTGGTAATGTCCGGCAGAGCAGGAGTTAATAAGAGGATGCTGGTAATGTACAGCAGGGGAGGGGTCAATAAGAGGATGCTGGTAATGTGCAGCAGGGGAGGGGTTAATAAGAGGATGCTGGTAATGTCCGGCAGAGCAGGGGTTAATAAGAGGATGCTGGTAATGTACAGCAGGGGAGGGGTTAATACGAGGATGCTGGTAATGTGCAGCAGGGGAGGGATTAATAAGAGGATGCTGGTAATGTACAGCAGGGGAGGGGTTAATAAGGATGCTGGTAATGTACAGCAGGAGAGGGGTTAAAGATGAGGATGCTGGGTAATGTACAGCAGAGGAGGGGTTAATAAGAGGATGCTGGTAATGTGCAGCAGGGGAGGGGTTAATAAGAGGATGCTGGTAATGTCCGGCAGAGCAGGGGTTAATAAGAGGATGCTGGTAATGTACAGCAGGGGAGGGGTTAATACGAGGATGCTGGTAATGTACAGCAGGAGAGGGGTTAAACCTGAGGATGCTGGGTAATGTACAGCAGAGGAGGGGTTAATAAGAGGATGCTGGTCATGTGCAGCAGAGGAGGGGTTAATAAGAGGATGCTGGTAATGTACAGCAGGGGAGGGGTTAATAAGAGGATGCTGGTAATGTACAGCAGAGGAGGGGTTAATAAGAGGATGCTGGTAATGTCCGGCAGGGGAGGGGTTAATAAGAGGATGCTGGTAATGTACAGCAGAGCAGGGGTTAATAAGAGGATGCTGGTAATGTGCAGCAGAGGAGGGGTTAATAAGTGGATGCTGGTAATGTACGGCAGGGGAGGGGTTAATAAGAGGATGCTGAGTAATGTACAGCAGAGGAGGGGTTAATAAGAGGATGCTGGATAATGTACAGCAGAGGAGGGGTTAATAAGAGGATGCTGGTAATGTACAGCAGGGGAGGGGTTAATAAGGGGATGCTGGGTAATGTACAGCAGGGGAGGGGTTAATAAGAGGATGCTGGTAATGTACAGCAGGGGGGTTAATAAGAGGATGCTGGTAATGTACAGCTGGGGAGGGGTTAATAAGAGGATGCTGGTAATGTACAGCAGAGGAGGAGTTAATAAGAGGATGCTGGGTAATGTACAGCAGGAGAGGGGTTAATAGGAGGATGCTGGGTAATGTACAGCAGGGGAGGGGTTAAGAGGATGCTGGGTAATGTACAGCAGAGGAGGGGTTAATAAGAGGATGCTGGTAATGTGTAGCAGGGGAGGGGTTAATAAGAGGATGCTGGTAATGTTCGGCAGAGCAGGGGTTAATAGGAGGATGCTGGTAATGTACAGCAGGGGAGGGGTTAATAAGAGGATGCTGGTAATGTACAGCAGGAGAGGGGTTAAAGATGAGGATGCTGGGTAATGTACAGCAGAGGAGGGGTTAATAAGAGGATGCTGGTCATGTACAGCAGAGGAGGGGTTAATAAGAGGATGCTGGTAATGTACAGCAGGGGAGGGGTTAATAAGAGGATGCTGGTAATGTACAGCAGAGGAGGGGTTAATAAGAGGATGCTGGTAATGTCCGGCAGGGGAGGGGTTAATAAGAGGATGCTGGTAATGTACAGCATAGCAGGGGTTAATAAGAGGATGCTGGTAATGTACAGCAGTGGAGGGGTTAATAAGAGGATGCTGGTAATGTACAGCAGGAGAGGGGTTAAAGATGAGGATGCTGGGTAATGTACATCAGAGGAGGGGTTAATAAGAGGATGCTGGTAATGTACAGCAGGAGAGGGGTTAAAGATGAGGATGCTGGGTAATGTACAGCAGAGGAGGGGTTAATAAGAGGATGCTGGTCATGTACAGCAGAGGAGGGGTTAATAAGAGGATGCTGGTAATGTACAGCAGGGGAGGGGTTAATAAGAGGATGCTGGTAATGTACAGCAGAGGAGGGGTTAATAAGAGGATGCTGGTAATGTCCGGCAGGGGAGGGGTTAATAAGAGGATGCTGGTAATGTACAGCAGAGCAGGGGTTAATAAGAGGATGCTGGTAATGTGCAGCAGAGGAGGGGTTAATAAGTGGATGCTGGTAATGTACGGCAGGGGAGGGGTTAATAAGAGGATGCTGGTAATGTACAGGAGAGGAGGGGTTAATAAGAGGATGCTGGTAATGTACAGCAGGGGAGGGGTTAATAAGGGGATGCTGGGTAATGTACAGCAGGGGAGGGGTTAATAAGAGGATGCTGGTAATGTACAGCAAGGGGGGTTAATAAGAGGATGCTGGTAATGTACAGCTGGGGAGGGGTTAATAAGAGGATGCTGGTAATGTACAGCAGAGGAGGAGTTAATAAGAGGATGCTGGGTAATGTACAGCAGGAGAGGGGTTAATAGGAGGATGCTGGTAATGTACAGCAGAGGAGGGGTTAATAAGAGGATGCTGGGTAATGTACAGCAGAGGAGGGGTTAATAAGAGGATGCTGGTAATGTACAGCAGGGGAGGGGTTAATAAGGGGATGCTGGTAATGTACAGCAGAGGAGGGGTTAATAAGAGGATGCTGGGTATTGTACAGCAGGAGAGGGGTTAATAGGAGGATGCTGGGTAATGTACAGCAGGGGAGGGGTTAAGAGGATGATGGGTAATGTACAGCAGAGGAGTGGTTAATAAGAGGATGCTGGGTAATGTACAGCAGGAGAGGGGTTAATAGGAGGATGCTGGTAATGTACAGCAGTATAGGGGTTAATAGGAGGATGCTGGTAATCTCCGGCAGAGGAGGGGTTAACAAGAGGATGCTGGGTAATGTACAGCAGGAGAGGGGTTAATAGGAGGTTGCTGGTAATGTACAGGAGGGGAGGGGTTAATAAGAGGATGCTGGTAATGTCTGGCAGAGCAGGGGTTAATAAGAGGATGCTGGTAATGTACAGCAGAGGAGGGGTTAATAAGAGGATGCTGGTAATGTCCGGCAGAGCAGGAGTTAATAAGAGGATGCTGGTAATGTACAGCAGGGGAGGGGTCAATAAGAGGATGCTGGTAATGTGCAGCAGGGGAGGGGTTAATAAGAGGATGCTGGTAATGTCCGGCAGAGCAGGAGTTAATAAGAGGATGCTGGTAATGTGCAGCAGGGGAGGGGTTAATAAGAGGATGCTGGTAATGTACAGCAGGAGAGGGGTTAAAGATGAGGATGCTGGGTAATGTACAGCAGAGGAGGGGTTAATAAGAGGATGCTGGTCATGTATAGCAGAGGAGGGGTTAATAAGAGGATGCTGGTAATGTGCAGCAGGGGAGGGGTTAATAAGAGGATGCTGGTAATGTACAGCAGAGGAGGGGTTAATAAGAGGATGCTGGTAATGTCCGGCAGGGGAGGGGTTAATAAGAGGATTCTAGTAATGTACAGCAGAGCAGGGGTTAATAAGAGGATGCTGGGTAATGTACAGCAGAGGAGGGGTTAATAAGAGGATGCTGGTAATGTAGAGCAGGGGAGGGGTTAATAAGAAGATGCTGGTAATGTACAGCTGAGGAGGGGTTAATAAGAGGATGCTGGTAATGTACAGCAGAGGAGGGGTTAATAAGAGGATGCTGGTAATGTACAGCAGGAGAGGGGTTAATAAGAGGATGCTGGTAATGTACAGCAGAGGAGGGGTTAATAAGAGGATGTTGGTAATGTACAGCAGAGGAGGGGTTAATAAGAGGATGCTGGTAATGTACAGCAGGGGAGGGGTTAATAAGAGGATGCTGGTAATGTACAGCAGGGGAGGGGTTAATAAGAGGATGCTGGTAATGTACAGCAGAGAAGGGGTTAATAAGAGGATGCTGGTAATGTGCATCAGAGGAGGGGTTAATAAGAGGATGCTGGTAATGTGCATCAGAGGAGGGGTTAATAAGAGGATGCTGGTAATGTACAGCAGGGGAGGGGTTAATAGGAGGATGCTGGTAATGTACAGCAGGGGAGGGGTTAATAAGAGGATGCTGGTAATGTACAGCAGAGGAGGGGTTAATAAGAGGATGCTGGTAATGTCAGGCAGGGGAGGGGTTAATAAGAGGATGCTGGTAATGTACAGCAGAGCAGGGGTTAATAAGAGGATGCTGGTAATGTACAGCAGAGCAGGGGTTAATAAGAGGATGCTGGTAATGTACAGCAGAGGAGGGGTTAATAAGAGGATGCTGGGTAATGTACAGCAGAGGAGGGGTTAATAAGAAGATGCTGGTAATGTACAGCAGGGGAGGGGTTAATAAGGGGATGCTGGTAATGTACAGCAGAGGAGGGGTTAATAAGAGGATGCTGGGTAATGTACAGCAGGAGAGGGGTTAATAGGAGGATGCTGGGTAATGTACAGCAGGGGAGGTGTTAAGAGGATGATGGGTAATGTACAGCAGAGGAGTGGTTAATAAGAGGATGCTGGGTAATGTACAGCAGGAGAGGGGTTAATAGGAGGATGCTGGTAATGTACAGCAGTATAGGTGTTAATAGGAGGATGCTGGTAATCTCCGGCAGAGGAGGGGTTAACAAGAGGATGCTGGGTAATGTACAGCAGGAGAGGGGTTAATAGGAGGATGCTGGTAATGTACAGGAGGGGAGGGGTTAATAAGAGGATGCTGGTAATGTCTGGCAGAGCAGGGGTTAATAAGAGGATGCTGGTAATGTACAGCAGAGGAGGGGTTAATAAGAGGATGCTGGTAATGTCCGGCAGAGCAGGAGTTAATAAGAGGATGCTGGTAATGTACAGCAGGGGAGGGGTCAATAAGAGGATGCTGGTAATGTGCAGCAGGGGAGGGGTTAATAAGAGGATGCTGGTAATGTCCGGCAGAGCAGGGGTTAATAAGAGGATGCTGGTAATGTACAGCAGGGGAGGGGTTAATACGAGGATGCTGGTAATGTGCAGCAGGGGAGGGATTAATAAGAGGATGCTGGTAATGTACAGCAGGGGAGGGGTTAATAAGGATGCTGGTAATGTACAGCAGGAGAGGGGTTAAAGATGAGGATGCTGGGTAATGTACAGCAGAGGAGGGGTTAATAAGAGGATGCTGGTAATGTGCAGCAGGGGAGGGGTTAATAAGAGGATGCTGGTAATGTCCGGCAGAGCAGGGGTTAATAAGAGGATGCTGGTAATGTACAGCAGGGGAGGGGTTAATACGAGGATGCTGGTAATGTACAGCAGGAGAGGGGTTAAACCTGAGGATGCTGGGTAATGTACAGCAGAGGAGGGGTTAATAAGAGGATGCTGGTCATGTGCAGCAGAGGAGGGGTTAATAAGAGGATGCTGGTAATGTACAGCAGGGGAGGGGTTAATAAGAGGATGCTGGTAATGTACAGCAGAGGAGGGGTTAATAAGAGGATGCTGGTAATGTCCGGCAGGGGAGGGGTTAATAAGAGGATGCTGGTAATGTACAGCAGAGCAGGGGTTAATAAGAGGATGCTGGTAATGTGCAGCAGAGGAGGGGTTAATAAGTGGATGCTGGTAATGTACGGCAGGGGAGGGGTTAATAAGAGGATGCTGAGTAATGTACAGCAGAGGAGGGGTTAATAAGAGGATGCTGGATAATGTACAGCAGAGGAGGGGTTAATAAGAGGATGCTGGTAATGTACAGCAGGGGAGGGGTTAATAAGGGGATGCTGGGTAATGTACAGCAGGGGAGGGGTTAATAAGAGGATGCTGGTAATGTACAGCAGGGGGGTTAATAAGAGGATGCTGGTAATGTACAGCTGGGGAGGGGTTAATAAGAGGATGCTGGTAATGTACAGCAGAGGAGGAGTTAATAAGAGGATGCTGGGTAATGTACAGCAGGAGAGGGGTTAATAGGAGGATGCTGGGTAATGTACAGCAGGGGAGGGGTTAAGAGGATGCTGGGTAATGTACAGCAGAGGAGGGGTTAATAAGAGGATGCTGGTAATGTGTAGCAGGGGAGGGGTTAATAAGAGGATGCTGGTAATGTTCGGCAGAGCAGGGGTTAATAGGAGGATGCTGGTAATGTACAGCAGGGGAGGGGTTAATAAGAGGATGCTGGTAATGTACAGCAGGAGAGGGGTTAAAGATGAGGATGCTGGGTAATGTACAGCAGAGGAGGGGTTAATAAGAGGATGCTGGTCATGTACAGCAGAGGAGGGGTTAATAAGAGGATGCTGGTAATGTACAGCAGGGGAGGGGTTAATAAGAGGATGCTGGTAATGTACAGCAGAGGAGGGGTTAATAAGAGGATGCTGGTAATGTCCGGCAGGGGAGGGGTTAATAAGAGGATGCTGGTAATGTACAGCAGAGCAGGGGTTAATAAGAGGATGCTGGTAATGTCCGGCAGGGGAGGGGTTAATAAGAGGATGCTGGTAATGTACAGCATAGCAGGGGTTAATAAGAGGATGCTGGTAATGTACAGCAGGGGAGGGGTTAATAAGAGGATGCTGGTAATGTACAGCAGGAGAGGGGTTAAAGATGAGGATGCTGGGTAATGTACAGCAGAGGAGGGGTTAATAAGAGGATGCTGGTAATGTGCATCAGAGGAGGGGTTAATAAGAGGATGCTGGTAATGTCCGGCAGAGCAGGGGTTAATAAGAGGATGCTGGTAATGTACAGCAGGGGAGGGGTTAATAAGAGGATGCTGGTAATGTCCGGCAGAGCAGGGGTTAATAAGAGGATGCTGGTAATGTACAGCAGGGGAGGGTTTAATAGGAGGATGCTGGTAATGTACAGGAGGGGAGGGGTTAATAAGAGGATGCTGGTAATGTCCGGCAGAGCAGGGGTTAATAAGAGGATGCTGGTAATGTACAGCAGAGGAGGGGTTAATAAGAGGATGCTGGTAATGTCCGGCAGAGCAGGAGTTAATAAGAGGATGCTGGTAATGTACAGCAGGAGAAGGGTTAATAAGAGGATGCTGGAAATGTACAGCAGGGGAGGGGTTAATAAGAGGATGCTGGTAATGTACAGCAGGGGAGGGGTTAATAAGAGGATGCTGGTAATGTACAGCAGAAGAGGGGTTAATAAGAGGATGCTGGTAATGTCCGGCAGAGCAGGAGTTAATAAGAGGATGCTGGTAATGTGCAGCAGGGGAGGGGTTAATAAGAGGATGCTGGTAATGTACAGCAGGAGAGGGGTTAAAGATGAGGATGCTGGGTAATGTACAGCAGGAGAGGGGTTAATAGGAGGATGCTGGTAATGTACAGCAGGAGAGGGGTTAATAGGAGGATGCTGGTAATCTCCGGTAGAGGAGGGGTTAATAAGAGGATGCTGGGTAATGTACAGCAGGAGAGGGGTTAATAGGAGGATGCTGGTAATGTACAGCAGGGGAGGGGTTAATAAGAGGATGATGGTAATGTCCGACAGAGCAGGGGTTAATAAGAGGATGCTGGTAATGTACAGCAGAGGAGGGGTTAATAAGAGGATGCTGGTAATGTCCGGCAGAGCAGGAGTTAATAAAAGGATGCTGGTAATGTACAGCAGAGGAGGGGTTAATAAGAGGATGCTGGTAATGTCAGGCAGGGGAGGGGTTAATAAGAGGATGCTGGTAATGTACAGCAGAGCAGGGGTTAATAAGAGGATGCTGGTAATGTACAGCAGAGCAGGGGTTAATAAGAGGATGCTGGGTAATGTACAGCAGAGGAGGGGTTAATAAGAGGATGCTGGGTAATGTACAGCAGAGGAGGGGTTAATGAGAGGATGCTGGTAATGTACAGCAGGGGAGGGGTTAATAAAAGGATGCTGGGTAATGTACAGCAGGAGAGGGGTTAATAGGAGGATGCTGGGTAATGTACAGCAGCGGAGGGGTTAAGAGGATGATGGGTAATGTACAGCAGAGGAGTGGTTAATAAGAGGATGCTGGGTAATGTACAGCAGGAGAGGGGTTAATAGGAGGATGCTGGTAATGTACAGCAGGATAGGGGTTAATAGGAGGATGCTGGTAATCTCCGGCAGAGGAGGGGTTAACAAGAGGATGCTGGGTAATGTACAGCAGGAGAGGGGTTAATAGGAGGATGCTGGTAATGTACAGGAGGGGAGGGGTTAATAAGAGGATGCTGGTAATGTCCGGCAGAGCAGGGGTTAATAAGAGGATGCTGGTAATGTACAGCAGAGGAGGGGTTAATAAGAGGATGCTGGTAATGTCCGGCAGAGCAGGAGTTAATAAGAGGATGCTGGTAATTTACAGCAGGGGAGGGGTCAATAAGAGGATGCTGGTAATGTGCAGCAGGGGAGGGGTTAATAAGAGGATGCTGGTAATGTCCGGCAGAGCAGGAGTTAATAAGAGGATGCTGGTAATGTGCAGCAGGGGAGGGGTTAATAAGAGGATGCTGGTAATGTACAGCAGGGGAGGGGTTAATAAGAGAATGCTGGTAATGTACAGCAGAAGAGGGGTTAAAGATGAGGATGCTGGGTAATGTACAGCAGAGGAGGGGTTAATAAGAGGATGCTGGTAATGTGCAGCAGGGGAGGGGTTAATAAGAGGATGCTGGTAATGTCCGGCAGAGCAGGGGTTAATAAGAGGATGCTGGTAATGTACAGCAGGGGAGGGGTTAATACGAGGATGCTGGTAATGTACAGCAGGAGAGGGGTTAAACCTGAGGTTGCTGGGTAATGTACAGCAGAGGAGGGGTTAATAAGAGGATGCTGGTCATGTGCAGCAGAGGAGGGGTTAATAAGAGGATGCTGGTAATGTACAGCAGGGGAGGGGTTAATAAGAGGATGCTGGTAATGTACAGCAGAGGAGGGGTTAATAAGAGGATGCTGGTAATGTCCGGCAGGGGAGGGGTTAATAAGAGGATGCTGGTAATGTACAGCAGAGCAGGGGTTAATAAGAGGATGCTGGTAATGTGCAGCAGAGGAGGGGTTAATAAGTGGATGCTGGTAATGTACGGCAGGGGAGGGGTTAATAAGAGGATGCTGAGTAATGTACAGCAGAGGAGGGGTTAATAAGAGGATGCTGGATAATGTACAGCAGAGGAGGGGTTAATAAGAGGATGCTGGTAATGTACAGCAGGGGAGGGGTTAATAAGGGGATGCTGGGTAATGTACAGCAGGGGAGGGGTTAATAAGAGGATGCTGGTAATGTACAGCAGGGGGGTTAATAAGAGGATGCTGGTAATGTACAGCTGGGGAGGGGTTAATAAGAGGATGCTGGTAATGTACAGCAGAGGAGGAGTTAATAAGAGGATGCTGGGTAATGTACAGCAGGAGAGGGATTAATAGGAGGATGCTGGGTAATGTACAGCAGGGGAGGGGTTAAGAGGATGCTGGGTAATGTACAGCAGAGGAGGGGTTAATAAGAGGATGCTGGTAATGTGTAGCAGGGGAGGGGTTAATAAGAGGATGCTGGTAATGTTCGGCAGAGCAGGGGTTAATAGGAGGATGCTGGTAATGTACAGCAGGGGAGGGGTTAATAAGAGGATGCTGGTAATGTACAGCAGGAGAGGGGTTAAAGATGAGGATGCTGGGTAATGTACAGCAGAGGAGGGGTTAATAAGAGGATGCTGGTAATGTACAGCAGGGGAGGGGTTAATAAGGGGATGCTGGGTAATGTACAGCAGGGGAGGGGTTAATAAGAGGATGCTGGTAATGTACAGCAGGGGGGTTAATAAGAGGATGCTGGTAATGTACAGCTGGGGAGGGGTTAATAAGAGGATGCTGGTAATGTACAGCAGAGGAGGAGTTAATAAGAGGATGCTGGGTAATGTACAGCAGGAGAGGGGTTAATAGGAGGATGCTGGGTAATGTACAGCAGGGGAGGGGTTAAGAGGATGCTGGGTAATGTACAGCAGAGGAGGGGTTAATAAGAGGATGCTGGTAATGTGTAGCAGGGGAGGGGTTAATAAGAGGATGCTGGTAATGTTCGGCAGAGCAGGGGTTAATAGGAGGATGCTGGTAATGTACAGCAGGGGAGGGGTTAATAAGAGGATGCTGGTAATGTACAGCAGGAGAGGGGTTAAAGATGAGGATGCTGGGTAATGTACAGCAGAGGAGGGGTTAATAAGAGGATGCTGGTCATGTACAGCAGAGGAGGGGTTAATAAGAGGATGCTGGTAATGTACAGCAGGGGAGGGGTTAATAAGAGGATGCTGGTAATGTACAGCAGAGGAGGGGTTAATAAGAGGATGCTGGTAATGTCCGGCAGGGGAGGGGTTAATAAGAGGATGCTGGTAATGTACAGCAGAGCAGGGGTTAATAAGAGGATGCTGGTAATGTCCGGCAGGGGAGGGGTTAATAAGAGGATGCTGGTAATGTACAGCATAGCAGGGGTTAATAAGAGGATGCTGGTAATGTACAGCAGGGGAGGGGTTAATAAGAGGATGCTGGTAATGTACAGCAGGAGAGGGGTTAAAGATGAGGATGCTGGGTAATGTACAGCAGAGGAGGGGTTAATAAGAGGATGCTGGTAATGTGCATCAGAGGAGGGGTTAATAAGAGGATGCTGGTAATGTCCGGCAGAGCAGGGGTTAATAAGAGGATGCTGGTAATGTACAGCAGGGGAGGGGTTAATAAGAGGATGCTGGTAATGTCCGGCAGAGCAGGGGTTAATAAGAGGATGCTGGTAATGTACAGCAGGGGAGGGTTTAATAGGAGGATGCTGGTAATGTACAGGAGGGGAGGGGTTAATAAGAGGATGCTGGTAATGTCCGGCAGAGCAGGGGTTAATAAGAGGATGCTGGTAATGTACAGCAGAGGAGGGGTTAATAAGAGGATGCTGGTAATGTCCGGCAGAGCAGGAGTTAATAAGAGGATGCTGGTAATGTACAGCAGGAGAAGGGTTAATAAGAGGATGCTGGAAATGTACAGCAGGGGAGGGGTTAATAAGAGGATGCTGGTAATGTACAGCAGGGGAGGGGTTAATAAGAGGATGCTGGTAATGTACAGCAGAAGAGGGGTTAATAAGAGGATGCTGGTAATGTCCGTCAGAGCAGGAGTTAATAAGAGGATGCTGGTAATGTGCAGCAGGGGAGGGGTTAATAAGAGGATGCTGGTAATGTACAGCAGGAGAGGGGTTAAAGATGAGGATGCTGGGTAATGTACAGCAGGAGAGGGGTTAATAGGAGGATGCTGGTAATGTACAGCAGGAGAGGGGTTAATAGGAGGATGCTGGTAATCTCCGGCAGAGGAGGGGTTAATAAGAGGATGCTGGGTAATGTACAGCAGGAGAGGGGTTAATAGGAGGATGCTGGTAATGTACAGCAGGGGAGGGGTTAATAAGAGGATGATGGTAATGTCCGACAGAGCAGGGGTTAATAAGAGGATGCTGGTAATGTACAGCAGAGGAGGGGTTAATAAGAGGATGCTGGTAATGTCCGGCAGAGCAGGAGTTAATAAAAGGATGCTGGTAATGTACAGCAGAGGAGGGGTTAATAAGAGGATGCTGGTAATGTCAGGCAGGGGAGGGGTTAATGAGAGGATGCTGGTAATGTACAGCAGAGCAGGGGTTAATAAGAGGATGCTGGTAATGTACAGCAGAGCAGGGGTTAATAAGAGGATGCTGGGTAATGTACAGCAGAGGAGGGGTTAATAAGAGGATGCTGGGTAATGTACAGCAGAGGAGGGGTTAATGAGAGGATGCTGGTAATGTACAGCAGGGGAGGGGTTAATAAGGGGATGCTGGTAATGTACAGCAGAGGAGGGGTTAATAAGAGGATGCTGGGTAATGTACAGCAGGAGAGGGGTTAATAGGAGGATGCTGGGTAATGTACAGCAGCGGAGGGGTTAAGAGGATGATGGGTAATGTACAGCAGAGGAGTGGTTAATAAGAGGATGCTGGGTAATGTACAGCAGGAGAGGGGTTAATAGGAGGATGCTGGTAATGTACAGCAGGATAGGGGTTAATAGGAGGATGCTGGTAATCTCCGGCAGAGGAGGGGTTAACAAGAGGATGCTGGGTAATGTACAGCAGGAGAGGGGTTAATAGGAGGATGCTGGTAATGTACAGGAGGGGAGGGGTTAATAAGAGGATGCTGGTAATGTCCGGCAGAGCAGGGGTTAATAAGAGGATGCTGGTAATGTACAGCAGAGGAGGGGTTAATAAGAGGATGCTGGTAATGTCCGGCAGAGCAGGAGTTAATAAGAGGATGCTGGTAATTTACAGCAGGGGAGGGGTCAATAAGAGGATGCTGGTAATGTGCAGCAGGGGAGGGGTTAATAAGAGGATGCTGGTAATGTCCGGCAGAGCAGGAGTTAATAAGAGGATGCTGGTAATGTGCAGCAGGGGAGGGGTTAATAAGAGGATGCTGGTAATGTACAGCAGGGGAGGGGTTAATAAGAGAATGCTGGTAATGTACAGCAGAAGAGGGGTTAAAGATGAGGATGCTGGGTAATGTACAGCAGAGGAGGGGTTAATAAGAGGATGCTGGTAATGTGCAGCAGGGGAGGGGTTAATAAGAGGATGCTGGTAATGTCCGGCAGAGCAGGGGTTAATAAGAGGATGCTGGTAATGTACAGCAGGGGAGGGGTTAATACGAGGATGCTGGTAATGTACCGCAGGAGAGTGGTTAAACCTGAGGTTGCTGGGTAATGTACAGCAGAGGAGGGGTTAATAAGAGGATGCTGGTCATGTGCAGCAGAGGAGGGGTTAATAAGAGGATGCTGGTAATGTACAGCAGGGGAGGGGTTAATAAGAGGATGCTGGTAATGTACAGCAGAGGAGGGGTTAATAAGAGGATGCTGGTAATGTCCGGCAGGGGAGGGGTTAATAAGAGGATGCTGGTAATGTACAGCAGAGCAGGGGTTAATAAGAGGATGCTGGTAATGTGCAGCAGAGGAGGGGTTAATAAGTGGATGCTGGTAATGTACGGCAGGGGAGGGGTTAATAAGAGGATGCTGAGTAATGTACAGCAGAGGAGGGGTTAATAAGAGGATGCTGGATAATGTACAGCAGAGGAGGGGTTAATAAGAGGATGCTGGTAATGTACAGCAGGGGAGGGGTTAATAAGGGGATGCTGGGTAATGTACAGCAGGGGAGGGGTTAATAAGAGGATGCTGGTAATGTACAGCAGGGGGGTTAATAAGAGGATGCTGGTAATGTACAGCTGGGGAGGGGTTAATAAGAGGATGCTGGTAATGTACAGCAGAGGAGGAGTTAATAAGAGGATGCTGGGTAATGTACAGCAGGAGAGGGATTAATAGGAGGATGCTGGGTAATGTACAGCAGGGGAGGGGTTAAGAGGATGCTGGGTAATGTACAGCAGAGGAGGGGTTAATAAGAGGATGCTGGTAATGTGTAGCAGGGGAGGGGTTAATAAGAGGATGCTGGTAATGTTCGGCAGAGCAGGGGTTAATAGGAGGATGCTGGTAATGTACAGCAGGGGAGGGGTTAATAAGAGGATGCTGGTAATGTACAGCAGGAGAGGGGTTAAAGATGAGGATGCTGGGTAATGTACAGCAGAGGAGGGGTTAATAAGAGGATGCTGGTCATGTACAGCAGAGGAGGGGTTAATAAGAGGATGCTGGTAATGTACAGCAGGGGAGGGGTTAATAAGAGGATGCTGGTAATGTACAGCAGAGGAGGGGTTAATAAGAGGATGCTGGTAATGTCCGGCAGGGGAGGGGTTAATAAGAGGATGCTGGTAATGTACAGCAGAGCAGGGGTTAATAAGAGGATGCTGGTAATGTCCGGCAGGGGAGGGGTTAATAAGAGGATGCTGGTAATGTACAGCATAGCAGGGGTTAATAAGAGGATGCTGGTAATGTACAGCAGGGGAGGGGTTAATAAGAGGATGCTGGTAATGTACAGCAGGAGAGGGGTTAAAGATGAGGATGCTGGGTAATGTACAGCAGAGGAGGGGTTAATAAGAGGATGCTGGTAATGTGCAGCAGGGGAGGGGTTAATAAGAGGATGCTGGTAATGTCCGGCAGAGCAGGGGTTAATAAGAGGATGCTGGTAATGTACAGCAGGGGAGGGGTTAATAAGAGGATGCTGGTAATGTCCGGCAGAGCAGGGGTTAATAAGAGGATGCTGGTAATGTACAGCAGGGGAGGGTTTAATAGGAGGATGCTGGTAATGTACAGGAGGGGAGGGGTTAATAAGAGGATGCTGGTAATGTCCGGCAGAGCAGGGGTTAATAAGAGGATGCTGGTAATGTACAGCAGAGGAGGGGTTAATAAGAGGATGCTGGTAATGTCCGGCAGAGCAGGAGTTAATAAGAGGATGCTGGTAATGTACAGCAGGAGAAGGGTTAATAAGAGGATGCTGGAAATGTACAGCAGGGGAGGGGTTAATAAGAGGATGCTGGTAATGTACAGCAGGGGAGGGGTTAATAAGAGGATGCTGGTAATGTACAGCAGAAGAGGGGTTAATAAGAGGATGCTGGTAATGTCCGGCAGAGCAGGAGTTAATAAGAGGATGCTGGTAATGTGCAGCAGGGGAGGGGTTAATAAGAGGATGCTGGTAATGTACAGCAGGAGAGGGGTTAAAGATGAGGATGCTGGGTAATGTACAGCAGGAGAGGGGTTAATAGGAGGATGCTGGTAATGTCCGGCAGAGCAGGAGTTAATAAGAGGATGCTGGTAATGTACAGCAGGGGAGGGGTCAATAAGAGGATGCTGGTAATGTGCAGCAGGGGAGGGGTTAATAAGAGGATGCTGGTAATGTCCGGCAGAGCAGGAGTTAATAAGAGGATGCTGGTAATGTGCAGCAGGGGAGGGGTTAATAAGAGGATGCTGGTAATGAACAGCAGGGGAGGGGTTAATAAGAGAATGCTGGTAATGTACAGCAGAAGAGGGGTTAAAGATGAGGATGCTGGGTAATGTACAGCAGAGGAGGGGTTAATAAGAGGATGCTGGTAATGTGCAGCAGGGGAGGGGTTAATAAGAGGATGCTGGTAATGTCCGACAGAGCAGGGGTTAATAAGAGGATGCTGGTAATGTACAGCAGGGGAGGGGTTAATACGAGGATGCTGGTAATGTACAGCAGGAGAGGGGTTAAAGATGAGGATGCTGGGTAATGTACAGCAGAGGAGGGGTTAATAAGAGGATGCTGGTCATGTGCAGCAGAGGAGGGGTTAATAAGAGGATGCTGGTAATGTACAGCAGGGGAGGGGTTAATAAGAGGATGCTGGTAATGTACAGCAGAGGAGGGGTTAATAAGAGGATGCTGGTAATGTCCGGCAGGGGAGGGGTTAATAAGAGGATGCTGGTAATGTACAGCAGAGCAGGGGTTAATAAGAGGATGCTGGTAATGTGCAGCAGAGGAGGGGTTAATAAGTGGATGCTGGTAATGTACGGCAGGGGAGGGGTTAATAAGAGGATGCTGAGTAATGTACAGCAGAGGAGGGGTTAATAAGAGGATACTGGGTAATGTACAGCAGAGGAGGGGTTAATAAGAGGATGCTGGTAATGTACAGCAGGGGAGGGGTTAATAAGGGGATGCTGGGTAATGTTCAGCAGGGGAGGGGTTAATAAGAGGATGCCGGTAATGTACAGCTGAGGAGGAGTTAATAAGAGGATGCTGGGTAATGTACAGCTGAGGAGGAGTTAATAAGAGGATGCTGGGTAATGTACAGCCGAGGAGTTAATACGAGGATGCTGGGTAATGTACAGCCGAGGAGGGGTTAAGAAGAGGATGCTGGTAATGTACAGCAGAGGAGGGGTTAATAAGAGGATGCCGGTAATGTACAGCTGAGGAGGGGTTAATAAGAGGATGCTGGGTAATGTACAGCAGGAGAGGGGTTAATAGGAGGATGCTGGTAATGTACAGCAGGGGAGGGGTTAATAAGAGGATGCTGGTAATGTACAGCAGAGGAGGAGTTAATAAGAGGATGCTGGGTAATGTACAGCAGGAGAGGGATTAATAGGAGGATGCTGGGTAATGTACAGCAGGGGAGGGGTTAAGAGGATGCTGGGTAATGTACAGCAGAGGAGGGGTTAATAAGAGGATGCTGGTAATGTGTAGCAGGGGAGGGGTTAATAAGAGGATGCTGGTAATGTTCGGCAGAGCAGGGGTTAATAGGAGGATGCTGGTAATGTACAGCAGGGGAGGGGTTAATAAGAGGATGCTGGTAATGTACAGCAGGAGAGGGGTTAAAGATGAGGATGCTGGGTAATGTACAGCAGAGGAGGGGTTAATAAGAGGATGCTGGTAATGTACAGCAGGGGAGGGGTTAATAAGGGGATGCTGGGTAATGTACAGCAGGGGAGGGGTTAATAAGAGGATGCTGGTAATGTACAGCAGGGGGGTTAATAAGAGGATGCTGGTAATGTACAGCTGGGGAGGGGTTAATAAGAGGATGCTGGTAATGTACAGCAGAGGAGGAGTTAATAAGAGGATGCTGGGTAATGTACAGCAGGAGAGGGGTTAATAGGAGGATGCTGGGTAATGTACAGCAGGGGAGGGGTTAAGAGGATGCTGGGTAATGTACAGCAGAGGAGGGGTTAATAAGAGGATGCTGGTAATGTGTAGCAGGGGAGGGGTTAATAAGAGGATGCTGGTAATGTTCGGCAGAGCAGGGGTTAATAGGAGGATGCTGGTAATGTACAGCAGGGGAGGGGTTAATAAGAGGATGCTGGTAATGTACAGCAGGAGAGGGGTTAAAGATGAGGATGCTGGGTAATGTACAGCAGAGGAGGGGTTAATAAGAGGATGCTGGTCATGTACAGCAGAGGAGGGGTTAATAAGAGGATGCTGGTAATGTACAGCAGGGGAGGGGTTAATAAGAGGATGCTGGTAATGTACAGCAGAGGAGGGGTTAATAAGAGGATGCTGGTAATGTCCGGCAGGGGAGGGGTTAATAAGAGGATGCTGGTAATGTACAGCAGAGCAGGGGTTAATAAGAGGATGCTGGTAATGTCCGGCAGGGGAGGGGTTAATAAGAGGATGCTGGTAATGTACAGCATAGCAGGGGTTAATAAGAGGATGCTGGTAATGTACAGCAGGGGAGGGGTTAATAAGAGGATGCTGGTAATGTACAGCAGGAGAGGGGTTAAAGATGAGGATGCTGGGTAATGTACAGCAGAGGAGGGGTTAATAAGAGGATGCTGGTAATGTGCATCAGAGGAGGGGTTAATAAGAGGATGCTGGTAATGTCCGGCAGAGCAGGGGTTAATAAGAGGATGCTGGTAATGTACAGCAGGGGAGGGGTTAATAAGAGGATGCTGGTAATGTCCGGCAGAGCAGGGGTTAATAAGAGGATGCTGGTAATGTACAGCAGGGGAGGGTTTAATAGGAGGATGCTGGTAATGTACAGGAGGGGAGGGGTTAATAAGAGGATGCTGGTAATGTCCGGCAGAGCAGGGGTTAATAAGAGGATGCTGGTAATGTACAGCAGAGGAGGGGTTAATAAGAGGATGCTGGTAATGTCCGGCAGAGCAGGAGTTAATAAGAGGATGCTGGTAATGTACAGCAGGAGAAGGGTTAATAAGAGGATGCTGGAAATGTACAGCAGGGGAGGGGTTAATAAGAGGATGCTGGTAATGTACAGCAGGGGAGGGGTTAATAAGAGGATGCTGGTAATGTACAGCAGAAGAGGGGTTAATAAGAGGATGCTGGTAATGTCCGGCAGAGCAGGAGTTAATAAGAGGATGCTGGTAATGTGCAGCAGGGGAGGGGTTAATAAGAGGATGCTGGTAATGTACAGCAGGAGAGGGGTTAAAGATGAGGATGCTGGGTAATGTACAGCAGGAGAGGGGTTAATAGGAGGATGCTGGTAATGTACAGCAGGAGAGGGGTTAATAGGAGGATGCTGGTAATCTCCGGCAGAGGAGGGGTTAATAAGAGGATGCTGGGTAATGTACAGCAGGAGAGGGGTTAATAGGAGGATGCTGGTAATGTACAGCAGGGGAGGGGTTAATAAGAGGATGATGGTAATGTCCGACAGAGCAGGGGTTAATAAGAGGATGCTGGTAATGTACAGCAGAGGAGGGGTTAATAAGAGGATGCTGGTAATGTCCGGCAGAGCAGGAGTTAATAAAAGGATGCTGGTAATGTACAGCAGAGGAGGGGTTAATAAGAGGATGCTGGTAATGTCAGGCAGGGGAGGGGTTAATGAGAGGATGCTGGTAATGTACAGCAGAGCAGGGGTTAATAAGAGGATGCTGGTAATGTACAGCAGAGCAGGGGTTAATAAGAGGATGCTGGGTAATGTACAGCAGAGGAGGGGTTAATAAGAGGATGCTGGGTAATGTACAGCAGAGGAGGGGTTAATGAGAGGATGCTGGTAATGTACAGCAGGGGAGGGGTTAATAAGGGGATGCTGGTAATGTACAGCAGAGGAGGGGTTAATAAGAGGATGCTGGGTAATGTACAGCAGGAGAGGGGTTAATAGGAGGATGCTGGGTAATGTACAGCAGCGGAGGGGTTAAGAGGATGATGGGTAATGTACAGCAGAGGAGTGGTTAATAAGAGGATGCTGGGTAATGTACAGCAGGAGAGGGGTTAATAGGAGGATGCTGGTAATGTACAGCAGGATAGGGGTTAATAGGAGGATGCTGGTAATCTCCGGCAGAGGAGGGGTTAACAAGAGGATGCTGGGTAATGTACAGCAGGAGAGGGGTTAATAGGAGGATGCTGGTAATGTACAGGAGGGGAGGGGTTAATAAGAGGATGCTGGTAATGTCCGGCAGAGCAGGGGTTAATAAGAGGATGCTGGTAATGTACAGCAGAGGAGGGGTTAATAAGAGGATGCTGGTAATGTCCGGCAGAGCAGGAGTTAATAAGAGGATGCTGGTAATTTACAGCAGGGGAGGGGTCAATAAGAGGATGCTGGTAATGTGCAGCAGGGGAGGGGTTAATAAGAGGATGCTGGTAATGTCCGGCAGAGCAGGAGTTAATAAGAGGATGCTGGTAATGTGCAGCAGGGGAGGGGTTAATAAGAGGATGCTGGTAATGTACAGCAGGGGAGGGGTTAATAAGAGAATGCTGGTAATGTACAGCAGAAGAGGGGTTAAAGATGAGGATGCTGGGTAATGTACAGCAGAGGAGGGGTTAATAAGAGGATGCTGGTAATGTGCAGCAGGGGAGGGGTTAATAAGAGGATGCTGGTAATGTCCGGCAGAGCAGGGGTTAATAAGAGGATGCTGGTAATGTACAGCAGGGGAGGGGTTAATACGAGGATGCTGGTAATGTACCGCAGGAGAGTGGTTAAACCTGAGGTTGCTGGGTAATGTACAGCAGAGGAGGGGTTAATAAGAGGATGCTGGTCATGTGCAGCAGAGGAGGGGTTAATAAGAGGATGCTGGTAATGTACAGCAGGGGAGGGGTTAATAAGAGGATGCTGGTAATGTACAGCAGAGGAGGGGTTAATAAGAGGATGCTGGTAATGTCCGGCAGGGGAGGGGTTAATAAGAGGATGCTGGTAATGTACAGCAGAGCAGGGGTTAATAAGAGGATGCTGGTAATGTGCAGCAGAGGAGGGGTTAATAAGTGGATGCTGGTAATGTACGGCAGGGGAGGGGTTAATAAGAGGATGCTGAGTAATGTACAGCAGAGGAGGGGTTAATAAGAGGATGCTGGATAATGTACAGCAGAGGAGGGGTTAATAAGAGGATGCTGGTAATGTACAGCAGGGGAGGGGTTAATAAGGGGATGCTGGGTAATGTACAGCAGGGGAGGGGTTAATAAGAGGATGCTGGTAATGTACAGCAGGGGGGTTAATAAGAGGATGCTGGTAATGTACAGCTGGGGAGGGGTTAATAAGAGGATGCTGGTAATGTACAGCAGAGGAGGAGTTAATAAGAGGATGCTGGGTAATGTACAGCAGGAGAGGGATTAATAGGAGGATGCTGGGTAATGTACAGCAGGGGAGGGGTTAAGAGGATGCTGGGTAATGTACAGCAGAGGAGGGGTTAATAAGAGGATGCTGGTAATGTGTAGCAGGGGAGGGGTTAATAAGAGGATGCTGGTAATGTTCGGCAGAGCAGGGGTTAATAGGAGGATGCTGGTAATGTACAGCAGGGGAGGGGTTAATAAGAGGATGCTGGTAATGTACAGCAGGAGAGGGGTTAAAGATGAGGATGCTGGGTAATGTACAGCAGAGGAGGGGTTAATAAGAGGATGCTGGTCATGTACAGCAGAGGAGGGGTTAATAAGAGGATGCTGGTAATGTACAGCAGGGGAGGGGTTAATAAGAGGATGCTGGTAATGTACAGCAGAGGAGGGGTTAATAAGAGGATGCTGGTAATGTCCGGCAGGGGAGGGGTTAATAAGAGGATGCTGGTAATGTACAGCAGAGCAGGGGTTAATAAGAGGATGCTGGTAATGTCCGGCAGGGGAGGGGTTAATAAGAGGATGCTGGTAATGTACAGCATAGCAGGGGTTAATAAGAGGATGCTGGTAATGTACAGCAGGGGAGGGGTTAATAAGAGGATGCTGGTAATGTACAGCAGGAGAGGGGTTAAAGATGAGGATGCTGGGTAATGTACAGCAGAGGAGGGGTTAATAAGAGGATGCTGGTAATGTGCAGCAGGGGAGGGGTTAATAAGAGGATGCTGGTAATGTCCGGCAGAGCAGGGGTTAATAAGAGGATGCTGGTAATGTACAGCAGGGGAGGGGTTAATAAGAGGATGCTGGTAATGTCCGGCAGAGCAGGGGTTAATAAGAGGATGCTGGTAATGTACAGCAGGGGAGGGTTTAATAGGAGGATGCTGGTAATGTACAGGAGGGGAGGGGTTAATAAGAGGATGCTGGTAATGTCCGGCAGAGCAGGGGTTAATAAGAGGATGCTGGTAATGTACAGCAGAGGAGGGGTTAATAAGAGGATGCTGGTAATGTCCGGCAGAGCAGGAGTTAATAAGAGGATGCTGGTAATGTACAGCAGGAGAAGGGTTAATAAGAGGATGCTGGAAATGTACAGCAGGGGAGGGGTTAATAAGAGGATGCTGGTAATGTACAGCAGGGGAGGGGTTAATAAGAGGATGCTGGTAATGTACAGCAGAAGAGGGGTTAATAAGAGGATGCTGGTAATGTCCGGCAGAGCAGGAGTTAATAAGAGGATGCTGGTAATGTGCAGCAGGGGAGGGGTTAATAAGAGGATGCTGGTAATGTACAGCAGGAGAGGGGTTAAAGATGAGGATGCTGGGTAATGTACAGCAGGAGAGGGGTTAATAGGAGGATGCTGGTAATGTCCGGCAGAGCAGGAGTTAATAAGAGGATGCTGGTAATGTACAGCAGGGGAGGGGTCAATAAGAGGATGCTGGTAATGTGCAGCAGGGGAGGGGTTAATAAGAGGATGCTGGTAATGTCCGGCAGAGCAGGAGTTAATAAGAGGATGCTGGTAATGTGCAGCAGGGGAGGGGTTAATAAGAGGATGCTGGTAATGTACAGCAGGGGAGGGGTTAATAAGAGAATGCTGGTAATGTACAGCAGAAGAGGGGTTAAAGATGAGGATGCTGGGTAATGTACAGCAGAGGAGGGGTTAATAAGAGGATGCTGGTAATGTGCAGCAGGGGAGGGGTTAATAAGAGGATGCTGGTAATGTCCGACAGAGCAGGGGTTAATAAGAGGATGCTGGTAATGTACAGCAGGGGAGGGGTTAATACGAGGATGCTGGTAATGTACAGCAGGAGAGGGGTTAAAGATGAGGATGCTGGGTAATGTACAGCAGAGGAGGGGTTAATAAGAGGATGCTGGTCATGTGCAGCAGAGGAGGGGTTAATAAGAGGATGCTGGTAATGTACAGCAGGGGAGGGGTTAATAAGAGGATGCTGGTAATGTACAGCAGAGGAGGGGTTAATAAGAGGATGCTGGTAATGTCCGGCAGGGGAGGGGTTAATAAGAGGATGCTGGTAATGTACAGCAGAGCAGGGGTTAATAAGAGGATGCTGGTAATGTGCAGCAGAGGAGGGGTTAATAAGTGGATGCTGGTAATGTACGGCAGGGGAGGGGTTAATAAGAGGATGCTGAGTAATGTACAGCAGAGGAGGGGTTAATAAGAGGATACTGGGTAATGTACAGCAGAGGAGGGGTTAATAAGAGGATGCTGGTAATGTACAGCAGGGGAGGGGTTAATAAGGGGATGCTGGGTAATGTTCAGCAGGGGAGGGGTTAATAAGAGGATGCCGGTAATGTACAGCTGAGGAGGAGTTAATAAGAGGATGCTGGGTAATGTACAGCTGAGGAGGAGTTAATAAGAGGATGCTGGGTAATGTACAGCCGAGGAGTTAATACGAGGATGCTGGGTAATGTACAGCCGAGGAGGGGTTAAGAAGAGGATGCTGGTAATGTACAGCAGAGGAGGGGTTAATAAGAGGATGCCGGTAATGTACAGCTGAGGAGGGGTTAATAAGAGGATGCTGGGTAATGTACAGCAGGAGAGGGGTTAATAGGAGGATGCTGGTAATGTACAGCAGGGGAGGGGTTAATAAGAGGATGCTGGTAATGTCCTGCAGAGCATGGGTTAATAAGAGGATGCTGGTAATGTACGGCAGAGGAGGGGTTAATAAGAGGATGCTGGGTAATGTACAGCAGAGGAGGGGTTAATAAGAGGATGCTGGTCATGTACAGCAGAGGAGGGGTTAATAAGAGGATGCTGGTAATGTACAGCAGGGGAGGGGTTAATAGGAGGATGCTGGTAATGTACAGCAGAGGAGGGGTTAATAAGAGGATGCTGGTAATGTACAGCAGCGGAGGGGTTAATAAGAGGATGCTGGTATTGTACAGCAGAGGAGGGGTTAATAAGAGGATGCTGGTAATGTACAGCAGAGGAGGGGTTAATAAGAGGATGCTGGTAATGTACAGCAGAGGAGGGGTTAATAAGAGGATGCTGGTAATGTACAGCAGGGGAGGGGTTAATAGGAGGATGCTGGTAATGTACAGCAGAGGAGGGGTTAATAAGAGGATGCTGGTAATGTACAGCAGGGGAGGGGTTAATAGGAGGATGCTGGTAATGTACAGCAGGGGAGGGGTTAATAAGAGGATGCTGGTATTGTACAGCAGAGGAGGGGTTAATAAGATGATGCTGGTAATGTACAGCAGAGGAGGGGTTAATAAGAGGATGCTGGTAATGTACAGCAGAGGAGGGGTTAATAAGAGGATGCTGGTATTGTACAGCAGAGGAGGGGTTAATAAGAGGATGCTGGTAATGTACAGCAGGGGAGGGGTTAATAAGAGGATGCTGGTAATGTACAGCAGAGGAGGGGTTAATAAGAGGATGCTGGGTAATGTACAGCAGAGGAGGGGTTAATAAGAGGATGCTGGGTAATGTACAGCAGAGGAGGGGTTAATGAGAGGATGCTGGTAATGTACAGCAGGGGAGGGGTTAATAAGGGGATGCTGGTAATGTACAGCAGAGGAGGGGTTAATAAGAGGATGCTGGGTAATGTACAGCAGGAGAGGGGTTAATAGGAGGATGCTGGGTAATGTACAGCAGCGGAGGGGTTAAGAGGATGATGGGTAATGTACAGCAGAGGAGTGGTTAATAAGAGGATGCTGGGTAATGTACAGCAGGAGAGGGGTTAATAGGAGGATGCTGGTAATGTACAGCAGGATAGGGGTTAATAGGAGGATGCTGGTAATCTCCGGCAGAGGAGGGGTTAACAAGAGGATGCTGGGTAATGTACAGCAGGAGAGGGGTTAATAGGAGGATGCTGGTAATGTACAGGAGGGGAGGGGTTAATAAGAGGATGCTGGTAATGTCCGGCAGAGCAGGGGTTAATAAGAGGATGCTGGTAATGTACAGCAGAGGAGGGGTTAATAAGAGGATGCTGGTAATGTCCGGCAGAGCAGGAGTTAATAAGAGGATGCTGGTAATTTACAGCAGGGGAGGGGTCAATAAGAGGATGCTGGTAATGTGCAGCAGGGGAGGGGTTAATAAGAGGATGCTGGTAATGTCCGGCAGAGCAGGAGTTAATAAGAGGATGCTGGTAATGTGCAGCAGGGGAGGGGTTAATAAGAGGATGCTGGTAATGTACAGCAGGGGAGGGGTTAATAAGAGAATGCTGGTAATGTACAGCAGAAGAGGGGTTAAAGATGAGGATGCTGGGTAATGTACAGCAGAGGAGGGGTTAATAAGAGGATGCTGGTAATGTGCAGCAGGGGAGGGGTTAATAAGAGGATGCTGGTAATGTCCGGCAGAGCAGGGGTTAATAAGAGGATGCTGGTAATGTACAGCAGGGGAGGGGTTAATACGAGGATGCTGGTAATGTACCGCAGGAGAGTGGTTAAACCTGAGGTTGCTGGGTAATGTACAGCAGAGGAGGGGTTAATAAGAGGATGCTGGTCATGTGCAGCAGAGGAGGGGTTAATAAGAGGATGCTGGTAATGTACAGCAGGGGAGGGGTTAATAAGAGGATGCTGGTAATGTACAGCAGAGGAGGGGTTAATAAGAGGATGCTGGTAATGTCCGGCAGGGGAGGGGTTAATAAGAGGATGCTGGTAATGTACAGCAGAGCAGGGGTTAATAAGAGGATGCTGGTAATGTGCAGCAGAGGAGGGGTTAATAAGTGGATGCTGGTAATGTACGGCAGGGGAGGGGTTAATAAGAGGATGCTGAGTAATGTACAGCAGAGGAGGGGTTAATAAGAGGATGCTGGATAATGTACAGCAGAGGAGGGGTTAATAAGAGGATGCTGGTAATGTACAGCAGGGGAGGGGTTAATAAGGGGATGCTGGGTAATGTACAGCAGGGGAGGGGTTAATAAGAGGATGCTGGTAATGTACAGCAGGGGGGTTAATAAGAGGATGCTGGTAATGTACAGCTGGGGAGGGGTTAATAAGAGGATGCTGGTAATGTACAGCAGAGGAGGAGTTAATAAGAGGATGCTGGGTAATGTACAGCAGGAGAGGGATTAATAGGAGGATGCTGGGTAATGTACAGCAGGGGAGGGGTTAAGAGGATGCTGGGTAATGTACAGCAGAGGAGGGGTTAATAAGAGGATGCTGGTAATGTGTAGCAGGGGAGGGGTTAATAAGAGGATGCTGGTAATGTTCGGCAGAGCAGGGGTTAATAGGAGGATGCTGGTAATGTACAGCAGGGGAGGGGTTAATAAGAGGATGCTGGTAATGTACAGCAGGAGAGGGGTTAAAGATGAGGATGCTGGGTAATGTACAGCAGAGGAGGGGTTAATAAGAGGATGCTGGTCATGTACAGCAGAGGAGGGGTTAATAAGAGGATGCTGGTAATGTACAGCAGGGGAGGGGTTAATAAGAGGATGCTGGTAATGTACAGCAGAGGAGGGGTTAATAAGAGGATGCTGGTAATGTCCGGCAGGGGAGGGGTTAATAAGAGGATGCTGGTAATGTACAGCAGAGCAGGGGTTAATAAGAGGATGCTGGTAATGTCCGGCAGGGGAGGGGTTAATAAGAGGATGCTGGTAATGTACAGCATAGCAGGGGTTAATAAGAGGATGCTGGTAATGTACAGCAGGGGAGGGGTTAATAAGAGGATGCTGGTAATGTACAGCAGGAGAGGGGTTAAAGATGAGGATGCTGGGTAATGTACAGCAGAGGAGGGGTTAATAAGAGGATGCTGGTAATGTCCGGCAGAGCAGGGGTTAATAAGAGGATGCTGGTAATGTACAGCAGAGGAGGGGTTAATAAGAGGATGCTGGTAATGTCCGGCAGAGCAGGAGTTAATAAGAGGATGCTGGTAATGTACAGCAGGAGAAGGGTTAATAAGAGGATGCTGGAAATGTACAGCAGGGGAGGGGTTAATAAGAGGATGCTGGTAATGTACAGCAGGGGAGGGGTTAATAAGAGGATGCTGGTAATGTACAGCAGAAGAGGGGTTAATAAGAGGATGCTGGTAATGTCCGGCAGAGCAGGAGTTAATAAGAGGATGCTGGTAATGTGCAGCAGGGGAGGGGTTAATAAGAGGATGCTGGTAATGTACAGCAGGAGAGGGGTTAAAGATGAGGATGCTGGGTAATGTACAGCAGGAGAGGGGTTAATAGGAGGATGCTGGTAATGTCCGGCAGAGCAGGAGTTAATAAGAGGATGCTGGTAATGTACAGCAGGGGAGGGGTCAATAAGAGGATGCTGGTAATGTGCAGCAGGGGAGGGGTTAATAAGAGGATGCTGGTAATGTCCGGCAGAGCAGGAGTTAATAAGAGGATGCTGGTAATGTGCAGCAGGGGAGGGGTTAATAAGAGGATGCTGGTAATGTACAGCAGGGGAGGGGTTAATAAGAGAATGCTGGTAATGTACAGCAGAAGAGGGGTTAAAGATGAGGATGCTGGGTAATGTACAGCAGAGGAGGGGTTAATAAGAGGATGCTGGTAATGTGCAGCAGGGGAGGGGTTAATAAGAGGATGCTGGTAATGTCCGACAGAGCAGGGGTTAATAAGAGGATGCTGGTAATGTACAGCAGGGGAGGGGTTAATACGAGGATGCTGGTAATGTACAGCAGGAGAGGGGTTAAAGATGAGGATGCTGGGTAATGTACAGCAGAGGAGGGGTTAATAAGAGGATGCTGGTCATGTGCAGCAGAGGAGGGGTTAATAAGAGGATGCTGGTAATGTACAGCAGGGGAGGGGTTAATAAGAGGATGCTGGTAATGTACAGCAGAGGAGGGGTTAATAAGAGGATGCTGGTAATGTCCGGCAGGGGAGGGGTTAATAAGAGGATGCTGGTAATGTACAGCAGAGCAGGGGTTAATAAGAGGATGCTGGTAATGTGCAGCAGAGGAGGGGTTAATAAGTGGATGCTGGTAATGTACGGCAGGGGAGGGGTTAATAAGAGGATGCTGAGTAATGTACAGCAGAGGAGGGGTTAATAAGAGGATACTGGGTAATGTACAGCAGAGGAGGGGTTAATAAGAGGATGCTGGTAATGTACAGCAGGGGAGGGGTTAATAAGGGGATGCTGGGTAATGTTCAGCAGGGGAGGGGTTAATAAGAGGATGCCGGTAATGTACAGCTGAGGAGGAGTTAATAAGAGGATGCTGGGTAATGTACAGCTGAGGAGGAGTTAATAAGAGGATGCTGGGTAATGTACAGCCGAGGAGTTAATACGAGGATGCTGGGTAATGTACAGCCGAGGAGGGGTTAAGAAGAGGATGCTGGTAATGTACAGCAGAGGAGGGGTTAATAAGAGGATGCCGGTAATGTACAGCTGAGGAGGGGTTAATAAGAGGATGCTGGGTAATGTACAGCAGGAGAGGGGTTAATAGGAGGATGCTGGTAATGTACAGCAGGGGAGGGGTTAATAAGAGGATGCTGGTAATGTCCTGCAGAGCATGGGTTAATAAGAGGATGCTGGTAATGTACGGCAGAGGAGGGGTTAATAAGAGGATGCTGGGTAATGTACAGCAGAGGAGGGGTTAATAAGAGGATGCTGGTCATGTACAGCAGAGGAGGGGTTAATAAGAGGATGCTGGTAATGTACAGCAGGGGAGGGGTTAATAGGAGGATGCTGGTAATGTACAGCAGAGGAGGGGTTAATAAGAGGATGCTGGTAATGTACAGCAGCGGAGGGGTTAATAAGAGGATGCTGGTATTGTACAGCAGAGGAGGGGTTAATAAGAGGATGCTGGTAATGTACAGCAGAGGAGGGGTTAATAAGAGGATGCTGGTAATGTACAGCAGAGGAGGGGTTAATAAGAGGATGCTGGTAATGTACAGCAGGGGAGGGGTTAATAGGAGGATGCTGGTAATGTACAGCAGAGGAGGGGTTAATAAGAGGATGCTGGTAATGTACAGCAGGGGAGGGGTTAATAGGAGGATGCTGGTAATGTACAGCAGGGGAGGGGTTAATAAGAGGATGCTGGTATTGTACAGCAGAGGAGGGGTTAATAAGATGATGCTGGTAATGTACAGCAGAGGAGGGGTTAATAAGAGGATGCTGGTAATGTACAGCAGAGGAGGGGTTAATAAGAGGATGCTGGTATTGTACAGCAGAGGAGGGGTTAATAAGAGGATGCTGGTAATGTACAGCAGGGGAGGGGTTAATAAGAGGATGCTGGTAATGTACAGCAGGGGAGGGGTTAATAAGAGGATGCTGGTAATGTACAGCAGAGGAGGGGTTAATAAGAGTATGCTGGTAATGTCCGGCAGGGGAGGGGTTAATAAGAGGATGCTGGTAATGTACAGCATAGCAGGGGTTAATAAGAGGATGCTGGTAATGTACAGCAGGGGAGGGGTTAATAAGAGGATGCTGGTAATGTACAGCAGGAGAGGGGTTAAAGATGAGGATGCTGGGTAATGTACAGCAGAGGAGGGGTTAATAAGAGGATGCTGGTAATGTGCAGCAGGGGAGGGGTTAATAAGAGGATGCTGGTAATGTCCGGCAGAGCAGGGGTTAATAAGAGGATGCTGGTAATGTACAGCAGGGGAGGGGTTAATAAGAGGATGCTGGTAATGTCCGGCAGAGCAGGGGTTAATAAGAGGATGCTGGTAATGTACAGCAGGGGAGGGTTTAATAGGAGGATGCTGGTAATGTACAGGAGGGGAGGGGTTAATAAGAGGATGCTGGTAATGTCCGGCAGAGCAGGGGTTAATAAGAGGATGCTGGTAATGTACAGCAGAGGAGGGGTTAATAAGAGGATGCTGGTAATGTCCGGCAGAGCAGGAGTTAATAAGAGGATGCTGGTAATGTACAGCAGGAGAAGGGTTAATAAGAGGATGCTGGAAATGTACAGCAGGGGAGGGGTTAATAAGAGGATGCTGGTAATGTACAGCAGGGGAGGGGTTAATAAGAGGATGCTGGTAATGTACAGCAGAAGAGGGGTTAATAAGAGGATGCTGGTAATGTCCGGCAGAGCAGGAGTTAATAAGAGGATGCTGGTAATGTACAGCAGAGGAGGGGTTAATAAGAGGATGCTGGTAATGTCAGGCAGGGGAGGGGTTAATAAGAGGATGCTGGTAATGTACAGCAGAGCAGGGGTTAATAAGAGGATGCTGGTAATGTACAGCAGAGCAGGGGTTAATAAGAGGATGCTGGGTAATGTACAGCAGAGGAGGGGTTAATAAGAGGATGCTGGGTAATGTACAGCAGAGGAGGGGTTAATGAGAGGATGCTGGTAATGTACAGCAGGGGAGGGGTTAATAAGGGGATGCTGGTAATGTACAGCAGAGGAGGGGTTAATAAGAGGATGCTGGGTAATGTACAGCAGGAGAGGGGTTAATAGGAGGATGCTGGTAATGTACAGCAGGATAGGGGTTAATAGGAGGATGCTGGTAATCTCCGGCAGAGGAGGGGTTAACAAGAGGATGCTGGGTAATGTACAGCAGGAGAGGGGTTAATAGGAGGATGCTGGTAATGTACAGGAGGGGAGGGGTTAATAAGAGGATGCTGGTAATGTCCGGCAGAGCAGGGGTTAATAAGAGGATGCTGGTAATGTACAGCAGAGGAGGGGTTAATAAGAGGATGCTGGTAATGTCCGGCAGAGCAGGAGTTAATAAGAGGATGCTGGTAATGTACAGCAGGGGAGGGGTCAATAAGAGGATGCTGGTAATGTGCAGCAGGGGAGGGGTTAATAAGAGGATGCTGGTAATGTCCGGCAGAGCAGGAGTTAATAAGAGGATGCTGGTAATGTGCAGCAGGGGAGGGGTTAATAAGAGGATGCTGGTAATGTACAGCAGGGGAGGGGTTAATAAGAGAATGCTGGTAATGTACAGCAGAAGAGGGGTTAAAGATGAGGATGCTGGGTAATGTACAGCAGAGGAGGGGTTAATAAGAGGATGCTGGTAATGTGCAGCAGGGGAGGGGTTAATAAGAGGATGCTGGTAATGTCCGACAGAGCAGGGGTTAATAAGAGGATGCTGGTAATGTACAGCAGGGGAGGGGTTAATACGAGGATGCTGGTAATGTACAGCAGGAGAGGGGTTAAAGATGAGGATGCTGGGTAATGTACAGCAGAGGAGGGGTTAATAAGAGGATGCTGGTCATGTGCAGCAGAGGAGGGGTTAATAAGAGGATGCTGGTAATGTACAGCAGGGGAGGGGTTAATAAGAGGATGCTGGTAATGTACAGCAGAGGAGGGGTTAATAAGAGGATGCTGGTAATGTCCGGCAGGGGAGGGGTTAATAAGAGGATGCTGGTAATGTACAGCAGAGCAGGGGTTAATAAGAGGATGCTGGTAATGTGCAGCAGAGGAGGGGTTAATAAGTGGATGCTGGTAATGTACGGCAGGGGAGGGGTTAATAAGAGGATGCTGAGTAATGTACAGCAGAGGAGGGGTTAATAAGAGGATACTGGGTAATGTACAGCAGAGGAGGGGTTAATAAGAGGATGCTGGTAATGTACAGCAGGGGAGGGGTTAATAAGGGGATGCTGGGTAATGTACAGCAGGGGAGGGGTTAATAAGAGGATGCCGGTAATGTACAGCTGAGGAGGAGTTAATAAGAGGATGCTGGGTAATGTACAGCTGAGGAGGAGTTAATAAGAGGATGCTGGGTAATGTACAGCCGAGGAGTTAATACGAGGATGCTGGGTAATGTACAGCCGAGGAGGGGTTAAGAAGAGGATGCTGGTAATGTACAGCAGAGGAGGGGTTAATAAGAGGATGCCGGTAATGTACAGCTGAGGAGGGGTTAATAAGAGGATGCTGGGTAATGTACAGCAGGAGAGGGGTTAATAGGAGGATGCTGGTAATGTACAGCAGGGGAGGGGTTAATAAGAGGATGCTGGTAATGTCCTGCAGAGCATGGGTTAATAAGAGGATGCTGGTAATGTACGGCAGAGGAGGGGTTAATAAGAGGATGCTGGGTAATGTACAGCAGAGGAGGGGTTAATAAGAGGATGCTGGTCATGTACAGCAGAGGAGGGGTTAATAAGAGGATGCTGGTAATGTACAGCAGGGGAGGGGTTAATAGGAGGATGCTGGTAATGTACAGCAGAGGAGGGGTTAATAAGAGGATGCTGGTAATGTACAGCAGCGGAGGGGTTAATAAGAGGATGCTGGTATTGTACAGCAGAGGAGGGGTTAATAAGAGGATGCTGGTAATGTACAGCAGAGGAGGGGTTAATAAGAGGATGCTGGTAATGTACAGCAGAGGAGGGGTTAATAAGAGGATGCTGGTAATGTACAGCAGGGGAGGGGTTAATAGGAGGATGCTGGTAATGTACAGCAGAGGAGGGGTTAATAAGAGGATGCTGGTAATGTACAGCAGGGGAGGGGTTAATAGGAGGATGCTGGTAATGTACAGCAGGGGAGGGGTTAATAAGAGGATGCTGGTATTGTACAGCAGAGGAGGGGTTAATAAGATGATGCTGGTAATGTACAGCAGAGGAGGGGTTAATAAGAGGATGCTGGTAATGTACAGCAGAGGAGGGGTTAATAAGAGGATGCTGGTATTGTACAGCAGAGGAGGGGTTAATAAGAGGATGCTGGTAATGTACAGCAGAGGAGGGGTTAATAAGAGGATGCTGGTAATGTACAGCAGAGGAGGGGTTAATAGGAGGATGCTGGTAATGTACAGCAGGGGAGGGGTTAATAAGAGGATGCCGGTAATGTACAGCTGAGGAGGAGTTAATAAGAGGATGCTGGGTAATGTACAGCCGAGGAGGAGTTAATAAGAGGATGCTGGGTAATGTACAGCCGAGGAGGAGTTAATACGAGGATGCTGGGTAATGTACAGCCGAGGAGGGGTTAAGAAGAGGATGCTGGTAATGTACAGCAGAGGAGGGGTTAATAAGAGGATGCCGGTAATGTACAGCTGAGGAGGGGTTAATAAGAGGATGCTGGGTAATGTACAGCAGGAGAGGGGTTAATAGGAGGATGCTGGTAATGTACAGGAGGGGAGGGGTTAATAAGAGGATGCTGGTAATGTCCGGCAGAGCATGGGTTAATAAGAGGATGCTGGTAATGTACAGCAGAGGAGGGGTTAATAAGAGGATGCTGGGTAATGTACAGCAGAGGAGGGGTTAATAAGAGGATGCTGGTAATGTACAGCAGGGGAGGGGTTAATAAGAGGATGCTGGTAATGTCCGGCAGAGCAGGGGTTAATAAGAGTATGCTGGTAATGTACAGCAGGGGAGGGGTTACTAAGAGGATGCTGGTAATGTACAGCAGGGGAGGGGTTAATAAGAGGATGCTGGGTAATGTACAGCAGAGGAGGGGTTAATAAGAGGATGCTGGTAATGTACAGCAGGGGAGGGGTTAATAAGAGGATGCTGGTAATGTACAGCAGGAGAGGGGTTAATAAGAGGATGCTGGGTAATGTACAGCAGAGGAGGGGTTAATAAGAGGATGCTGGAAATGTACAGCAGGGGAGGGGTTAATAAGAGGATGCTGGTAATGTACAGCAGAGGAGGGGTTAATAAGAGGATGCTGGTAATGTACAGCAGAGGAGGGGTTAATAAGAGGATGCTGGTAATGTACAGCAGGAGAGGGGTTAATAAGAGGATGCTGGTAATGTACAGCTGAGTAGGGGTTAATAAGAGGATGCTGGTAATGTACAGCCGAGGAGGAGTTAATAAGAGGATGCTGGTAATGTACAGCAGGTGAGGGGTTAATAAGAGGATGCTGGGTAATGTACAGCAGAGGAGGGGTTAATAAGAGGATGCTGGTAATGTACAGCAGGGGAGGGGTTAATAAGAAGATGCTGGTAATGTACAGCTGAGGAGGGGTTAATAAGAGGATGCTGGTAATGTACAGCAGAGGAGGGGTTAATAAGAGGATGCTGGTAATGTACAGCAGGAGAGGGGTTAATAAGAGGATGCTGGGTAATGTACAGCAGAGGAGGGGTTAATAAGAGGATGCTGGTAATGTACAGCAGAGGAGGGGTTAATAAGAGGATGTTGGTAATGTACAGCAGAGGAGGGGTTAATAAGAGGATGCTGGTAATGTACAGCAGGGGAGGGGTTAATAAGAGGATGCTGGTAATGTACAGCAGAGGAGGGGTTAATAAGAGGATGCTGGTAATGTGCATCAGACGAGGGGTTAATAAGAGGATGCTGGTAATGTGCATCAGAGGAGGGGTTAATAAGAGGATGCTGGTAATGTACAGCAGGGGAGGGGTTAATAGGAGGATGCTGGTAATGTACAGCAGGGGAGGGGTTAATAAGAGGATGCTGGTAATGTACAGCAGAGGAGGGGTTAATAAGAGGATGCTGGTAATGTCAGGCAGGGGAGGGGTTAATAAGAGGATGCTGGTAATGTACAGCAGAGCAGGGGTTAATAAGAGGATGCTGGTAATGTACAGCAGAGCAGGGGTTAATAAGAGGATGCTGGGTAATGTACAGCAGAGGAGGGGTTAATAAGAGGATGCTGGGTAATGTACAGCAGAAGAGGGGTTAATAAGAGGATGCTGGTAATGTACAGCAGGGGAGGGGTTAATAAGAGGATGCTGGGTAATGTACAGCAGAGGAGGGGTTAATAAGGGGATGCTGGTAATGTACAGCAGAGGAAGGGTTAATAAGAGGATGCTGGGTAATGTACAGCAGGAGAGGGGTTAGTAGGAGGATGCTGGGTAATGTACAGCAGGGGAGGGGTTAAGAGGATGATGGGTAATGTACAGCAGAGGAGTGGTTAATAAGAGGATGCTGGGTAATGTACAGCAGGAGAGGGGTTAATAGGAGGATGCTGGTAATGTACAGCAGGATAGGGGTTAATAGGAGGATGCTGGTAATCTCCGGCAGAGGAGGGGTTAACAAGAGGATGCTGGGTAATGTACAGCAGGAGAGGGGTTAATAGGAGGATGCTGGTAATGTACAGGAGGGGAGGGGTTAATAAGAGGATGCTGGTAATGTCCGGCAGAGCAGGGGTTAATAAGAGGATGCTGGTAATGTACAGCAGAGGAGGGGTTAATAAGAGGATGCTGGTAATGTCCGGCAGAGCAGGAGTTAATAAGAGGATGCTGGTAATGTACAGCAGGGGAGGGGTCAATAAGAGGATGCTGGTAATGTGCAGCAGGGGAGGGGTTAATAAGAGGATGCTGGTAATGTACAGCAGGGGAGGGGTTAATAAGAGGATGCTGGTAATGTACAGCAGGAGAGGGGTTAAAGATGAGGATGCTGGGTAATGTACAGCAGAGGAGGGGTTAATACGAGGTTGCTGGTAATGTGCAGCAGGGGAGGGGTTAATAAGAGGATGCTGGCAATGTCCGGCAGAGCAGGGGTTAATAAGAGGATGCTGGCAATGTCCGGCAGAGCAGGGGTTAATAGGAGGATGCTGGGTAATGTACAGCAGGGGAGGGGTTAAGAGGATGCTGGGTAATGTACAGCAGAGGAGGGGTTAATAAGAGGATGCTGGTAATGTGCAGCAGGGGAGGGGTTAATAAGAGGATGCTGGTAATGTCCGACAGAGCAGGGGTTAATAAGAGGATGCTGGTAATGTACAGCAGGGGAGGGGTTAATACGAGGATGCTGGTAATGTACAGCAGGAGAGGGGTTAAAGATGAGGATGCTGGGTAATGTACAGCAGAGGAGGGGTTAATAAGAGGATGCTGGTCATGTGCAGCAGAGGAGGGGTTAATAAGAGGATGCTGGTAATGTACAGCAGGGGAGGGGTTAATAAGAGGATGCTGGTAATGTACAGCAGAGGAGGGGTTAATAAGAGGATGCTGGTAATGTCCGGCAGGGGAGGGGTTAATAAGAGGATGCTGGTAATGTACAGCAGAGCAGGGGTTAATAAGAGGATGCTGGTAATGTGCAGCAGAGGAGGGGTTAATAAGTGGATGCTGGTAATGTACGGCAGGGGAGGGGTTAATAAGAGGATGCTGAGTAATGTACAGCAGAGGAGGGGTTAATAAGAGGATACTGGGTAATGTACAGCAGAGGAGGGGTTAATAAGAGGATGCTGGTAATGTACAGCAGGGGAGGGGTTAATAAGGGGATGCTGGGTAATGTTCAGCAGGGGAGGGGTTAATAAGAGGATGCCGGTAATGTACAGCTGAGGAGGAGTTAATAAGAGGATGCTGGGTAATGTACAGCTGAGGAGGAGTTAATAAGAGGATGCTGGGTAATGTACAGCCGAGGAGTTAATACGAGGATGCTGGGTAATGTACAGCCGAGGAGGGGTTAAGAAGAGGATGCTGGTAATGTACAGCAGAGGAGGGGTTAATAAGAGGATGCCGGTAATGTACAGCTGAGGAGGGGTTAATAAGAGGATGCTGGGTAATGTACAGCAGGAGAGGGGTTAATAGGAGGATGCTGGTAATGTACAGCAGGGGAGGGGTTAATAAGAGGATGCTGGTAATGTCCTGCAGAGCATGGGTTAATAAGAGGATGCTGGTAATGTACGGCAGAGGAGGGGTTAATAAGAGGATGCTGGGTAATGTACAGCAGAGGAGGGGTTAATAAGAGGATGCTGGTCATGTACAGCAGAGGAGGGGTTAATAAGAGGATGCTGGTAATGTACAGCAGGGGAGGGGTTAATAGGAGGATGCTGGTAATGTACAGCAGAGGAGGGGTTAATAAGAGGATGCTGGTAATGTACAGCAGCAGAGGGGTTAATAAGAGGATGCTGGTATTGTACAGCAGAGGAGGGGTTAATAAGAGGATGCTGGTAATGTACAGCAGAGGAGGGGTTAATAAGAGGATGCTGGTAATGTACAGCAGAGGAGGGGTTAATAAGAGGATGCTGGTAATGTACAGCAGGGGAGGGGTTAATAGGAGGATGCTGGTAATGTACAGCAGAGGAGGGGTTAATAAGAGGATGCTGGTAATGTACAGCAGGGGAGGGGTTAATAGGAGGATGCTGGTAATGTACAGCAGGGGAGGGGTTAATAAGAGGATGCTGGTATTGTACAGCAGAGGAGGGGTTAATAAGATGATGCTGGTAATGTACAGCAGAGGAGTGGTTAATAAGAGGATGCTGGGTAATGTACAGCAGGAGAGGGGTTAATAGGAGGATGCTGGTAATGTACAGCAGGATAGGGGTTAATAGGAGGATGCTGGTAATCTCCGGCAGAGGAGGGGTTAACAAGAGGATGCTGGGTAATGTACAGCAGGAGAGGGGTTAATAGGAGGATGCTGGTAATGTACAGGAGGGGAGGGGTTAATAAGAGGATGCTGGTAATGTCCGGCAGAGCAGGGGTTAATAAGAGGATGCTGGTAATGTACAGCAGAGGAGGGGTTAATAAGAGGATGCTGGTAATGTCCGGCAGAGCAGGAGTTAATAAGAGGATGCTGGTAATGTACAGCAGGGGAGGGGTCAATAAGAGGATGCTGGTAATGTGCAGCAGGGGAGGGGTTAATAAGAGGATGCTGGTAATGTACAGCAGGGGAGGGGTTAATAAGAGGATGCTGGTAATGTACAGCAGGAGAGGGGTTAAAGATGAGGATGCTGGGTAATGTACAGCAGAGGAGGGGTTAATACGAGGTTGCTGGTAATGTGCAGCAGGGGAGGGGTTAATAAGAGGATGCTGGCAATGTCCGGCAGAGCAGGGGTTAATAAGAGGATGCTGGCAATGTCCGGCAGAGCAGGGGTTAATAGGAGGATGCTGGGTAATGTACAGCAGGGGAGGGGTTAAGAGGATGCTGGGTAATGTACAGCAGAGGAGGGGTTAATAAGAGGATGCTGGTAATGTGCAGCAGGGGAGGGGTTAATAAGAGGATGCTGGTAATGTCCGACAGAGCAGGGGTTAATAAGAGGATGCTGGTAATGTACAGCAGGGGAGGGGTTAATACGAGGATGCTGGTAATGTACAGCAGGAGAGGGGTTAAAGATGAGGATGCTGGGTAATGTACAGCAGAGGAGGGGTTAATAAGAGGATGCTGGTCATGTGCAGCAGAGGAGGGGTTAATAAGAGGATGCTGGTAATGTACAGCAGGGGAGGGGTTAATAAGAGGATGCTGGTAATGTACAGCAGAGGAGGGGTTAATAAGAGGATGCTGGTAATGTCCGGCAGGGGAGGGGTTAATAAGAGGATGCTGGTAATGTACAGCAGAGCAGGGGTTAATAAGAGGATGCTGGTAATGTGCAGCAGAGGAGGGGTTAATAAGTGGATGCTGGTAATGTACGGCAGGGGAGGGGTTAATAAGAGGATGCTGAGTAATGTACAGCAGAGGAGGGGTTAATAAGAGGATACTGGGTAATGTACAGCAGAGGAGGGGTTAATAAGAGGATGCTGGTAATGTACAGCAGGGGAGGGGTTAATAAGGGGATGCTGGGTAATGTTCAGCAGGGGAGGGGTTAATAAGAGGATGCCGGTAATGTACAGCTGAGGAGGAGTTAATAAGAGGATGCTGGGTAATGTACAGCTGAGGAGGAGTTAATAAGAGGATGCTGGGTAATGTACAGCCGAGGAGTTAATACGAGGATGCTGGGTAATGTACAGCCGAGGAGGGGTTAAGAAGAGGATGCTGGTAATGTACAGCAGAGGAGGGGTTAATAAGAGGATGCCGGTAATGTACAGCTGAGGAGGGGTTAATAAGAGGATGCTGGGTAATGTACAGCAGGAGAGGGGTTAATAGGAGGATGCTGGTAATGTACAGCAGGGGAGGGGTTAATAAGAGGATGCTGGTAATGTCCTGCAGAGCATGGGTTAATAAGAGGATGCTGGTAATGTACGGCAGAGGAGGGGTTAATAAGAGGATGCTGGGTAATGTACAGCAGAGGAGGGGTTAATAAGAGGATGCTGGTCATGTACAGCAGAGGAGGGGTTAATAAGAGGATGCTGGTAATGTACAGCAGGGGAGGGGTTAATAGGAGGATGCTGGTAATGTACAGCAGAGGAGGGGTTAATAAGAGGATGCTGGTAATGTACAGCAGCAGAGGGGTTAATAAGAGGATGCTGGTATTGTACAGCAGAGGAGGGGTTAATAAGAGGATGCTGGTAATGTACAGCAGAGGAGGGGTTAATAAGAGGATGCTGGTAATGTACAGCAGAGGAGGGGTTAATAAGAGGATGCTGGTAATGTACAGCAGGGGAGGGGTTAATAGGAGGATGCTGGTAATGTACAGCAGAGGAGGGGTTAATAAGAGGATGCTGGTAATGTACAGCAGGGGAGGGGTTAATAGGAGGATGCTGGTAATGTACAGCAGGGGAGGGGTTAATAAGAGGATGCTGGTATTGTACAGCAGAGGAGGGGTTAATAAGATGATGCTGGTAATGTACAGCAGAGGAGGGGTTAATAAGAGGATGCTGGTAATGTACAGCAGAGGAGGGGTTAATAAGAGGATGCTGGTATTGTACAGCAGAGGAGGGGTTAATAAGAGGATGCTGGTAATGTACAGCAGGGGAGGGGTTAATAAGAGGATGCTGGTAATGTACAGCAGGGGAGGGGTTAATAAGAGGATGCTGGTAATGTACAGCAGAGGAGGGGTTAATAAGAGGATGCTGGTAATGTCCGGCAGGGGAGGGGTTAATAAGAGGATGCTGGTAATGTACAGCATAGCAGGGGTTAATAAGAGGATGCTGGTAATGTACAGCAGGGGAGGGGTTAATAAGAGGATGCTGGTAATGTACAGCAGGAGAGGGGTTAAAGATGAGGATGCTGGGTAATGTACAGCAGAGGAGGGGTTAATAAGAGGATGCTGGTAATGTGCAGCAGGGGAGGGGTTAATAAGAGGATGCTGGTAATGTCCGGCAGAGCAGGGGTTAATAAGAGGATGCTGGTAATGTACAGCAGGGGAGGGGTTAATAAGAGGATGCTGGTAATGTCCGGCAGAGCAGGGGTTAATAAGAGGATGCTGGTAATGTACAGCAGGGGAGGGTTTAATAGGAGGATGCTGGTAATGTACAGGAGGGGAGGGGTTAATAAGAGGATGCTGGTAATGTCCGGCAGAGCAGGGGTTAATAAGAGGATGCTGGTAATGTACAGCAGAGGAGGGGTTAATAAGAGGATGCTGGTAATGTCCGGCAGAGCAGGAGTTAATAAGAGGATGCTGGTAATGTACAGCAGGAGAAGGGTTAATAAGAGGATGCTGGAAATGTACAGCAGGGGAGGGGTTAATAAGAGGATGCTGGTAATGTACAGCAGGGGAGGGGTTAATAAGAGGATGCTGGTAATGTACAGCAGAAGAGGGGTTAATAAGAGGATGCTGGTAATGTCCGGCAGAGCAGGAGTTAATAAGAGGATGCTGGTAATGTACAGCAGAGGAGGGGTTAATAAGAGGATGCTGGTAATGTCAGGCAGGGGAGGGGTTAATAAGAGGATGCTGGTAATGTACAGCAGAGCAGGGGTTAATAAGAGGATGCTGGTAATGTACAGCAGAGCAGGGGTTAATAAGAGGATGCTGGGTAATGTACAGCAGAGGAGGGGTTAATAAGAGGATGCTGGGTAATGTACAGCAGAGGAGGGGTTAATGAGAGGATGCTGGTAATGTACAGCAGGGGAGGGGTTAATAAGGGGATGCTGGTAATGTACAGCAGAGGAGGGGTTAATAAGAGGATGCTGGGTAATGTACAGCAGGAGAGGGGTTAATAGGAGGATGCTGGTAATGTACAGCAGGATAGGGGTTAATAGGAGGATGCTGGTAATCTCCGGCAGAGGAGGGGTTAACAAGAGGATGCTGGGTAATGTACAGCAGGAGAGGGGTTAATAGGAGGATGCTGGTAATGTACAGGAGGGGAGGGGTTAATAAGAGGATGCTGGTAATGTCCGGCAGAGCAGGGGTTAATAAGAGGATGCTGGTAATGTACAGCAGAGGAGGGGTTAATAAGAGGATGCTGGTAATGTCCGGCAGAGCAGGAGTTAATAAGAGGATGCTGGTAATGTACAGCAGGGGAGGGGTCAATAAGAGGATGCTGGTAATGTGCAGCAGGGGAGGGGTTAATAAGAGGATGCTGGTAATGTCCGGCAGAGCAGGAGTTAATAAGAGGATGCTGGTAATGTGCAGCAGGGGAGGGGTTAATAAGAGGATGCTGGTAATGTACAGCAGGGGAGGGGTTAATAAGAGAATGCTGGTAATGTACAGCAGAAGAGGGGTTAAAGATGAGGATGCTGGGTAATGTACAGCAGAGGAGGGGTTAATAAGAGGATGCTGGTAATGTGCAGCAGGGGAGGGGTTAATAAGAGGATGCTGGTAATGTCCGACAGAGCAGGGGTTAATAAGAGGATGCTGGTAATGTACAGCAGGGGAGGGGTTAATACGAGGATGCTGGTAATGTACAGCAGGAGAGGGGTTAAAGATGAGGATGCTGGGTAATGTACAGCAGAGGAGGGGTTAATAAGAGGATGCTGGTCATGTGCAGCAGAGGAGGGGTTAATAACAGGATGCTGGTAATGTACAGCAGGGGAGGGGTTAATAAGAGGATGCTGGTAATGTACAGCAGAGGAGGGGTTAATAAGAGGATGCTGGTAATGTCCGGCAGGGGAGGGGTTAATAAGAGGATGCTGGTAATGTACAGCAGAGCAGGGGTTAATAAGAGGATGCTGGTAATGTGCAGCAGAGGAGGGGTTAATAAGTGGATGCTGGTAATGTACGGCAGGGGAGGGGTTAATAAGAGGATGCTGAGTAATGTACAGCAGAGGAGGGGTTAATAAGAGGATACTGGGTAATGTACAGCAGAGGAGGGGTTAATAAGAGGATGCTGGTAATGTACAGCAGGGGAGGGGTTAATAAGGGGATGCTGGGTAATGTACAGCAGGGGAGGGGTTAATAAGAGGATGCCGGTAATGTACAGCTGAGGAGGAGTTAATAAGAGGATGCTGGGTAATGTACAGCTGAGGAGGAGTTAATAAGAGGATGCTGGGTAATGTACAGCCGAGGAGTTAATACGAGGATGCTGGGTAATGTACAGCCGAGGAGGGGTTAAGAAGAGGATGCTGGTAATGTACAGCAGAGGAGGGGTTAATAAGAGGATGCCGGTAATGTACAGCTGAGGAGGGGTTAATAAGAGGATGCTGGGTAATGTACAGCAGGAGAGGGGTTAATAGGAGGATGCTGGTAATGTACAGGAGGGGAGGGGTTAATAAGAGGATGCTGGTAATGTCCTGCAGAGCATGGGTTAATAAGAGGATGCTGGTAATGTACGGCAGAGGAGGGGTTAATAAGAGGATGCTGGGTAATGTACAGCAGAGGAGGGGTTAATAAGAGGATGCTGGTCATGTACAGCAGAGGAGGGGTTAATAAGAGGATGCTGGTAATGTACAGCAGGGGAGGGGTTAATAGGAGGATGCTGGTAATGTACAGCAGAGGAGGGGTTAATAAGAGGATGCTGGTAATGTACAGCAGCGGAGGGGTTAATAAGAGGATGCTGGTATTGTACAGCAGAGGAGGGGTTAATAAGAGGATGCTGGTAATGTACAGCAGAGGAGGGGTTAATAAGAGGATGCTGGTAATGTACAGCAGAGGAGGGGTTAATAAGAGGATGCTGGTAATGTACAGCAGGGGAGGGGTTAATAGGAGGATGCTGGTAATGTACAGCAGAGGAGGGGTTAATAAGAGGATGCTGGTAATGTACAGCAGGGGAGGGGTTAATAGGAGGATGCTGGTAATGTACAGCAGGGGAGGGGTTAATAAGAGGATGCTGGTATTGTACAGCAGAGGAGGGGTTAATAAGATGATGCTGGTAATGTACAGCAGAGGAGGGGTTAATAAGAGGATGCTGGTAATGTACAGCAGAGGAGGGGTTAATAAGAGGATGCTGGTATTGTACAGCAGAGGAGGGGTTAATAAGAGGATGCTGGTAATGTACAGCAGAGGAGGGGTTAATAAGAGGATGCTGGTAATGTACAGCAGAGGAGGGGTTAATAGGAGGATGCTGGTAATGTACAGCAGGGGAGGGGTTAATAAGAGGATGCCGGTAATGTACAGCTGAGGAGGAGTTAATAAGAGGATGCTGGGTAATGTACAGCCGAGGAGGAGTTAATAAGAGGATGCTGGGTAATGTACAGCCGAGGAGGAGTTAATACGAGGATGCTGGGTAATGTACAGCCGAGGAGGGGTTAAGAAGAGGATGCTGGTAATGTACAGCAGAGGAGGGGTTAATAAGAGGATGCCGGTAATGTACAGCTGAGGAGGGGTTAATAAGAGGATGCTGGGTAATGTACAGCAGGAGAGGGGTTAATAGGAGGATGCTGGTAATGTACAGGAGGGGAGGGGTTAATAAGAGGATGCTGGTAATGTCCGGCAGAGCATGGGTTAATAAGAGGATGCTGGTAATGTACAGCAGAGGAGGGGTTAATAAGAGGATGCTGGGTAATGTACAGCAGAGGAGGGGTTAATAAGAGGATGCTGGTAATGTACAGCAGGGGAGGGGTTAATAAGAGGATGCTGGTAATGTCCGGCAGAGCAGGGGTTAATAAGAGTATGCTGGTAATGTACAGCAGGGGAGGGGTTACTAAGAGGATGCTGGTAATGTACAGCAGGGGAGGGGTTAATAAGAGGATGCTGGGTAATGTACAGCAGAGGAGGGGTTAATAAGAGGATGCTGGTAATGTACAGCAGGGGAGGGGTTAATAAGAGGATGCTGGTAATGTACAGCAGGAGAGGGGTTAATAAGAGGATGCTGGGTAATGTACAGCAGAGGAGGGGTTAATAAGAGGATGCTGGAAATGTACAGCAGGGGAGGGGTTAATAAGAGGATGCTGGTAATGTACAGCAGAGGAGGGGTTAATAAGAGGATGCTGGTAATGTACAGCAGAGGAGGGGTTAATAAGAGGATGCTGGTAATGTACAGCAGGAGAGGGGTTAATAAGAGGATGCTGGTAATGTACAGCTGAGTAGGGGTTAATAAGAGGATGCTGGTAATGTACAGCCGAGGAGGAGTTAATAAGAGGATGCTGGTAATGTACAGCAGGTGAGGGGTTAATAAGAGGATGCTGGGTAATGTACAGCAGAGGAGGGGTTAATAAGAGGATGCTGGTAATGTACAGCAGGGGAGGGGTTAATAAGAAGATGCTGGTAATGTACAGCTGAGGAGGGGTTAATAAGAGGATGCTGGTAATGTACAGCAGAGGAGGGGTTAATAAGAGGATGCTGGTAATGTACAGCAGGAGAGGGGTTAATAAGAGGATGCTGGGTAATGTACAGCAGAGGAGGGGTTAATAAGAGGATGCTGGTAATGTACAGCAGAGGAGGGGTTAATAAGAGGATGTTGGTAATGTACAGCAGAGGAGGGGTTAATAAGAGGATGCTGGTAATGTACAGCAGGGGAGGGGTTAATAAGAGGATGCTGGTAATGTACAGCAGAGGAGGGGTTAATAAGAGGATGCTGGTAATGTGCATCAGACGAGGGGTTAATAAGAGGATGCTGGTAATGTGCATCAGAGGAGGGGTTAATAAGAGGATGCTGGTAATGTACAGCAGGGGAGGGGTTAATAGGAGGATGCTGGTAATGTACAGCAGGGGAGGGGTTAATAAGAGGATGCTGGTAATGTACAGCAGAGGAGGGGTTAATAAGAGGATGCTGGTAATGTCAGGCAGGGGAGGGGTTAATAAGAGGATGCTGGTAATGTACAGCAGAGCAGGGGTTAATAAGAGGATGCTGGTAATGTACAGCAGAGCAGGGGTTAATAAGAGGATGCTGGGTAATGTACAGCAGAGGAGGGGTTAATAAGAGGATGCTGGGTAATGTACAGCAGAAGAGGGGTTAATAAGAGGATGCTGGTAATGTACAGCAGGGGAGGGGTTAATAAGAGGATGCTGGGTAATGTACAGCAGAGGAGGGGTTAATAAGGGGATGCTGGTAATGTACAGCAGAGGAAGGGTTAATAAGAGGATGCTGGGTAATGTACAGCAGGAGAGGGGTTAGTAGGAGGATGCTGGGTAATGTACAGCAGGGGAGGGGTTAAGAGGATGATGGGTAATGTACAGCAGAGGAGTGGTTAATAAGAGGATGCTAGGTAATGTACAGCAGGAGAGGGGTTAATAGGAGGATGCTGGTAATGTACAGCAGGATAGGGGTTAATAGGAGGATGCTGGTAATCTCCGGCAGAGGAGGGGTTAACAAGAGGATGCTGGGTAATGTACAGCAGGAGAGGGGTTAATAGGAGGATGCTGGTAATGTACAGGAGGGGAGGGGTTAATAAGAGGATGCTGGTAATGTCCGGCAGAGCAGGGGTTAATAAGAGGATGCTGGTAATGTACAGCAGAGGAGGGGTTAATAAGAGGATGCTGGTAATGTCCGGCAGAGCAGGAGTTAATAAGAGGATGCTGGTAATGTACAGCAGGGGAGGGGTCAATAAGAGGATGCTGGTAATGTGCAGCAGGGGAGGGGTTAATAAGAGGATGATGGTAATGTCCGGCAGAGCAGGAGTTAATAAGAGGATGCTGGTAATGTGCAGCAGGGGAGGGGTTAATAAGAGGATGCTGGTAATGTACAGCAGGGGAGGGGTTAATAAGAGGATGCTGGTAATGTACAGCAGGAGAGGGGTTAAAGATGAGGATGCTGGGTAATGTACAGCAGAGGAGGGGTTAATAAGAGGTTGCTGGTAATGTGCAGCAGGGGAGGGGTTAATAAGAGGATGCTGGCAATGTCCGGCAGAGCAGGGGTTAATAAGAGGATGCTGGCAATGTCCGGCAGAGCAGGGGTTAATAGGAGGATGCTGGGTAATGTACAGCAGGGGAGGGGTTAAGAGGATGCTGGGTAATGTACAGCAGAGGAGGGGTTAATAAGAGGATGCTGGTAATGTGCAGCAGGGGAGGGGTTAATAAGAGGATGCTGGTAATGTCCGACAGAGCAGGGGTTAATAAGAGGATGCTGGTAATGTACAGCAGGGGAGGGGTTAATACGAGGATGCTGGTAATGTACAGCAGGAGAGGGGTTAAAGATGAGGATGCTGGGTAATGTACAGCAGAGGAGGGGTTAATAAGAGGATGCTGGTCATGTGCAGCAGAGGAGGGGTTAATAAGAGGATGCTGGTAATGTACAGCAGGGGAGGGGTTAATAAGAGGATGCTGGTAATGTACAGCAGAGGAGGGGTTAATAAGAGGATGCTGGTAATGTCCGGCAGGGGAGGGGTTAATAAGAGGATGCTGGTAATGTACAGCAGAGCAGGGGTTAATAAGAGGATGCTGGTAATGTGCAGCAGAGGAGGGGTTAATAAGTGGATGCTGGTAATGTACGGCAGGGGAGGGGTTAATAAGAGGATGCTGAGTAATGTACAGCAGAGGAGGGGTTAATAAGAGGATACTGGGTAATGTACAGCAGAGGAGGGGTTAATAAGAGGATGCTGGTAATGTACAGCAGGGGAGGGGTTAATAAGGGGATGCTGGGTAATGTTCAGCAGGGGAGGGGTTAATAAGAGGATGCCGGTAATGTACAGCTGAGGAGGAGTTAATAAGAGGATGCTGGGTAATGTACAGCTGAGGAGGAGTTAATAAGAGGATGCTGGGTAATGTACAGCCGAGGAGTTAATACGAGGATGCTGGGTAATGTACAGCCGAGGAGGGGTTAAGAAGAGGATGCTGGTAATGTACAGCAGAGGAGGGGTTAATAAGAGGATGCCGGTAATGTACAGCTGAGGAGGGGTTAATAAGAGGATGCTGGGTAATGTACAGCAGGAGAGGGGTTAATAGGAGGATGCTGGTAATGTACAGCAGGGGAGGGGTTAATAAGAGGATGCTGGTAATGTCCTGCAGAGCATGGGTTAATAAGAGGATGCTGGTAATGTACGGCAGAGGAGGGGTTAATAAGAGGATGCTGGGTAATGTACAGCAGAGGAGGGGTTAATAAGAGGATGCTGGTCATGTACAGCAGAGGAGGGGTTAATAAGAGGATGCTGGTAATGTACAGCAGGGGAGGGGTTAATAGGAGGATGCTGGTAATGTACAGCAGAGGAGGGGTTAATAAGAGGATGCTGGTAATGTACAGCAGCGGAGGGGTTAATAAGAGGATGCTGGTATTGTACAGCAGAGGAGGGGTTAATAAGAGGATGCTGGTAATGTACAGCAGAGGAGGGGTTAATAAGAGGATGCTGGTAATGTACAGCAGAGGAGGGGTTAATAAGAGGATGCTGGTAATGTACAGCAGGGGAGGGGTTAATAGGAGGATGCTGGTAATGTACAGCAGAGGAGGGGTTAATAAGAGGATGCTGGTAATGTACAGCAGGGGAGGGGTTAATAGGAGGATGCTGGTAATGTACAGCAGGGGAGGGGTTAATAAGAGGATGCTGGTATTGTACAGCAGAGGAGGGGTTAATAAGATGATGCTGGTAATGTACAGCAGAGGAGGGGTTAATAAGAGGATGCTGGTAATGTACAGCAGAGGAGGGGTTAATAAGAGGATGCTGGTATTGTACAGCAGAGGAGGGGTTAATAAGAGGATGCTGGTAATGTACAGCAGGGGAGGGGTTAATAAGAGGATGCTGGTAATGTACAGCAGGGGAGGGGTTAATAAGAGGATGCTGGTAATGTACAGCAGAGGAGGGGTTAATAAGAGGATGCTGGTAATGTCCGGCAGGGGAGGGGTTAATAAGAGGATGCTGGTAATGTACAGCATAGCAGGGGTTAATAAGAGGATGCTGGTAATGTACAGCAGGGGAGGGGTTAATAAGAGGATGCTGGTAATGTACAGCAGGAGAGGGGTTAAAGATGAGGATGCTGGGTAATGTACAGCAGAGGAGGGGTTAATAAGAGGATGCTGGTAATGTGCAGCAGGGGAGGGGTTAATAAGAGGATGCTGGTAATGTCCGGCAGAGCAGGGGTTAATAAGAGGATGCTGGTAATGTACAGCAGGGGAGGGGTTAATAAGAGGATGCTGGTAATGTCCGGCAGAGCAGGGGTTAATAAGAGGATGCTGGTAATGTACAGCAGGGGAGGGTTTAATAGGAGGATGCTGGTAATGTACAGGAGGGGAGGGGTTAATAAGAGGATGCTGGTAATGTCCGGCAGAGCAGGGGTTAATAAGAGGATGCTGGTAATGTACAGCAGAGGAGGGGTTAATAAGAGGATGCTGGTAATGTCCGGCAGAGCAGGAGTTAATAAGAGGATGCTGGTAATGTACAGCAGGAGAAGGGTTAATAAGAGGATGCTGGAAATGTACAGCAGGGGAGGGGTTAATAAGAGGATGCTGGTAATGTACAGCAGGGGAGGGGTTAATAAGAGGATGCTGGTAATGTACAGCAGAAGAGGGGTTAATAAGAGGATGCTGGTAATGTCCGGCAGAGCAGGAGTTAATAAGAGGATGCTGGTAATGTACAGCAGAGGAGGGGTTAATAAGAGGATGCTGGTAATGTCAGGCAGGGGAGGGGTTAATAAGAGGATGCTGGTAATGTACAGCAGAGCAGGGGTTAATAAGAGGATGCTGGTAATGTACAGCAGAGCAGGGGTTAATAAGAGGATGCTGGGTAATGTACAGCAGAGGAGGGGTTAATAAGAGGATGCTGGGTAATGTACAGCAGAGGAGGGGTTAATGAGAGGATGCTGGTAATGTACAGCAGGGGAGGGGTTAATAAGGGGATGCTGGTAATGTACAGCAGAGGAGGGGTTAATAAGAGGATGCTGGGTAATGTACAGCAGGAGAGGGGTTAATAGGAGGATGCTGGTAATGTACAGCAGGATAGGGGTTAATAGGAGGATGCTGGTAATCTCCGGCAGAGGAGGGGTTAACAAGAGGATGCTGGGTAATGTACAGCAGGAGAGGGGTTAATAGGAGGATGCTGGTAATGTACAGGAGGGGAGGGGTTAATAAGAGGATGCTGGTAATGTCCGGCAGAGCAGGGGTTAATAAGAGGATGCTGGTAATGTACAGCAGAGGAGGGGTTAATAAGAGGATGCTGGTAATGTCCGGCAGAGCAGGAGTTAATAAGAGGATGCTGGTAATGTACAGCAGGGGAGGGGTCAATAAGAGGATGCTGGTAATGTGCAGCAGGGGAGGGGTTAATAAGAGGATGCTGGTAATGTCCGGCAGAGCAGGAGTTAATAAGAGGATGCTGGTAATGTGCAGCAGGGGAGGGGTTAATAAGAGGATGCTGGTAATGTACAGCAGGGGAGGGGTTAATAAGAGAATGCTGGTAATGTACAGCAGAAGAGGGGTTAAAGATGAGGATGCTGGGTAATGTACAGCAGAGGAGGGGTTAATAAGAGGATGCTGGTAATGTGCAGCAGGGGAGGGGTTAATAAGAGGATGCTGGTAATGTCCGACAGAGCAGGGGTTAATAAGAGGATGCTGGTAATGTACAGCAGGGGAGGGGTTAATACGAGGATGCTGGTAATGTACAGCAGGAGAGGGGTTAAAGATGAGGATGCTGGGTAATGTACAGCAGAGGAGGGGTTAATAAGAGGATGCTGGTCATGTGCAGCAGAGGAGGGGTTAATAAGAGGATGCTGGTAATGTACAGCAGGGGAGGGGTTAATAAGAGGATGCTGGTAATGTACAGCAGAGGAGGGGTTAATAAGAGGATGCTGGTAATGTCCGGCAGGGGAGGGGTTAATAAGAGGATGCTGGTAATGTACAGCAGAGCAGGGGTTAATAAGAGGATGCTGGTAATGTGCAGCAGAGGAGGGGTTAATAAGTGGATGCTGGTAATGTACGGCAGGGGAGGGGTTAATAAGAGGATGCTGAGTAATGTACAGCAGAGGAGGGGTTAATAAGAGGATACTGGGTAATGTACAGCAGAGGAGGGGTTAATAAGAGGATGCTGGTAATGTACAGCAGGGGAGGGGTTAATAAGGGGATGCTGGGTAATGTACAGCAGGGGAGGGGTTAATAAGAGGATGCCGGTAATGTACAGCTGAGGAGGAGTTAATAAGAGGATGCTGGGTAATGTACAGCTGAGGAGGAGTTAATAAGAGGATGCTGGGTAATGTACAGCCGAGGAGTTAATACGAGGATGCTGGGTAATGTACAGCCGAGGAGGGGTTAAGAAGAGGATGCTGGTAATGTACAGCAGAGGAGGGGTTAATAAGAGGATGCCGGTAATGTACAGCTGAGGAGGGGTTAATAAGAGGATGCTGGGTAATGTACAGCAGGAGAGGGGTTAATAGGAGGATGCTGGTAATGTACAGGAGGGGAGGGGTTAATAAGAGGATGCTGGTAATGTCCTGCAGAGCATGGGTTAATAAGAGGATGCTGGTAATGTACGGCAGAGGAGGGGTTAATAAGAGGATGCTGGGTAATGTACAGCAGAGGAGGGGTTAATAAGAGGATGCTGGTCATGTACAGCAGAGGAGGGGTTAATAAGAGGATGCTGGTAATGTACAGCAGGGGAGGGGTTAATAGGAGGATGCTGGTAATGTACAGCAGAGGAGGGGTTAATAAGAGGATGCTGGTAATGTACAGCAGCGGAGGGGTTAATAAGAGGATGCTGGTATTGTACAGCAGAGGAGGGGTTAATAAGAGGATGCTGGTAATGTACAGCAGAGGAGGGGTTAATAAGAGGATGCTGGTAATGTACAGCAGAGGAGGGGTTAATAAGAGGATGCTGGTAATGTACAGCAGGGGAGGGGTTAATAGGAGGATGCTGGTAATGTACAGCAGAGGAGGGGTTAATAAGAGGATGCTGGTAATGTACAGCAGGGGAGGGGTTAATAGGAGGATGCTGGTAATGTACAGCAGGGGAGGGGTTAATAAGAGGATGCTGGTATTGTACAGCAGAGGAGGGGTTAATAAGATGATGCTGGTAATGTACAGCAGAGGAGGGGTTAATAAGAGGATGCTGGTAATGTACAGCAGAGGAGGGGTTAATAAGAGGATGCTGGTATTGTACAGCAGAGGAGGGGTTAATAAGAGGATGCTGGTAATGTACAGCAGAGGAGGGGTTAATAAGAGGATGCTGGTAATGTACAGCAGAGGAGGGGTTAATAGGAGGATGCTGGTAATGTACAGCAGGGGAGGGGTTAATAAGAGGATGCCGGTAATGTACAGCTGAGGAGGAGTTAATAAGAGGATGCTGGGTAATGTACAGCCGAGGAGGAGTTAATAAGAGGATGCTGGGTAATGTACAGCCGAGGAGGAGTTAATACGAGGATGCTGGGTAATGTACAGCCGAGGAGGGGTTAAGAAGAGGATGCTGGTAATGTACAGCAGAGGAGGGGTTAATAAGAGGATGCCGGTAATGTACAGCTGAGGAGGGGTTAATAAGAGGATGCTGGGTAATGTACAGCAGGAGAGGGGTTAATAGGAGGATGCTGGTAATGTACAGGAGGGGAGGGGTTAATAAGAGGATGCTGGTAATGTCCGGCAGAGCATGGGTTAATAAGAGGATGCTGGTAATGTACAGCAGAGGAGGGGTTAATAAGAGGATGCTGGGTAATGTACAGCAGAGGAGGGGTTAATAAGAGGATGCTGGTAATGTACAGCAGGGGAGGGGTTAATAAGAGGATGCTGGTAATGTCCGGCAGAGCAGGGGTTAATAAGAGTATGCTGGTAATGTACAGCAGGGGAGGGGTTACTAAGAGGATGCTGGTAATGTACAGCAGGGGAGGGGTTAATAAGAGGATGCTGGGTAATGTACAGCAGAGGAGGGGTTAATAAGAGGATGCTGGTAATGTACAGCAGGGGAGGGGTTAATAAGAGGATGCTGGTAATGTACAGCAGGAGAGGGGTTAATAAGAGGATGCTGGGTAATGTACAGCAGAGGAGGGGTTAATAAGAGGATGCTGGAAATGTACAGCAGGGGAGGGGTTAATAAGAGGATGCTGGTAATGTACAGCAGAGGAGGGGTTAATAAGAGGATGCCGGTAATGTACAGCTGAGGAGGGGTTAATAAGAGGATGCTGGGTAATGTACAGCAGGAGAGGGGTTAATAGGAGGATGCTGGTAATGTACAGGAGGGGAGGGGTTAATAAGAGGATGCTGGTAATGTCCTGCAGAGCATGGGTTAATAAGAGGATGCTGGTAATGTACGGCAGAGGAGGGGTTAATAAGAGGATGCTGGGTAATGTACAGCAGAGGAGGGGTTAATAAGAGGATGCTGGTCATGTACAGCAGAGGAGGGGTTAATAAGAGGATGCTGGTAATGTACAGCAGGGGAGGGGTTAATAGGAGGATGCTGGTAATGTACAGCAGAGGAGGGGTTAATAAGAGGATGCTGGTAATGTACAGCAGCGGAGGGGTTAATAAGAGGATGCTGGTATTGTACAGCAGAGGAGGGGTTAATAAGAGGATGCTGGTAATGTACAGCAGAGGAGGGGTTAATAAGAGGATGCTGGTAATGTACAGCAGAGGAGGGGTTAATAAGAGGATGCTGGTAATGTACAGCAGGGGAGGGGTTAATAGGAGGATGCTGGTAATGTACAGCAGAGGAGGGGTTAATAAGAGGATGCTGGTAATGTACAGCAGGGGAGGGGTTAATAGGAGGATGCTGGTAATGTACAGCAGGGGAGGGGTTAATAAGAGGATGCTGGTATTGTACAGCAGAGGAGGGGTTAATAAGATGATGCTGGTAATGTACAGCAGAGGAGGGGTTAATAAGAGGATGCTGGTAATGTACAGCAGAGGAGGGGTTAATAAGAGGATGCTGGTATTGTACAGCAGAGGAGGGGTTAATAAGAGGATGCTGGTAATGTACAGCAGAGGAGGGGTTAATAAGAGGATGCTGGTAATGTACAGCAGAGGAGGGGTTAATAGGAGGATGCTGGTAATGTACAGCAGGGGAGGGGTTAATAAGAGGATGCCGGTAATGTACAGCTGAGGAGGAGTTAATAAGAGGATGCTGGGTAATGTACAGCCGAGGAGGAGTTAATAAGAGGATGCTGGGTAATGTACAGCCGAGGAGGAGTTAATACGAGGATGCTGGGTAATGTACAGCCGAGGAGGGGTTAAGAAGAGGATGCTGGTAATGTACAGCAGAGGAGGGGTTAATAAGAGGATGCCGGTAATGTACAGCTGAGGAGGGGTTAATAAGAGGATGCTGGGTAATGTACAGCAGGAGAGGGGTTAATAGGAGGATGCTGGTAATGTACAGGAGGGGAGGGGTTAATAAGAGGATGCTGGTAATGTCCGGCAGAGCATGGGTTAATAAGAGGATGCTGGTAATGTACAGCAGAGGAGGGGTTAATAAGAGGATGCTGGGTAATGTACAGCAGAGGAGGGGTTAATAAGAGGATGCTGGTAATGTACAGCAGGGGAGGGGTTAATAAGAGGATGCTGGTAATGTCCGGCAGAGCAGGGGTTAATAAGAGTATGCTGGTAATGTACAGCAGGGGAGGGGTTACTAAGAGGATGCTGGTAATGTACAGCAGGGGAGGGGTTAATAAGAGGATGCTGGGTAATGTACAGCAGAGGAGGGGTTAATAAGAGGATGCTGGTAATGTACAGCAGGGGAGGGGTTAATAAGAGGATGCTGGTAATGTACAGCAGGAGAGGGGTTAATAAGAGGATGCTGGGTAATGTACAGCAGAGGAGGGGTTAATAAGAGGATGCTGGAAATGTACAGCAGGGGAGGGGTTAATAAGAGGATGCTGGTAATGTACAGCAGAGGAGGGGTTAATAAGAGGATGCTGGTAATGTACAGCAGAGGAGGGGTTAATAAGAGGATGCTGGTAATGTACAGCAGGAGAGGGGTTAATAAGAGGATGCTGGTAATGTACAGCTGAGTAGGGGTTAATAAGAGGATGCTGGTAATGTACAGCCGAGGAGGAGTTAATAAGAGGATGCTGGTAATGTACAGCAGGTGAGGGGTTAATAAGAGGATGCTGGGTAATGTACAGCAGAGGAGGGGTTAATAAGAGGATGCTGGTAATGTACAGCAGGGGAGGGGTTAATAAGAAGATGCTGGTAATGTACAGCTGAGGAGGGGTTAATAAGAGGATGCTGGTAATGTACAGCAGAGGAGGGGTTAATAAGAGGATGCTGGTAATGTACAGCAGGAGAGGGGTTAATAAGAGGATGCTGGGTAATGTACAGCAGAGGAGGGGTTAATAAGAGGATGCTGGTAATGTACGGCAGGGGAGGGGTTAATAAGAGGATGCTGGTAATGTACAGGAGAGGAGGGGTTAATAAGAGGATGCTGGTAATGTACAGCAGGGGAGGGGTTAATAAGGGGATGCTGGGTAATGTACAGCAGGGGAGGGGTTAATAAGAGGATGCTGGTAATGTACAGCAAGGGGGGTTAATAAGAGGATGCTGGTAATGTACAGCTGGGGAGGGGTTAATAAGAGGATGCTGGTAATGTACAGCAGAGGAGGAGTTAATAAGAGGATGCTGGGTAATGTACAGCAGGAGAGGGGTTAATAGGAGGATGCTGGTAATGTACAGCAGAGGAGGGGTTAATAAGAGGATGCTGGGTAATGTACAGCAGAGGAGGGGTTAATAAGAGGATGCTGGTAATGTACAGCAGGGGAGGGGTTAATAAGGGGATGCTGGTAATGTACAGCAGAGGAGGGGTTAATAAGAGGATGCTGGGTATTGTACAGCAGGAGAGGGGTTAATAGGAGGATGCTGGGTAATGTACAGCAGGGGAGGGGTTAAGAGGATGATGGGTAATGTACAGCAGAGGAGTGGTTAATAAGAGGATGCTGGGTAATGTACAGCAGGAGAGGGGTTAATAGGAGGATGCTGGTAATGTACAGCAGTATAGGGGTTAATAGGAGGATGCTGGTAATCTCCGGCAGAGGAGGGGTTAACAAGAGGATGCTGGGTAATGTACAGCAGGAGAGGGGTTAATAGGAGGTTGCTGGTAATGTACAGGAGGGGAGGGGTTAATAAGAGGATGCTGGTAATGTCTGGCAGAGCAGGGGTTAATAAGAGGATGCTGGTAATGTACAGCAGAGGAGGGGTTAATAAGAGGATGCTGGTAATGTCCGGCAGAGCAGGAGTTAATAAGAGGATGCTGGTAATGTACAGCAGGGGAGGGGTCAATAAGAGGATGCTGGTAATGTGCAGCAGGGGAGGGGTTAATAAGAGGATGCTGGTAATGTACAGCAGAGGAGGGGTTAATAAGAGGATGCTGGTAATGTACAGCAGGAGAGGGGTTAATAAGAGGATGCTGGGTAATGTACAGCAGAGGAGGGGTTAATAAGAGGATGCTGGAAATGTACAGCAGAGGAGGGGTTAATAAGAGGATGTTGGTAATGTACAGCAGAGGAGGGGTTAATAAGAGGATGCTGGTAATGTACAGCAGGGGAGGGGTTAATAAGAAGATGCTGGTAATGTACAGCTGAGGAGGGGTTAATAAGAGGATGCTGGTAATGTACAGCAGAGGAGGGGTTAATAAGAGGATGCTGGTAATGTACAGCAGGAGAGGGGTTAATAAGAGGATGCTGGGTAATGTACAGCAGAGGAGGGGTTAATAAGAGGATGCTGGTAATGTACAGCAGAGGAGGGGTTAATAAGAGGATGTTGGTAATGTACAGCAGAGGAGGGGTTAATAAGAGGATGCTGGTAATGTACAGCAGGGGAGGGGTTAATAAGAGGATGCTGGTAATGTACAGCAGAGGAGGGGTTAATAAGAGGATGCTGGTAATGTGCATCAGACGAGGGGTTAATAAGAGGATGCTGGTAATGTGCATCAGAGGAGGGGTTAATAAGAGGATGCTGGTAATGTACAGCAGGGGAGGGGTTAATAGGAGGATGCTGGTAATGTACAGCAGGGGAGGGGTTAATAAGAGGATGCTGGTAATGTACAGCAGAGGAGGGGTTAATAAGAGGATGCTGGTAATGTCAGGCAGGGGAGGGGTTAATAAGAGGATGCTGGTAATGTACAGCAGAGCAGGGGTTAATAAGAGGATGCTGGTAATGTACAGCAGAGCAGGGGTTAATAAGAGGATGCTGGGTAATGTACAGCAGAGGAGGGGTTAATAAGAGGATGCTGGGTAATGTACAGCAGAAGAGGGGTTAATAAGAGGATGCTGGTAATGTACAGCAGGGGAGGGGTTAATAAGAGGATGCTGGGTAATGTACAGCAGAGGAGGGGTTAATAAGGGGATGCTGGTAATGTACAGCAGAGGAAGGGTTAATAAGAGGATGCTGGGTAATGTACAGCAGGAGAGGGGTTAGTAGGAGGATGCTGGGTAATGTACAGCAGGGGAGGGGTTAAGAGGATGATGGGTAATGTACAGCAGAGGAGTGGTTAATAAGAGGATGCTGGGTAATGTACAGCAGGAGAGGGGTTAATAGGAGGATGCTGGTAATGTACAGCAGGATAGGGGTTAATAGGAGGATGCTGGTAATCTCCGGCAGAGGAGGGGTTAACAAGAGGATGCTGGGTAATGTACAGCAGGAGAGGGGTTAATAGGAGGATGCTGGTAATGTACAGGAGGGGAGGGGTTAATAAGAGGATGCTGGTAATGTCCGGCAGAGCAGGGGTTAATAAGAGGATGCTGGTAATGTACAGCAGAGGAGGGGTTAATAAGAGGATGCTGGTAATGTCCGGCAGAGCAGGAGTTAATAAGAGGATGCTGGTAATGTACAGCAGGGGAGGGGTCAATAAGAGGATGCTGGTAATGTGCAGCAGGGGAGGGGTTAATAAGAGGATGATGGTAATGTCCGGCAGAGCAGGAGTTAATAAGAGGATGCTGGTAATGTGCAGCAGGGGAGGGGTTAATAAGAGGATGCTGGTAATGTACAGCAGGGGAGGGGTTAATAAGAGGATGCTGGTAATGTACAGCAGGAGAGGGGTTAAAGATGAGGATGCTGGGTAATGTACAGCAGAGGAGGGGTTAATAAGAGGTTGCTGGTAATGTGCAGCAGGGGAGGGGTTAATAAGAGGATGCTGGCAATGTCCGGCAGAGCAGGGGTTAATAAGAGGATGCTGGCAATGTCCGGCAGAGCAGGGGTTAATAGGAGGATGCTGGGTAATGTACAGCAGGGGAGGGGTTAAGAGGATGCTGGGTAATGTACAGCAGAGGAGGGGTTAATAAGAGGATGCTGGTAATGTGTAGCAGGGGAGGGGTTAATAAGAGGATGCTGGTAATGTTCGGCAGAGCAGGGGTTAATAGGAGGATGCTGGTAATGTACAGCAGGGGAGGGGTTAATAAGAGGATGCTGGTAATGTACAGCAGGAGAGGGGTTAAAGATGAGGATGCTGGGTAATGTACAGCAGAGGAGGGGTTAATAAGAGGATGCTGGTCATGTACAGCAGAGGAGGGGTTAATAAGAGGATGCTGGTAATGTACAGCAGGGGAGGGGTTAATAAGAGTATGCTGGTAATGTACAGCAGAGGAGGGGTTAATAAGAGGATGCTGGTAATGTCCGGCAGGGGAGGGGTTAATAAGAGGATGCTGGTAATGTACAGCAGAGCAGGGGTTAATAAGAGGATGCTGGTAATGTCCGGCAGGGGAGGGGTTAATAAGAGGATGCTGGTAATGTACAGCATAGCAGGGGTTAATAAGAGGATGCTGGTAATGTACAGCAGTGGAGGGGTTAATAAGAGGATGCTGGTAATGTACAGCAGGAGAGGGGTTAAAGATGAGGATGCTGGGTAATGTACAGCAGGAGAGGGGTTAAAGATGAGGATGCTGGGTAATGTACATCAGAGGAGGGGTTAATAAGAGGATGCTGGTAATGTACAGCAGGAGAGGGGTTAAAGATGAGGATGCTGGGTAATGTACAGCAGAGGAGGGGTTAATAAGAGGATGCTGGTCATGTACAGCAGAGGAGGGGTTAATAAGAGGATGCTGGTAATGTACAGCAGGGGAGGGGTTAATAAGAGGATGCTGGTAATGTACAGCAGAGGAGGGGTTAATAAGAGGATGCTGGTAATGTCCGGCAGGGGAGGGGTTAATAAGAGGATGCTGGTAATGTACAGCAGAGCAGGGGTTAATAAGAGGATGCTGGTAATGTGCAGCAGAGGAGGGGTTAATAAGTGGATACTGGTAATGTACGGCAGGGGAGGGGTTAATAAGAGGATGCTGGTAATGTACAGGAGAGGAGGGGTTAATAAGAGGATGCTGGTAATGTACAGCAGGGGAGGGGTTAATAAGGGGATGCTGGGTAATGTACAGCAGGGGAGGGGTTAATAAGAGGATGCTGGTAATGTACAGCAAGGGGGGTTAATAAGAGGATGCTGGTAATGTACAGCTGGGGAGGGGTTAATAAGAGGATGCTGGTAATGTACAGCAGAGGAGGAGTTAATAAGAGGATGCTGGGTAATGTACAGCAGGAGAGGGGTTAATAGGAGGATGCTGGTAATGTACAGCAGAGGAGGGGTTAATAAGAGGATGCTGGGTAATGTACAGCAGAGGAGGGGTTAATAAGAGGATGCTGGTAATGTACAGCAGGGGAGGGGTTAATAAGGGGATGCTGGTAATGTACAGCAGAGGAGGGGTTAATAAGAGGATGCTGGGTATTGTACAGCAGGAGAGGGGTTAATAGGAGGATGCTGGGTAATGTACAGCAGGGGAGGGGTTAAGAGGATGATGGGTAATGTACAGCAGAGGAGTGGTTAATAAGAGGATGCTGGGTAATGTACAGCAGGAGAGGGGTTAATAGGAGGATGCTGGTAATGTACAGCAGTATAGGGGTTAATAGGAGGATGCTGGTAATCTCCGGCAGAGGAGGGGTTAACAAGAGGATGCTGGGTAATGTACAGCAGGAGAGGGGTTAATAGGAGGATGCTGGTAATGTACAGGAGGGGAGGGGTTAATAAGAGGATGCTGGTAATGTCTGGCAGAGCAGGGGTTAATAAGAGGATGCTGGTAATGTACAGCAGAGGAGGGGTTAATAAGAGGATGCTGGTAATGTCCGGCAGAGCAGGAGTTAATAAGAGGATGCTGGTAATGTACAGCAGGGGAGGGGTCAATAAGAGGATGCTGGTAATGTGCAGCAGGGGAGGGGTTAATAAGAGGATGCTGGTACTGTCCGGCAGAGCAGGAGTTAATAAGAGGATGCTGGTAATGTGCAGCAGGGGAGGGGTTAATAAGAGGATGCTGTTAATGTACAGCAGGAGAGGGGTTAAAGATGAGGATGCTGGGTAATGTACAGCAGAGGAGGGGTTAATAAGAGGATGCTGGTCATGTACAGCAGAGGAGGGGTTAATAAGAGGATGCTGGTAATGTGCAGCAGGGGAGGGGTTAATAAGAGGATGCTGGTAATGTACAGCAGAGGAGGGGTTAATAAGAGGATGCTGGTAATGTCCGGCAGGGGAGGGGTTAATAAGAGGATTCTAGTAATGTACAGCAGAGCAGGGGTTAATAAGAGGATGCTGGGTAATGTACAGCAGAGGAGGGGTTAATAAGAGGATGCTGGTAATGTAGAGCAGGGGAGGGGTTAATAAGAAGATGCTGGTAATGTACAGCTGAGGAGGGGTTAATAAGAGGATGCTGGTAATGTACAGCAGAGGAGGGGTTAATAAGAGGATGCTGGTAATGTCCGGCAGAGCAGGAGTTAATAAGAGGATGCTGGTAATGTACAGCAGGGGAGGGGTCAATAAGAGGATGCTGGTAATGTGCAGCAGGGGAGGGGTTAATAAGAGGATGATGGTAATGTCCGGCAGAGCAGGAGTTAATAAGAGGATGCTGGTAATGTGCAGCAGGGGAGGGGTTAATAAGAGGATGCTGGTAATGTACAGCAGGGGAGGGGTTAATAAGAGGATGCTGGTAATGTACAGCAGGAGAGGGGTTAAAGATGAGGATGCTGGGTAATGTACAGCAGAGGAGGGGTTAATAAGAGGTTGCTGGTAATGTGCAGCAGGGGAGGGGTTAATAAGAGGATGCTGGTAATGTCCGGCAGAGCAGGGGTTAATAAGAGGATGCTGGTAATGTACAGCAGGGGAGGGGTTAATAAGAGGATGCTGGTAATGTACAGCAGGAGAGGGGTTAAAGATGAGGATGCTGGGTAATGTACAGCAGAGGAGGGGTTAATAAGAGGATGCTGGTCATGTACAGCAGAGGAGGGGATAATAAGAGGATGCTGGTAATGTACAGCAGGGGAGGGGTTAATAAGAGGATGCTGGTAATGTACAGCAGAGGAGGGGTTAATAAGAGGATGCTGGTAATGTCCGGCAGGGGAGGGGTTAATAAGAGGATGCTGGTAATGTACAGCAGAGCAGGGGTTAATAAGAGGATGCTGGGTAATGTACAGCAGAGGAGGGGTTAATAAGAGGATGCTGGTAATGTAGAGCAGGGGAGGGATTAAGAAGAAGATGCTGGTAATGTACAGCTGAGGAGGGGTTAATAAGAGGATGCTGGTAATGTACAGCAGAGGAGGGGTTAATAAGAGGATGCTGGTAATGTACAGCAGGAGAGGGGTTAATAAGAGGATGCTGGGTAATGTACAGCAGAGGAGGGGTTAATAAGAGGATGCTGGAAATGTACAGCAGAGGAGGGGTTAATAAGAGGATGTTGGTAATGTACAGCAGAGGAGGGGTTAATAAGAGGATGCTGGTAATGTACAGCAGGGGAGGGGTTAATAAGAGGATGCTGGTAATGTACAGCAGGGGAGGGGTTAATAAGAGGATGCTGGTAATGTACAGCAGAGGAGGGGTTAATAAGAGGATGCTGGTAATGTGCATCAGAGGAGGGGTTAATAAGAGGATGCTGGTAATGTGCATCAGAGGAGGGGTTAATAAGAGGATGCTGGTAATGTACAGCAGGGGAGGGGTTAATAGGAGGATGCTGGTAATGTACAGCAGGGGAGGGGTTAATAAGAGGATGCTGGTAATGTACAGCAGAGGAGGGGTTAATAAGAGGATGCTGGTAATGTCAGGCAGGGGAGGGGTTAATAAGAGGATGCTGGTAATGTACAGCAGAGCAGGGGTTAATAAGAGGATGCTGGTAATGTACAGCAGAGCAGGGGTTAATAAGAGGATGCTGGGTAATGTACAGCAGAGGAGGGGTTAATAAGAGGGTGCTGGGTAATGTACAGCAGAGGAGGGGTTAATGAGAGGATGCTGGTAATGTACAGCAGGGGAGGGGTTAATAAGGGGATGCTGGTAATGTACAGCAGAGGAGGGGTTAATAAGAGGATGCTGGGTAATGTACAGCAGGAGAGGGGTTAATAGGAGGATGCTGGGTAATGTACAGCAGCGGAGGGGTTAAGAGGATGATGGGTAATGTACAGCAGAGGAGTGGTTAATAAGAGGATGCTGGGTAATGTACAGCAGCAGAGGGGTTAATAGGAGGATGCTGGTAATGTACAGCAGTATAGGGGTTAATAGGAGGATGCTGGTAATCTCCGGCAGAGGAGGGGTTAACAAGAGGATGCTGGGTAATGTACAGCAGGAGAGGGGTTAATAGGAGGATGCTGGTAATGTACAGGAGGGGAGGGGTTAATAAGAGGATGCTGGTAATGTCCGGCAGAGCAGGAGTTAATAAGAGGATGCTGGTAATGTGCAGCAGGGGAGGGATTAATAAGAGGATGCTGGTAATGTACAGCAGGGGAGGGGTTAATAAGAGGATGCTGGTAATGTCCGGCAGAGCAGGAGTTAATAAGAGGATGCTGGTAATGTATAGCAGAGGAGGGGTTAATAAGAGGATGCTGGTAATGTCCGGCAGAGCAGGAGTTAATAAGAGGATGCTGGTAATGTACAGCAGGGGAGGGGTCAATAAGAGGATGCTGGTATTGTGCAGCAGGGGAGGGGTTAATAAGAGGATGCTGGTAATGTCCGGCAGAGCAGGAGTTAATAAGAGGATGCTGGTAATGTGCAGCAGGGGAGGGATTAATAAGAGGATGCTGGTAATGTACAGCAGGGGAGGGGTTAATAAGGATGCTGGTAATGTACAGCAGGAGAGGGGTTAAAGATGAGGATGCTGGGTAATGTACAGCAGAGGAGGGGTTAATAAGTGGATGCTGGTAATGTGCAGCAGGGGAGGGGTTAATAAGAGGATGCTGGTAATGTCCGGCAGAGCAGGGGTTAATAAGAGGATGCTGGTAATGTACAGCAGGGGAGGGGTTAATACGAGGATGCTGGTAATGTACAGCAGGAGAGGGGTTAAAGCTGAGGATGCTGGGTAATGTACAGCAGAGGAGGGGTTAATAAGAGGATGCTGGTCATGTGCAGCAGAGGAGGGGTTAATAAGAGGATGCTGGTAATGTACAGCAGGGGAGGGGTTAATAAGAGGATGCTGGTAATGTACAGCAGAGGAGGGGTTAATAAGAGGATGCTGGTAATGTCCGGCAGGGGAGGGGTTAATAAGAGGATGCTGGTAATGTACAGCAGAGCAGGGGTTAATAAGAGGATGCTGGTAATGTGCAGCAGAGGAGGGGTTAATAAGTGGATGCTGGTAATGTACGGCAGGGGAGGGGTTAATAAGAGGATGCTGAGTAATGTACAGCAGAGGAGGGGTTAATAAGAGGATGCTGGGTAATGTACAGCAGAGGAGGGGTTAATAAGAGGATGCTGGTAATGTACAGCAGGGGAGGGGTTAATAAGGGGATGCTGGGTAATGTACAGCAGGGGAGGGGTTAATAAGAGGATGCTGGTAATGTACAGCAGGGGGGGTTAATAAGAGGATGCTGATAATGTACAGCAGAGGAGGAGTTAATAAGAGGATGCTGGGTAATGTACAGCAGGAGAGGGGTTAATAGGAGGATGCTGGGTAATGTACAGCAGGGGAGGGGTTAAGAGGATGCTGGGTAATGTACAGCAGAGGAGGGGTTAATAAGAGGATGCTGGTAATGTACAGCAGGGGAGGGGTTAATAAGAGGATGCTGGTAATGTTCGGCAGAGCAGGGGTTAATAGGAGGATGCTGGTAATGTACAGCAGGGGAGGGGTTAATAAGAGGATGCTGGTAATGTACAGCAGGAGAGGGGTTAAAGATGAGGATGCTGGGTAATGTACAGCAGAGGAGGGGTTAATAAGAGGATGCTGGTCATGTACAGCAGAGGAGGGGTTAATAAGAGGATGCTGGTAATGTACAGCAGGGGAGGGGTTAATAAGAGTATGCTGGTAATGTACAGCAGAGGAGGGGTTAATAAGAGGATGCTGGTAATGTCCGGCAGGGGAGGGGTTAATAAGAGGATGCTGGTAATGTACAGCAGAGCAGGGGTTAATAAGAGGATGCTGGTAATGTCCGGCAGGGGAGGGGTTAATAAGAGGATGCTGGTAATGTACAGCATAGCAGGGGTTAATAAGAGGATGCTGGTAATGTACAGCAGTGGAGGGGTTAATAAGAGGATGCTGGTAATGTACAGCAGGAGAGGGGTTAAAGATGAGGATGCTGGGTAATGTACATCAGAGGAGGGGTTAATAAGAGGATGCTGGTAATGTACAGCAGGAGAGGGGTTAAAGATGAGGATGCTGGGTAATGTACAGCAGAGGAGGGGTTAATAAGAGGATGCTGGTCATGTACAGCAGAGGAGGGGTTAATAAGAGGATGCTGGTAATGTACAGCAGGGGAGGGGTTAATAAGAGGATGCTGGTAATGTACAGCAGAGGAGGGGTTAATAAGAGGATGCTGGTAATGTCCGGCAGGGGAGGGGTTAATAAGAGGATGCTGGTAATGTACAGCAGAGCAGGGGTTAATAAGAGGATGCTGGTAATGTGCAGCAGAGGAGGGGTTAATAAGTGGATGCTGGTAATGTACGGCAGGGGAGGGGTTAATAAGAGGATGCTGGTAATGTACAGGAGAGGAGGGGTTAATAAGAGGATGCTGGTAATGTACAGCAGGGGAGGGGTTAATAAGGGGATGCTGGGTAATGTACAGCAGGGGAGGGGTTAATAAGAGGATGCTGGTAATGTACAGCAAGGGGGGTTAATAAGAGGATGCTGGTAATGTACAGCTGGGGAGGGGTTAATAAGAGGATGCTGGTAATGTACAGCAGAGGAGGAGTTAATAAGAGGATGCTGGGTAATGTACAGCAGGAGAGGGGTTAATAGGAGGATGCTGGTAATGTACAGCAGAGGAGGGGTTAATAAGAGGATGCTGGGTAATGTACAGCAGAGGAGGGGTTAATAAGAGGATGCTGGTAATGTACAGCAGGGGAGGGGTTAATAAGGGGATGCTGGTAATGTACAGCAGAGGAGGGGTTAATAAGAGGATGCTGGGTATTGTACAGCAGGAGAGGGGTTAATAGGAGGATGCTGGGTAATGTACAGCAGGGGAGGGGTTAAGAGGATGATGGGTAATGTACAGCAGAGGAGTGGTTAATAAGAGGATGCTGGGTAATGTACAGCAGGAGAGGGGTTAATAGGAGGATGCTGGTAATGTACAGCAGTATAGGGGTTAATAGGAGGATGCTGGTAATCTCCGGCAGAGGAGGGGTTAACAAGAGGATGCTGGGTAATGTACAGCAGGAGAGGGGTTAATAGGAGGTTGCTGGTAATGTACAGGAGGGGAGGGGTTAATAAGAGGATGCTGGTAATGTCTGGCAGAGCAGGGGTTAATAAGAGGATGCTGGTAATGTACAGCAGAGGAGGGGTTAATAAGAGGATGCTGGTAATGTCCGGCAGAGCAGGAGTTAATAAGAGGATGCTGGTAATGTACAGCAGGGGAGGGGTCAATAAGAGGATGCTGGTAATGTGCAGCAGGGGAGGGGTTAATAAGAGGATGCTGGTAATGTACAGCAGAGGAGGGGTTAATAAGAGGATGCTGGTAATGTACAGCAGGAGAGGGGTTAATAAGAGGATGCTGGGTAATGTACAGCAGAGGAGGGGTTAATAAGAGGATGCTGGAAATGTACAGCAGAGGAGGGGTTAATAAGAGGATGTTGGTAATGTACAGCAGAGGAGGGGTTAATAAGAGGATGCTGGTAATGTACAGCAGGGGAGGGGTTAATAAGAAGATGCTGGTAATGTACAGCTGAGGAGGGGTTAATAAGAGGATGCTGGTAATGTACAGCAGAGGAGGGGTTAATAAGAGGATGCTGGTAATGTACAGCAGGAGAGGGGTTAATAAGAGGATGCTGGGTAATGTACAGCAGAGGAGGGGTTAATAAGAGGATGCTGGTAATGTACAGCAGAGGAGGGGTTAATAAGAGGATGTTGGTAATGTACAGCAGAGGAGGGGTTAATAAGAGGATGCTGGTAATGTACAGCAGGGGAGGGGTTAATAAGAGGATGCTGGTAATGTACAGCAGAGGAGGGGTTAATAAGAGGATGCTGGTAATGTGCATCAGACGAGGGGTTAATAAGAGGATGCTGGTAATGTGCATCAGAGGAGGGGTTAATAAGAGGATGCTGGTAATGTACAGCAGGGGAGGGGTTAATAGGAGGATGCTGGTAATGTACAGCAGGGGAGGGGTTAATAAGAGGATGCTGGTAATGTACAGCAGAGGAGGGGTTAATAAGAGGATGCTGGTAATGTCAGGCAGGGGAGGGGTTAATAAGAGGATGCTGGTAATGTACAGCAGAGCAGGGGTTAATAAGAGGATGCTGGTAATGTACAGCAGAGCAGGGGTTAATAAGAGGATGCTGGGTAATGTACAGCAGAGGAGGGGTTAATAAGAGGATGCTGGGTAATGTACAGCAGAAGAGGGGTTAATAAGAGGATGCTGGTAATGTACAGCAGGGGAGGGGTTAATAAGAGGATGCTGGGTAATGTACAGCAGAGGAGGGGTTAATAAGGGGATGCTGGTAATGTACAGCAGAGGAAGGGTTAATAAGAGGATGCTGGGTAATGTACAGCAGGAGAGGGGTTAGTAGGAGGATGCTGGGTAATGTACAGCAGGGGAGGGGTTAAGAGGATGATGGGTAATGTACAGCAGAGGAGTGGTTAATAAGAGGATGCTGGGTAATGTACAGCAGGAGAGGGGTTAATAGGAGGATGCTGGTAATGTACAGCAGGATAGGGGTTAATAGGAGGATGCTGGTAATCTCCGGCAGAGGAGGGGTTAACAAGAGGATGCTGGGTAATGTACAGCAGGAGAGGGGTTAATAGGAGGATGCTGGTAATGTACAGGAGGGGAGGGGTTAATAAGAGGATGCTGGTAATGTCCGGCAGAGCAGGGGTTAATAAGAGGATGCTGGTAATGTACAGCAGAGGAGGGGTTAATAAGAGGATGCTGGTAATGTCCGGCAGAGCAGGAGTTAATAAGAGGATGCTGGTAATGTACAGCAGGGGAGGGGTCAATAAGAGGATGCTGGTAATGTGCAGCAGGGGAGGGGTTAATAAGAGGATGATGGTAATGTCCGGCAGAGCAGGAGTTAATAAGAGGATGCTGGTAATGTGCAGCAGGGGAGGGGTTAATAAGAGGATGCTGGTAATGTACAGCAGGGGAGGGGTTAATAAGAGGATGCTGGTAATGTACAGCAGGAGAGGGGTTAAAGATGAGGATGCTGGGTAATGTACAGCAGAGGAGGGGTTAATAAGAGGTTGCTGGTAATGTGCAGCAGGGGAGGGGTTAATAAGAGGATGCTGGCAATGTCCGGCAGAGCAGGGGTTAATAAGAGGATGCTGGCAATGTCCGGCAGAGCAGGGGTTAATAGGAGGATGCTGGGTAATGTACAGCAGGGGAGGGGTTAAGAGGATGCTGGGTAATGTACAGCAGAGGAGGGGTTAATAAGAGGATGCTGGTAATGTGTAGCAGGGGAGGGGTTAATAAGAGGATGCTGGTAATGTTCGGCAGAGCAGGGGTTAATAGGAGGATGCTGGTAATGTACAGCAGGGGAGGGGTTAATAAGAGGATGCTGGTAATGTACAGCAGGAGAGGGGTTAAAGATGAGGATGCTGGGTAATGTACAGCAGAGGAGGGGTTAATAAGAGGATGCTGGTCATGTACAGCAGAGGAGGGGTTAATAAGAGGATGCTGGTAATGTACAGCAGGGGAGGGGTTAATAAGAGTATGCTGGTAATGTACAGCAGAGGAGGGGTTAATAAGAGGATGCTGGTAATGTCCGGCAGGGGAGGGGTTAATAAGAGGATGCTGGTAATGTACAGCAGAGCAGGGGTTAATAAGAGGATGCTGGTAATGTCCGGCAGGGGAGGGGTTAATAAGAGGATGCTGGTAATGTACAGCATAGCAGGGGTTAATAAGAGGATGCTGGTAATGTACAGCAGTGGAGGGGTTAATAAGAGGATGCTGGTAATGTACAGCAGGAGAGGGGTTAAAGATGAGGATGCTGGGTAATGTACAGCAGGAGAGGGGTTAAAGATGAGGATGCTGGGTAATGTACATCAGAGGAGGGGTTAATAAGAGGATGCTGGTAATGTACAGCAGGAGAGGGGTTAAAGATGAGGATGCTGGGTAATGTACAGCAGAGGAGGGGTTAATAAGAGGATGCTGGTCATGTACAGCAGAGGAGGGGTTAATAAGAGGATGCTGGTAATGTACAGCAGGGGAGGGGTTAATAAGAGGATGCTGGTAATGTACAGCAGAGGAGGGGTTAATAAGAGGATGCTGGTAATGTCCGGCAGGGGAGGGGTTAATAAGAGGATGCTGGTAATGTACAGCAGAGCAGGGGTTAATAAGAGGATGCTGGTAATGTGCAGCAGAGGAGGGGTTAATAAGTGGATACTGGTAATGTACGGCAGGGGAGGGGTTAATAAGAGGATGCTGGTAATGTACAGGAGAGGAGGGGTTAATAAGAGGATGCTGGTAATGTACAGCAGGGGAGGGGTTAATAAGGGGATGCTGGGTAATGTACAGCAGGGGAGGGGTTAATAAGAGGATGCTGGTAATGTACAGCAAGGGGGGTTAATAAGAGGATGCTGGTAATGTACAGCTGGGGAGGGGTTAATAAGAGGATGCTGGTAATGTACAGCAGAGGAGGAGTTAATAAGAGGATGCTGGGTAATGTACAGCAGGAGAGGGGTTAATAGGAGGATGCTGGTAATGTACAGCAGAGGAGGGGTTAATAAGAGGATGCTGGGTAATGTACAGCAGAGGAGGGGTTAATAAGAGGATGCTGGTAATGTACAGCAGGGGAGGGGTTAATAAGGGGATGCTGGTAATGTACAGCAGAGGAGGGGTTAATAAGAGGATGCTGGGTATTGTACAGCAGGAGAGGGGTTAATAGGAGGATGCTGGGTAATGTACAGCAGGGGAGGGGTTAAGAGGATGATGGGTAATGTACAGCAGAGGAGTGGTTAATAAGAGGATGCTGGGTAATGTACAGCAGGAGAGGGGTTAATAGGAGGATGCTGGTAATGTACAGCAGTATAGGGGTTAATAGGAGGATGCTGGTAATCTCCGGCAGAGGAGGGGTTAACAAGAGGATGCTGGGTAATGTACAGCAGGAGAGGGGTTAATAGGAGGATGCTGGTAATGTACAGGAGGGGAGGGGTTAATAAGAGGATGCTGGTAATGTCTGGCAGAGCAGGGGTTAATAAGAGGATGCTGGTAATGTACAGCAGAGGAGGGGTTAATAAGAGGATGCTGGTAATGTCCGGCAGAGCAGGAGTTAATAAGAGGATGCTGGTAATGTACAGCAGGGGAGGGGTCAATAAGAGGATGCTGGTAATGTGCAGCAGGGGAGGGGTTAATAAGAGGATGCTGGTACTGTCCGGCAGAGCAGGAGTTAATAAGAGGATGCTGGTAATGTGCAGCAGGGGAGGGGTTAATAAGAGGATGCTGTTAATGTACAGCAGGAGAGGGGTTAAAGATGAGGATGCTGGGTAATGTACAGCAGAGGAGGGGTTAATAAGAGGATGCTGGTCATGTACAGCAGAGGAGGGGTTAATAAGAGGATGCTGGTAATGTGCAGCAGGGGAGGGGTTAATAAGAGGATGCTGGTAATGTACAGCAGAGGAGGGGTTAATAAGAGGATGCTGGTAATGTCCGGCAGGGGAGGGGTTAATAAGAGGATTCTAGTAATGTACAGCAGAGCAGGGGTTAATAAGAGGATGCTGGGTAATGTACAGCAGAGGAGGGGTTAATAAGAGGATGCTGGTAATGTAGAGCAGGGGAGGGGTTAATAAGAAGATGCTGGTAATGTACAGCTGAGGAGGGGTTAATAAGAGGATGCTGGTAATGTACAGCAGAGGAGGGGTTAATAAGAGGATGCTGGTAATGTCCGGCAGAGCAGGAGTTAATAAGAGGATGCTGGTAATGTACAGCAGGGGAGGGGTCAATAAGAGGATGCTGGTAATGTGCAGCAGGGGAGGGGTTAATAAGAGGATGATGGTAATGTCCGGCAGAGCAGGAGTTAATAAGAGGATGCTGGTAATGTGCAGCAGGGGAGGGGTTAATAAGAGGATGCTGGTAATGTACAGCAGGGGAGGGGTTAATAAGAGGATGCTGGTAATGTACAGCAGGAGAGGGGTTAAAGATGAGGATGCTGGGTAATGTACAGCAGAGGAGGGGTTAATAAGAGGTTGCTGGTAATGTGCAGCAGGGGAGGGGTTAATAAGAGGATGCTGGTAATGTCCGGCAGAGCAGGGGTTAATAAGAGGATGCTGGTAATGTACAGCAGGGGAGGGGTTAATAAGAGGATGCTGGTAATGTACAGCAGGAGAGGGGTTAAAGATGAGGATGCTGGGTAATGTACAGCAGAGGAGGGGTTAATAAGAGGATGCTGGTCATGTACAGCAGAGGAGGGGATAATAAGAGGATGCTGGTAATGTACAGCAGGGGAGGGGTTAATAAGAGGATGCTGGTAATGTACAGCAGAGGAGGGGTTAATAAGAGGATGCTGGTAATGTCCGGCAGGGGAGGGGTTAATAAGAGGATGCTGGTAATGTACAGCAGAGCAGGGGTTAATAAGAGGATGCTGGGTAATGTACAGCAGAGGAGGGGTTAATAAGAGGATGCTGGTAATGTAGAGCAGGGGAGGGATTAAGAAGAAGATGCTGGTAATGTACAGCTGAGGAGGGGTTAATAAGAGGATGCTGGTAATGTACAGCAGAGGAGGGGTTAATAAGAGGATGCTGGTAATGTACAGCAGGAGAGGGGTTAATAAGAGGATGCTGGGTAATGTACAGCAGAGGAGGGGTTAATAAGAGGATGCTGGAAATGTACAGCAGAGGAGGGGTTAATAAGAGGATGTTGGTAATGTACAGCAGAGGAGGGGTTAATAAGAGGATGCTGGTAATGTACAGCAGGGGAGGGGTTAATAAGAGGATGCTGGTAATGTACAGCAGGGGAGGGGTTAATAAGAGGATGCTGGTAATGTACAGCAGAGGAGGGGTTAATAAGAGGATGCTGGTAATGTGCATCAGAGGAGGGGTTAATAAGAGGATGCTGGTAATGTGCATCAGAGGAGGGGTTAATAAGAGGATGCTGGTAATGTACAGCAGGGGAGGGGTTAATAGGAGGATGCTGGTAATGTACAGCAGGGGAGGGGTTAATAAGAGGATGCTGGTAATGTACAGCAGAGGAGGGGTTAATAAGAGGATGCTGGTAATGTCAGGCAGGGGAGGGGTTAATAAGAGGATGCTGGTAATGTACAGCAGAGCAGGGGTTAATAAGAGGATGCTGGTAATGTACAGCAGAGCAGGGGTTAATAAGAGGATGCTGGGTAATGTACAGCAGAGGAGGGGTTAATAAGAGGGTGCTGGGTAATGTACAGCAGAGGAGGGGTTAATGAGAGGATGCTGGTAATGTACAGCAGGGGAGGGGTTAATAAGGGGATGCTGGTAATGTACAGCAGAGGAGGGGTTAATAAGAGGATGCTGGGTAATGTACAGCAGGAGAGGGGTTAATAGGAGGATGCTGGGTAATGTACAGCAGCGGAGGGGTTAAGAGGATGATGGGTAATGTACAGCAGAGGAGTGGTTAATAAGAGGATGCTGGGTAATGTACAGCAGCAGAGGGGTTAATAGGAGGATGCTGGTAATGTACAGCAGTATAGGGGTTAATAGGAGGATGCTGGTAATCTCCGGCAGAGGAGGGGTTAACAAGAGGATGCTGGGTAATGTACAGCAGGAGAGGGGTTAATAGGAGGATGCTGGTAATGTACAGGAGGGGAGGGGTTAATAAGAGGATGCTGGTAATGTCCGGCAGAGCAGGAGTTAATAAGAGGATGCTGGTAATGTGCAGCAGGGGAGGGATTAATAAGAGGATGCTGGTAATGTACAGCAGGGGAGGGGTTAATAAGAGGATGCTGGTAATGTCCGGCAGAGCAGGAGTTAATAAGAGGATGCTGGTAATGTATAGCAGAGGAGGGGTTAATAAGAGGATGCTGGTAATGTCCGGCAGAGCAGGAGTTAATAAGAGGATGCTGGTAATGTACAGCAGGGGAGGGGTCAATAAGAGGATGCTGGTATTGTGCAGCAGGGGAGGGGTTAATAAGAGGATGCTGGTAATGTCCGGCAGAGCAGGAGTTAATAAGAGGATGCTGGTAATGTGCAGCAGGGGAGGGATTAATAAGAGGATGCTGGTAATGTACAGCAGGGGAGGGGTTAATAAGGATGCTGGTAATGTACAGCAGGAGAGGGGTTAAAGATGAGGATGCTGGGTAATGTACAGCAGAGGAGGGGTTAATAAGTGGATGCTGGTAATGTGCAGCAGGGGAGGGGTTAATAAGAGGATGCTGGTAATGTCCGGCAGAGCAGGGGTTAATAAGAGGATGCTGGTAATGTACAGCAGGGGAGGGGTTAATACGAGGATGCTGGTAATGTACAGCAGGAGAGGGGTTAAAGCTGAGGATGCTGGGTAATGTACAGCAGAGGAGGGGTTAATAAGAGGATGCTGGTCATGTGCAGCAGAGGAGGGGTTAATAAGAGGATGCTGGTAATGTACAGCAGGGGAGGGGTTAATAAGAGGATGCTGGTAATGTACAGCAGAGGAGGGGTTAATAAGAGGATGCTGGTAATGTCCGGCAGGGGAGGGGTTAATAAGAGGATGCTGGTAATGTACAGCAGAGCAGGGGTTAATAAGAGGATGCTGGTAATGTGCAGCAGAGGAGGGGTTAATAAGTGGATGCTGGTAATGTACGGCAGGGGAGGGGTTAATAAGAGGATGCTGAGTAATGTACAGCAGAGGAGGGGTTAATAAGAGGATGCTGGGTAATGTACAGCAGAGGAGGGGTTAATAAGAGGATGCTGGTAATGTACAGCAGGGGAGGGGTTAATAAGGGGATGCTGGGTAATGTACAGCAGGGGAGGGGTTAATAAGAGGATGCTGGTAATGTACAGCAGGGGGGGTTAATAAGAGGATGCTGATAATGTACAGCAGAGGAGGAGTTAATAAGAGGATGCTGGGTAATGTACAGCAGGAGAGGGGTTAATAGGAGGATGCTGGGTAATGTACAGCAGGGGAGGGGTTAAGAGGATGCTGGGTAATGTACAGCAGAGGAGGGGTTAATAAGAGGATGCTGGTAATGTACAGCAGGGGAGGGGTTAATAAGAGGATGCTGGTAATGTTCGGCAGAGCAGGGGTTAATAGGAGGATGCTGGTAATGTACAGCAGGGGAGGGGTTAATAAGAGGATGCTGGTAATGTACAGCAGGAGAGGGGTTAAAGATGAGGATGCTGGGTAATGTACAGCAGAGGAGGGGTTAATAAGAGGATGCTGGTCATGTACAGCAGAGGAGGGGTTAATAAGAGGATGCTGGTAATGTACAGCAGGGGAGGGGTTAATAAGAGTATGCTGGTAATGTACAGCAGAGGAGGGGTTAATAAGAGGATGCTGGTAATGTCCGGCAGGGGAGGGGTTAATAAGAGGATGCTGGTAATGTACAGCAGAGCAGGGGTTAATAAGAGGATGCTGGTAATGTCCGGCAGGGGAGGGGTTAATAAGAGGATGCTGGTAATGTACAGCATAGCAGGGGTTAATAAGAGGATGCTGGTAATGTACAGCAGTGGAGGGGTTAATAAGAGGATGCTGGTAATGTACAGCAGGAGAGGGGTTAAAGATGAGGATGCTGGGTAATGTACATCAGAGGAGGGGTTAATAAGAGGATGCTGGTAATGTACAGCAGGAGAGGGGTTAAAGATGAGGATGCTGGGTAATGTACAGCAGAGGAGGGGTTAATAAGAGGATGCTGGTCATGTACAGCAGAGGAGGGGTTAATAAGAGGATGCTGGTAATGTACAGCAGGGGAGGGGTTAATAAGAGGATGCTGGTAATGTACAGCAGAGGAGGGGTTAATAAGAGGATGCTGGTAATGTCCGGCAGGGGAGGGGTTAATAAGAGGATGCTGGTAATGTACAGCAGAGCAGGGGTTAATAAGAGGATGCTGGTAATGTGCAGCAGAGGAGGGGTTAATAAGTGGATGCTGGTAATGTACGGCAGGGGAGGGGTTAATAAGAGGATGCTGGTAATGTACAGGAGAGGAGGGGTTAATAAGAGGATGCTGGTAATGTACAGCAGGGGAGGGGTTAATAAGGGGATGCTGGGTAATGTACAGCAGGGGAGGGGTTAATAAGAGGATGCTGGTAATGTACAGCAAGGGGGGTTAATAAGAGGATGCTGGTAATGTACAGCTGGGGAGGGGTTAATAAGAGGATGCTGGTAATGTACAGCAGAGGAGGAGTTAATAAGAGGATGCTGGGTAATGTACAGCAGGAGAGGGGTTAATAGGAGGATGCTGGTAATGTACAGCAGAGGAGGGGTTAATAAGAGGATGCTGGGTAATGTACAGCAGAGGAGGGGTTAATAAGAGGATGCTGGTAATGTACAGCAGGGGAGGGGTTAATAAGGGGATGCTGGTAATGTACAGCAGAGGAGGGGTTAATAAGAGGATGCTGGGTATTGTACAGCAGGAGAGGGGTTAATAGGAGGATGCTGGGTAATGTACAGCAGGGGAGGGGTTAAGAGGATGATGGGTAATGTACAGCAGAGGAGTGGTTAATAAGAGGATGCTGGGTAATGTACAGCAGGAGAGGGGTTAATAGGAGGATGCTGGTAATGTACAGCAGTATAGGGGTTAATAGGAGGATGCTGGTAATCTCCGGCAGAGGAGGGGTTAACAAGAGGATGCTGGGTAATGTACAGCAGGAGAGGGGTTAATAGGAGGTTGCTGGTAATGTACAGGAGGGGAGGGGTTAATAAGAGGATGCTGGTAATGTCTGGCAGAGCAGGGGTTAATAAGAGGATGCTGGTAATGTACAGCAGAGGAGGGGTTAATAAGAGGATGCTGGTAATGTCCGGCAGAGCAGGAGTTAATAAGAGGATGCTGGTAATGTACAGCAGGGGAGGGGTCAATAAGAGGATGCTGGTAATGTGCAGCAGGGGAGGGGTTAATAAGAGGATGCTGGTAATGTACAGCAGAGGAGGGGTTAATAAGAGGATGCTGGTAATGTACAGCAGGAGAGGGGTTAATAAGAGGATGCTGGGTAATGTACAGCAGAGGAGGGGTTAATAAGAGGATGCTGGAAATGTACAGCAGAGGAGGGGTTAATAAGAGGATGTTGGTAATGTACAGCAGAGGAGGGGTTAATAAGAGGATGCTGGTAATGTACAGCAGGGGAGGGGTTAATAAGAGGATGCTGGTAATGTACAGCAGGGGAGGGGTTAATAAGAGGATGCTGGTAATGTACAGCAGAGGAGGGGTTAATAAGAGGATGCTGGTAATGTGCATCAGAGGAGGGGTTAATAAGAGGATGCTGGTAATGTGCATCAGAGGAGGGGTTAATAAGAGGATGCTGGTAATGTACAGCAGGGGAGGGGTTAATAGGAGGATGCTGGTAATGTACAGCAGGGGAGGGGTTAATAAGAGGATGCTGGTAATGTACAGCAGAGGAGGGGTTAATAAGAGGATGCTGGTAATGTCAGGCAGGGGAGGGGTTAATAAGAGGATGCTGGTAATGTACAGCAGAGCAGGGGTTAATAAGAGGATGCTGGTAATGTACAGCAGAGCAGGGGTTAATAAGAGGATGCTGGGTAATGTACAGCAGAGGAGGGGTTAATAAGAGGATGCTGGGTAATGTACAGCAGAGGAGGGGTTAATGAGAGGATGCTGGTAATGTACAGCAGGGGAGGGGTTAATAAGGGGATGCTGGTAATGTACAGCAGAGGAGGGGTTAATAAGAGGATGCTGGGTAATGTACAGCAGGAGAGGGGTTAATAGGAGGATGCTGGGTAATGTACAGCAGCGGAGGGGTTAAGAGGATGATGGGTAATGTACAGCAGAGGAGTGGTTAATAAGAGGATGCTGGGTAATGTACAGCAGCAGAGGGGTTAATAGGAGGATGCTGGTAATGTACAGCAGTATAGGGGTTAATAGGAGGATGCTGGTAATCTCCGGCAGAGGAGGGGTTAACAAGAGGATGCTGGGTAATGTACAGCAGGAGAGGGGTTAATAGGAGGATGCTGGTAATGTACAGGAGGGGAGGGGTTAATAAGAGGATGCTGGTAATGTCTGGCAGAGCAGGGGTTAATAAGAGGATGCTGGTAATGTATAGCAGAGGAGGGGTTAATAAGAGGATGCTGGTAATGTCCGGCAGAGCAGGAGTTAATAAGAGGATGCTGGTAATGTACAGCAGGGGAGGGGTCAATAAGAGGATGCTGGTATTGTGCAGCAGGGGAGGGGTTAATAAGAGGATGCTGGTAATGTCCGGCAGAGCAGGAGTTAATAAGAGGATGCTGGTAATGTGCAGCAGGGGAGGGATTAATAAGAGGATGCTGGTAATGTACAGCAGGGGAGGGGTTAATAAGGATGCTGGTAATGTACAGCAGGAGAGGGGTTAAAGATGAGGATGCTGGGTAATGTACAGCAGAGGAGGGGTTAATAAGTGGATGCTGGTAATGTGCAGCAGGGGAGGGGTTAATAAGAGGATGCTGGTAATGTCCGGCAGAGCAGGGGTTAATAAGAGGATGCTGGTAATGTACAGCAGGGGAGGGGTTAATACGAGGATGCTGGTAATGTACAGCAGGAGAGGGGTTAAAGCTGAGGATGCTGGGTAATGTACAGCAGAGGAGGGGTTAATAAGAGGATGCTGGTCATGTGCAGCAGAGGAGGGGTTAATAAGAGGATGCTGGTAATGTACAGCAGGGGAGGGGTTAATAAGAGGATGCTGGTAATGTACAGCAGAGGAGGGGTTAATAAGAGGATGCTGGTAATGTCCGGCAGGGGAGGGGTTAATAAGAGGATGCTGGTAATGTACAGCAGAGCAGGGGTTAATAAGAGGATGCTGGTAATGTGCAGCAGAGGAGGGGTTAATAAGTGGATGCTGGTAATGTACGGCAGGGGAGGGGTTAATAAGAGGATGCTGAGTAATGTACAGCAGAGGAGGGGTTAATAAGAGGATGCTGGGTAATGTACAGCAGAGGAGGGGTTAATAAGAGGATGCTGGTAATGTACAGCAGGGGAGGGGTTAATAAGGGGATGCTGGGTAATGTACAGCAGGGGAGGGGTTAATAAGAGGATGCTGGTAATGTACAGCAGGGGGGGTTAATAAGAGGATGCTGATAATGTACAGCAGAGGAGGAGTTAATAAGAGGATGCTGGGTAATGTACAGCAGGAGAGGGGTTAATAGGAGGATGCTGGGTAATGTACAGCAGGGGAGGGGTTAAGAGGATGCTGGGTAATGTACAGCAGAGGAGGGGTTAATAAGAGGATGCTGGTAATGTACAGCAGGGGAGGGGTTAATAAGAGGATGCTGGTAATGTTCGGCAGAGCAGGGGTTAATAGGAGGATGCTGGTAATGTACAGCAGGGGAGGGGTTAATAAGAGGATGCTGGTAATGTACAGCAGGAGAGGGGTTAAAGATGAGGATGCTGGGTAATGTACAGCAGAGGAGGGGTTAATAAGAGGATGCTGGTCATGTACAGCAGAGGAGGGGTTAATAAGAGGATGCTGGTAATGTACAGCAGGGGAGGGGTTAATAAGAGTATGCTGGTAATGTACAGCAGAGGAGGGGTTAATAAGAGGATGCTGGTAATGTCCGGCAGGGGAGGGGTTAATAAGAGGATGCTGGTAATGTACAGCAGAGCAGGGGTTAATAAGAGGATGCTGGTAATGTCCGGCAGGGGAGGGGTTAATAAGAGGATGCTGGTAATGTACAGCATAGCAGGGGTTAATAAGAGGATGCTGGTAATGTACAGCAGTGGAGGGGTTAATAAGAGGATGCTGGTAATGTACAGCAGGAGAGGGGTTAAAGATGAGGATGCTGGGTAATGTACATCAGAGGAGGGGTTAATAAGAGGATGCTGGTAATGTACAGCAGGAGAGGGGTTAAAGATGAGGATGCTGGGTAATGTACAGCAGAGGAGGGGTTAATAAGAGGATGCTGGTCATGTACAGCAGAGGAGGGGTTAATAAGAGGATGCTGGTAATGTACAGCAGGGGAGGGGTTAATAAGAGGATGCTGGTAATGTACAGCAGAGGAGGGGTTAATAAGAGGATGCTGGTAATGTCCGGCAGGGGAGGGGTTAATAAGAGGATGCTGGTAATGTACAGCAGAGCAGGGGTTAATAAGAGGATGCTGGTAATGTGCAGCAGAGGAGGGGTTAATAAGTGGATGCTGGTAATGTACGGCAGGGGAGGGGTTAATAAGAGGATGCTGGTAATGTACAGGAGAGGAGGGGTTAATAAGAGGATGCTGGTAATGTACAGCAGGGGAGGGGTTAATAAGGGGATGCTGGGTAATGTACAGCAGGGGAGGGGTTAATAAGAGGATGCTGGTAATGTACAGCAAGGGGGGTTAATAAGAGGATGCTGGTAATGTACAGCTGGGGAGGGGTTAATAAGAGGATGCTGGTAATGTACAGCAGAGGAGGAGTTAATAAGAGGATGCTGGGTAATGTACAGCAGGAGAGGGGTTAATAGGAGGATGCTGGTAATGTACAGCAGAGGAGGGGTTAATAAGAGGATGCTGGGTAATGTACAGCAGAGGAGGGGTTAATAAGAGGATGCTGGTAATGTACAGCAGGGGAGGGGTTAATAAGGGGATGCTGGTAATGTACAGCAGAGGAGGGGTTAATAAGAGGATGCTGGGTATTGTACAGCAGGAGAGGGGTTAATAGGAGGATGCTGGGTAATGTACAGCAGGGGAGGGGTTAAGAGGATGATGGGTAATGTACAGCAGAGGAGTGGTTAATAAGAGGATGCTGGGTAATGTACAGCAGGAGAGGGGTTAATAGGAGGATGCTGGTAATGTACAGCAGTATAGGGGTTAATAGGAGGATGCTGGTAATCTCCGGCAGAGGAGGGGTTAACAAGAGGATGCTGGGTAATGTACAGCAGGAGAGGGGTTAATAGGAGGTTGCTGGTAATGTACAGGAGGGGAGGGGTTAATAAGAGGATGCTGGTAATGTCTGGCAGAGCAGGGGTTAATAAGAGGATGCTGGTAATGTACAGCAGAGGAGGGGTTAATAAGAGGATGCTGGTAATGTCCGGCAGAGCAGGAGTTAATAAGAGGATGCTGGTAATGTACAGCAGGGGAGGGGTCAATAAGAGGATGCTGGTAATGTGCAGCAGGGGAGGGGTTAATAAGAGGATGCTGGTAATGTCCGGCAGAGCAGGAGTTAATAAGAGGATGCTGGTAATGTGCAGCAGGGGAGGGGTTAATAAGAGGATGCTGGTAATGTACAGCAGGAGAGGGGTTAAAGATGAGGATGCTGGGTAATGTACAGCAGAGGAGGGGTTAATAAGAGGATGCTGGTCATGTATAGCAGAGGAGGGGTTAATAAGAGGATGCTGGTAATGTGCAGCAGGGGAGGGGTTAATAAGAGGATGCTGGTAATGTACAGCAGAGGAGGGGTTAATAAGAGGATGCTGGTAATGTCCGGCAGGGGAGGGGTTAATAAGAGGATTCTAGTAATGTACAGCAGAGCAGGGGTTAATAAGAGGATGCTGGGTAATGTACAGCAGAGGAGGGGTTAATAAGAGGATGCTGGTAATGTAGAGCAGGGGAGGGGTTAATAAGAAGATGCTGGTAATGTACAGCTGAGGAGGGGTTAATAAGAGGATGCTGGTAATGTACAGCAGAGGAGGGGTTAATAAGAGGATGCTGGTAATGTACAGCAGGAGAGGGGTTAATAAGAGGATGCTGGTAATGTACAGCAGAGGAGGGGTTAATAAGAGGATGTTGGTAATGTACAGCAGAGGAGGGGTTAATAAGAGGATGCTGGTAATGTACAGCAGGGGAGGGGTTAATAAGAGGATGCTGGTAATGTACAGCAGGGGAGGGGTTAATAAGAGGATGCTGGTAATGTACAGCAGAGAAGGGGTTAATAAGAGGATGCTGGTAATGTGCATCAGAGGAGGGGTTAATAAGAGGATGCTGGTAATGTGCATCAGAGGAGGGGTTAATAAGAGGATGCTGGTAATGTACAGCAGGGGAGGGGTTAATAGGAGGATGCTGGTAATGTACAGCAGGGGAGGGGTTAATAAGAGGATGCTGGTAATGTACAGCAGAGGAGGGGTTAATAAGAGGATGCTGGTAATGTCAGGCAGGGGAGGGGTTAATAAGAGGATGCTGGTAATGTACAGCAGAGCAGGGGTTAATAAGAGGATGCTGGTAATGTACAGCAGAGCAGGGGTTAATAAGAGGATGCTGGTAATGTACAGCAGAGGAGGGGTTAATAAGAGGATGCTGGGTAATGTACAGCAGAGGAGGGGTTAATAAGAGGATGCTGGTAATGTACAGCAGGGGAGGGGTTAATAAGGGGATGCTGGTAATGTACAGCAGAGGAGGGGTTAATAAGAGGATGCTGGGTAATGTACAGCAGGAGAGGGGTTAATAGGAGGATGCTGGGTAATGTACAGCAGGGGAGGTGTTAAGAGGATGATGGGTAATGTACAGCAGAGGAGTGGTTAATAAGAGGATGCTGGGTAATGTACAGCAGGAGAGGGGTTAATAGGAGGATGCTGGTAATGTACAGCAGTATAGGTGTTAATAGGAGGATGCTGGTAATCTCCGGCAGAGGAGGGGTTAACAAGAGGATGCTGGGTAATGTACAGCAGGAGAGGGGTTAATAGGAGGATGCTGGTAATGTACAGGAGGGGAGGGGTTAATAAGAGGATGCTGGTAATGTCTGGCAGAGCAGGGGTTAATAAGAGGATGCTGGTAATGTACAGCAGAGGAGGGGTTAATAAGAGGATGCTGGTAATGTCCGGCAGAGCAGGAGTTAATAAGAGGATGCTGGTAATGTACAGCAGGGGAGGGGTCAATAAGAGGATGCTGGTAATGTGCAGCAGGGGAGGGGTTAATAAGAGGATGCTGGTAATGTCCGGCAGAGCAGGGGTTAATAAGAGGATGCTGGTAATGTACAGCAGGGGAGGGGTTAATACGAGGATGCTGGTAATGTGCAGCAGGGGAGGGATTAATAAGAGGATGCTGGTAATGTACAGCAGGGGAGGGGTTAATAAGGATGCTGGTAATGTACAGCAGGAGAGGGGTTAAAGATGAGGATGCTGGGTAATGTACAGCAGAGGAGGGGTTAATAAGAGGATGCTGGTAATGTGCAGCAGGGGAGGGGTTAATAAGAGGATGCTGGTAATGTCCGGCAGAGCAGGGGTTAATAAGAGGATGCTGGTAATGTACAGCAGGGGAGGGGTTAATACGAGGATGCTGGTAATGTACAGCAGGAGAGGGGTTAAACCTGAGGATGCTGGGTAATGTACAGCAGAGGAGGGGTTAATAAGAGGATGCTGGTCATGTGCAGCAGAGGAGGGGTTAATAAGAGGATGCTGGTAATGTACAGCAGGGGAGGGGTTAATAAGAGGATGCTGGTAATGTACAGCAGAGGAGGGGTTAATAAGAGGATGCTGGTAATGTCCGGCAGGGGAGGGGTTAATAAGAGGATGCTGGTAATGTACAGCAGAGCAGGGGTTAATAAGAGGATGCTGGTAATGTGCAGCAGAGGAGGGGTTAATAAGTGGATGCTGGTAATGTACGGCAGGGGAGGGGTTAATAAGAGGATGCTGAGTAATGTACAGCAGAGGAGGGGTTAATAAGAGGATGCTGGATAATGTACAGCAGAGGAGGGGTTAATAAGAGGATGCTGGTAATGTACAGCAGGGGAGGGGTTAATAAGGGGATGCTGGGTAATGTACAGCAGGGGAGGGGTTAATAAGAGGATGCTGGTAATGTACAGCAGGGGGGTTAATAAGAGGATGCTGGTAATGTACAGCTGGGGAGGGGTTAATAAGAGGATGCTGGTAATGTACAGCAGAGGAGGAGTTAATAAGAGGATGCTGGGTAATGTACAGCAGGAGAGGGGTTAATAGGAGGATGCTGGGTAATGTACAGCAGGGGAGGGGTTAATAAGAGGATGCTGGTAATGTACAGCAGAGGAGGGGTTAATAAGAGGATGCCGGTAATGTACAGCTGAGGAGGGGTTAATAAGAGGATGCTGGGTAATGTACAGCAGGAGAGGGGTTAATAGGAGGATGCTGGTAATGTACAGGAGGGGAGGGGTTAATAAGAGGATGCTGGTAATGTCCTGCAGAGCATGGGTTAATAAGAGGATGCTGGTAATGTACGGCAGAGGAGGGGTTAATAAGAGGATGCTGGGTAATGTACAGCAGAGGAGGGGTTAATAAGAGGATGCTGGTCATGTACAGCAGAGGAGGGGTTAATAAGAGGATGCTGGTAATGTACAGCAGGGGAGGGGTTAATAGGAGGATGCTGGTAATGTACAGCAGAGGAGGGGTTAATAAGAGGATGCTGGTAATGTACAGCAGCGGAGGGGTTAATAAGAGGATGCTGGTATTGTACAGCAGAGGAGGGGTTAATAAGAGGATGCTGGTAATGTACAGCAGAGGAGGGGTTAATAAGAGGATGCTGGTAATGTACAGCAGAGGAGGGGTTAATAAGAGGATGCTGGTAATGTACAGCAGGGGAGGGGTTAATAGGAGGATGCTGGTAATGTACAGCAGAGGAGGGGTTAATAAGAGGATGCTGGTAATGTACAGCAGGGGAGGGGTTAATAGGAGGATGCTGGTAATGTACAGCAGGGGAGGGGTTAATAAGAGGATGCTGGTATTGTACAGCAGAGGAGGGGTTAATAAGATGATGCTGGTAATGTACAGCAGAGGAGGGGTTAATAAGAGGATGCTGGTAATGTACAGCAGAGGAGGGGTTAATAAGAGGATGCTGGTATTGTACAGCAGAGGAGGGGTTAATAAGAGGATGCTGGTAATGTACAGCAGAGGAGGGGTTAATAAGAGGATGCTGGTAATGTACAGCAGAGGAGGGGTTAATAGGAGGATGCTGGTAATGTACAGCAGGGGAGGGGTTAATAAGAGGATGCCGGTAATGTACAGCTGAGGAGGAGTTAATAAGAGGATGCTGGGTAATGTACAGCCGAGGAGGAGTTAATAAGAGGATGCTGGGTAATGTACAGCCGAGGAGGAGTTAATACGAGGATGCTGGGTAATGTACAGCCGAGGAGGGGTTAAGAAGAGGATGCTGGTAATGTACAGCAGAGGAGGGGTTAATAAGAGGATGCCGGTAATGTACAGCTGAGGAGGGGTTAATAAGAGGATGCTGGGTAATGTACAGCAGGAGAGGGGTTAATAGGAGGATGCTGGTAATGTACAGGAGGGGAGGGGTTAATAAGAGGATGCTGGTAATGTCCGGCAGAGCATGGGTTAATAAGAGGATGCTGGTAATGTACAGCAGAGGAGGGGTTAATAAGAGGATGCTGGGTAATGTACAGCAGAGGAGGGGTTAATAAGAGGATGCTGGTAATGTACAGCAGGGGAGGGGTTAATAAGAGGATGCTGGTAATGTCCGGCAGAGCAGGGGTTAATAAGAGTATGCTGGTAATGTACAGCAGGGGAGGGGTTACTAAGAGGATGCTGGTAATGTACAGCAGGGGAGGGGTTAATAAGAGGATGCTGGGTAATGTACAGCAGAGGAGGGGTTAATAAGAGGATGCTGGTAATGTACAGCAGGGGAGGGGTTAATAAGAGGATGCTGGTAATGTACAGCAGGAGAGGGGTTAATAAGAGGATGCTGGGTAATGTACAGCAGAGGAGGGGTTAATAAGAGGATGCTGGAAATGTACAGCAGGGGAGGGGTTAATAAGAGGATGCTGGTAATGTACAGCAGAGGAGGGGTTAATAAGAGGATGCTGGTAATGTACAGCAGAGGAGGGGTTAATAAGAGGATGCTGGTAATGTACAGCAGGAGAGGGGTTAATAAGAGGATGCTGGTAATGTACAGCTGAGTAGGGGTTAATAAGAGGATGCTGGTAATGTACAGCCGAGGAGGAGTTAATAAGAGGATGCTGGTAATGTACAGCAGGTGAGGGGTTAATAAGAGGATGCTGGGTAATGTACAGCAGAGGAGGGGTTAATAAGAGGATGCTGGTAATGTACAGCAGGGGAGGGGTTAATAAGAAGATGCTGGTAATGTACAGCTGAGGAGGGGTTAATAAGAGGATGCTGGTAATGTACAGCAGAGGAGGGGTTAATAAGAGGATGCTGGTAATGTACAGCAGGAGAGGGGTTAATAAGAGGATGCTGGGTAATGTACAGCAGAGGAGGGGTTAATAAGAGGATGCTGGTAATGTACAGCAGAGGAGGGGTTAATAAGAGGATGTTGGTAATGTACAGCAGAGGAGGGGTTAATAAGAGGATGCTGGTAATGTACAGCAGGGGAGGGGTTAATAAGAGGATGCTGGTAATGTACAGCAGAGGAGGGGTTAATAAGAGGATGCTGGTAATGTGCATCAGACGAGGGGTTAATAAGAGGATGCTGGTAATGTGCATCAGAGGAGGGGTTAATAAGAGGATGCTGGTAATGTACAGCAGGGGAGGGGTTAATAGGAGGATGCTGGTAATGTACAGCAGGGGAGGGGTTAATAAGAGGATGCTGGTAATGTACAGCAGAGGAGGGGTTAATAAGAGGATGCTGGTAATGTCAGGCAGGGGAGGGGTTAATAAGAGGATGCTGGTAATGTACAGCAGAGCAGGGGTTAATAAGAGGATGCTGGTAATGTACAGCAGAGCAGGGGTTAATAAGAGGATGCTGGGTAATGTACAGCAGAGGAGGGGTTAATAAGAGGATGCTGGGTAATGTACAGCAGAAGAGGGGTTAATAAGAGGATGCTGGTAATGTACAGCAGGGGAGGGGTTAATAAGGGGATGCTGGTAATGTACAGCAGAGGAAGGGTTAATAAGAGGATGCTGGGTAATGTACAGCAGGAGAGGGGTTAGTAGGAGGATGCTGGGTAATGTACAGCAGGGGAGGGGTTAAGAGGATGATGGGTAATGTACAGCAGAGGAGTGGTTAATAAGAGGATGCTGGGTAATGTACAGCAGGAGAGGGGTTAATAGGAGGATGCTGGTAATGTACAGCAGGATAGGGGTTAATAGGAGGATGCTGGTAATCTCCGGCAGAGGAGGGGTTAACAAGAGGATGCTGGGTAATGTACAGCAGGAGAGGGGTTAATAGGAGGATGCTGGTAATGTACAGGAGGGGAGGGGTTAATAAGAGGATGCTGGTAATGTCCGGCAGAGCAGGGGTTAATAAGAGGATGCTGGTAATGTACAGCAGAGGAGGGGTTAATAAGAGGATGCTGGTAATGTCCGGCAGAGCAGGAGTTAATAAGAGGATGCTGGTAATGTACAGCAGGGGAGGGGTCAATAAGAGGATGCTGGTAATGTGCAGCAGGGGAGGGGTTAATAAGAGGATGATGGTAATGTCCGGCAGAGCAGGAGTTAATAAGAGGATGCTGGTAATGTGCAGCAGGGGAGGGGTTAATAAGAGGATGCTGGTAATGTACAGCAGGGGAGGGGTTAATAAGAGGATGCTGGTAATGTACAGCAGGAGAGGGGTTAAAGATGAGGATGCTGGGTAATGTACAGCAGAGGAGGGGTTAATAAGAGGTTGCTGGTAATGTGCAGCAGGGGAGGGGTTAATAAGAGGATGCTGGCAATGTCCGGCAGAGCAGGGGTTAATAAGAGGATGCTGGCAATGTCCGGCAGAGCAGGGGTTAATAGGAGGATGCTGGGTAATGTACAGCAGGGGAGGGGTTAAGAGGATGCTGGGTAATGTACAGCAGAGGAGGGGTTAATAAGAGGATGCTGGTAATGTGTAGCAGGGGAGGGGTTAATAAGAGGATGCTGGTAATGTTCGGCAGAGCAGGGGTTAATAGGAGGATGCTGGTAATGTACAGCAGGGGAGGGGTTAATAAGAGGATGCTGGTAATGTACAGCAGGAGAGGGGTTAAAGATGAGGATGCTGGGTAATGTACAGCAGAGGAGGGGTTAATAAGAGGATGCTGGTCATGTACAGCAGAGGAGGGGTTAATAAGAGGATGCTGGTAATGTACAGCAGGGGAGGGGTTAATAAGAGTATGCTGGTAATGTACAGCAGAGGAGGGGTTAATAAGAGGATGCTGGTAATGTCCGGCAGGGGAGGGGTTAATAAGAGGATGCTGGTAATGTACAGCAGAGCAGGGGTTAATAAGAGGATGCTGGTAATGTCCGGCAGGGGAGGGGTTAATAAGAGGATGCTGGTAATGTACAGCATAGCAGGGGTTAATAAGAGGATGCTGGTAATGTACAGCAGTGGAGGGGTTAATAAGAGGATGCTGGTAATGTACAGCAGGAGAGGGGTTAAAGATGAGGATGCTGGGTAATGTACATCAGAGGAGGGGTTAATAAGAGGATGCTGGTAATGTACAGCAGGAGAGGGGTTAAAGATGAGGATGCTGGGTAATGTACAGCAGAGGAGGGGTTAATAAGAGGATGCTGGTCATGTACAGCAGAGGAGGGGTTAATAAGAGGATGCTGGTAATGTACAGCAGGGGAGGGGTTAATAAGAGGATGCTGGTAATGTACAGCAGAGGAGGGGTTAATAAGAGGATGCTGGTAATGTCCGGCAGGGGAGGGGTTAATAAGAGGATGCTGGTAATGTACAGCAGAGCAGGGGTTAATAAGAGGATGCTGGTAATGTGCAGCAGAGGAGGGGTTAATAAGTGGATACTGGTAATGTACGGCAGGGGAGGGGTTAATAAGAGGATGCTGGTAATGTACAGGAGAGGAGGGGTTAATAAGAGGATGCTGGTAATGTACAGCAGGGGAGGGGTTAATAAGGGGATGCTGGGTAATGTACAGCAGGGGAGGGGTTAATAAGAGGATGCTGGTAATGTACAGCAAGGGGGGTTAATAAGAGGATGCTGGTAATGTACAGCTGGGGAGGGGTTAATAAGAGGATGCTGGTAATGTACAGCAGAGGAGGAGTTAATAAGAGGATGCTGGGTAATGTACAGCAGGAGAGGGGTTAATAGGAGGATGCTGGTAATGTACAGCAGAGGAGGGGTTAATAAGAGGATGCTGGGTAATGTACAGCAGAGGAGGGGTTAATAAGAGGATGCTGGTAATGTACAGCAGGGGAGGGGTTAATAAGGGGATGCTGGTAATGTACAGCAGAGGAGGGGTTAATAAGAGGATGCTGGGTATTGTACAGCAGGAGAGGGGTTAATAGGAGGATGCTGGGTAATGTACAGCAGGGGAGGGGTTAAGAGGATGATGGGTAATGTACAGCAGAGGAGTGGTTAATAAGAGGATGCTGGGTAATGTACAGCAGGAGAGGGGTTAATAGGAGGATGCTGGTAATGTACAGCAGTATAGGGGTTAATAGGAGGATGCTGGTAATCTCCGGCAGAGGAGGGGTTAACAAGAGGATGCTGGGTAATGTACAGCAGGAGAGGGGTTAATAGGAGGATGCTGGTAATGTACAGGAGGGGAGGGGTTAATAAGAGGATGCTGGTAATGTCTGGCAGAGCAGGGGTTAATAAGAGGATGCTGGTAATGTACAGCAGAGGAGGGGTTAATAAGAGGATGCTGGTAATGTCCGGCAGAGCAGGAGTTAATAAGAGGATGCTGGTAATGTACAGCAGGGGAGGGGTCAATAAGAGGATGCTGGTAATGTGCAGCAGGGGAGGGGTTAATAAGAGGATGCTGGTACTGTCCGGCAGAGCAGGAGTTAATAAGAGGATGCTGGTAATGTGCAGCAGGGGAGGGGTTAATAAGAGGATGCTGTTAATGTACAGCAGGAGAGGGGTTAAAGATGAGGATGCTGGGTAATGTACAGCAGAGGAGGGGTTAATAAGAGGATGCTGGTCATGTACAGCAGAGGAGGGGTTAATAAGAGGATGCTGGTAATGTACAGCAGAGGAGGGGTTAATAAGAGGATGCTGGTAATGTACAGCAGAGGAGGGGTTAATAAGAGGATGCTGGTAATGTCCGGCAGGGGAGGGGTTAATAAGAGGATTCTAGTAATGTACAGCAGAGCAGGGGTTAATAAGAGGATGCTGGGTAATGTACAGCAGAGGAGGGGTTAATAAGAGGATGCTGGTAATGTAGAGCAGGGGAGGGGTTAATAAGAAGATGCTGGTAATGTACAGCTGAGGAGGGGTTAATAAGAGGATGCTGGTAATGTACAGCAGAGGAGGGGTTAATAAGAGGATGCTGGTAATGTCCGGCAGAGCAGGAGTTAATAAGAGGATGCTGGTAATGTACAGCAGGGGAGGGGTCAATAAGAGGATGCTGGTAATGTGCAGCAGGGGAGGGGTTAATAAGAGGATGATGGTAATGTCCGGCAGAGCAGGAGTTAATAAGAGGATGCTGGTAATGTGCAGCAGGGGAGGGGTTAATAAGAGGATGCTGGTAATGTACAGCAGGGGAGGGGTTAATAAGAGGATGCTGGTAATGTACAGCAGGAGAGGGGTTAAAGATGAGGATGCTGGGTAATGTACAGCAGAGGAGGGGTTAATAAGAGGTTGCTGGTAATGTGCAGCAGGGGAGGGGTTAATAAGAGGATGCTGGTAATGTCCGGCAGAGCAGGGGTTAATAAGAGGATGCTGGTAATGTACAGCAGGGGAGGGGTTAATAAGAGGATGCTGGTAATGTACAGCAGGAGAGGGGTTAAAGATGAGGATGCTGGGTAATGTACAGCAGAGGAGGGGTTAATAAGAGGATGCTGGTCATGTACAGCAGAGGAGGGGATAATAAGAGGATGCTGGTAATGTACAGCAGGGGAGGGGTTAATAAGAGGATGCTGGTAATGTACAGCAGAGGAGGGGTTAATAAGAGGATGCTGGTAATGTCCGGCAGGGGAGGGGTTAATAAGAGGATGCTGGTAATGTACAGCAGAGCAGGGGTTAATAAGAGGATGCTGGGTAATGTACAGCAGAGGAGGGGTTAATAAGAGGATGCTGGTAATGTAGAGCAGGGGAGGGATTAAGAAGAAGATGCTGGTAATGTACAGCTGAGGAGGGGTTAATAAGAGGATGCTGGTAATGTACAGCAGAGGAGGGGTTAATAAGAGGATGCTGGTAATGTACAGCAGGAGAGGGGTTAATAAGAGGATGCTGGGTAATGTACAGCAGAGGAGGGGTTAATAAGAGGATGCTGGAAATGTACAGCAGAGGAGGGGTTAATAAGAGGATGTTGGTAATGTACAGCAGAGGAGGGGTTAATAAGAGGATGCTGGTAATGTACAGCAGGGGAGGGGTTAATAAGAGGATGCTGGTAATGTACAGCAGGAGAGGGGTTAATAAGAGGATGCTGGGTAATGTACAGCAGAGGAGGGGTTAATAAGAGGATGCTGGAAATGTACAGCAGAGGAGGGGTTAATAAGAGGATGCTGGTAATGTACAGCAGGGGAGGGGTTAATAAGAGGATGCTGGTAATGTACAGCAGGGGAGGGGTTAATAAGAGGATGCTGGTAATGTACAGCAGAGGAGGGGTTAATAAGAGGATGCTGGTAATGTGCATCAGAGGAGGGGTTAATAAGAGGATGCTGGTAATGTGCATCAGAGGAGGGGTTAATAAGAGGATGCTGGTAATGTACAGCAGGGGAGGGGTTAATAGGAGGATGCTGGTAATGTACAGCAGGGGAGGGGTTAATAAGAGGATGCTGGTAATGTACAGCAGAGGAGGGGTTAATAAGAGGATGCTGGTAATGTCAGGCAGGGGAGGGGTTAATAAGAGGATGCTGGTAATGTACAGCAGAGCAGGGGTTAATAAGAGGATGCTGGTAATGTACAGCAGAGCAGGGGTTAATAAGAGGATGCTGGGTAATGTACAGCAGAGGAGGGGTTAATAAGAGGGTGCTGGGTAATGTACAGCAGAGGAGGGGTTAATGAGAGGATGCTGGTAATGTACAGCAGGGGAGGGGTTAATAAGGGGATGCTGGTAATGTACAGCAGAGGAGGGGTTAATAAGAGGATGCTGGGTAATGTACAGCAGGAGAGGGGTTAATAGGAGGATGCTGGGTAATGTACAGCAGCGGAGGGGTTAAGAGGATGATGGGTAATGTACAGCAGAGGAGTGGTTAATAAGAGGATGCTGGGTAATGTACAGCAGCAGAGGGGTTAATAGGAGGATGCTGGTAATGTACAGCAGTATAGGGGTTAATAGGAGGATGCTGGTAATCTCCGGCAGAGGAGGGGTTAACAAGAGGATGCTGGGTAATGTACAGCAGGAGAGGGGTTAATAGGAGGATGCTGGTAATGTACAGGAGGGGAGGGGTTAATAAGAGGATGCTGGTAATGTCCGGCAGAGCAGGAGTTAATAAGAGGATGCTGGTAATGTGCAGCAGGGGAGGGATTAATAAGAGGATGCTGGTAATGTACAGCAGGGGAGGGGTTAATAAGAGGATGCTGGTAATGTCCGGCAGAGCAGGAGTTAATAAGAGGATGCTGGTAATGTATAGCAGAGGAGGGGTTAATAAGAGGATGCTGGTAATGTCCGGCAGAGCAGGAGTTAATAAGAGGATGCTGGTAATGTACAGCAGGGGAGGGGTCAATAAGAGGATGCTGGTATTGTGCAGCAGGGGAGGGGTTAATAAGAGGATGCTGGTAATGTCCGGCAGAGCAGGAGTTAATAAGAGGATGCTGGTAATGTGCAGCAGGGGAGGGATTAATAAGAGGATGCTGGTAATGTACAGCAGGGGAGGGGTTAATAAGGATGCTGGTAATGTACAGCAGGAGAGGGGTTAAAGATGAGGATGCTGGGTAATGTACAGCAGAGGAGGGGTTAATAAGTGGATGCTGGTAATGTGCAGCAGGGGAGGGGTTAATAAGAGGATGCTGGTAATGTCCGGCAGAGCAGGGGTTAATAAGAGGATGCTGGTAATGTACAGCAGGGGAGGGGTTAATACGAGGATGCTGGTAATGTACAGCAGGAGAGGGGTTAAAGCTGAGGATGCTGGGTAATGTACAGCAGAGGAGGGGTTAATAAGAGGATGCTGGTCATGTGCAGCAGAGGAGGGGTTAATAAGAGGATGCTGGTAATGTACAGCAGGGGAGGGGTTAATAAGAGGATGCTGGTAATGTACAGCAGAGGAGGGGTTAATAAGAGGATGCTGGTAATGTCCGGCAGGGGAGGGGTTAATAAGAGGATGCTGGTAATGTACAGCAGAGCAGGGGTTAATAAGAGGATGCTGGTAATGTGCAGCAGAGGAGGGGTTAATAAGTGGATGCTGGTAATGTACGGCAGGGGAGGGGTTAATAAGAGGATGCTGAGTAATGTACAGCAGAGGAGGGGTTAATAAGAGGATGCTGGGTAATGTACAGCAGAGGAGGGGTTAATAAGAGGATGCTGGTAATGTACAGCAGGGGAGGGGTTAATAAGGGGATGCTGGGTAATGTACAGCAGGGGAGGGGTTAATAAGAGGATGCTGGTAATGTACAGCAGGGGGGGTTAATAAGAGGATGCTGATAATGTACAGCAGAGGAGGAGTTAATAAGAGGATGCTGGGTAATGTACAGCAGGAGAGGGGTTAATAGGAGGATGCTGGGTAATGTACAGCAGGGGAGGGGTTAAGAGGATGCTGGGTAATGTACAGCAGAGGAGGGGTTAATAAGAGGATGCTGGTAATGTACAGCAGGGGAGGGGTTAATAAGAGGATGCTGGTAATGTTCGGCAGAGCAGGGGTTAATAGGAGGATGCTGGTAATGTACAGCAGGGGAGGGGTTAATAAGAGGATGCTGGTAATGTACAGCAGGAGAGGGGTTAAAGATGAGGATGCTGGGTAATGTACAGCAGAGGAGGGGTTAATAAGAGGATGCTGGTCATGTACAGCAGAGGAGGGGTTAATAAGAGGATGCTGGTAATGTACAGCAGGGGAGGGGTTAATAAGAGTATGCTGGTAATGTACAGCAGAGGAGGGGTTAATAAGAGGATGCTGGTAATGTCCGGCAGGGGAGGGGTTAATAAGAGGATGCTGGTAATGTACAGCAGAGCAGGGGTTAATAAGAGGATGCTGGTAATGTCCGGCAGGGGAGGGGTTAATAAGAGGATGCTGGTAATGTACAGCATAGCAGGGGTTAATAAGAGGATGCTGGTAATGTACAGCAGTGGAGGGGTTAATAAGAGGATGCTGGTAATGTACAGCAGGAGAGGGGTTAAAGATGAGGATGCTGGGTAATGTACATCAGAGGAGGGGTTAATAAGAGGATGCTGGTAATGTACAGCAGGAGAGGGGTTAAAGATGAGGATGCTGGGTAATGTACAGCAGAGGAGGGGTTAATAAGAGGATGCTGGTCATGTACAGCAGAGGAGGGGTTAATAAGAGGATGCTGGTAATGTACAGCAGGGGAGGGGTTAATAAGAGGATGCTGGTAATGTACAGCAGAGGAGGGGTTAATAAGAGGATGCTGGTAATGTCCGGCAGGGGAGGGGTTAATAAGAGGATGCTGGTAATGTACAGCAGAGCAGGGGTTAATAAGAGGATGCTGGTAATGTGCAGCAGAGGAGGGGTTAATAAGTGGATGCTGGTAATGTACGGCAGGGGAGGGGTTAATAAGAGGATGCTGGTAATGTACAGGAGAGGAGGGGTTAATAAGAGGATGCTGGTAATGTACAGCAGGGGAGGGGTTAATAAGGGGATGCTGGGTAATGTACAGCAGGGGAGGGGTTAATAAGAGGATGCTGGTAATGTACAGCAAGGGGGGTTAATAAGAGGATGCTGGTAATGTACAGCTGGGGAGGGGTTAATAAGAGGATGCTGGTAATGTACAGCAGAGGAGGAGTTAATAAGAGGATGCTGGGTAATGTACAGCAGGAGAGGGGTTAATAGGAGGATGCTGGTAATGTACAGCAGAGGAGGGGTTAATAAGAGGATGCTGGGTAATGTACAGCAGAGGAGGGGTTAATAAGAGGATGCTGGTAATGTACAGCAGGGGAGGGGTTAATAAGGGGATGCTGGTAATGTACAGCAGAGGAGGGGTTAATAAGAGGATGCTGGGTATTGTACAGCAGGAGAGGGGTTAATAGGAGGATGCTGGGTAATGTACAGCAGGGGAGGGGTTAAGAGGATGATGGGTAATGTACAGCAGAGGAGTGGTTAATAAGAGGATGCTGGGTAATGTACAGCAGGAGAGGGGTTAATAGGAGGATGCTGGTAATGTACAGCAGTATAGGGGTTAATAGGAGGATGCTGGTAATCTCCGGCAGAGGAGGGGTTAACAAGAGGATGCTGGGTAATGTACAGCAGGAGAGGGGTTAATAGGAGGTTGCTGGTAATGTACAGGAGGGGAGGGGTTAATAAGAGGATGCTGGTAATGTCTGGCAGAGCAGGGGTTAATAAGAGGATGCTGGTAATGTACAGCAGAGGAGGGGTTAATAAGAGGATGCTGGTAATGTCCGGCAGAGCAGGAGTTAATAAGAGGATGCTGGTAATGTACAGCAGGGGAGGGGTCAATAAGAGGATGCTGGTAATGTGCAGCAGGGGAGGGGTTAATAAGAGGATGCTGGTAATGTACAGCAGAGGAGGGGTTAATAAGAGGATGCTGGTAATGTACAGCAGGAGAGGGGTTAATAAGAGGATGCTGGGTAATGTACAGCAGAGGAGGGGTTAATAAGAGGATGCTGGAAATGTACAGCAGAGGAGGGGTTAATAAGAGGATGTTGGTAATGTACAGCAGAGGAGGGGTTAATAAGAGGATGCTGGTAATGTACAGCAGGGGAGGGGTTAATAAGAGGATGCTGGTAATGTACAGCAGGGGAGGGGTTAATAAGAGGATGCTGGTAATGTACAGCAGAGGAGGGGTTAATAAGAGGATGCTGGTAATGTGCATCAGAGGAGGGGTTAATAAGAGGATGCTGGTAATGTGCATCAGAGGAGGGGTTAATAAGAGGATGCTGGTAATGTACAGCAGGGGAGGGGTTAATAGGAGGATGCTGGTAATGTACAGCAGGGGAGGGGTTAATAAGAGGATGCTGGTAATGTACAGCAGAGGAGGGGTTAATAAGAGGATGCTGGTAATGTCAGGCAGGGGAGGGGTTAATAAGAGGATGCTGGTAATGTACAGCAGAGCAGGGGTTAATAAGAGGATGCTGGTAATGTACAGCAGAGCAGGGGTTAATAAGAGGATGCTGGGTAATGTACAGCAGAGGAGGGGTTAATAAGAGGATGCTGGGTAATGTACAGCAGAGGAGGGGTTAATGAGAGGATGCTGGTAATGTACAGCAGGGGAGGGGTTAATAAGGGGATGCTGGTAATGTGCAGCAGAGGAGGGGTTAATAAGAGGATGCTGGGTAATGTACAGCAGGAGAGGGGTTAATAGGAGGATGCTGGGTAATGTACAGCAGCGGAGGGGTTAAGAGGATGATGGGTAATGTACAGCAGAGGAGTGGTTAATAAGAGGATGCTGGGTAATGTACAGCAGCAGAGGGGTTAATAGGAGGATGCTGGTAATGTACAGCAGTATAGGGGTTAATAGGAGGATGCTGGTAATCTCCGGCAGAGGAGGGGTTAACAAGAGGATGCTGGGTAATGTACAGCAGGAGAGGGGTTAATAGGAGGATGCTGGTAATGTACAGGAGGGGAGGGGTTAATAAGAGGATGCTGGTAATGTCTGGCAGAGCAGGGGTTAATAAGAGGATGCTGGTAATGTATAGCAGAGGAGGGGTTAATAAGAGGATGCTGGTAATGTCCGGCAGAGCAGGAGTTAATAAGAGGATGCTGGTAATGTACAGCAGGGGAGGGGTCAATAAGAGGATGCTGGTATTGTGCAGCAGGGGAGGGGTTAATAAGAGGATGCTGGTAATGTCCGGCAGAGCAGGAGTTAATAAGAGGATGCTGGTAATGTGCAGCAGGGGAGGGATTAATAAGAGGATGCTGGTAATGTACAGCAGGGGAGGGGTTAATAAGGATGCTGGTAATGTACAGCAGGAGAGGGGTTAAAGATGAGGATGCTGGGTAATGTACAGCAGAGGAGGGGTTAATAAGTGGATGCTGGTAATGTGCAGCAGGGGAGGGGTTAATAAGAGGATGCTGGTAATGTCCGGCAGAGCAGGGGTTAATAAGAGGATGCTGGTAATGTACAGCAGGGGAGGGGTTAATACGAGGATGCTGGTAATGTACAGCAGGAGAGGGGTTAAAGCTGAGGATGCTGGGTAATGTACAGCAGAGGAGGGGTTAATAAGAGGATGCTGGTCATGTGCAGCAGAGGAGGGGTTAATAAGAGGATGCTGGTAATGTACAGCAGGGGAGGGGTTAATAAGAGGATGCTGGTAATGTACAGCAGAGGAGGGGTTAATAAGAGGATGCTGGTAATGTCCGGCAGGGGAGGGGTTAATAAGAGGATGCTGGTAATGTACAGCAGAGCAGGGGTTAATAAGAGGATGCTGGTAATGTGCAGCAGAGGAGGGGTTAATAAGTGGATGCTGGTAATGTACGGCAGGGGAGGGGTTAATAAGAGGATGCTGAGTAATGTACAGCAGAGGAGGGGTTAATAAGAGGATGCTGGGTAATGTACAGCAGAGGAGGGGTTAATAAGAGGATGCTGGTAATGTACAGCAGGGGAGGGGTTAATAAGGGGATGCTGGGTAATGTACAGCAGGGGAGGGGTTAATAAGAGGATGCTGGTAATGTACAGCAGGGGGGGTTAATAAGAGGATGCTGATAATGTACAGCAGAGGAGGAGTTAATAAGAGGATGCTGGGTAATGTACAGCAGGAGAGGGGTTAATAGGAGGATGCTGGGTAATGTACAGCAGGGGAGGGGTTAAGAGGATGCTGGGTAATGTACAGCAGAGGAGGGGTTAATAAGAGGATGCTGGTAATGTACAGCAGGGGAGGGGTTAATAAGAGGATGCTGGTAATGTTCGGCAGAGCAGGGGTTAATAGGAGGATGCTGGTAATGTACAGCAGGGGAGGGGTTAATAAGAGGATGCTGGTAATGTACAGCAGGAGAGGGGTTAAAGATGAGGATGCTGGGTAATGTACAGCAGAGGAGGGGTTAATAAGAAGATGCTGGTCATGTACAGCAGAGGAGGGGTTAATAAGAGGATGCTGGTAATGTACAGCAGGGGAGGGGTTAATAAGAGTATGCTGGTAATGTACAGCAGAGGAGGGGTTAATAAGAGGATGCTGGTAATGTCCGGCAGGGGAGGGGTTAATAAGAGGATGCTGGTAATGTACAGCAGAGCAGGGGTTAATAAGAGGATGCTGGTAATGTCCGGCAGGGGAGGGGTTAATAAGAGGATGCTGGTAATGTACAGCATAGCAGGGGTTAATAAGAGGATGCTGGTAATGTACAGCAGTGGAGGGGTTAATAAGAGGATGCTGGTAATGTACAGCAGGAGAGGGGTTAAAGATGAGGATGCTGGGTAATGTACATCAGAGGAGGGGTTAATAAGAGGATGCTGGTAATGTACAGCAGGAGAGGGGTTAAAGATGAGGATGCTGGGTAATGTACAGCAGAGGAGGGGTTAATAAGAGGATGCTGGTCATGTACAGCAGAGGAGGGGTTAATAAGAGGATGCTGGTAATGTACAGCAGGGGAGGGGTTAATAAGAGGATGCTGGTAATGTACAGCAGAGGAGGGGTTAATAAGAGGATGCTGGTAATGTCCGGCAGGGGAGGGGTTAATAAGAGGATGCTGGTAATGTACAGCAGAGCAGGGGTTAATAAGAGGATGCTGGTAATGTGCAGCAGAGGAGGGGTTAATAAGTGGATGCTGGTAATGTACGGCAGGGGAGGGGTTAATAAGAGGATGCTGGTAATGTACAGGAGAGGAGGGGTTAATAAGAGGATGCTGGTAATGTACAGCAGGGGAGGGGTTAATAAGGGGATGCTGGGTAATGTACAGCAGGGGAGGGGTTAATAAGAGGATGCTGGTAATGTACAGCAAGGGGGGTTAATAAGAGGATGCTGGTAATGTACAGCTGGGGAGGGGTTAATAAGAGGATGCTGGTAATGTACAGCAGAGGAGGAGTTAATAAGAGGATGCTGGGTAATGTACAGCAGGAGAGGGGTTAATAGGAGGATGCTGGTAATGTACAGCAGAGGAGGGGTTAATAAGAGGATGCTGGGTAATGTACAGCAGAGGAGGGGTTAATAAGAGGATGCTGGTAATGTACAGCAGGGGAGGGGTTAATAAGGGGATGCTGGTAATGTACAGCAGAGGAGGGGTTAATAAGAGGATGCTGGGTATTGTACAGCAGGAGAGGGGTTAATAGGAGGATGCTGGGTAATGTACAGCAGGGGAGGGGTTAAGAGGATGATGGGTAATGTACAGCAGAGGAGTGGTTAATAAGAGGATGCTGGGTAATGTACAGCAGGAGAGGGGTTAATAGGAGGATGCTGGTAATGTACAGCAGTATAGGGGTTAATAGGAGGATGCTGGTAATCTCCGGCAGAGGAGGGGTTAACAAGAGGATGCTGGGTAATGTACAGCAGGAGAGGGGTTAATAGGAGGTTGCTGGTAATGTACAGGAGGGGAGGGGTTAATAAGAGGATGCTGGTAATGTCTGGCAGAGCAGGGGTTAATAAGAGGATGCTGGTAATGTACAGCAGAGGAGGGGTTAATAAGAGGATGCTGGTAATGTCCGGCAGAGCAGGAGTTAATAAGAGGATGCTGGTAATGTACAGCAGGGGAGGGGTCAATAAGAGGATGCTGGTAATGTGCAGCAGGGGAGGGGTTAATAAGAGGATGCTGGTAATGTCCGGCAGAGCAGGAGTTAATAAGAGGATGCTGGTAATGTGCAGCAGGGGAGGGGTTAATAAGAGGATGCTGGTAATGTACAGCAGGAGAGGGGTTAAAGATGAGGATGCTGGGTAATGTACAGCAGAGGAGGGGTTAATAAGAGGATGCTGGTCATGTATAGCAGAGGAGGGGTTAATAAGAGGATGCTGGTAATGTGCAGCAGGGGAGGGGTTAATAAGAGGATGCTGGTAATGTACAGCAGAGGAGGGGTTAATAAGAGGATGCTGGTAATGTCCGGCAGGGGAGGGGTTAATAAGAGGATTCTAGTAATGTACAGCAGAGCAGGGGTTAATAAGAGGATGCTGGGTAATGTACAGCAGAGGAGGGGTTAATAAGAGGATGCTGGTAATGTAGAGCAGGGGAGGGGTTAATAAGAAGATGCTGGTAATGTACAGCTGAGGAGGGGTTAATAAGAGGATGCTGGTAATGTACAGCAGAGGAGGGGTTAATAAGAGGATGCTGGTAATGTACAGCAGGAGAGGGGTTAATAAGAGGATGCTGGTAATGTACAGCAGAGGAGGGGTTAATAAGAGGATGTTGGTAATGTACAGCAGAGGAGGGGTTAATAAGAGGATGCTGGTAATGTACAGCAGGGGAGGGGTTAATAAGAGGATGCTGGTAATGTACAGCAGGGGAGGGGTTAATAAGAGGATGCTGGTAATGTACAGCAGAGAAGGGGTTAATAAGAGGATGCTGGTAATGTGCATCAGAGGAGGGGTTAATAAGAGGATGCTGGTAATGTGCATCAGAGGAGGGGTTAATAAGAGGATGCTGGTAATGTACAGCAGGGGAGGGGTTAATAGGAGGATGCTGGTAATGTACAGCAGGGGAGGGGTTAATAAGAGGATGCTGGTAATGTACAGCAGAGGAGGGGTTAATAAGAGGATGCTGGTAATGTCAGGCAGGGGAGGGGTTAATAAGAGGATGCTGGTAATGTACAGCAGAGCAGGGGTTAATAAGAGGATGCTGGTAATGTACAGCAGAGCAGGGGTTAATAAGAGGATGCTGGTAATGTACAGCAGAGGAGGGGTTAATAAGAGGATGCTGGGTAATGTACAGCAGAGGAGGGGTTAATAAGAGGATGCTGGTAATGTACAGCAGGGGAGGGGTTAATAAGGGGATGCTGGTAATGTACAGCAGAGGAGGGGTTAATAAGAGGATGCTGGGTAATGTACAGCAGGAGAGGGGTTAATAGGAGGATGCTGGGTAATGTACAGCAGGGGAGGTGTTAAGAGGATGATGGGTAATGTACAGCAGAGGAGTGGTTAATAAGAGGATGCTGGGTAATGTACAGCAGGAGAGGGGTTAATAGGAGGATGCTGGTAATGTACAGCAGTATAGGTGTTAATAGGAGGATGCTGGTAATCTCCGGCAGAGGAGGGGTTAACAAGAGGATGCTGGGTAATGTACAGCAGGAGAGGGGTTAATAGGAGGATGCTGGTAATGTACAGGAGGGGAGGGGTTAATAAGAGGATGCTGGTAATGTCTGGCAGAGCAGGGGTTAATAAGAGGATGCTGGTAATGTACAGCAGAGGAGGGGTTAATAAGAGGATGCTGGTAATGTCCGGCAGAGCAGGAGTTAATAAGAGGATGCTGGTAATGTACAGCAGGGGAGGGGTCAATAAGAGGATGCTGGTAATGTGCAGCAGGGGAGGGGTTAATAAGAGGATGCTGGTAATGTCCGGCAGAGCAGGGGTTAATAAGAGGATGCTGGTAATGTACAGCAGGGGAGGGGTTAATACGAGGATGCTGGTAATGTGCAGCAGGGGAGGGATTAATAAGAGGATGCTGGTAATGTACAGCAGGGGAGGGGTTAATAAGGATGCTGGTAATGTACAGCAGGAGAGGGGTTAAAGATGAGGATGCTGGGTAATGTACAGCAGAGGAGGGGTTAATAAGAGGATGCTGGTAATGTGCAGCAGGGGAGGGGTTAATAAGAGGATGCTGGTAATGTCCGGCAGAGCAGGGGTTAATAAGAGGATGCTGGTAATGTACAGCAGGGGAGGGGTTAATACGAGGATGCTGGTAATGTACAGCAGGAGAGGGGTTAAACCTGAGGATGCTGGGTAATGTACAGCAGAGGAGGGGTTAATAAGAGGATGCTGGTCATGTGCAGCAGAGGAGGGGTTAATAAGAGGATGCTGGTAATGTACAGCAGGGGAGGGGTTAATAAGAGGATGCTGGTAATGTACAGCAGAGGAGGGGTTAATAAGAGGATGCTGGTAATGTCCGGCAGGGGAGGGGTTAATAAGAGGATGCTGGTAATGTACAGCAGAGCAGGGGTTAATAAGAGGATGCTGGTAATGTGCAGCAGAGGAGGGGTTAATAAGTGGATGCTGGTAATGTACGGCAGGGGAGGGGTTAATAAGAGGATGCTGAGTAATGTACAGCAGAGGAGGGGTTAATAAGAGGATGCTGGATAATGTACAGCAGAGGAGGGGTTAATAAGAGGATGCTGGTAATGTACAGCAGGGGAGGGGTTAATAAGGGGATGCTGGGTAATGTACAGCAGGGGAGGGGTTAATAAGAGGATGCTGGTAATGTACAGCAGGGGGGTTAATAAGAGGATGCTGGTAATGTACAGCTGGGGAGGGGTTAATAAGAGGATGCTGGTAATGTACAGCAGAGGAGGAGTTAATAAGAGGATGCTGGGTAATGTACAGCAGGAGAGGGGTTAATAGGAGGATGCTGGGTAATGTACAGCAGGGGAGGGGTTAAGAGGATGCTGGGTAATGTACAGCAGAGGAGGGGTTAATAAGAGGATGCTGGTAATGTGTAGCAGGGGAGGGGTTAATAAGAGGATGCTGGTAATGTTCGGCAGAGCAGGGGTTAATAGGAGGATGCTGGTAATGTACAGCAGGGGAGGGGTTAATAAGAGGATGCTGGTAATGTACAGCAGGAGAGGGGTTAAAGATGAGGATGCTGGGTAATGTACAGCAGAGGAGGGGTTAATAAGAGGATGCTGGTCATGTACAGCAGAGGAGGGGTTAATAAGAGGATGCTGGTAATGTACAGCAGGGGAGGGGTTAATAAGAGGATGCTGGTAATGTACAGCAGAGGAGGGGTTAATAAGAGGATGCTGGTAATGTCCGGCAGGGGAGGGGTTAATAAGAGGATGCTGGTAATGTACAGCAGAGCAGGGGTTAATAAGAGGATGCTGGTAATGTCCGGCAGGGGAGGGGTTAATAAGAGGATGCTGGTAATGTACAGCATAGCAGGGGTTAATAATAGGATGCTGGTAATGTACAGCAGGGGAGGGGTTAATAAGAGGATGCTGGTAATGTACAGCAGGAGAGGGGTTAAAGATGAGGATGCTGGGTAATGTACAGCAGAGGAGGGGTTAATAAGAGGATGCTGGTAATGTGCATCAGAGGAGGGGTTAATAAGAGGATGCTGGTAATGTCCGGCAGAGCAGGGGTTAATAAGAGGATGCTGGTAATGTACAGCAGGGGAGGGGTTAATAAGAGGATGCTGGTAATGTCCGGCAGAGCAGGGGTTAATAAGAGGATGCTGGTAATGTACAGCAGGGGAGGGTTTAATAGGAGGATGCTGGTAATGTACAGGAGGGGAGGGGTTAATAAGAGGATGCTGGTAATGTCCGGCAGAGCAGGGGTTAATAAGAGGATGCTGGTAATGTACAGCAGAGGAGGGGTTAATAAGAGGATGCTGGTAATGTCCGGCAGAGCAGGAGTTAATAAGAGGATGCTGGTAATGTACAGCAGGAGAAGGGTTAATAAGAGGATGCTGGAAATGTACAGCAGGGGAGGGGTTAATAAGAGGATGCTGGTAATGTACAGCAGGGGAGGGGTTAATAAGAGGATGCTGGTAATGTACAGCAGAAGAGGGGTTAATAAGAGGATGCTGGTAATGTCCGGCAGAGCAGGAGTTAATAAGAGGATGCTGGTAATGTGCAGCAGGGGAGGGGTTAATAAGAGGATGCTGGTAATGTACAGCAGGAGAGGGGTTAAAGATGAGGATGCTGGGTAATGTACAGCAGGAGAGGGGTTAATAGGAGGATGCTGGTAATGTACAGCAGGAGAGGGGTTAATAGGAGGATGCTGGTAATCTCCGGCAGAGGAGGGGTTAATAAGAGGATGCTGGGTAATGTACAGCAGGAGAGGGGTTAATAGGAGGATGCTGGTAATGTACAGCAGGGGAGGGGTTAATAAGAGGATGATGGTAATGTCCGACAGAGCAGGGGTTAATAAGAGGATGCTGGTAATGTACAGCAGAGGAGGGGTTAATAAGAGGATGCTGGTAATGTCCGGCAGAGCAGGAGTTAATAAAAGGATGCTGGTAATGTACAGCAGAGGAGGGGTTAATAAGAGGATGCTGGTAATGTCAGGCAGGGGAGGGGTTAATAAGAGGATGCTGGTAATGTACAGCAGAGGAGGGGTTAATAAGAGGATGCTGGTAATGTACAGCAGAGCAGGGGTTAATAAGAGGATGCTGGGTAATGTACAGCAGAGGAGGGGTTAATAAGAGGATGCTGGGTAATGTACAGCAGAGGAGGGGTTAATGAGAGGATGCTGGTAATGTACAGCAGGGGAGGGGTTAATAAGGGGATGCTGGTAATGTACAGCAGAGGAGGGGTTAATAAGAGGATGCTGGGTAATGTACAGCAGGAGAGGGGTTAATAGGAGGATGCTGGGTAATGTACAGCAGCGGAGGGGTTAAGAGGATGATGGGTAATGTACAGCAGAGGAGTGGTTAATAAGAGGATGCTGGGTAATGTACAGCAGGAGAGGGGTTAATAGGAGGATGCTGGTAATGTACAGCAGGATAGGGGTTAATAGGAGGATGCTGGTAATCTCCGGCAGAGGAGGGGTTAACAAGAGGATGCTGGGTAATGTACAGCAGGAGAGGGGTTAATAGGAGGATGCTGGTAATGTACAGGAGGGGAGGGGTTAATAAGAGGATGCTGGTAATGTCCGGCAGAGCAGGGGTTAATAAGAGGATGCTGGTAATGTACAGCAGAGGAGGGGTTAATAAGAGGATGCTGGTAATGTCCGGCAGAGCAGGAGTTAATAAGAGGATGCTGGTAATTTACAGCAGGGGAGGGGTCAATAAGAGGATGCTGGTAATGTGCAGCAGGGGAGGGGTTAATAAGAGGATGCTGGTAATGTCCGGCAGAGCAGGAGTTAATAAGAGGATGCTGGTAATGTGCAGCAGGGGAGGGGTTAATAAGAGGATGCTGGTAATGTACAGCAGGGGAGGGGTTAATAAGAGAATGCTGGTAATGTACAGCAGAAGAGGGGTTAAAGATGAGGATGCTGGGTAATGTACAGCAGAGGAGGGGTTAATAAGAGGATGCTGGTAATGTGCAGCAGGGGAGGGGTTAATAAGAGGATGCTGGTAATGTCCGGCAGAGCAGGGGTTAATAAGAGGATGCTGGTAATGTACAGCAGGGGAGGGGTTAATACGAGGATGCTGGTAATGTACAGCAGGAGAGGGGTTAAACCTGAGGTTGCTGGGTAATGTACAGCAGAGGAGGGGTTAATAAGAGGATGCTGGTCATGTGCAGCAGAGGAGGGGTTAATAAGAGGATGCTGGTAATGTACAGCAGGGGAGGGGTTAATAAGAGGATGCTGGTAATGTACAGCAGAGGAGGGGTTAATAAGAGGATGCTGGTAATGTCCGGCAGGGGAGGGGTTAATAAGAGGATGCTGGTAATGTACAGCAGAGCAGGGGTTAATAAGAGGATGCTGGTAATGTGCAGCAGAGGAGGGGTTAATAAGTGGATGCTGGTAATGTACGGCAGGGGAGGGGTTAATAAGAGGATGCTGAGTAATGTACAGCAGAGGAGGGGTTAATAAGAGGATGCTGGATAATGTACAGCAGAGGAGGGGTTAATAAGAGGATGCTGGTAATGTACAGCAGGGGAGGGGTTAATAAGGGGATGCTGGGTAATGTACAGCAGGGGAGGGGTTAATAAGAGGATGCTGGTAATGTACAGCAGGGGGGTTAATAAGAGGATGCTGGTAATGTACAGCTGGGGAGGGGTTAATAAGAGGATGCTGGTAATGTACAGCAGAGGAGGAGTTAATAAGAGGATGCTGGGTAATGTACAGCAGGAGAGGGATTAATAGGAGGATGCTGGGTAATGTACAGCAGGGGAGGGGTTAAGAGGATGCTGGGTAATGTACAGCAGAGGAGGGGTTAATAAGAGGATGCTGGTAATGTGTAGCAGGGGAGGAGTTAATAAGAGGATGCTGGTAATGTTCGGCAGAGCAGGGGTTAATAGGAGGATGCTGGTAATGTACAGCAGGGGAGGGGTTAATAAGAGGATGCTGGTAATGTACAGCAGGAGAGGGGTTAAAGATGAGGATGCTGGGTAATGTACAGCAGAGGAGGGGTTAATAAGAGGATGCTGGTCATGTACAGCAGAGGAGGGGTTAATAAGAGGATGCTGGTAATGTACAGCAGGGGAGGGGTTAATAAGAGGATGCTGGTAATGTACAGCAGAGGAGGGGTTAATAAGAGGATGCTGGTAATGTCCGGCAGGGGAGGGGTTAATAAGAGGATGCTGGTAATGTACAGCAGAGCAGGGGTTAATAAGAGGATGCTGGTAATGTCCGGCAGGGGAGGGGTTAATAAGAGGATGCTGGTAATGTACAGCATAGCAGGGGTTAATAAGAGGATGCTGGTAATGTACAGCAGGGGAGGGGTTAATAAGAGGATGCTGGTAATGTACAGCAGGAGAGGGGTTAAAGATGAGGATGCTGGGTAATGTACAGCAGAGGAGGGGTTAATAAGAGGATGCTGGTAATGTGCAGCAGGGGAGGGGTTAATAAGAGGATGCTGGTAATGTCCGGCAGAGCAGGGGTTAATAAGAGGATGCTGGTAATGTACAGCAGGGGAGGGGTTAATAAGAGGATGCTGGTAATGTCCGGCAGAGCAGGGGTTAATAAGAGGATGCTGGTAATGTACAGCAGGGGAGGGTTTAATAGGAGGATGCTGGTAATGTACAGGAGGGGAGGGGTTAATAAGAGGATGCTGGTAATGTCCGGCAGAGCAGGGGTTAATAAGAGGATGCTGGTAATGTACAGCAGAGGAGGGGTTAATAAGAGGATGCTGGTAATGTCCGGCAGAGCAGGAGTTAATAAGAGGATGCTGGTAATGTACAGCAGGAGAAGGGTTAATAAGAGGATGCTGGAAATGTACAGCAGGGGAGGGGTTAATAAGAGGATGCTGGTAATGTACAGCAGGGGAGGGGTTAATAAGAGGATGCTGGTAATGTACAGCAGAAGAGGGGTTAATAAGAGGATGCTGGTAATGTCCGGCAGAGCAGGAGTTAATAAGAGGATGCTGGTAATGTGCAGCAGGGGAGGGGTTAATAAGAGGATGCTGGTAATGTACAGCAGGAGAGGGGTTAAAGATGAGGATGCTGGGTAATGTACAGCAGGAGAGGGGTTAATAGGAGGATGCTGGTAATGTCCGGCAGAGCAGGAGTTAATAAGAGGATGCTGGTAATGTACAGCAGGGGAGGGGTCAATAAGAGGATGCTGGTAATGTGCAGCAGGGGAGGGGTTAATAAGAGGATGCTGGTAATGTCCGGCAGAGCAGGAGTTAATAAGAGGATGCTGGTAATGTGCAGCAGGGGAGGGGTTAATAAGAGGATGCTGGTAATGTACAGCAGGGGAGGGGTTAATAAGAGAATGCTGGTAATGTACAGCAGAAGAGGGGTTAAAGATGAGGATGCTGGGTAATGTACAGCAGAGGAGGGGTTAATAAGAGGATGCTGGTAATGTGCAGCAGGGGAGGGGTTAATAAGAGGATGCTGGTAATGTCCGACAGAGCAGGGGTTAATAAGAGGATGCTGGTAATGTACAGCAGGGGAGGGGTTAATACGAGGATGCTGGTAATGTACAGCAGGAGAGGGGTTAAAGATGAGGATGCTGGGTAATGTACAGCAGAGGAGGGGTTAATAAGAGGATGCTGGTCATGTGCAGCAGAGGAGGGGTTAATAAGAGGATGCTGGTAATGTACAGCAGGGGAGGGGTTAATAAGAGGATGCTGGTAATGTACAGCAGAGGAGGGGTTAATAAGAGGATGCTGGTAATGTCCGGCAGGGGAGGGGTTAATAAGAGGATGCTGGTAATGTACAGCAGAGCAGGGGTTAATAAGAGGATGCTGGTAATGTGCAGCAGAGGAGGGGTTAATAAGTGGATGCTGGTAATGTACGGCAGGGGAGGGGTTAATAAGAGGATGCTGAGTAATGTACAGCAGAGGAGGGGTTAATAAGAGGATACTGGGTAATGTACAGCAGAGGAGGGGTTAATAAGAGGATGCTGGTAATGTACAGCAGGGGAGGGGTTAATAAGGGGATGCTGGGTAATGTTCAGCAGGGGAGGGGTTAATAAGAGGATGCCGGTAATGTACAGCTGAGGAGGAGTTAATAAGAGGATGCTGGGTAATGTACAGCTGAGGAGGAGTTAATAAGAGGATGCTGGGTAATGTACAGCCGAGGAGTTAATACGAGGATGCTGGGTAATGTACAGCCGAGGAGGGGTTAAGAAGAGGATGCTGGTAATGTACAGCAGAGGAGGGGTTAATAAGAGGATGCCGGTAATGTACAGCTGAGGAGGGGTTAATAAGAGGATGCTGGGTAATGTACAGCAGGAGAGGGGTTAATAGGAGGATGCTGGTAATGTACAGGAGGGGAGGGGTTAATAAGAGGATGCTGGTAATGTCCTGCAGAGCATGGGTTAATAAGAGGATGCTGGTAATGTACGGCAGAGGAGGGGTTAATAAGAGGATGCTGGGTAATGTACAGCAGAGGAGGGGTTAATAAGAGGATGCTGGTCATGTACAGCAGAGGAGGGGTTAATAAGAGGATGCTGGTAATGTACAGCAGGGGAGGGGTTAATAGGAGGATGCTGGTAATGTACAGCAGAGGAGGGGTTAATAAGAGGATGCTGGTAATGTACAGCAGCGGAGGGGTTAATAAGAGGATGCTGGTATTGTACAGCAGAGGAGGGGTTAATAAGAGGATGCTGGTAATGTACAGCAGAGGAGGGGTTAATAAGAGGATGCTGGTAATGTACAGCAGAGGAGGGGTTAATAAGAGGATGCTGGTAATGTACAGCAGGGGAGGGGTTAATAGGAGGATGCTGGTAATGTACAGCAGAGGAGGGGTTAATAAGAGGATGCTGGTAATGTACAGCAGGGGAGGGGTTAATAGGAGGATGCTGGTAATGTACAGCAGGGGAGGGGTTAATAAGAGGATGCTGGTAATGTACAGCAGAGGAGGGGTTAATAAGATGATGCTGGTAATGTACAGCAGAGGAGGGGTTAATAAGAGGATGCTGGTAATGTACAGCAGAGGAGGGGTTAATAAGAGGATGCTGGTATTGTACAGCAGAGGAGGGGTTAATAAGAGGATGCTGGTAATGTACAGCAGGGGAGGGGTTAATAAGAGGATGCTGGTAATGTACAGCAGGGGAGGGGTTAATAAGAGGATGCTGGTAATGTACAGCAGAGGAGGGGTTAATAAGAGGATGCTGGTAATGTCCGGCAGGGGAGGGGTTAATAAGAGGATGCTGGTAATGTACAGCATAGCAGGGGTTAATAAGAGGATGCTGGTAATGTACAGCAGGGGAGGGGTTAATAAGAGGATGCTGGTAATGTACAGCAGGAGAGGGGTTAAAGATGAGGATGCTGGGTAATGTACAGCAGAGGAGGGGTTAATAAGAGGATGCTGGTAATGTGCAGCAGGGGAGGGGTTAATAAGAGGATGCTGGTAATGTCCGGCAGAGCAGGGGTTAATAAGAGGATGCTGGTAATGTACAGCAGGGGAGGGGTTAATAAGAGGATGCTGGTAATGTCCGGCAGAGCAGGGGTTAATAAGAGGATGCTGGTAATGTACAGCAGGGGAGGGTTTAATAGGAGGATGCTGGTAATGTACAGGAGGGGAGGGGTTAATAAGAGGATGCTGGTAATGTCCGGCAGAGCAGGGGTTAATAAGAGGATGCTGGTAATGTACAGCAGAGGAGGGGTTAATAAGAGGATGCTGGTAATGTCCGGCAGAGCAGGAGTTAATAAGAGGATGCTGGTAATGTACAGCAGGAGAAGGGTTAATAAGAGGATGCTGGAAATGTACAGCAGGGGAGGGGTTAATAAGAGGATGCTGGTAATGTACAGCAGGGGAGGGGTTAATAAGAGGATGCTGGTAATGTACAGCAGAAGAGGGGTTAATAAGAGGATGCTGGTAATGTCCGGCAGAGCAGGAGTTAATAAGAGGATGCTGGTAATGTACAGCAGAGGAGGGGTTAATAAGAGGATGCTGGTAATGTCAGGCAGGGGAGGGGTTAATAAGAGGATGCTGGTAATGTACAGCAGAGCAGGGGTTAATAAGAGGATGCTGGTAATGTACAGCAGAGCAGGGGTTAATAAGAGGATGCTGGGTAATGTACAGCAGAGGAGGGGTTAATAAGAGGATGCTGGGTAATGTACAGCAGAGGAGGGGTTAATGAGAGGATGCTGGTAATGTACAGCAGGGGAGGGGTTAATAAGGGGATGCTGGTAATGTACAGCAGAGGAGGGGTTAATAAGAGGATGCTGGGTAATGTACAGCAGGAGAGGGGTTAATAGGAGGATGCTGGTAATGTACAGCAGGATAGGGGTTAATAGGAGGATGCTGGTAATCTCCGGCAGAGGAGGGGTTAACAAGAGGATGCTGGGTAATGTACAGCAGGAGAGGGGTTAATAGGAGGATGCTGGTAATGTACAGGAGGGGAGGGGTTAATAAGAGGATGCTGGTAATGTCCGGCAGAGCAGGGGTTAATAAGAGGATGCTGGTAATGTACAGCAGAGGAGGGGTTAATAAGAGGATGCTGGTAATGTCCGGCAGAGCAGGAGTTAATAAGAGGATGCTGGTAATGTACAGCAGGGGAGGGGTCAATAAGAGGATGCTGGTAATGTGCAGCAGGGGAGGGGTTAATAAGAGGATGCTGGTAATGTCCGGCAGAGCAGGAGTTAATAAGAGGATGCTGGTAATGTGCAGCAGGGGAGGGGTTAATAAGAGGATGCTGGTAATGTACAGCAGGGGAGGGGTTAATAAGAGAATGCTGGTAATGTACAGCAGAAGAGGGGTTAAAGATGAGGATGCTGGGTAATGTACAGCAGAGGAGGGGTTAATAAGAGGATGCTGGTAATGTGCAGCAGGGGAGGGGTTAATAAGAGGATGCTGGTAATGTCCGACAGAGCAGGGGTTAATAAGAGGATGCTGGTAATGTACAGCAGGGGAGGGGTTAATACGAGGATGCTGGTAATGTACAGCAGGAGAGGGGTTAAAGATGAGGATGCTGGGTAATGTACAGCAGAGGAGGGGTTAATAAGAGGATGCTGGTCATGTGCAGCAGAGGAGGGGTTAATAAGAGGATGCTGGTAATGTACAGCAGGGGAGGGGTTAATAAGAGGATGCTGGTAATGTACAGCAGAGGAGGGGTTAATAAGAGGATGCTGGTAATGTCCGGCAGGGGAGGGGTTAATAAGAGGATGCTGGTAATGTACAGCAGAGCAGGGGTTAATAAGAGGATGCTGGTAATGTGCAGCAGAGGAGGGGTTAATAAGTGGATGCTGGTAATGTACGGCAGGGGAGGGGTTAATAAGAGGATGCTGAGTAATGTACAGCAGAGGAGGGGTTAATAAGAGGATACTGGGTAATGTACAGCAGAGGAGGGGTTAATAAGAGGATGCTGGTAATGTGCAGCAGGGGAGGGGTTAATAAGGGGATGCTGGGTAATGTACAGCAGGGGAGGGGTTAATAAGAGGATGCCGGTAATGTACAGCTGAGGAGGAGTTAATAAGAGGATGCTGGGTAATGTACAGCTGAGGAGGAGTTAATAAGAGGATGCTGGGTAATGTACAGCCGAGGAGTTAATACGAGGATGCTGGGTAATGTACAGCCGAGGAGGGGTTAAGAAGAGGATGCTGGTAATGTACAGCAGAGGAGGGGTTAATAAGAGGATGCCGGTAATGTACAGCTGAGGAGGGGTTAATAAGAGGATGCTGGGTAATGTACAGCAGGAGAGGGGTTAATAGGAGGATGCTGGTAATGTACAGGAGGGGAGGGGTTAATAAGAGGATGCTGGTAATGTCCTGCAGAGCATGGGTTAATAAGAGGATGCTGGTAATGTACGGCAGAGGAGGGGTTAATAAGAGGATGCTGGGTAATGTACAGCAGAGGAGGGGTTAATAAGAGGATGCTGGTCATGTACAGCAGAGGAGGGGTTAATAAGAGGATGCTGGTAATGTACAGCAGGGGAGGGGTTAATAGGAGGATGCTGGTAATGTACAGCAGAGGAGGGGTTAATAAGAGGATGCTGGTAATGTACAGCAGCGGAGGGGTTAATAAGAGGATGCTGGTATTGTACAGCAGAGGAGGGGTTAATAAGAGGATGCTGGTAATGTCCGGCAGAGCAGGGGTTAATAAGAGGATGCTGGTAATGTACAGCAGGGGAGGGGTTAATAAGAGGATGCTGGTAATGTCCGGCAGAGCAGGGGTTAATAAGAGGATGCTGGTAATGTACAGCAGGGGAGGGTTTAATAGGAGGATGCTGGTAATGTACAGGAGGGGAGGGGTTAATAAGAGGATGCTGGTAATGTCCGGCAGAGCAGGGGTTAATAAGAGGATGCTGGTAATGTACAGCAGAGGAGGGGTTAATAAGAGGATGCTGGTAATGTCCGGCAGAGCAGGAGTTAATAAGAGGATGCTGGTAATGTACAGCAGGAGAAGGGTTAATAAGAGGATGCTGGAAATGTACAGCAGGGGAGGGGTTAATAAGAGGATGCTGGTAATGTACAGCAGGGGAGGGGTTAATAAGAGGATGCTGGTAATGTACAGCAGAAGAGGGGTTAATAAGAGGATGCTGGTAATGTCCGGCAGAGCAGGAGTTAATAAGAGGATGCTGGTAATGTACAGCAGAGGAGGGGTTAATAAGAGGATGCTGGTAATGTCAGGCAGGGGAGGGGTTAATAAGAGGATGCTGGTAATGTACAGCAGAGCAGGGGTTAATAAGAGGATGCTGGTAATGTACAGCAGAGCAGGGGTTAATAAGAGGATGCTGGGTAATGTACAGCAGAGGAGGGGTTAATAAGAGGATGCTGGGTAATGTACAGCAGAGGAGGGGTTAATGAGAGGATGCTGGTAATGTACAGCAGGGGAGGGGTTAATAAGGGGATGCTGGTAATGTACAGCAGAGGAGGGGTTAATAAGAGGATGCTGGGTAATGTACAGCAGGAGAGGGGTTAATAGGAGGATGCTGGTAATGTACAGCAGGATAGGGGTTAATAGGAGGATGCTGGTAATCTCCGGCAGAGGAGGGGTTAACAAGAGGATGCTGGGTAATGTACAGCAGGAGAGGGGTTAATAGGAGGATGCTGGTAATGTACAGGAGGGGAGGGGTTAATAAGAGGATGCTGGTAATGTCCGGCAGAGCAGGGGTTAATAAGAGGATGCTGGTAATGTACAGCAGAGGAGGGGTTAATAAGAGGATGCTGGTAATGTCCGGCAGAGCAGGAGTTAATAAGAGGATGCTGGTAATGTACAGCAGGGGAGGGGTCAATAAGAGGATGCTGGTAATGTGCAGCAGGGGAGGGGTTAATAAGAGGATGCTGGTAATGTCCGGCAGAGCAGGAGTTAATAAGAGGATGCTGGTAATGTGCAGCAGGGGAGGGGTTAATAAGAGGATGCTGGTAATGTACAGCAGGGGAGGGGTTAATAAGAGAATGCTGGTAATGTACAGCAGAAGAGGGGTTAAAGATGAGGATGCTGGGTAATGTACAGCAGAGGAGGGGTTAATAAGAGGATGCTGGTAATGTGCAGCAGGGGAGGGGTTAATAAGAGGATGCTGGTAATGTCCGACAGAGCAGGGGTTAATAAGAGGATGCTGGTAATGTACAGCAGGGGAGGGGTTAATACGAGGATGCTGGTAATGTACAGCAGGAGAGGGGTTAAAGATGAGGATGCTGGGTAATGTACAGCAGAGGAGGGGTTAATAAGAGGATGCTGGTCATGTGCAGCAGAGGAGGGGTTAATAAGAGGATGCTGGTAATGTACAGCAGGGGAGGGGTTAATAAGAGGATGCTGGTAATGTACAGCAGAGGAGGGGTTAATAAGAGGATGCTGGTAATGTCCGGCAGGGGAGGGGTTAATAAGAGGATGCTGGTAATGTACAGCAGAGCAGGGGTTAATAAGAGGATGCTGGTAATGTGCAGCAGAGGAGGGGTTAATAAGTGGATGCTGGTAATGTACGGCAGGGGAGGGGTTAATAAGAGGATGCTGAGTAATGTACAGCAGAGGAGGGGTTAATAAGAGGATACTGGGTAATGTACAGCAGAGGAGGGGTTAATAAGAGGATGCTGGTAATGTACAGCAGGGGAGGGGTTAATAAGGGGATGCTGGGTAATGTACAGCAGGGGAGGGGTTAATAAGAGGATGCCGGTAATGTACAGCTGAGGAGGAGTTAATAAGAGGATGCTGGGTAATGTACAGCTGAGGAGGAGTTAATAAGAGGATGCTGGGTAATGTACAGCCGAGGAGTTAATACGAGGATGCTGGGTAATGTACAGCCGAGGAGGGGTTAAGAAGAGGATGCTGGTAATGTACAGCAGAGGAGGGGTTAATAAGAGGATGCCGGTAATGTACAGCTGAGGAGGGGTTAATAAGAGGATGCTGGGTAATGTACAGCAGGAGAGGGGTTAATAGGAGGATGCTGGTAATGTACAGGAGGGGAGGGGTTAATAAGAGGATGCTGGTAATGTCCTGCAGAGCATGGGTTAATAAGAGGATGCTGGTAATGTACGGCAGAGGAGGGGTTAATAAGAGGATGCTGGGTAATGTACAGCAGAGGAGGGGTTAATAAGAGGATGCTGGTCATGTACAGCAGAGGAGGGGTTAATAAGAGGATGCTGGTAATGTACAGCAGGGGAGGGGTTAATAGGAGGATGCTGGTAATGTACAGCAGAGGAGGGGTTAATAAGAGGATGCTGGTAATGTACAGCAGCGGAGGGGTTAATAAGAGGATGCTGGTATTGTACAGCAGAGGAGGGGTTAATAAGAGGATGCTGGTAATGTACAGCAGAGGAGGGGTTAATAAGAGGATGCTGGTAATGTACAGCAGAGGAGGGGTTAATAAGAGGATGCTGGTAATGTACAGCAGGGGAGGGGTTAATAGGAGGATGCTGGTAATGTACAGCAGAGGAGGGGTTAATAAGAGGATGCTGGTAATGTACAGCAGGGGAGGGGTTAATAGGAGGATGCTGGTAATGTACAGCAGGGGAGGGGTTAATAAGAGGATGCTGGTATTGTACAGCAGAGGAGGGGTTAATAAGATGATGCTGGTAATGTACAGCAGAGGAGGGGTTAATAAGAGGATGCTGGTAATGTACAGCAGAGGAGGGGTTAATAAGAGGATGCTGGTATTGTACAGCAGAGGAGGGGTTAATAAGAGGATGCTGGTAATGTACAGCAGGGGAGGGGTTAATAAGAGGATGCTGGTAATGTACAGCAGGGGAGGGGTTAATAAGAGGATGCTGGTAATGTACAGCAGAGGAGGGGTTAATAAGAGGATGCTGGTAATGTCCGGCAGGGGAGGGGTTAATAAGAGGATGCTGGTAATGTACAGCATAGCAGGGGTTAATAAGAGGATGCTGGTAATGTACAGCAGGGGAGGGGTTAATAAGAGGATGCTGGTAATGTACAGCAGGAGAGGGGTTAAAGATGAGGATGCTGGGTAATGTACAGCAGAGGAGGGGTTAATAAGAGGATGCTGGTAATGTGCAGCAGGGGAGGGGTTAATAAGAGGATGCTGGTAATGTCCGGCAGAGCAGGGGTTAATAAGAGGATGCTGGTAATGTACAGCAGGGGAGGGGTTAATAAGAGGATGCTGGTAATGTCCGGCAGAGCAGGGGTTAATAAGAGGATGCTGGTAATGTACAGCAGGGGAGGGTTTAATAGGAGGATGCTGGTAATGTACAGGAGGGGAGGGGTTAATAAGAGGATGCTGGTAATGTCCGGCAGAGCAGGGGTTAATAAGAGGATGCTGGTAATGTACAGCAGAGGAGGGGTTAATAAGAGGATGCTGGTAATGTCCGGCAGAGCAGGAGTTAATAAGAGGATGCTGGTAATGTACAGCAGGAGAAGGGTTAATAAGAGGATGCTGGAAATGTACAGCAGGGGAGGGGTTAATAAGAGGATGCTGGTAATGTACAGCAGGGGAGGGGTTAATAAGAGGATGCTGGTAATGTACAGCAGAAGAGGGGTTAATAAGAGGATGCTGGTAATGTCCGGCAGAGCAGGAGTTAATAAGAGGATGCTGGTAATGTACAGCAGAGGAGGGGTTAATAAGAGGATGCTGGTAATGTCAGGCAGGGGAGGGGTTAATAAGAGGATGCTGGTAATGTACAGCAGAGCAGGGGTTAATAAGAGGATGCTGGTAATGTACAGCAGAGCAGGGGTTAATAAGAGGATGCTGGGTAATGTACAGCAGAGGAGGGGTTAATAAGAGGATGCTGGGTAATGTACAGCAGAGGAGGGGTTAATGAGAGGATGCTGGTAATGTACAGCAGGGGAGGGGTTAATAAGGGGATGCTGGTAATGTACAGCAGAGGAGGGGTTAATAAGAGGATGCTGGGTAATGTACAGCAGGAGAGGGGTTAATAGGAGGATGCTGGTAATGTACAGCAGGATAGGGGTTAATAGGAGGATGCTGGTAATCTCCGGCAGAGGAGGGGTTAACAAGAGGATGCTGGGTAATGTACAGCAGGAGAGGGGTTAATAGGAGGATGCTGGTAATGTACAGGAGGGGAGGGGTTAATAAGAGGATGCTGGTAATGTCCGGCAGAGCAGGGGTTAATAAGAGGATGCTGGTAATGTACAGCAGAGGAGGGGTTAATAAGAGGATGCTGGTAATGTCCGGCAGAGCAGGAGTTAATAAGAGGATGCTGGTAATGTACAGCAGGGGAGGGGTCAATAAGAGGATGCTGGTAATGTGCAGCAGGGGAGGGGTTAATAAGAGGATGCTGGTAATGTCCGGCAGAGCAGGAGTTAATAAGAGGATGCTGGTAATGTGCAGCAGGGGAGGGGTTAATCAGAGGATGCTGGTAATGTACAGCAGGGGAGGGGTTAATAAGAGAATGCTGGTAATGTACAGCAGAAGAGGGGTTAAAGATGAGGATGCTGGGTAATGTACAGCAGAGGAGGGGTTAATAAGAGGATGCTGGTAATGTGCAGCAGGGGAGGGGTTAATAAGAGGATGCTGGTAATGTCCGACAGAGCAGGGGTTAATAAGAGGATGCTGGTAATGTACAGCAGGGGAGGGGTTAATACGAGGATGCTGGTAATGTACAGCAGGAGAGGGGTTAAAGATGAGGATGCTGGGTAATGTACAGCAGAGGAGGGGTTAATAAGAGGATGCTGGTCATGTGCAGCAGAGGAGGGGTTAATAAGAGGATGCTGGTAATGTACAGCAGGGGAGGGGTTAATAAGAGGATGCTGGTAATGTACAGCAGAGGAGGGGTTAATAAGAGGATGCTGGTAATGTCCGGCAGGGGAGGGGTTAATAAGAGGATGCTGGTAATGTACAGCAGAGCAGGGGTTAATAAGAGGATGCTGGTAATGTGCAGCAGAGGAGGGGTTAATAAGTGGATGCTGGTAATGTACGGCAGGGGAGGGGTTAATAAGAGGATGCTGAGTAATGTACAGCAGAGGAGGGGTTAATAAGAGGATACTGGGTAATGTACAGCAGAGGAGGGGTTAATAAGAGGATGCTGGTAATGTACAGCAGGGGAGGGGTTAATAAGGGGATGCTGGGTAATGTACAGCAGGGGAGGGGTTAATAAGAGGATGCCGGTAATGTACAGCTGAGGAGGAGTTAATAAGAGGATGCTGGGTAATGTACAGCTGAGGAGGAGTTAATAAGAGGATGCTGGGTAATGTACAGCCGAGGAGTTAATACGAGGATGCTGGGTAATGTACAGCCGAGGAGGGGTTAAGAAGAGGATGCTGGTAATGTACAGCAGAGGAGGGGTTAATAAGAGGATGCCGGTAATGTACAGCTGAGGAGGGGTTAATAAGAGGATGCTGGGTAATGTACAGCAGGAGAGGGGTTAATAGGAGGATGCTGGTAATGTACAGGAGGGGAGGGGTTAATAAGAGGATGCTGGTAATGTCCTGCAGAGCATGGGTTAATAAGAGGATGCTGGTAATGTACGGCAGAGGAGGGGTTAATAAGAGGATGCTGGGTAATGTACAGCAGAGGAGGGGTTAATAAGAGGATGCTGGTCATGTACAGCAGAGGAGGGGTTAATAAGAGGATGCTGGTAATGTACAGCAGGGGAGGGGTTAATAGGAGGATGCTGGTAATGTACAGCAGAGGAGGGGTTAATAAGAGGATGCTGGTAATGTACAGCAGCGGAGGGGTTAATAAGAGGATGCTGGTATTGTACAGCAGAGGAGGGGTTAATAAGAGGATGCTGGTAATGTACAGCAGAGGAGGGGTTAATAAGAGGATGCTGGTAATGTACAGCAGAGGAGGGGTTAATAAGAGGATGCTGGTAATGTACAGCAGGGGAGGGGTTAATAGGAGGATGCTGGTAATGTACAGCAGAGGAGGGGTTAATAAGAGGATGCTGGTAATGTACAGCAGGGGAGGGGTTAATAGGAGGATGCTGGTAATGTACAGCAGGGGAGGGGTTAATAAGAGGATGCTGGTATTGTACAGCAGAGGAGGGGTTAATAAGATGATGCTGGTAATGTACAGCAGAGGAGGGGTTAATAAGAGGATGCTGGTAATGTACAGCAGAGGAGGGGTTAATAAGAGGATGCTGGTATTGTACAGCAGAGGAGGGGTTAATAAGAGGATGCTGGTAATGTACAGCAGAGGAGGGGTTAATAAGAGGATGCTGGTAATGTACAGCAGAGGAGGGGTTAATAGGAGGATGCTGGTAATGTACAGCAGGGGAGGGGTTAATAAGAGGATGCCGGTAATGTACAGCTGAGGAGGAGTTAATAAGAGGATGCTGGGTAATGTACAGCCGAGGAGGAGTTAATAAGAGGATGCTGGGTAATGTACAGCCGAGGAGGAGTTAATACGAGGATGCTGGGTAATGTACAGCCGAGGAGGGGTTAAGAAGAGGATGCTGGTAATGTACAGCAGAGGAGGGGTTAATAAGAGGATGCCGGTAATGTACAGCTGAGGAGGGGTTAATAAGAGGATGCTGGGTAATGTACAGCAGGAGAGGGGTTAATAGGAGGATGCTGGTAATGTACAGGAGGGGAGGGGTTAATAAGAGGATGCTGGTAATGTCCGGCAGAGCATGGGTTAATAAGAGGATGCTGGTAATGTACAGCAGAGGAGGGGTTAATAAGAGGATGCTGGGTAATGTACAGCAGAGGAGGGGTTAATAAGAGGATGCTGGTAATGTACAGCAGGGGAGGGGTTAATAAGAGGATGCTGGTAATGTCCGGCAGAGCAGGGGTTAATAAGAGTATGCTGGTAATGTACAGCAGGGGAGGGGTTACTAAGAGGATGCTGGTAATGTACAGCAGGGGAGGGGTTAATAAGAGGATGCTGGGTAATGTACAGCAGAGGAGGGGTTAATAAGAGGATGCTGGTAATGTACAGCAGGGGAGGGGTTAATAAGAGGATGCTGGTAATGTACAGCAGGAGAGGGGTTAATAAGAGGATGCTGGGTAATGTACAGCAGAGGAGGGGTTAATAAGAGGATGCTGGAAATGTACAGCAGGGGAGGGGTTAATAAGAGGATGCTGGTAATGTACAGCAGAGGAGGGGTTAATAAGAGGATGCTGGTAATGTACAGCAGAGGAGGGGTTAATAAGAGGATGCTGGTAATGTACAGCAGGAGAGGGGTTAATAAGAGGATGCTGGTAATGTACAGCTGAGTAGGGGTTAATAAGAGGATGCTGGTAATGTACAGCCGAGGAGGAGTTAATAAGAGGATGCTGGTAATGTACAGCAGGTGAGGGGTTAATAAGAGGATGCTGGGTAATGTACAGCAGAGGAGGGGTTAATAAGAGGATGCTGGTAATGTACAGCAGGGGAGGGGTTAATAAGAAGATGCTGGTAATGTACAGCTGAGGAGGGGTTAATAAGAGGATGCTGGTAATGTACAGCAGAGGAGGGGTTAATAAGAGGATGCTGGTAATGTACAGCAGGAGAGGGGTTAATAAGAGGATGCTGGGTAATGTACAGCAGAGGAGGGGTTAATAAGAGGATGCTGGTAATGTACAGCAGAGGAGGGGTTAATAAGAGGATGTTGGTAATGTACAGCAGAGGAGGGGTTAATAAGAGGATGCTGGTAATGTACAGCAGGGGAGGGGTTAATAAGAGGATGCTGGTAATGTACAGCAGAGGAGGGGTTAATAAGAGGATGCTGGTAATGTGCATCAGACGAGGGGTTAATAAGAGGATGCTGGTAATGTGCATCAGAGGAGGGGTTAATAAGAGGATGCTGGTAATGTACAGCAGGGGAGGGGTTAATAGGAGGATGCTGGTAATGTACAGCAGGGGAGGGGTTAATAAGAGGATGCTGGTAATGTACAGCAGAGGAGGGGTTAATAAGAGGATGCTGGTAATGTCAGGCAGGGGAGGGGTTAATAAGAGGATGCTGGTAATGTACAGCAGAGCAGGGGTTAATAAGAGGATGCTGGTAATGTACAGCAGAGCAGGGGTTAATAAGAGGATGCTGGGTAATGTACAGCAGAGGAGGGGTTAATAAGAGGATGCTGGGTAATGTACAGCAGAAGAGGGGTTAATAAGAGGATGCTGGTAATGTACAGCAGGGGAGGGGTTAATAAGAGGATGCTGGGTAATGTACAGCAGAGGAGGGGTTAATAAGGGGATGCTGGTAATGTACAGCAGAGGAAGGGTTAATAAGAGGATGCTGGGTAATGTACAGCAGGAGAGGGGTTAGTAGGAGGATGCTGGGTAATGTACAGCAGGGGAGGGGTTAAGAGGATGATGGGTAATGTACAGCAGAGGAGTGGTTAATAAGAGGATGCTGGGTAATGTACAGCAGGAGAGGGGTTAATAGGAGGATGCTGGTAATGTACAGCAGGATAGGGGTTAATAGGAGGATGCTGGTAATCTCCGGCAGAGGAGGGGTTAACAAGAGGATGCTGGGTAATGTACAGCAGGAGAGGGGTTAATAGGAGGATGCTGGTAATGTACAGGAGGGGAGGGGTTAATAAGAGGATGCTGGTAATGTCTGGCAGAGCAGGGGTTAATAAGAGGATGCTGGTAATGTACAGCAGAGGAGGGGTTAATAAGAGGATGCTGGTAATGTCCGGCAGAGCAGGAGTTAATAAGAGGATGCTGGTAATGTACAGCAGGGGAGGGGTCAATAAGAGGATGCTGGTAATGTGCAGCAGGGGAGGGGTTAATAAGAGGATGATGGTAATGTCCGGCAGAGCAGGAGTTAATAAGAGGATGCTGGTAATGTGCAGCAGGGGAGGGGTTAATAAGAGGATGCTGGTAATGTACAGCAGGGGAGGGGTTAATAAGAGGATGCTGGTAATGTACAGCAGGAGAGGGGTTAAAGATGAGGATGCTGGGTAATGTACAGCAGAGGAGGGGTTAATAAGAGGTTGCTGGTAATGTGCAGCAGGGGAGGGGTTAATAAGAGGATGCTGGCAATGTCCGGCAGAGCAGGGGTTAATAAGAGGATGCTGGTAATGTACAGCAGGGGAGGGGTTAATAAGAGGATGCTGGTAATGTACAGCAGGAGAGGGGTTAAAGATGAGGATGCTGGGTAATGTACAGCAGAGGAGGGGTTAATAAGAGGATGCTGGTCATGTACAGCAGAGGAGGGGATAATAAGAGGATGCTGGTAATGTACAGCAGGGGAGGGGTTAATAAGAGGATGCTGGTAATGTACAGCAGAGGAGGGGTTAATAAGAGGATGCTGGTAATGTCCGGCAGGGGAGGGGTTAATAAGAGGATGCTGGTAATGTACAGCAGAGCAGGGGTTAATAAGAGGATGCTGGGTAATGTACAGCAGAGGAGGGGTTAATAAGAGGATGCTGGTAATGTAGAGCAGGGGAGGGATTAAGAAGAAGATGCTGGTAATGTACAGCTGAGGAGGGGTTAATAAGAGGATGCTGGTAATGTACAGCAGAGGAGGGGTTAATAAGAGGATGCTGGTAATGTACAGCAGGAGAGGGGTTAATAAGAGGATGCTGGGTAATGTACAGCAGAGGAGGGGTTAATAAGAGGATGCTGGAAATGTACAGCAGAGGAGGGGTTAATAAGAGGATGTTGGTAATGTACAGCAGAGGAGGGGTTAATAAGAGGATGCTGGTAATGTACAGCAGGGGAGGGGTTAATAAGAGGATGCTGGTAATGTACAGCAGGGGAGGGGTTAATAAGAGGATGCTGGTAATGTACAGCAGAGGAGGGGTTAATAAGAGGATGCTGGTAATGTGCATCAGAGGAGGGGTTAATAAGAGGATGCTGGTAATGTGCATCAGAGGAGGGGTTAATAAGAGGATGCTGGTAATGTACAGCAGGGGAGGGGTTAATAGGAGGATGCTGGTAATGTACAGCAGGGGAGGGGTTAATAAGAGGATGCTGGTAATGTACAGCAGAGGAGGGGTTAATAAGAGGATGCTGGTAATGTCAGGCAGGGGAGGGGTTAATAAGAGGATGCTGGTAATGTACAGCAGAGCAGGGGTTAATAAGAGGATGCTGGTAATGTACAGCAGAGCAGGGGTTAATAAGAGGATGCTGGGTAATGTACAGCAGAGGAGGGGTTAATAAGAGGATGCTGGGTAATGTACAGCAGAGGAGGGGTTAATGAGAGGATGCTGGTAATGTACAGCAGGGGAGGGGTTAATAAGGGGATGCTGGTAATGTACAGCAGAGGAGGGGTTAATAAGAGGATGCTGGGTAATGTACAGCAGGAGAGGGGTTAATAGGAGGATGCTGGGTAATGTACAGCAGCGGAGGGGTTAAGAGGATGATGGGTAATGTACAGCAGAGGAGTGGTTAATAAGAGGATGCTGGGTAATGTACAGCAGCAGAGGGGTTAATAGGAGGATGCTGGTAATGTACAGCAGTATAGGGGTTAATAGGAGGATGCTGGTAATCTCCGGCAGAGGAGGGGTTAACAAGAGGATGCTGGGTAATGTACAGCAGGAGAGGGGTTAATAGGAGGATGCTGGTAATGTACAGGAGGGGAGGGGTTAATAAGAGGATGCTGGTAATGTCTGGCAGAGCAGGGGTTAATAAGAGGATGCTGGTAATGTATAGCAGAGGAGGGGTTAATAAGAGGATGCTGGTAATGTCCGGCAGAGCAGGAGTTAATAAGAGGATGCTGGTAATGTACAGCAGGGGAGGGGTCAATAAGAGGATGCTGGTATTGTGCAGCAGGGGAGGGGTTAATAAGAGGATGCTGGTAATGTCCGGCAGAGCAGGAGTTAATAAGAGGATGCTGGTAATGTGCAGCAGGGGAGGGATTAATAAGAGGATGCTGGTAATGTACAGCAGGGGAGGGGTTAATAAGGATGCTGGTAATGTACAGCAGGAGAGGGGTTAAAGATGAGGATGCTGGGTAATGTACAGCAGAGGAGGGGTTAATAAGTGGATGCTGGTAATGTGCAGCAGGGGAGGGGTTAATAAGAGGATGCTGGTAATGTCCGGCAGAGCAGGGGTTAATAAGAGGATGCTGGTAATGTACAGCAGGGGAGGGGTTAATACGAGGATGCTGGTAATGTACAGCAGGAGAGGGGCTAAAGCTGAGGATGCTGGGTAATGTACAGCAGAGGAGGGGTTAATAAGAGGATGCTGGTCATGTGCAGCAGAGGAGGGGTTAATAAGAGGATGCTGGTAATGTACAGCAGGGGAGGGGTTAATAAGAGGATGCTGGTAATGTACAGCAGAGGAGGGGTTAATAAGAGGATGCTGGTAATGTCCGGCAGGGGAGGGGTTAATAAGAGGATGCTGGTAATGTACAGCAGAGCAGGGGTTAATAAGAGGATGCTGGTAATGTGCAGCAGAGGAGGGGTTAATAAGTGGATGCTGGTAATGTACGGCAGGGGAGGGGTTAATAAGAGGATGCTGAGTAATGTACAGCAGAGGAGGGGTTAATAAGAGGATGCTGGGTAATGTACAGCAGAGGAGGGGTTAATAAGAGGATGCTGGTAATGTACAGCAGGGGAGGGGTTAATAAGGGGATGCTGGGTAATGTACAGCAGGGGAGGGGTTAATAAGAGGATGCTGGTAATGTACAGCAGGGGGGGTTAATAAGAGGATGCTGATAATGTACAGCAGAGGAGGAGTTAATAAGAGGATGCTGGGTAATGTACAGCAGGAGAGGGGTTAATAGGAGGATGCTGGGTAATGTACAGCAGGGGAGGGGTTAAGAGGATGCTGGGTAATGTACAGCAGAGGAGGGGTTAATAAGAGGATGCTGGTAATGTGTAGCAGGGGAGGGGTTAATAAGAGGATGCTGGTAATGTTCGGCAGAGCAGGGGTTAATAGGAGGATGCTGGTAATGTACAGCAGGGGAGGGGTTAATAAGAGGATGCTGGTAATGTACAGCAGGAGAGGGGTTAAAGATGAGGATGCTGGGTAATGTACAGCAGAGGAGGGGTTAATAAGAGGATGCTGGTCATGTACAGCAGAGGAGGGGTTAATAAGAGGATGCTGGTAATGTACAGCAGGGGAGGGGTTAATAAGAATATGCTGGTAATGTACAGCAGAGGAGGGGTTAATAAGAGGATGCTGGTAATGTCCGGCAGGGGAGGGGTTAATAAGAGGATGCTGGTAATGTACAGCAGAGCAGGGGTTAATAAGAGGATGCTGGTAATGTCCGGCAGGGGAGGGGTTAATAAGAGGATGCTGGTAATGTACAGCATAGCAGGGGTTAATAAGAGGATGCTGGTAATGTACAGCAGTGGAGGGGTTAATAAGAGAATGCTGGTAATGTACAGCAGGAGAGGGGTTAAAGATGAGGATGCTGGGTAATGTACATCAGAGGAGGGGTTAATAAGAGGATGCTGGTAATGTACAGCAGGAGAGGGGTTAAAGATGAGGATGCTGGGTAATGTACAGCAGAGGAGGGGTTAATAAGAGGATGCTGGTCATGTACAGCAGAGGAGGGGTTAATAAGAGGATGCTGGTAATGTACAGCAGGGGAGGGGTTAATAAGAGGATGCTGGTAATGTACAGCAGAGGAGGGGTTAATAAGAGGATGCTGGTAATGTCCGGCAGGGGAGGGGTTAATAAGAGGATGCTGGTAATGTACAGCAGAGCAGGGGTTAATAAGAGGATGCTGGTAATGTGCAGCAGAGGAGGGGTTAATAAGTGGATGCTGGTAATGTCCGGCAGGGGAGGGGTTAATAAGAGGATGCTGGTAATGTACAGCAGAGGAGGGGTTAATAAGAGGATGCTGGTAATGTACAGCAGGGGAGGGGTTAATAAGGGGATGCTGGGTAATGTACAGCAGGGGAGGGGTTAAGAGGATGATGGGTAATGTACAGCAGAGGAGTGGTTAATAAGAGGATGCTGGGTAATGTACAGCAGGAGAGGGGTTAATAGGAGGATGCTGGTAATGTACAGCAGTATAGGGGTTAATAGGAGGATGCTGGTAATCTCCGGCAGAGGAGGGGTTAACAAGAGGATGCTGGGTAATGTACAGCAGGAGAGGGGTTAATAGGAGGATGCTGGTAATGTACAGGAGGGGAGGGGTTAATAAGAGGATGCTGGTAATGTCTGGCAGAGCAGGGGTTAATAAGAGGATGCTGGTAATGTACAGCAGAGGAGGGGTTAATAAGAGGATGCTGGTAATGTCCGGCAGAGCAGGAGTTAATAAGAGGATGCTGGTAATGTACAGCAGGGGAGGGGTCAATAAGAGGATGCTGGTAATGTGCAGCAGGGGAGGGGTTAATAAGAGGATGCTGGTAATGTCCGGCAGAGCAGGAGTTAATAAGAGGATGCTGGTAATGTGCAGCAGAGGAGGGGTTAATAAGAGGATGCTGGTAATGTACAGCAGAGGAGGGGTTAATAAGAGGATGTTGGTAATGTACAGCAGAGGAGGGGTTAATAAGAGGATGCTGGTAATGTACAGCAGGGGAGGGGTTAATAAGAGGATGCTGGTAATGTACAGCAGAGGAGGGGTTAATAAGAGGATGCTGGTAATGTGCATCAGACGAGGGGTTAATAAGAGGATGCTGGTAATGTGCATCAGAGGAGGGGTTAATAAGAGGATGCTGGTAATGTACAGCAGGGGAGGGGTTAATAGGAGGATGCTGGTAATGTACAGCAGGGGAGGGGTTAATAAGAGGATGCTGGTAATGTACAGCAGAGGAGGGGTTAATAAGAGGATGCTGGTAATGTCAGGCAGGGGAGGGGTTAATAAGAGGATGCTGGTAATGTACAGCAGAGCAGGGGTTAATAAGAGGATGCTGGTAATGTACAGCAGAGCAGGGGTTAATAAGAGGATGCTGGGTAATGTACAGCAGAGGAGTGGTTAATAAGAGGATGCTGGGTAATGTACAGCAGAAGAGGGGTTAATAAGAGGATGCTGGTAATGTACAGCAGGGGAGGGGTTAATAAGAGGATGCTGGGTAATGTACAGCAGAGGAGGGGTTAATAAGGGGATGCTGGTAATGTACAGCAGAGGAAGGGTTAATAAGAGGATGCTGGGTAATGTACAGCAGGAGAGGGGTTAGTAGGAGGATGCTGGGTAATGTACAGCAGGGGAGGGGTTAAGAGGATGATGGGTAATGTACAGCAGAGGAGTGGTTAATAAGAGGATGCTGGGTAATGTACAGCAGGAGAGGGGTTAATAGGAGGATGCTGGTAATGTACAGCAGGATAGGGGTTAATAGGAGGATGCTGGTAATCTCCGGCAGAGGAGGGGTTAACAAGAGGATGCTGGGTAATGTACAGCAGGAGAGGGGTTAATAGGAGGATGCTGGTAATGTACAGGAGGGGAGGGGTTAATAAGAGGATGCTGGTAATGTCCGGCAGAGCAGGGGTTAATAAGAGGATGCTGGTAATGTACAGCAGAGGAGGGGTTAATAAGAGGATGCTGGTAATGTCCGGCAGAGCAGGAGTTAATAAGAGGATGCTGGTAATGTACAGCAGGGGAGGGGTCAATAAGAGGATGCTGGTAATGTGCAGCAGGGGAGGGGTTAATAAGAGGATGATGGTAATGTCCGGCAGAGCAGGAGTTAATAAGAGGATGCTGGTAATGTGCAGCAGGGGAGGGGTTAATAAGAGGATGCTGGTAATGTACAGCAGGGGAGGGGTTAATAAGAGGATGCTGGTAATGTACAGCAGGAGAGGGGTTAAAGATGAGGATGCTGGGTAATGTACAGCAGAGGAGGGGTTAATAAGAGGTTGCTGGTAATGTGCAGCAGGGGAGGGGTTAATAAGAGGATGCTGGCAATGTCCGGCAGAGCAGGGGTTAATAAGAGGATGCTGGTAATGTACAGCAGGGGAGGGGTTAATAAGAGGATGCTGGTAATGTACAGCAGGAGAGGGGTTAAAGATGAGGATGCTGGGTAATGTACAGCAGAGGAGGGGTTAATAAGAGGATGCTGGTCATGTACAGCAGAGGAGGGGATAATAAGAGGATGCTGGTAATGTACAGCAGGGGAGGGGTTAATAAGAGGATGCTGGTAATGTACAGCAGAGGAGGGGTTAATAAGAGGATGCTGGTAATGTCCGGCAGGGGAGGGGTTAATAAGAGGATGCTGGTAATGTACAGCAGAGCAGGGGTTAATAAGAGGATGCTGGGTAATGTACAGCAGAGGAGGGGTTAATAAGAGGATGCTGGTAATGTAGAGCAGGGGAGGGATTAAGAAGAAGATGCTGGTAATGTACAGCTGAGGAGGGGTTAATAAGAGGATGCTGGTAATGTACAGCAGAGGAGGGGTTAATAAGAGGATGCTGGTAATGTACAGCAGGAGAGGGGTTAATAAGAGGATGCTGGGTAATGTACAGCAGAGGAGGGGTTAATAAGAGGATGCTGGAAATGTACAGCAGAGGAGGGGTTAATAAGAGGATGTTGGTAATGTACAGCAGAGGAGGGGTTAATAAGAGGATGCTGGTAATGTACAGCAGGGGAGGGGTTAATAAGAGGATGCTGGTAATGTACAGCAGGGGAGGGGTTAATAAGAGGATGCTGGTAATGTACAGCAGAGGAGGGGTTAATAAGAGGATGCTGGTAATGTGCATCAGAGGAGGGGTTAATAAGAGGATGCTGGTAATGTGCATCAGAGGAGGGGTTAATAAGAGGATGCTGGTAATGTACAGCAGGGGAGGGGTTAATAGGAGGATGCTGGTAATGTACAGCAGGGGAGGGGTTAATAAGAGGATGCTGGTAATGTACAGCAGAGGAGGGGTTAATAAGAGGATGCTGGTAATGTCAGGCAGGGGAGGGGTTAATAAGAGGATGCTGGTAATGTACAGCAGAGCAGGGGTTAATAAGAGGATGCTGGTAATGTACAGCAGAGCAGGGGTTAATAAGAGGATGCTGGGTAATGTACAGCAGAGGAGGGGTTAATAAGAGGATGCTGGGTAATGTACAGCAGAGGAGGGGTTAATGAGAGGATGCTGGTAATGTACAGCAGGGGAGGGGTTAATAAGGGGATGCTGGTAATGTACAGCAGAGGAGGGGTTAATAAGAGGATGCTGGGTAATGTACAGCAGGAGAGGGGTTAATAGGAGGATGCTGGGTAATGTACAGCAGCGGAGGGGTTAAGAGGATGATGGGTAATGTACAGCAGAGGAGTGGTTAATAAGAGGATGCTGGGTAATGTACAGCAGCAGAGGGGTTAATAGGAGGATGCTGGTAATGTACAGCAGTATAGGGGTTAATAGGAGGATGCTGGTAATCTCCGGCAGAGGAGGGGTTAACAAGAGGATGCTGGGTAATGTACAGCAGGAGAGGGGTTAATAGGAGGATGCTGGTAATGTACAGGAGGGGAGGGGTTAATAAGAGGATGCTGGTAATGTCTGGCAGAGCAGGGGTTAATAAGAGGATGCTGGTAATGTATAGCAGAGGAGGGGTTAATAAGAGGATGCTGGTAATGTCCGGCAGAGCAGGAGTTAATAAGAGGATGCTGGTAATGTACAGCAGGGGAGGGGTCAATAAGAGGATGCTGGTATTGTGCAGCAGGGGAGGGGTTAATAAGAGGATGCTGGTAATGTCCGGCAGAGCAGGAGTTAATAAGAGGATGCTGGTAATGTGCAGCAGGGGAGGGATTAATAAGAGGATGCTGGTAATGTACAGCAGGGGAGGGGTTAATAAGGATGCTGGTAATGTACAGCAGGAGAGGGGTTAAAGATGAGGATGCTGGGTAATGTACAGCAGAGGAGGGGTTAATAAGTGGATGCTGGTAATGTGCAGCAGGGGAGGGGTTAATAAGAGGATGCTGGTAATGTCCGGCAGAGCAGGGGTTAATAAGAGGATGCTGGTAATGTACAGCAGGGGAGGGGTTAATACGAGGATGCTGGTAATGTACAGCAGGAGAGGGGCTAAAGCTGAGGATGCTGGGTAATGTACAGCAGAGGAGGGGTTAATAAGAGGATGCTGGTCATGTGCAGCAGAGGAGGGGTTAATAAGAGGATGCTGGTAATGTACAGCAGGGGAGGGGTTAATAAGAGGATGCTGGTAATGTACAGCAGAGGAGGGGTTAATAAGAGGATGCTGGTAATGTCCGGCAGGGGAGGGGTTAATAAGAGGATGCTGGTAATGTACAGCAGAGCAGGGGTTAATAAGAGGATGCTGGTAATGTGCAGCAGAGGAGGGGTTAATAAGTGGATGCTGGTAATGTACGGCAGGGGAGGGGTTAATAAGAGGATGCTGAGTAATGTACAGCAGAGGAGGGGTTAATAAGAGGATGCTGGGTAATGTACAGCAGAGGAGGGGTTAATAAGAGGATGCTGGTAATGTACAGCAGGGGAGGGGTTAATAAGGGGATGCTGGGTAATGTACAGCAGGGGAGGGGTTAATAAGAGGATGCTGGTAATGTACAGCAGGGGGGGTTAATAAGAGGATGCTGATAATGTACAGCAGAGGAGGAGTTAATAAGAGGATGCTGGGTAATGTACAGCAGGAGAGGGGTTAATAGGAGGATGCTGGGTAATGTACAGCAGGGGAGGGGTTAAGAGGATGCTGGGTAATGTACAGCAGAGGAGGGGTTAATAAGAGGATGCTGGTAATGTGTAGCAGGGGAGGGGTTAATAAGAGGATGCTGGTAATGTTCGGCAGAGCAGGGGTTAATAGGAGGATGCTGGTAATGTACAGCAGGGGAGGGGTTAATAAGAGGATGCTGGTAATGTACAGCAGGAGAGGGGTTAAAGATGAGGATGCTGGGTAATGTACAGCAGAGGAGGGGTTAATAAGAGGATGCTGGTCATGTACAGCAGAGGAGGGGTTAATAAGAGGATGCTGGTAATGTACAGCAGGGGAGGGGTTAATAAGAGTATGCTGGTAATGTACAGCAGAGGAGGGGTTAATAAGAGGATGCTGGTAATGTCCGGCAGGGGAGGGGTTAATAAGAGGATGCTGGTAATGTACAGCAGAGCAGGGGTTAATAAGAGGATGCTGGTAATGTCCGGCAGGGGAGGGGTTAATAAGAGGATGCTGGTAATGTACAGCATAGCAGGGGTTAATAAGAGGATGCTGGTAATGTACAGCAGTGGAGGGGTTAATAAGAGAATGCTGGTAATGTACAGCAGGAGAGGGGTTAAAGATGAGGATGCTGGGTAATGTACATCAGAGGAGGGGTTAATAAGAGGATGCTGGTAATGTACAGCAGGAGAGGGGTTAAAGATGAGGATGCTGGGTAATGTACAGCAGAGGAGGGGTTAATAAGAGGATGCTGGTCATGTACAGCAGAGGAGGGGTTAATAAGAGGATGCTGGTAATGTACAGCAGGGGAGGGGTTAATAAGAGGATGCTGGTAATGTACAGCAGAGGAGGGGTTAATAAGAGGATGCTGGTAATGTCCGGCAGGGGAGGGGTTAATAAGAGGATGCTGGTAATGTACAGCAGAGCAGGGGTTAATAAGAGGATGCTGGTAATGTGCAGCAGAGGAGGGGTTAATAAGTGGATGCTGGTAATGTCCGGCAGGGGAGGGGTTAATAAGAGGATGCTGGTAATGTACAGCAGAGGAGGGGTTAATAAGAGGATGCTGGTAATGTACAGCAGGGGAGGGGTTAATAAGGGGATGCTGGGTAATGTACAGCAGGGGAGGGGTTAAGAGGATGATGGGTAATGTACAGCAGAGGAGTGGTTAATAAGAGGATGCTGGGTAATGTACAGCAGGAGAGGGGTTAATAGGAGGATGCTGGTAATGTACAGCAGTATAGGGGTTAATAGGAGGATGCTGGTAATCTCCGGCAGAGGAGGGGTTAACAAGAGGATGCTGGGTAATGTACAGCAGGAGAGGGGTTAATAGGAGGATGCTGGTAATGTACAGGAGGGGAGGGGTTAATAAGAGGATGCTGGTAATGTCTGGCAGAGCAGGGGTTAATAAGAGGATGCTGGTAATGTACAGCAGAGGAGGGGTTAATAAGAGGATGCTGGTAATGTCCGGCAGAGCAGGAGTTAATAAGAGGATGCTGGTAATGTACAGCAGGGGAGGGGTCAATAAGAGGATGCTGGTAATGTGCAGCAGGGGAGGGGTTAATAAGAGGATGCTGGTAATGTCCGGCAGAGCAGGAGTTAATAAGAGGATGCTGGTAATGTGCAGCAGGGGAGGGATTAATAAGAGGATGCTGGTAATGTACAGCAGGGGAGGGGTTAATAAGGATGCTGGTAATGTACAGCAGGAGAGGGGTTAAAGATGAGGATGCTGGGTAATGTACAGCAGAGGAGGGGTTAATAAGAGGATGCTGGTAATGTGCAGCAGGGGAGGGGTTAATAAGAGGATGCTGGTAATGTCCGGCAGAGCAGGGGTTAATAAGAGGATGCTGGTAATGTACAGCAGGGGAGGGGTTAATACGAGGATGCTGGTAATGTACAGCAGGAGAGGGGTTAAAGCTGAGGATGCTGGGTAATGTACAGCAGAGGAGGGGTTAATAAGAGGATGCTGGTCATGTGCAGCAGAGGAGGGGTTAATAAGAGGATGCTGGTAATGTACAGCAGGGGAGGGGTTAATAAGAGGATGCTGGTAATGTACAGCAGAGGAGGGGTTAATAAGAGGATGCTGGTAATGTCCGGCAGGGGAGGGGTTAATAAGAGGATGCTGGTAATGTACAGCAGAGCAGGGGTTAATAAGAGGATGCTGGTAATGTGCAGCAGAGGAGGGGTTAATAAGTGGATGCTGGTAATGTACGGCAGGGGAGGGGTTAATAAGAGGATGCTGAGTAATGTACAGCAGAGGAGGGGTTAATAAGAGGATGCTGGGTAATGTACAGCAGAGGAGGGGTTAATAAGAGGATGCTGCTAATGTACAGCAGGGGAGGGGTTAATAAGGGGATGCTGGGTAATGTACAGCAGGGGAGGGGTTAATAAGAGGATGCTGGTAATGTACAGCAGGGGGGGTTAATAAGAGGATGCTGGTAATGTACAGCTGGGGAGGGGTTAATAAGAGGATGCTGGTAATGTACAGCAGAGGAGGAGTTAATAAGAGGATGCTGGGTAATGTACAGCAGGAGAGGGGTTAATAGGAGGATGCTGGGTAATGTACAGCAGGGGAGGGGTTAAGAGGATGCTGGGTAATGTACAGCAGAGGAGGGGTTAATAAGAGGATGCTGGTAATGTGTAGCAGGGGAGGGGTTAATAAGAGGATGCTGGTAATGTTCGGCAGAGCAGGGGTTAATAGGAGGATGCTGGTAATGTACAGCAGGGGAGGGGTTAATAAGAGGATGCTGGTAATGTACAGCAGGAGAGGGGTTAAAGATGAGGATGCTGGGTAATGTACAGCAGAGGAGGGGTTAATAAGAGGATGCTGGTCATGTACAGCAGAGGAGGGGTTAATAAGAGGATGCTGGTAATGTACAGCAGGGGAGGGGTTAATAAGAGGATGCTGGTAATGTACAGCAGAGGAGGGGTTAATAAGAGGATGCTGGTAATGTCCGGCAGGGGAGGGGTTAATAAGAGGATGCTGGTAATGTACAGCAGAGCAGGGGTTAATAAGAGGATGCTGGTAATGTCCGGCAGGGGAGGGGTTAATAAGAGGATGCTGGTAATGTACAGCATAGCAGGGGTTAATAAGAGGATGCTGGTAATGTACAGCAGGGGAGGGGTTAATAAGAGGATGTTGGTAATGTACAGCAGGAGAGGGGTTAAAGATGAGGATGCTGGGTAATGTACAGCAGAGGAGGGGTTAATAAGAGGATGCTGGTAATGTGCAGCAGGGGAGGGGTTAATAAGAGGATGCTGGTAATGTCCGGCAGAGCAGGGGTTAATAAGAGGATGCTGGTAATGTACAGCAGGGGAGGGGTTAATAAGAGGATGCTGGTAATGTCCGGCAGAGCAGGGGTTAATAAGAGGATGCTGGTAATGTACAGCAGGGGAGGGGTTAATAGGAGGATGCTGGTAATGTACAGGAGGGGAGGGGTTAATAAGAGGATGCTGGTAATGTCCGGCAGAGCAGGGGTTAATAAGAGAATGCTGGTAATGTACAGCAGAGGAGGGGTTAATAAGAGGATGCTGGTAATGTACAGCAGGGGAGGGGTTAATAAGGGGATGCTGGGTAATGTACAGCAGGGGAGGGGTTAAGAGGATGATGGGTAATGTACAGCAGAGGAGTGGTTAATAAGAGGATGCTGGGTAATGTACAGCAGGAGAGGGGTTAATAGGAGGATGCTGGTAATGTACAGCAGTATAGGGGTTAATAGGAGGATGCTGGTAATCTCCGGCAGAGGAGGGGTTAACAAGAGGATGCTGGGTAATGTACAGCAGGAGAGGGGTTAATAGGAGGATGCTGGTAATGTACAGGAGGGGAGGGGTTAATAAGAGGATGCTGGTAATGTCTGGCAGAGCAGGGGTTAATAAGAGGATGCTGGTAATGTACAGCAGAGGAGGGGTTAATAAGAGGATGCTGGTAATGTCCGGCAGAGCAGGAGTTAATAAGAGGATGCTGGTAATGTACAGCAGGGGAGGGGTCAATAAGAGGATGCTGGTAATGTGCAGCAGGGGAGGGGTTAATAAGAGGATGCTGGTAATGTCCGGCAGAGCAGGAGTTAATAAGAGGATGCTGGTAATGTGCAGCAGGGGAGGGATTAATAAGAGGATGCTGGTAATGTACAGCAGGGGAGGGGTTAATAAGGATGCTGGTAATGTACAGCAGGAGAGGGGTTAAAGATGAGGATGCTGGGTAATGTACAGCAGAGGAGGGGTTAATAAGAGGATGCTGGTAATGTGCAGCAGGGGAGGGGTTAATAAGAGGATGCTGGTAATGTCCGGCAGAGCAGGGGTTAATAAGAGGATGCTGGTAATGTACAGCAGGGGAGGGGTTAATACGAGGATGCTGGTAATGTACAGCAGGAGAGGGGTTAAAGCTGAGGATGCTGGGTAATGTACAGCAGAGGAGGGGTTAATAAGAGGATGCTGGTCATGTGCAGCAGAGGAGGGGTTAATAAGAGGATGCTGGTAATGTACAGCAGGGGAGGGGTTAATAAGAGGATGCTGGTAATGTACAGCAGAGGAGGGGTTAATAAGAGGATGCTGGTAATGTCCGGCAGGGGAGGGGTTAATAAGAGGATGCTGGTAATGTACAGCAGAGCAGGGGTTAATAAGAGGATGCTGGTAATGTGCAGCAGAGGAGGGGTTAATAAGTGGATGCTGGTAATGTACGGCAGGGGAGGGGTTAATAAGAGGATGCTGAGTAATGTACAGCAGAGGAGGGGTTAATAAGAGGATGCTGGGTAATGTACAGCAGAGGAGGGGTTAATAAGAGGATGCTGCTAATGTACAGCAGGGGAGGGGTTAATAAGGGGATGCTGGGTAATGTACAGCAGGGGAGGGGTTAATAAGAGGATGCTGGTAATGTACAGCAGGGGGGGTTAATAAGAGGATGCTGGTAATGTACAGCTGGGGAGGGGTTAATAAGAGGATGCTGGTAATGTACAGCAGAGGAGGAGTTAATAAGAGGATGCTGGGTAATGTACAGCAGGAGAGGGGTTAATAGGAGGATGCTGGGTAATGTACAGCAGGGGAGGGGTTAAGAGGATGCTGGGTAATGTACAGCAGAGGAGGGGTTAATAAGAGGATGCTGGTAATGTGTAGCAGGGGAGGGGTTAATAAGAGGATGCTGGTAATGTTCGGCAGAGCAGGGGTTAATAGGAGGATGCTGGTAATGTACAGCAGGGGAGGGGTTAATAAGAGGATGCTGGTAATGTACAGCAGGAGAGGGGTTAAAGATGAGGATGCTGGGTAATGTACAGCAGAGGAGGGGTTAATAAGAGGATGCTGGTCATGTACAGCAGAGGAGGGGTTAATAAGAGGATGCTGGTAATGTACAGCAGGGGAGGGGTTAATAAGAGGATGCTGGTAATGTACAGCAGAGGAGGGGTTAATAAGAGGATGCTGGTAATGTCCGGCAGGGGAGGGGTTAATAAGAGGATGCTGGTAATGTACAGCAGAGCAGGGGTTAATAAGAGGATGCTGGTAATGTCCGGCAGGGGAGGGGTTAATAAGAGGATGCTGGTAATGTACAGCATAGCAGGGGTTAATAAGAGGATGCTGGTAATGTACAGCAGGGGAGGGGTTAATAAGAGGATGTTGGTAATGTACAGCAGGAGAGGGGTTAAAGATGAGGATGCTGGGTAATGTACAGCAGAGGAGGGGTTAATAAGAGGATGCTGGTAATGTGCAGCAGGGGAGGGGTTAATAAGAGGATGCTGGTAATGTCCGGCAGAGCAGGGGTTAATAAGAGGATGCTGGTAATGTACAGCAGGGGAGGGGTTAATAAGAGGATGCTGGTAATGTCCGGCAGAGCAGGGGTTAATAAGAGGATGCTGGTAATGTACAGCAGGGGAGGGGTTAATAGGAGGATGCTGGTAATGTACAGGAGGGGAGGGGTTAATAAGAGGATGCTGGTAATGTCCGGCAGAGCAGGGGTTAATAAGAGAATGCTGGTAATGTACAGCAGAGGAGGGGTTAATAAGAGGATGCTGGTAATGTCCGGCAGAGCAGGAGTTAATAAGAGGATGCTGGTAATGTACAGCAGGAGAAGGGTTAATAAGAGGATGCTGGAAATGTACAGCAGGGGAGGGGTTAATAAGAGGATGCTGGTAATGTACAGCAGGGGAGGGGTTAATAAGAGGATGCTGGTAATGTACAGCAGAAGAGGGGTTAATAAGAGGATGCTGGTAATGTCCGGCAGAGCAGGAGTTAATAAGAGGATGCTGGTAATGTGCAGCAGGGGAGGGGTTAATAAGAGGATGCTGGTAATGTACAGCAGGAGAGGGGTTAAAGATGAGGATGCTGGGTAATGTACAGCAGGAGAGGGGTTAATAGGAGGATGCTGGTAATGTACAGCAGGAGAGGGGTTAATAGGAGGATGCTGGTAATCTCCGGCAGAGGAGGGGTTAATAAGAGGATGCTGGGTAATGTACAGCAGGAGAGGGGTTAATAGGAGGATGCTGGTAATGTACAGCAGGGGAGGGGTTAATAAGAGGATGATGGTAATGTCCGACAGAGCAGGGGTTAATAAGAGGATGCTGGTAATGTACAGCAGAGGAGGGGTTAATAAGAGGATGCTGGTAATGTCCGGCAGAGCAGGAGTTAATAAGAGGATGCTGGTAATGTACAGCAGGGGAGGGGTTAATAAGAGGATGCTGGTAATGTACAGCAGAGGAGGGGTTAATAAGAGGATGCTGGTAATGTCCGGCAGGGGAGGGGTTAATAAGAGGATGCTGGTAATGTACAGCAGAGCAGGGGTTAATAAGAGGATGCTGGTAATGTGCAGCAGAGGAGGGGTTAATAAGTGGATGCTGGTAATGTACGGCAGGGGAGGGGTTAATAAGAGGATGCTGAGTAATGTACAGCAGAGGAGGGGTTAATAAGAGGATGCTGGGTAATGTACAGCAGAGGAGGGGTTAATAAGAGGATGCTGGTAATGTACAGCAGGGGAGGGGTTAATAAGGGGATGCTGGGTAATGTACAGCAGGGGAGGGGTTAATAAGAGGATGCTGGTAATGTACAGCAGGGGGGTTAATAAGAGGATGCTGATAATGTACAGCAGAGGAGGAGTTAATAAGAGGATGCTGGGTAATGTACAGCAGGAGAGGGGTTAATAGGAGGATGCTGGGTAATGTACAGCAGGGGAGGGGTTAAGAGGATGCTGGGTAATGTACAGCAGAGGAGGGGTTAATAAGAGGATGCTGGTAATGTGTAGCAGGGGAGGGGTTAATAAGAGGATGCTGGTAATGTTCGGCAGAGCAGGGGTTAATAGGAGGATGCTGGTAATGTACAGCAGGGGAGGGGTTAATAAGAGGATGCTGGTAATGTACAGCAGGAGAGGGGTTAAAGATGAGGATGCTGGGTAATGTACAGCAGAGGAGGGGTTAATAAGAGGATGCTGGTCATGTACAGCAGAGGAGGGGTTAATAAGAGGATGCTGGTAATGTACAGCAGGGGAGGGGTTAATAAGAGTATGCTGGTAATGTACAGCAGAGGAGGGGTTAATAAGAGGATGCTGGTAATGTCCGGCAGGGGAGGGGTTAATAAGAGGATGCTGGTAATGTACAGCAGAGCAGGGGTTAATAAGAGGATGCTGGTAATGTCCGGCAGGGGAGGGGTTAATAAGAGGATGCTGGTAATGTACAGCATAGCAGGGGTTAATAAGAGGATGCTGGTAATGTACAGCAGTGGAGGGGTTAATAAGAGAATGCTGGTAATGTACAGCAGGAGAGGGGTTAAAGATGAGGATGCTGGGTAATGTACATCAGAGGAGGGGTTAATAAGAGGATGCTGGTAATGTACAGCAGGAGAGGGGTTAAAGATGAGGATGCTGGGTAATGTACAGCAGAGGAGGGGTTAATAAGAGGATGCTGGTCATGTACAGCAGAGGAGGGGTTAATAAGAGGATGCTGGTAATGTACAGCAGGGGAGGGGTTAATAAGAGGATGCTGGTAATGTACAGCAGAGGAGGGGTTAATAAGAGGATGCTGGTAATGTCCGGCAGGGGAGGGGTTAATAAGAGGATGCTGGTAATGTACAGCAGAGCAGGGGTTAATAAGAGGATGCTGGTAATGTGCAGCAGAGGAGGGGTTAATAAGTGGATGCTGGTAATGTCCGGCAGGGGAGGGGTTAATAAGAGGATGCTGGTAATGTACAGCAGAGGAGGGGTTAATAAGAGGATGCTGGTAATGTACAGCAGGGGAGGGGTTAATAAGGGGATGCTGGGTAATGTACAGCAGGGGAGGGGTTAAGAGGATGATGGGTAATGTACAGCAGAGGAGTGGTTAATAAGAGGATGCTGGGTAATGTACAGCAGGAGAGGGGTTAATAGGAGGATGCTGGTAATGTACAGCAGTATAGGGGTTAATAGGAGGATGCTGGTAATCTCCGGCAGAGGAGGGGTTAACAAGAGGATGCTGGGTAATGTACAGCAGGAGAGGGGTTAATAGGAGGATGCTGGTAATGTACAGGAGGGGAGGGGTTAATAAGAGGATGCTGGTAATGTCTGGCAGAGCAGGGGTTAATAAGAGGATGCTGGTAATGTACAGCAGAGGAGGGGTTAATAAGAGGATGCTGGTAATGTCCGGCAGAGCAGGAGTTAATAAGAGGATGCTGGTAATGTACAGCAGGGGAGGGGTCAATAAGAGGATGCTGGTAATGTGCAGCAGGGGAGGGGTTAATAAGAGGATGCTGGTAATGTCCGGCAGAGCAGGAGTTAATAAGAGGATGCTGGTAATGTGCAGCAGGGGAGGGATTAATAAGAGGATGCTGGTAATGTACAGCAGGGGAGGGGTTAATAAGGATGCTGGTAATGTACAGCAGGAGAGGGGTTAAAGATGAGGATGCTGGGTAATGTACAGCAGAGGAGGGGTTAATAAGAGGATGCTGGTAATGTGCAGCAGGGGAGGGGTTAATAAGAGGATGCTGGTAATGTCCGGCAGAGCAGGGGTTAATAAGAGGATGCTGGTAATGTACAGCAGGGGAGGGGTTAATACGAGGATGCTGGTAATGTACAGCAGGAGAGGGGTTAAAGCTGAGGATGCTGGGTAATGTACAGCAGAGGAGGGGTTAATAAGAGGATGCTGGTCATGTGCAGCAGAGGAGGGGTTAATAAGAGGATGCTGGTAATGTACAGCAGGGGAGGGGTTAATAAGAGGATGCTGGTAATGTACAGCAGAGGAGGGGTTAATAAGAGGATGCTGGTAATGTCCGGCAGGGGAGGGGTTAATAAGAGGATGCTGGTAATGTACAGCAGAGCAGGGGTTAATAAGAGGATGCTGGTAATGTGCAGCAGAGGAGGGGTTAATAAGTGGATGCTGGTAATGTACGGCAGGGGAGGGGTTAATAAGAGGATGCTGAGTAATGTACAGCAGAGGAGGGGTTAATAAGAGGATGCTGGGTAATGTACAGCAGAGGAGGGGTTAATAAGAGGATGCTGCTAATGTACAGCAGGGGAGGGGTTAATAAGGGGATGCTGGGTAATGTACAGCAGGGGAGGGGTTAATAAGAGGATGCTGGTAATGTACAGCAGGGGGGGTTAATAAGAGGATGCTGGTAATGTACAGCTGGGGAGGGGTTAATAAGAGGATGCTGGTAATGTACAGCAGAGGAGGAGTTAATAAGAGGATGCTGGGTAATGTACAGCAGGAGAGGGGTTAATAGGAGGATGCTGGGTAATGTACAGCAGGGGAGGGGTTAAGAGGATGCTGGGTAATGTACAGCAGAGGAGGGGTTAATAAGAGGATGCTGGTAATGTGTAGCAGGGGAGGGGTTAATAAGAGGATGCTGGTAATGTTCGGCAGAGCAGGGGTTAATAGGAGGATGCTGGTAATGTACAGCAGGGGAGGGGTTAATAAGAGGATGCTGGTAATGTACAGCAGGAGAGGGGTTAAAGATGAGGATGCTGGGTAATGTACAGCAGAGGAGGGGTTAATAAGAGGATGCTGGTCATGTACAGCAGAGGAGGGGTTAATAAGAGGATGCTGGTAATGTACAGCAGGGGAGGGGTTAATAAGAGGATGCTGGTAATGTACAGCAGAGGAGGGGTTAATAAGAGGATGCTGGTAATGTCCGGCAGGGGAGGGGTTAATAAGAGGATGCTGGTAATGTACAGCAGAGCAGGGGTTAATAAGAGGATGCTGGTAATGTCCGGCAGGGGAGGGGTTAATAAGAGGATGCTGGTAATGTACAGCATAGCAGGGGTTAATAAGAGGATGCTGGTAATGTACAGCAGGGGAGGGGTTAATAAGAGGATGTTGGTAATGTACAGCAGGAGAGGGGTTAAAGATGAGGATGCTGGGTAATGTACAGCAGAGGAGGGGTTAATAAGAGGATGCTGGTAATGTGCAGCAGGGGAGGGGTTAATAAGAGGATGCTGGTAATGTCCGGCAGAGCAGGGGTTAATAAGAGGATGCTGGTAATGTACAGCAGGGGAGGGGTTAATAAGAGGATGCTGGTAATGTCCGGCAGAGCAGGGGTTAATAAGAGGATGCTGGTAATGTACAGCAGGGGAGGGGTTAATAGGAGGATGCTGGTAATGTACAGGAGGGGAGGGGTTAATAAGAGGATGCTGGTAATGTCCGGCAGAGCAGGGGTTAATAAGAGAATGCTGGTAATGTACAGCAGAGGAGGGGTTAATAAGAGGATGCTGGTAATGTACAGCAGGGGAGGGGTTAATAAGGGGATGCTGGGTAATGTACAGCAGGGGAGGGGTTAAGAGGATGATGGGTAATGTACAGCAGAGGAGTGGTTAATAAGAGGATGCTGGGTAATGTACAGCAGGAGAGGGGTTAATAGGAGGATGCTGGTAATGTACAGCAGTATAGGGGTTAATAGGAGGATGCTGGTAATCTCCGGCAGAGGAGGGGTTAACAAGAGGATGCTGGGTAATGTACAGCAGGAGAGGGGTTAATAGGAGGATGCTGGTAATGTACAGGAGGGGAGGGGTTAATAAGAGGATGCTGGTAATGTCTGGCAGAGCAGGGGTTAATAAGAGGATGCTGGTAATGTACAGCAGAGGAGGGGTTAATAAGAGGATGCTGGTAATGTCCGGCAGAGCAGGAGTTAATAAGAGGATGCTGGTAATGTACAGCAGGGGAGGGGTCAATAAGAGGATACTGGTAATGTGCAGCAGGGGAGGGGTTAATAAGAGGATGCTGGTAATGTCCGGCAGAGCAGGAGTTAATAAGAGGATGCTGGTAATGTGCAGCAGGGGAGGGATTAATAAGAGGATGCTGGTAATGTACAGCAGGGGAGGGGTTAATAAGGATGCTGGTAATGTACAGCAGGAGAGGGGTTAAAGATGAGGATGCTGGGTAATGTACAGCAGAGGAGGGGTTAATAAGAGGATGCTGGTAATGTGCAGCAGGGGAGGGGTTAATAAGAGGATGCTGGTAATGTCCGGCAGAGCAGGGGTTAATAAGAGGATGCTGGTAATGTACAGCAGGGGAGGGGTTAATACGAGGATGCTGGTAATGTACAGCAGGAGAGGGGTTAAAGCTGAGGATGCTGGGTAATGTACAGCAGAGGAGGGGTTAATAAGAGGATGCTGGTCATGTGCAGCAGAGGAGGGGTTAATAAGAGGATGCTGGTAATGTACAGCAGGGGAGGGGTTAATAAGAGGATGCTGGTAATGTACAGCAGAGGAGGGGTTAATAAGAGGATGCTGGTAATGTCCGGCAGGGGAGGGGTTAATAAGAGGATGCTGGTAATGTACAGCAGAGCAGGGGTTAATAAGAGGATGCTGGTAATGTGCAGCAGAGGAGGGGTTAATAAGTGGATGCTGGTAATGTACGGCAGGGGAGGGGTTAATAAGAGGATGCTGAGTAATGTACAGCAGAGGAGGGGTTAATAAGAGGATGCTGGGTAATGTACAGCAGAGGAGGGGTTAATAAGAGGATGCTGCTAATGTACAGCAGGGGAGGGGTTAATAAGGGGATGCTGGGTAATGTACAGCAGGGGAGGGGTTAATAAGAGGATGCTGGTAATGTACAGCAGGGGGGGTTAATAAGAGGATGCTGGTAATGTACAGCTGGGGAGGGGTTAATAAGAGGATGCTGGTAATGTACAGCAGAGGAGGAGTTAATAAGAGGATGCTGGGTAATGTACAGCAGGAGAGGGGTTAATAGGAGGATGCTGGGTAATGTACAGCAGGGGAGGGGTTAAGAGGATGCTGGGTAATGTACAGCAGAGGAGGGGTTAATAAGAGGATGCTGGTAATGTGTAGCAGGGGAGGGGTTAATAAGAGGATGCTGGTAATGTTCGGCAGAGCAGGGGTTAATAGGAGGATGCTGGTAATGTACAGCAGGGGAGGGGTTAATAAGAGGATGCTGGTAATGTACAGCAGGAGAGGGGTTAAAGATGAGGATGCTGGGTAATGTACAGCAGAGGAGGGGTTAATAAGAGGATGCTGGTCATGTACAGCAGAGGAGGGGTTAATAAGAGGATGCTGGTAATGTACAGCAGGGGAGGGGTTAATAAGAGGATGCTGGTAATGTACAGCAGAGGAGGGGTTAATAAGAGGATGCTGGTAATGTCCGGCAGGGGAGGGGTTAATAAGAGGATGCTGGTAATGTACAGCAGAGCAGGGGTTAATAAGAGGATGCTGGTAATGTCCGGCAGGGGAGGGGTTAATAAGAGGATGCTGGTAATGTACAGCATAGCAGGGGTTAATAAGAGGATGCTGGTAATGTACAGCAGGGGAGGGGTTAATAAGAGGATGTTGGTAATGTACAGCAGGAGAGGGGTTAAAGATGAGGATGCTGGGTAATGTACAGCAGAGGAGGGGTTAATAAGAGGATGCTGGTAATGTGCAGCAGGGGAGGGGTTAATAAGAGGATGCTGGTAATGTCCGGCAGAGCAGGGGTTAATAAGAGGATGCTGGTAATGTACAGCAGGGGAGGGGTTAATAAGAGGATGCTGGTAATGTCCGGCAGAGCAGGGGTTAATAAGAGGATGCTGGTAATGTACAGCAGGGGAGGGGTTAATAGGAGGATGCTGGTAATGTACAGGAGGGGAGGGGTTAATAAGAGGATGCTGGTAATGTCCGGCAGAGCAGGGGTTAATAAGAGAATGCTGGTAATGTACAGCAGAGGAGGGGTTAATAAGAGGATGCTGGTAATGTCCGGCAGAGCAGGAGTTAATAAGAGGATGCTGGTAATGTACAGCAGGAGAAGGGTTAATAAGAGGATGCTGGAAATGTACAGCAGGGGAGGGGTTAATAAGAGGATGCTGGTAATGTACAGCAGGGGAGGGGTTAATAAGAGGATGCTGGTAATGTACAGCAGAAGAGGGGTTAATAAGAGGATGCTGGTAATGTCCGGCAGAGCAGGAGTTAATAAGAGGATGCTGGTAATGTGCAGCAGGGGAGGGGTTAATAAGAGGATGCTGGTAATGTACAGCAGGAGAGGGGTTAAAGATGAGGATGCTGGGTAATGTACAGCAGGAGAGGGGTTAATAGGAGGATGCTGGTAATGTACAGCAGGAGAGGGGTTAATAGGAGGATGCTGGTAATCTCCGGCAGAGGAGGGGTTAATAAGAGGATGCTGGGTAATGTACAGCAGGAGAGGGGTTAATAGGAGGATGCTGGTAATGTACAGCAGGGGAGGGGTTAATAAGAGGATGATGGTAATGTCCGACAGAGCAGGGGTTAATAAGAGGATGCTGGTAATGTACAGCAGAGGAGGGGTTAATAAGAGGATGCTGGTAATGTCCGGCAGAGCAGGAGTTAATAAGAGGATGCTGGTAATGTACAGCAGGGGAGGGGTTAATAAGAGGATGCTGGAAATGTACAGCAGGGGAGGGGTTAATAAGAGGATGCTGGTAATGTACAGCAGGGAAGGGGTTAATAAGAGGATGCTGGTAATGTGCAGCAGGGGAGGGGTTAATAAGAGGATGCTGGTAATGTCCGGCAGAGCAGGAGTTAATAAGAGGATGCTGGTAATGTGCAGCAGGGGAGGGGTTAATAAGAGGATGCTGGTAATGTACAGCAGGAGAGGGGTTAAAGATGAGGATGCTGGGTAATGTACAGCAGAGGAGGGGTTAATAAGAGGATGCTGGTCATGTACAGCAGAGGAGGGGTTAATAAGAGGATGCTGGTAATGTACAGCAGGGGAGGGGTTAATAAGAGGATGCTGGTAATGTACAGCAGAGGAGGGGTTAATAAGAGGATGCTGGTAATGTCCAGCAGGGGAGGGGTTAATAAGAGGATTCTAGTAATGTACAGCAGAGCAGGGGTTAATAAGAGGATGCTGGGTAATGTACAGCAGAGGAGGGGTTAATAAGAGGATGCTGGTAATGTAGAGCAGGGGAGGGGTTAATAAGAAGATGCTGGTAATGTACAGCTGAGGAGGGGTTAATAAGAGGATGCTGGTAATGTACAGCAGAGGAGGGGTTAATAAGAGGATGCTGGTAATGTACAGCAGGAGAGGGGTTAATAAGAGGATGCTGGTAATGTACAGCAGAGGAGGGGTTAATAAGAGGATGTTGGTAATGTACAGCAGAGGAGGGGTTAATAAGAGGATGCTGGTAATGTACAGCAGGGGAGGGGTTAATAAGAGGATGCTGGTAATGTACAGCAGGGGAGGGGTTAATAAGAGGATGCTGGTAATGTACAGCAGAGAAGGGGTTAATAAGAGGATGCTGGTAATGTGCATCAGAGGAGGGGTTAATAAGAGGATGCTGGTAATGTGCATCAGAGGAGGGGTTAATAAGAGGATGCTGGTAATGTACAGCAGGGGAGGGGTTAATAGGAGGATGCTGGTAATGTACAGCAGGGGAGGGGTTAATAAGAGGATGCTGGTAATGTACAGCAGAGGAGGGGTTAATAAGAGGATGCTGGTAATGTCAGGAAGGGGAGGGGTTAATAAGAGGATGCTGGTAATGTCCGGCAGAGCAGGGGTTAATAAGAGGATGCTGGTAATGTACAGCAGGGGAGGGGTTAATAAGAGGATGCTGGTAATGTCCGGCAGAGCAGGGGTTAATAAGAGGATGCTGGTAATGTACAGCAGGGGAGGGGTTAATAGGAGGATGCTGGTAATGTACAGCAGTATAGGGGTTAATAGGAGGATGCTGGTAATCTCCGGCAGAGGAGGGGTTAACAAGAGGATGCTGGGTAATGTACAGCAGGAGAGGGGTTAATAGGAGGATGCTGGTAATGTACAGGAGGGGAGGGGTTAATAAGAGGATGCTGGTAATGTCTGGCAGAGCAGGGGTTAATAAGAGGATGCTGGTAATGTACAGCAGAGGAGGGGTTAATAAGAGGATGCTGGTAATGTCCGGCAGAGCAGGAGTTAATAAGAGGATGCTGGTAATGTACAGCAGGGGAGGGGTCAATAAGAGGATGCTGGTAATGTGCAGCAGGGGAGGGGTTAATAAGAGGATGCTGGTAATGTCCGGCAGAGCAGGAGTTAATAAGAGGATGCTGGTAATGTGCAGCAGGGGAGGGATTAATAAGAGGATGCTGGTAATGTACAGCAGGGGAGGGGTTAATAAGGATGCTGGTAATGTACAGCAGGAGAGGGGTTAAAGATGAGGATGCTGGGTAATGTACAGCAGAGGAGGGGTTAATAAGAGGATGCTGGTAATGTGCAGCAGGGGAGGGGTTAATAAGAGGATGCTGGTAATGTCCGGCAGAGCAGGGGTTAATAAGAGGATGCTGGTAATGTACAGCAGGGGAGGGGTTAATACGAGGATGCTGGTAATGTACAGCAGGAGAGGGGTTAAAGCTGAGGATGCTGGGTAATGTACAGCAGAGGAGGGGTTAATAAGAGGATGCTGGTCATGTGCAGCAGAGGAGGGGTTAATAAGAGGATGCTGGTAATGTACAGCAGGGGAGGGGTTAATAAGAGGATGCTGGTAATGTACAGCAGAGGAGGGGTTAATAAGAGGATGCTGGTAATGTCCGGCAGGGGAGGGGTTAATAAGAGGATGCTGGTAATGTACAGCAGAGCAGGGGTTAATAAGAGGATGCTGGTAATGTGCAGCAGAGGAGGGGTTAATAAGTGGATGCTGGTAATGTACGGCAGGGGAGGGGTTAATAAGAGGATGCTGAGTAATGTACAGCAGAGGAGGGGTTAATAAGAGGATGCTGGGTAATGTACAGCAGAGGAGGGGTTAATAAGAGGATGCTGCTAATGTACAGCAGGGGAGGGGTTAATAAGGGGATGCTGGGTAATGTACAGCAGGGGAGGGGTTAATAAGAGGATGCTGGTAATGTACAGCAGGGGGGGTTAATAAGAGGATGCTGGTAATGTACAGCTGGGGAGGGGTTAATAAGAGGATGCTGGTAATGTACAGCAGAGGAGGAGTTAATAAGAGGATGCTGGGTAATGTACAGCAGGAGAGGGGTTAATAGGAGGATGCTGGGTAATGTACAGCAGGGGAGGGGTTAAGAGGATGCTGGGTAATGTACAGCAGAGGAGGGGTTAATAAGAGGATGCTGGTAATGTGTAGCAGTGGAGGGGTTAATAAGAGGATGCTGGTAATGTTCGGCAGAGCAGGGGTTAATAGGAGGATGCTGGTAATGTACAGCAGGGGAGGGGTTAATAAGAGGATGCTGGTAATGTACAGCAGGAGAGGGGTTAAAGATGAGGATGCTGGGTAATGTACAGCAGAGGAGGGGTTAATAAGAGGATGCTGGTCATGTACAGCAGAGGAGGGGTTAATAAGAGGATGCTGGTAATGTACAGCAGGGGAGGGGTTAATAAGAGGATGCTGGTAATGTACAGCAGAGGAGGGGTTAATAAGAGGATGCTGGTAATGTCCGGCAGGGGAGGGGTTAATAAGAGGATGCTGGTAATGTACAGCAGAGCAGGGGTTAATAAGAGGATGCTGGTAATGTCCGGCAGGGGAGGGGTTAATAAGAGGATGCTGGTAATGTACAGCATAGCAGGGGTTAATAAGAGGATGCTGGTAATGTACAGCAGGGGAGGGGTTAATAAGAGGATGTTGGTAATGTACAGCAGGAGAGGGGTTAAAGATGAGGATGCTGGGTAATGTACAGCAGAGGAGGGGTTAATAAGAGGATGCTGGTAATGTGCAGCAGGGGAGGGGTTAATAAGAGGATGCTGGTAATGTCCGGCAGAGCAGGGGTTAATAAGAGGATGCTGGTAATGTACAGCAGGGGAGGGGTTAATAAGAGGATGCTGGTAATGTCCGGCAGGGGAGGGGTTAATAAAAGGATGCTGGTAATGTACAGCAGAGCAGGGGTTAATAAGAGGATGCTGGTAATGTGCAGCAGAGGAGGGGTTAATAAGTGGATGCTGGTAATGTACGGCAGGGGAGGGGTTAATAAGAGGATGCTGAGTAATGTACAGCAGAGGAGGGGTTAATAAGAGGATGCTGGGTAATGTACAGCAGAGGAGGGGTTAATAAGAGGATGCTGGTAATGTACAGCAGGGGAGGGGTTAATAAGGGGATGCTGGGTAATGTACAGCAGGGGAGGGGTTAATAAGAGGATGCTGGTAATGTACAGCAGGGGGGGTTAATAAGAGGATGCTGATAATGTACAGCAGAGGAGGAGTTAATAAGAGGATGCTGGGTAATGTACAGCAGGAGAGGGGTTAATAGGAGGATGCTGGGTAATGTACAGCAGGGGAGGGGTTAAGAGGATGCTGGGTAATGTACAGCAGAGGAGGGGTTAATAAGAGGATGCTGGTAATGTGTAGCAGGGGAGGGGTTAATAAGAGGATGCTGGTAATGTTCGGCAGAGCAGGGGTTAATAGGAGGATGCTGGTAATGTACAGCAGGGGAGGGGTTAATAAGAGGATGCTGGTAATGTACAGCAGGAGAGGGGTTAAAGATGAGGATGCTGGGTAATGTACAGCAGAGGAGGGGTTAATAAGAGGATGCTGGTCATGTACAGCAGAGGAGGGGTTAATAAGAGGATGCTGGTAATGTACAGCAGGGGAGGGGTTAATAAGAGTATGCTGGTAATGTACAGCAGAGGAGGGGTTAATAAGAGGATGCTGGTAATGTCCGGCAGGGGAGGGGTTAATAAGAGGATGCTGGTAATGTACAGCAGAGCAGGGGTTAATAAGAGGATGCTGGTAATGTCCGGCAGGGGAGGGGTTAATAAGAGGATGCTGGTAATGTACAGCATAGCAGGGGTTAATAAGAGGATGCTGGTAATGTACAGCAGTGGAGGGGTTAATAAGAGAATGCTGGTAATGTACAGCAGGAGAGGGGTTAAAGATGAGGATGCTGGGTAATGTACATCAGAGGAGGGGTTAATAAGAGGATGCTGGTAATGTACAGCAGGAGAGGGGTTAAAGATGAGGATGCTGGGTAATGTACAGCAGAGGAGGGGTTAATAAGAGGATGCTGGTCATGTACAGCAGAGGAGGGGTTAATAAGAGGATGCTGGTAATGTACAGCAGGGGAGGGGTTAATAAGAGGATGCTGGTAATGTACAGCAGAGGAGGGGTTAATAAGAGGATGCTGGTAATGTCCGGCAGGGGAGGGGTTAATAAGAGGATGCTGGTAATGTACAGCAGAGCAGGGGTTAATAAGAGGATGCTGGTAATGTGCAGCAGAGGAGGGGTTAATAAGTGGATGCTGGTAATGTCCGGCAGGGGAGGGGTTAATAAGAGGATGCTGGTAATGTACAGCAGAGGAGGGGTTAATAAGAGGATGCTGGTAATGTACAGCAGGGGAGGGGTTAATAAGGGGATGCTGGGTAATGTACAGCAGGGGAGGGGTTAAGAGGATGATGGGTAATGTACAGCAGAGGAGTGGTTAATAAGAGGATGCTGGGTAATGTACAGCAGGAGAGGGGTTAATAGGAGGATGCTGGTAATGTACAGCAGTATAGGGGTTAATAGGAGGATGCTGGTAATCTCCGGCAGAGGAGGGGTTAACAAGAGGATGCTGGGTAATGTACAGCAGGAGAGGGGTTAATAGGAGGATGCTGGTAATGTACAGGAGGGGAGGGGTTAATAAGAGGATGCTGGTAATGTCTGGCAGAGCAGGGGTTAATAAGAGGATGCTGGTAATGTACAGCAGAGGAGGGGTTAATAAGAGGATGCTGGTAATGTCCGGCAGAGCAGGAGTTAATAAGAGGATGCTGGTAATGTACAGCAGGGGAGGGGTCAATAAGAGGATGCTGGTAATGTGCAGCAGGGGAGGGGTTAATAAGAGGATGCTGGTAATGTCCGGCAGAGCAGGAGTTAATAAGAGGATGCTGGTAATGTGCAGCAGGGGAGGGATTAATAAGAGGATGCTGGTAATGTACAGCAGGGGAGGGGTTAATAAGGATGCTGGTAATGTACAGCAGGAGAGGGGTTAAAGATGAGGATGCTGGGTAATGTACAGCAGAGGAGGGGTTAATAAGAGGATGCTGGTAATGTGCAGCAGGGGAGGGGTTAATAAGAGGATGCTGGTAATGTCCGGCAGAGCAGGGGTTAATAAGAGGATGCTGGTAATGTACAGCAGGGGAGGGGTTAATACGAGGATGCTGGTAATGTACAGCAGGAGAGGGGTTAAAGCTGAGGATGCTGGGTAATGTACAGCAGAGGAGGGGTTAATAAGAGGATGCTGGTCATGTGCAGCAGAGGAGGGGTTAATAAGAGGATGCTGGTAATGTACAGCAGGGGAGGGGTTAATAAGAGGATGCTGGTAATGTACAGCAGAGGAGGGGTTAATAAGAGGATGCTGGTAATGTCCGGCAGGGGAGGGGTTAATAAGAGGATGCTGGTAATGTACAGCAGAGCAGGGGTTAATAAGAGGATGCTGGTAATGTGCAGCAGAGGAGGGGTTAATAAGTGGATGCTGGTAATGTACGGCAGGGGAGGGGTTAATAAGAGGATGCTGAGTAATGTACAGCAGAGGAGGGGTTAATAAGAGGATGCTGGGTAATGTACAGCAGAGGAGGGGTTAATAAGAGGATGCTGCTAATGTACAGCAGGGGAGGGGTTAATAAGGGGATGCTGGGTAATGTACAGCAGGGGAGGGGTTAATAAGAGGATGCTGGTAATGTACAGCAGGGGGGGTTAATAAGAGGATGCTGGTAATGTACAGCTGGGGAGGGGTTAATAAGAGGATGCTGGTAATGTACAGCAGAGGAGGAGTTAATAAGAGGATGCTGGGTAATGTACAGCAGGAGAGGGGTTAATAGGAGGATGCTGGGTAATGTACAGCAGGGGAGGGGTTAAGAGGATGCTGGGTAATGTACAGCAGAGGAGGGGTTAATAAGAGGATGCTGGTAATGTGTAGCAGGGGAGGGGTTAATAAGAGGATGCTGGTAATGTTCGGCAGAGCAGGGGTTAATAGGAGGATGCTGGTAATGTACAGCAGGGGAGGGGTTAATAAGAGGATGCTGGTAATGTACAGCAGGAGAGGGGTTAAAGATGAGGATGCTGGGTAATGTACAGCAGAGGAGGGGTTAATAAGAGGATGCTGGTCATGTACAGCAGAGGAGGGGTTAATAAGAGGATGCTGGTAATGTACAGCAGGGGAGGGGTTAATAAGAGGATGCTGGTAATGTACAGCAGAGGAGGGGTTAATAAGAGGATGCTGGTAATGTCCGGCAGGGGAGGGGTTAATAAGAGGATGCTGGTAATGTACAGCAGAGCAGGGGTTAATAAGAGGATGCTGGTAATGTCCGGCAGGGGAGGGGTTAATAAGAGGATGCTGGTAATGTACAGCATAGCAGGGGTTAATAAGAGGATGCTGGTAATGTACAGCAGGGGAGGGGTTAATAAGAGGATGTTGGTAATGTACAGCAGGAGAGGGGTTAAAGATGAGGATGCTGGGTAATGTACAGCAGAGGAGGGGTTAATAAGAGGATGCTGGTAATGTGCAGCAGGGGAGGGGTTAATAAGAGGATGCTGGTAATGTCCGGCAGAGCAGGGGTTAATAAGAGGATGCTGGTAATGTACAGCAGGGGAGGGGTTAATAAGAGGATGCTGGTAATGTCCGGCAGAGCAGGGGTTAATAAGAGGATGCTGGTAATGTACAGCAGGGGAGGGGTTAATAGGAGGATGCTGGTAATGTACAGGAGGGGAGGGGTTAATAAGAGGATGCTGGTAATGTCCGGCAGAGCAGGGGTTAATAAGAGAATGCTGGTAATGTACAGCAGAGGAGGGGTTAATAAGAGGATGCTGGTAATGTCCGGCAGAGCAGGAGTTAATAAGAGGATGCTGGTAATGTACAGCAGGAGAAGGGTTAATAAGAGGATGCTGGAAATGTACAGCAGGGGAGGGGTTAATAAGAGGATGCTGGTAATGTACAGCAGGGGAGGGGTTAATAAGAGGATGCTGGTAATGTACAGCAGAAGAGGGGTTAATAAGAGGATGCTGGTAATGTCCGGCAGAGCAGGAGTTAATAAGAGGATGCTGGTAATGTGCAGCAGGGGAGGGGTTAATAAGAGGATGCTGGTAATGTACAGCAGGAGAGGGGTTAAAGATGAGGATGCTGGGTAATGTACAGCAGGAGAGGGGTTAATAGGAGGATGCTGGTAATGTACAGCAGGAGAGGGGTTAATAGGAGGATGCTGGTAATCTCCGGCAGAGGAGGGGTTAATAAGAGGATGCTGGGTAATGTACAGCAGGAGAGGGGTTAATAGGAGGATGCTGGTAATGTACAGCAGGGGAGGGGTTAATAAGAGGATGATGGTAATGTCCGACAGAGCAGGGGTTAATAAGAGGATGCTGGTAATGTACAGCAGAGGAGGGGTTAATAAGAGGATGCTGGTAATGTCCGGCAGAGCAGGAGTTAATAAGAGGATGCTGGTAATGTACAGCAGGGGAGGGGTTAATAAGAGGATGCTGGAAATGTACAGCAGGGGAGGGGTTAATAAGAGGATGCTGGTAATGTACAGCAGGGAAGGGGTTAATAAGAGGATGCTGGTAATGTGCAGCAGGGGAGGGGTTAATAAGAGGATGCTGGTAATGTCCGGCAGAGCAGGAGTTAATAAGAGGATGCTGGTAATGTGCAGCAGGGGAGGGGTTAATAAGAGGATGCTGGTAATGTACAGCAGGAGAGGGGTTAAAGATGAGGATGCTGGGTAATGTACAGCAGAAGAGGGGTTAATAAGAGGATGCTGGTCATGTACAGCAGAGGAGGGGTTAATAAGAGGATGCTGGTAATGTACAGCAGGGGAGGGGTTAATAAGAGGATGCTGGTAATGTACAGCAGAGGAGGGGTTAATAAGAGGATGCTGGTAATGTCCAGCAGGGGAGGGGTTAATAAGAGGATTCTAGTAATGTACAGCAGAGCAGGGGTTAATAAGAGGATGCTGGGTAATGTACAGCAGAGGAGGGGTTAATAAGAGGATGCTGGTAATGTAGAGCAGGGGAGGGGTTAATAAGAAGATGCTGGTAATGTACAGCTGAGGAGGGGTTAATAAGAGGATGCTGGTAATGTACAGCAGAGGAGGGGTTAATAAGAGGATGCTGGTAATGTACAGCAGGAGAGGGGTTAATAAGAGGATGCTGGTAATGTACAGCAGAGGAGGGGTTAATAAGAGGATGTTGGTAATGTACAGCAGAGGAGGGGTTAATAAGAGGATGCTGGTAATGTACAGCAGGGGAGGGGTTAATAAGAGGATGCTGGTAATGTACAGCAGGGGAGGGGTTAATAAGAGGATGCTGGTAATGTACAGCAGAGAAGGGGTTAATAAGAGGATGCTGGTAATGTGCATCAGAGGAGGGGTTAATAAGAGGATGCTGGTAATGTGCATCAGAGGAGGGGTTAATAAGAGGATGCTGGTAATGTACAGCAGGGGAGGGGTTAATAGGAGGATGCTGGTAATGTACAGCAGGGGAGGGGTTAATAAGAGGATGCTGGTAATGTACAGCAGAGGAGGGGTTAATAAGAGGATGCTGGTAATGTCAGGAAGGGGAGGGGTTGATAAGAGGATGCTGGTAATGTCCGGCAGAGCAGGGGTTAATAAGAGGATGCTGGTAATGTACAGCAGGGGAGGGGTTAATAAGAGGATGCTGGTAATGTCCGGCAGAGCAGGGGTTAATAAGAGGATGCTGGTAATGTACAGCAGGGGAGGGGTTAATAGGAGGATGCTGGTAATGTACAGCAGTATAGGGGTTAATAGGAGGATGCTGGTAATCTCCGGCAGAGGAGGGGTTAACAAGAGGATGCTGGGTAATGTACAGCAGGAGAGGGGTTAATAGGAGGATGCTGGTAATGTACAGGAGGGGAGGGGTTAATAAGAGGATGCTGGTAATGTCTGGCAGAGCAGGGGTTAATAAGAGGATGCTGGTAATGTACAGCAGAGGAGGGGTTAATAAGAGGATGCTGGTAATGTCCGGCAGAGCAGGAGTTAATAAGAGGATGCTGGTAATGTACAGCAGGGGAGGGGTCAATAAGAGGATGCTGGTAATGTGCAGCAGGGGAGGGGTTAATAAGAGGATGCTGGTAATGTCCGGCAGAGCAGGAGTTAATAAGAGGATGCTGGTAATGTGCAGCAGGGGAGGGATTAATAAGAGGATGCTGGTAATGTACAGCAGGGGAGGGGTTAATAAGGATGCTGGTAATGTACAGCAGGAGAGGGGTTAAAGATGAGGATGCTGGGTAATGTACAGCAGAGGAGGGGTTAATAAGAGGATGCTGGTAATGTGCAGCAGGGGAGGGGTTAATAAGAGGATGCTGGTAATGTCCGGCAGAGCAGGGGTTAATAAGAGGATGCTGGTAATGTACAGCAGGGGAGGGTTTAATACGAGGATGCTGGTAATGTACAGCAGGAGAGGGGTTAAAGCTGAGGATGCTGGGTAATGTACAGCAGAGGAGGGGTTAATAAGAGGATGCTGGTCATGTGCAGCAGAGGAGGGGTTAATAAGAGGATGCTGGTAATGTACAGCAGGGGAGGGGTTAATAAGAGGATGCTGGTAATGTACAGCAGAGGAGGGGTTAATAAGAGGATGCTGGTAATGTCCGGCAGGGGAGGGGTTAATAAGAGGATGCTGGTAATGTACAGCAGAGCAGGGGTTAATAAGAGGATGCTGGTAATGTGCAGCAGAGGAGGGGTTAATAAGTGGATGCTGGTAATGTACGGCAGGGGAGGGGTTAATAAGAGGATGCTGAGTAATGTACAGCAGAGGAGGGGTTAATAAGAGGATGCTGGGTAATGTACAGCAGAGGAGGGGTTAATAAGAGGATGCTGCTAATGTACAGCAGGGGAGGGGTTAATAAGGGGATGCTGGGTAATGTACAGCAGGGGAGGGGTTAATAAGAGGATGCTGGTAATGTACAGCAGGGGGGGTTAATAAGAGGATGCTGGTAATGTACAGCTGGGGAGGGGTTAATAAGAGGATGCTGGTAATGTACAGCAGAGGAGGAGTTAATAAGAGGATGCTGGGTAATGTACAGCAGGAGAGGGGTTAATAGGAGGATGCTGGGTAATGTACAGCAGGGGAGGGGTTAAGAGGATGCTGGGTAATGTACAGCAGAGGAGGGGTTAATAAGAGGATGCTGGTAATGTGTAGCAGGGGAGGGGTTAATAAGAGGATGCTGGTAATGTTCGGCAGAGCAGGGGTTAATAGGAGGATGCTGGTAATGTACAGCAGGGGAGGGGTTAATAAGAGGATGCTGGTAATGTACAGCAGGAGAGGGGTTAAAGATGAGGATGCTGGGTAATGTACAGCAGAGGAGGGGTTAATAAGAGGATGCTGGTCATGTACAGCAGAGGAGGGGTTAATAAGAGGATGCTGGTAATGTACAGCAGGGGAGGGGTTAATAAGAGGATGCTGGTAATGTACAGCAGAGGAGGGGTTAATAAGAGGATGCTGGTAATGTCCGGCAGGGGAGGGGTTAATAAGAGGATGCTGGTAATGTACAGCAGAGCAGGGGTTAATAAGAGGATGCTGGTAATGTCCGGCAGGGGAGGGGTTAATAAGAGGATGCTGGTAATGTACAGCATAGCAGGGGTTAATAAGAGGATGCTGGTAATGTACAGCAGGGGAGGGGTTAATAAGAGGATGTTGGTAATGTACAGCAGGAGAGGGGTTAAAGATGAGGATGCTGGGTAATGTACAGCAGAGGAGGGGTTAATAAGAGGATGCTGGTAATGTGCAGCAGGGGAGGGGTTAATAAGAGGATGCTGGTAATGTCCGGCAGAGCAGGGGTTAATAAGAGGATGCTGGTAATGTACAGCAGGGGAGGGGTTAATAAGAGGATGCTGGTAATGTCCGGCAGAGCAGGGGTTAATAAGAGGATGCTGGTAATGTACAGCAGGGGAGGGGTTAATAGGAGGATGCTGGTAATGTACAGGAGGGGAGGGGTTAATAAGAGGATGCTGGTAATGTCCGGCAGAGCAGGGGTTAATAAGAGAATGCTGGTAATGTACAGCAGAGGAGGGGTTAATAAGAGGATGCTGGTAATGTCCGGCAGAGCAGGAGTTAATAAGAGGATGCTGGTAATGTACAGCAGGAGAAGGGTTAATAAGAGGATGCTGGAAATGTACAGCAGGGGAGGGGTTAATAAGAGGATGCTGGTAATGTACAGCAGGGGAGGGGTTAATAAGAGGATGCTGGTAATGTACAGCAGAAGAGGGGTTAATAAGAGGATGCTGGTAATGTCCGGCAGAGCAGGAGTTAATAAGAGGATGCTGGTAATGTGCAGCAGGGGAGGGGTTAATAAGAGGATGCTGGTAATGTACAGCAGGAGAGGGGTTAAAGATGAGGATGCTGGGTAATGTACAGCAGGAGAGGGGTTAATAGGAGGATGCTGGTAATGTACAGCAGGAGAGGGGTTAATAGGAGGATGCTGGTAATCTCCGGCAGAGGAGGGGTTAATAAGAGGATGCTGGGTAATGTACAGCAGGAGAGGGGTTAATAGGAGGATGCTGGTAATGTACAGCAGGGGAGGGGTTAATAAGAGGATGATGGTAATGTCCGACAGAGCAGGGGTTAATAAGAGGATGCTGGTAATGTGCAGCAGGGGAGGGGTTAATAAGAGGATGCTGGTAATGTCCGGCAGAGCAGGAGTTAATAAGAGGATGCTGGTAATGTGCAGCAGGGGAGGGGTTAATAAGAGGATGCTGGTAATGTACAGCAGGGGAGGGGTTAATAAGAGAATGCTGGTAATGTACAGCAGAAGAGGGGTTAAAGATGAGGATGCTGGGTAATGTACAGCAGAGGAGGGGTTAATAAGAGGATGCTGGTAATGTGCAGCAGGGGAGGGGTTAATAAGAGGATGCTGGTAATGTCCGACAGAGCAGGGGTTAATAAGAGGATGCTGGTAATGTACAGCAGGGGAGGGGTTAATACGAGGATGCTGGTAATGTACAGCAGGAGAGGGGTTAAAGATGAGGATGCTGGGTAATGTACAGCAGAGGAGGGGTTAATAAGAGGATGCTGGTCATGTGCAGCAGAGGAGGGGTTAATAAGAGGATGCTGGTAATGTACAGCAGGGAAGGGGTTAATAAGAGGATGCTGGTAATGTACAGCAGAGGAGGGGTTAATAAGAGGATGCTGGTAATGTCCGGCAGGGGAGGGGTTAATAAGAGGATGCTGGTAATGTACAGCAGAGCAGGGGTTAATAAGAGGATGCTGGTAATGTGCAGCAGAGGAGGGGTTAATAAGTGGATGCTGGTAATGTACGGCAGGGGAGGGGTTAATAAGAGGATGCTGAGTAATGTACAGCAGAGGAGGGGTTAATAAGAGGATACTGGGTAATGTACAGCAGAGGAGGGGTTAATAAGAGGATGCTGGTAATGTACAGCAGGGGAGGGGTTAATAAGGGGATGCTGGGTAATGTTCAGCAGGGGAGGGGTTAATAAGAGGATGCCGGTAATGTACAGCTGAGGAGGAGTTAATAAGAGGATGCTGGGTAATGTACAGCTGAGGAGGAGTTAATAAGAGGATGCTGGGTAATGTACAGCCGAGGAGTTAATACGAGGATGCTGGGTAATGTACAGCCGAGGAGGGGTTAAGAAGAGGATGCTGGTAATGTACAGCAGAGGAGGGGTTAATAAGAGGATGCCGGTAATGTACAGCTGAGGAGGGGTTAATAAGAGGATGCTGGGTAATGTACAGCAGGAGAGGGGTTAATAGGAGGATGCTGGTAATGTACAGGAGGGGAGGGGTTAATAAGAGGATGCTGGTAATGTCCTGCAGAGCATGGGTTAATAAGAGGATGCTGGTAATGTACGGCAGAGGAGGGGTTAATAAGAGGATGCTGGGTAATGTACAGCAGAGGAGGGGTTAATAAGAGGATGCTGGTCATGTACAGCAGAGGAGGGGTTAATAAGAGGATGCTGGTAATGTACAGCAGGGGAGGGGTTAATAGGAGGATGCTGGTAATGTACAGCAGAGGAGGGGTTAATAAGAGGATGCTGGTAATGTACAGCAGCGGAGGGGTTAATAAGAGGATGCTGGTATTGTACAGCAGAGGAGGGGTTAATAAGAGGATGCTGGTAATGTACAGCAGAGGAGGGGTTAATAAGAGGATGCTGGTAATGTACAGCAGAGGAGGGGTTAATAAGAGGATGCTGGTAATGTACAGCAGGGGAGGGGTTAATAGGAGGATGCTGGTAATGTACAGCAGAGGAGGGGTTAATAAGAGGATGCTGGTAATGTACAGCAGGGGAGGGGTTAATAGGAGGATGCTGGTAATGTACAGCAGGGGAGGGGTTAATAAGAGGATGCTGGTATTGTACAGCAGAGGAGGGGTTAATAAGATGATGCTGGTAATGTACAGCAGAGGAGGGGTTAATAAGAGGATGCTGGTAATGTACAGCAGAGGAGGGGTTAATAAGAGGATGCTGGTATTGTACAGCAGAGGAGGGGTTAATAAGAGGATGCTGGTAATGTACAGCAGGGGAGGGGTTAATAAGAGGATGCTGGTAATGTACAGCAGGGGAGGGGTTAATAAGAGGATGCTGGTAATGTACAGCAGAGGAGGGGTTAATAAGAGGATGCTGGTAATGTCCGGCAGGGGAGGGGTTAATAAGAGGATGCTGGTAATGTACAGCATAGCAGGGGTTAATAAGAGGATGCTGGTAATGTACAGCAGGGGAGGGGTTAATAAGAGGATGCTGGTAATGTACAGCAGGAGAGGGGTTAAAGATGAGGATGCTGGGTAATGTACAGCAGAGGAGGGGTTAATAAGAGGATGCTGGTAATGTGCAGCAGGGGAGGGGTTAATAAGAGGATGCTGGTAATGTCCGGCAGAGCAGGGGTTAATAAGAGGATGCTGGTAATGTACAGCAGGGGAGGGGTTAATAAGAGGATGCTGGTAATGTCCGGCAGAGCAGGGGTTAATAAGAGGATGCTGGTAATGTACAGCAGGGGAGGGTTTAATAGGAGGATGCTGGTAATGTACAGGAGGGGAGGGGTTAATAAGAGGATGCTGGTAATGTCCGGCAGAGCAGGGGTTAATAAGAGGATGCTGGTAATGTACAGCAGAGGAGGGGTTAATAAGAGGATGCTGGTAATGTCCGGCAGAGCAGGAGTTAATAAGAGGATGCTGGTAATGTACAGCAGGAGAAGGGTTAATAAGAGGATGCTGGAAATGTACAGCAGGGGAGGGGTTAATAAGAGGATGCTGGTAATGTACAGCAGGGGAGGGGTTAATAAGAGGATGCTGGTAATGTACAGCAGAAGAGGGGTTAATAAGAGGATGCTGGTAATGTCCGGCAGAGCAGGAGTTAATAAGAGGATGCTGGTAATGTACAGCAGAGGAGGGGTTAATAAGAGGATGCTGGTAATGTCAGGCAGGGGAGGGGTTAATAAGAGGATGCTGGTAATGTACAGCAGAGCAGGGGTTAATAAGAGGATGCTGGTAATGTACAGCAGAGCAGGGGTTAATAAGAGGATGCTGGGTAATGTACAGCAGAGGAGGGGTTAATAAGAGGATGCTGGGTAATGTACAGCAGAGGAGGGGTTAATGAGAGGATGCTGGTAATGTACAGCAGGGGAGGGGTTAATAAGGGGATGCTGGTAATGTACAGCAGAGGAGGGGTTAATAAGAGGATGCTGGGTAATGTACAGCAGGAGAGGGGTTAATAGGAGGATGCTGGTAATGTACAGCAGGATAGGGGTTAATAGGAGGATGCTGGTAATCTCCGGCAGAGGAGGGGTTAACAAGAGGATGCTGGGTAATGTACAGCAGGAGAGGGGTTAATAGGAGGATGCTGGTAATGTACAGGAGGGGAGGGGTTAATAAGAGGATGCTGGTAATGTCCGGCAGAGCAGGGGTTAATAAGAGGATGCTGGTAATGTACAGCAGAGGAGGGGTTAATAAGAGGATGCTGGTAATGTCCGGCAGAGCAGGAGTTAATAAGAGGATGCTGGTAATGTACAGCAGGGGAGGGGTCAATAAGAGGATGCTGGTAATGTGCAGCAGGGGAGGGGTTAATAAGAGGATGCTGGTAATGTCCGGCAGAGCAGGAGTTAATAAGAGGATGCTGGTAATGTGCAGCAGGGGAGGGGTTAATAAGAGGATGCTGGTAATGTACAGCAGGGGAGGGGTTAATAAGAGAATGCTGGTAATGTACAGCAGAAGAGGGGTTAAAGATGAGGATGCTGGGTAATGTACAGCAGAGGAGGGGTTAATAAGAGGATGCTGGTAATGTGCAGCAGGGGAGGGGTTAATAAGAGGATGCTGGTAATGTCCGACAGAGCAGGGGTTAATAAGAGGATGCTGGTAATGTACAGCAGGGGAGGGGTTAATACGAGGATGCTGGTAATGTACAGCAGGAGAGGGGTTAAAGATGAGGATGCTGGGTAATGTACAGCAGAGGAGGGGTTAATAAGAGGATGCTGGTCATGTGCAGCAGAGGAGGGGTTAATAAGAGGATGCTGGTAATGTACAGCAGGGGAGGGGTTAATAAGAGGATGCTGGTAATGTACAGCAGAGGAGGGGTTAATAAGAGGATGCTGGTAATGTCCGGCAGGGGAGGGGTTAATAAGAGGATGCTGGTAATGTACAGCAGAGCAGGGGTTAATAAGAGGATGCTGGTAATGTGCAGCAGAGGAGGGGTTAATAAGTGGATGCTGGTAATGTACGGCAGGGGAGGGGTTAATAAGAGGATGCTGAGTAATGTACAGCAGAGGAGGGGTTAATAAGAGGATACTGGGTAATGTACAGCAGAGGAGGGGTTAATAAGAGGATGCTGGTAATGTACAGCAGGGGAGGGGTTAATAAGGGGATGCTGGGTAATGTACAGCAGGGGAGGGGTTAATAAGAGGATGCCGGTAATGTACAGCTGAGGAGGAGTTAATAAGAGGATGCTGGGTAATGTACAGCTGAGGAGGAGTTAATAAGAGGATGCTGGGTAATGTACAGCCGAGGAGTTAATACGAGGATGCTGGGTAATGTACAGCCGAGGAGGGGTTAAGAAGAGGATGCTGGTAATGTACAGCAGAGGAGGGGTTAATAAGAGGATGCCGGTAATGTACAGCTGAGGAGGGGTTAATAAGAGGATGCTGGGTAATGTACAGCAGGAGAGGGGTTAATAGGAGGATGCTGGTAATGTACAGGAGGGGAGGGGTTAATAAGAGGATGCTGGTAATGTCCTGCAGAGCATGGGTTAATAAGAGGATGCTGGTAATGTACGGCAGAGGAGGGGTTAATAAGAGGATGCTGGGTAATGTACAGCAGAGGAGGGGTTAATAAGAGGATGCTGGTCATGTACAGCAGAGGAGGGGTTAATAAGAGGATGCTGGTAATGTACAGCAGGGGAGGGGTTAATAGGAGGATGCTGGTAATGTACAGCAGAGGAGGGGTTAATAAGAGGATGCTGGTAATGTACAGCAGCGGAGGGGTTAATAAGAGGATGCTGGTATTGTACAGCAGAGGAGGGGTTAATAAGAGGATGCTGGTAATGTACAGCAGAGGAGGGGTTAATAAGAGGATGCTGGTAATGTACAGCAGAGGAGGGGTTAATAAGAGGATGCTGGTAATGTACAGCAGGGGAGGGGTTAATAGGAGGATGCTGGTAATGTACAGCAGAGGAGGGGTTAATAAGAGGATGCTGGTAATGTACAGCAGGGGAGGGGTTAATAGGAGGATGCTGGTAATGTACAGCAGGGGAGGGGTTAATAAGAGGATGCTGGTATTGTACAGCAGAGGAGGGGTTAATAAGATGATGCTGGTAATGTACAGCAGAGGAGGGGTTAATAAGAGGATGCTGGTAATGTACAGCAGAGGAGGGGTTAATAAGAGGATGCTGGTATTGTACAGCAGAGGAGGGGTTAATAAGAGGATGCTGGTAATGTACAGCAGAGGAGGGGTTAATAAGAGGATGCTGGTAATGTACAGCAGAGGAGGGGTTAATAGGAGGATGCTGGTAATGTACAGCAGGGGAGGGGTTAATAAGAGGATGTCGGTAATGTACAGCTGAGGAGGAGTTAATAAGAGGATGCTGGGTAATGTACAGCCGAGGAGGAGTTAATAAGAGGATGCTGGGTAATGTACAGCCGAGGAGGAGTTAATACGAGGATGCTGGGTAATGTACAGCCGAGGAGGGGTTAAGAAGAGGATGCTGGTAATGTACAGCAGAGGAGGGGTTAATAAGAGGATGCCGGTAATGTACAGCTGAGGAGGGGTTAATAAGAGGATGCTGGGTAATGTACAGCAGGAGAGGGGTTAATAGGAGGATGCTGGTAATGTACAGGAGGGGAGGGGTTAATAAGAGGATGCTGGTAATGTCCGGCAGAGCATGGGTTAATAAGAGGATGCTGGTAATGTACAGCAGAGGAGGGGTTAATAAGAGGATGCTGGGTAATGTACAGCAGAGGAGGGGTTAATAAGAGGATGCTGGTAATGTACAGCAGGGGAGGGGTTAATAAGAGGATGCTGGTAATGTCCGGCAGAGCAGGGGTTAATAAGAGTATGCTGGTAATGTACAGCAGGGGAGGGGTTACTAAGAGGATGCTGGTAATGTACAGCAGGGGAGGGGTTAATAAGAGGATGCTGGGTAATGTACAGCAGAGGAGGGGTTAATAAGAGGATGCTGGTAATGTACAGCAGGGGAGGGGTTAATAAGAGGATGCTGGTAATGTACAGCAGGAGAGGGGTTAATAAGAGGATGCTGGGTAATGTACAGCAGAGGAGGGGTTAATAAGAGGATGCTGGAAATGTACAGCAGGGGAGGGGTTAATAAGAGGATGCTGGTAATGTACAGCAGAGGAGGGGTTAATAAGAGGATGCTGGTAATGTACAGCAGAGGAGGGGTTAATAAGAGGATGCTGGTAATGTACAGCAGGAGAGGGGTTAATAAGAGGATGCTGGTAATGTACAGCTGAGTAGGGGTTAATAAGAGGATGCTGGTAATGTACAGCCGAGGAGGAGTTAATAAGAGGATGCTGGTAATGTACAGCAGGTGAGGGGTTAATAAGAGGATGCTGGGTAATGTACAGCAGAGGAGGGGTTAATAAGAGGATGCTGGTAATGTACAGCAGGGGAGGGGTTAATAAGAAGATGCTGGTAATGTACAGCTGAGGAGGGGTTAATAAGAGGATGCTGGTAATGTACAGCAGAGGAGGGGTTAATAAGAGGATGCTGGTAATGTACAGCAGGAGAGGGGTTAATAAGAGGATGCTGGGTAATGTACAGCAGAGGAGGGGTTAATAAGAGGATGCTGGTAATGTACAGCAGAGGAGGGGTTAATAAGAGGATGTTGGTAATGTACAGCAGAGGAGGGGTTAATAAGAGGATGCTGGTAATGTACAGCAGGGGAGGGGTTAATAAGAGGATGCTGGTAATGTACAGCAGAGGAGGGGTTAATAAGAGGATGCTGGTAATGTGCATCAGACGAGGGGTTAATAAGAGGATGCTGGTAATGTGCATCAGAGGAGGGGTTAATAAGAGGATGCTGGTAATGTACAGCAGGGGAGGGGTTAATAGGAGGATGCTGGTAATGTACAGCAGGGGAGGGGTTAATAAGAGGATTCTGGTAATGTACAGCAGAGGAGGGGTTAATAAGAGGATGCTGGTAATGTCAGGCAGGGGAGGGGTTAATAAGAGGATGCTGGTAATGTACAGCAGAGCAGGGGTTAATAAGAGGATGCTGGTAATGTACAGCAGAGCAGGGGTTAATAAGAGGATGCTGGGTAATGTACAGCAGAGTAGGGGTTAATAAGAGGATGCTGGGTAATGTACAGCAGAAGAGGGGTTAATAAGAGGATGCTGGTAATGTACAGCAGGGGAGGGGTTAATAAGAGGATGCTGGGTAATGTACAGCAGAGGAGGGGTTAATAAGGGGATGCTGGTAATGTACAGCAGAGGAAGGGTTAATAAGAGGATGCTGGGTAATGTACAGCAGGAGAGGGGTTAGTAGGAGGATGCTGGGTAATGTACAGCAGGGGAGGGGTTAAGAGGATGATGGGTAATGTACAGCAGAGGAGTGGTTAATAAGAGGATGCTGGGTAATGTACAGCAGGAGAGGGGTTAATAGGAGGATGCTGGTAATGTACAGCAGGATAGGGGTTAATAGGAGGATGCTGGTAATCTCCGGCAGAGGAGGGGTTAACAAGAGGATGCTGGGTAATGTACAGCAGGAGAGGGGTTAATAGGAGGATGCTGGTAATGTACAGGAGGGGAGGGGTTAATAAGAGGATGCTGGTAATGTCCGGCAGAGCAGGGGTTAATAAGAGGATGCTGGTAATGTACAGCAGAGGAGGGGTTAATAAGAGGATGCTGGTAATGTCCGGCAGAGCAGGAGTTAATAAGAGGATGCTGGTAATGTACAGCAGGGGAGGGGTCAATAAGAGGATGCTGGTAATGTGCAGCAGGGGAGGGGTTAATAAGAGGATGATGGTAATGTCCGGCAGAGCAGGAGTTAATAAGAGGATGCTGGTAATGTGCAGCAGGGGAGGGGTTAATAAGAGGATGCTGGTAATGTACAGCAGGGGAGGGGTTAATAAGAGGATGCTGGTAATGTACAGCAGGAGAGGGGTTAAAGATGAGGATGCTGGGTAATGTACAGCAGAGGAGGGGTTAATAAGAGGTTGCTGGTAATGTGCAGCAGGGGAGGGGTTAATAAGAGGATGCTGGCAATGTCCGGCAGAGCAGGGGTTAATAAGAGGATGCTGGTAATGTACAGCAGGGGAGGGGTTAATAAGAGGATGCTGGTAATGTACAGCAGGAGAGGGGTTAAAGATGAGGATGCTGGGTAATGTACAGCAGAGGAGGGGTTAATAAGAGGATGCTGGTCATGTACAGCAGAGGAGGGGATAATAAGAGGATGCTGGTAATGTACAGCAGGGGAGGGGTTAATAAGAGGATGCTGGTAATGTACAGCAGAGGAGGGGTTAATAAGAGGATGCTGGTAATGTCCGGCAGGGGAGGGGTTAATAAGAGGATGCTGGTAATGTACAGCAGAGCAGGGGTTAATAAGAGGATGCTGGGTAATGTACAGCAGAGGAGGGGTTAATAAGAGGATGCTGGTAATGTAGAGCAGGGGAGGGATTAAGAAGAAGATGCTGGTAATGTACAGCTGAGGAGGGGTTAATAAGAGGATGCTGGTAATGTACAGCAGAGGAGGGGTTAATAAGAGGATGCTGGTAATGTACAGCAGGAGAGGGGTTAATAAGAGGATGCTGGGTAATGTACAGCAGAGGAGGGGTTAATAAGAGGATGCTGGAAATGTACAGCAGAGGAGGGGTTAATAAGAGGATGTTGGTAATGTACAGCAGAGGAGGGGTTAATAAGAGGATGCTGGTAATGTACAGCAGGGGAGGGGTTAATAAGAGGATGCTGGTAATGTACAGCAGGGGAGGGGTTAATAAGAGGATGCTGGTAATGTACAGCAGAGGAGGGGTTAATAAGAGGATGCTGGTAATGTGCATCAGAGGAGGGGTTAATAAGAGGATGCTGGTAATGTGCATCAGAGGAGGGGTTAATAAGAGGATGCTGGTAATGTACAGCAGGGGAGGGGTTAATAGGAGGATGCTGGTAATGTACAGCAGGGGAGGGGTTAATAAGAGGATGCTGGTAATGTACAGCAGAGGAGGGGTTAATAAGAGGATGCTGGTAATGTCAGGCAGGGGAGGGGTTAATAAGAGGATGCTGGTAATGTACAGCAGAGCAGGGGTTAATAAGAGGATGCTGGTAATGTACAGCAGAGCAGGGGTTAATAAGAGGATGCTGGGTAATGTACAGCAGAGGAGGGGTTAATAAGAGGATGCTGGGTAATGTACAGCAGAGGAGGGGTTAATGAGAGGATGCTGGTAATGTACAGCAGGGGAGGGGTTAATAAGGGGATGCTGGTAATGTACAGCAGAGGAGGGGTTAATAAGAGGATGCTGGGTAATGTACAGCAGGAGAGGGGTTAATAGGAGGATGCTGGGTAATGTACAGCAGCGGAGGGGTTAAGAGGATGATGGGTAATGTACAGCAGAGGAGTGGTTAATAAGAGGATGCTGGGTAATGTACAGCAGCAGAGGGGTTAATAGGAGGATGCTGGTAATGTACAGCAGTATAGGGGTTAATAGGAGGATGCTGGTAATCTCCGGCAGAGGAGGGGTTAACAAGAGGATGCTGGGTAATGTACAGCAGGAGAGGGGTTAATAGGAGGATGCTGGTAATGTACAGGAGGGGAGGGGTTAATAAGAGGATGCTGGTAATGTCTGGCAGAGCAGGGGTTAATAAGAGGATGCTGGTAATGTATAGCAGAGGAGGGGTTAATAAGAGGATGCTGGTAATGTCCGGCAGAGCAGGAGTTAATAAGAGGATGCTGGTAATGTACAGCAGGGGAGGGGTCAATAAGAGGATGCTGGTATTGTGCAGCAGGGGAGGGGTTAATAAGAGGATGCTGGTAATGTCCGGCAGAGCAGGAGTTAATAAGAGGATGCTGGTAATGTGCAGCAGGGGAGGGATTAATAAGAGGATGCTGGTAATGTACAGCAGGGGAGGGGTTAATAAGGATGCTGGTAATGTACAGCAGGAGAGGGGTTAAAGATGAGGATGCTGGGTAATGTACAGCAGAGGAGGGGTTAATAAGTGGATGCTGGTAATGTGCAGCAGGGGAGGGGTTAATAAGAGGATGCTGGTAATGTCCGGCAGAGCAGGGGTTAATAAGAGGATGCTGGTAATGTACAGCAGGGGAGGGGTTAATACGAGGATGCTGGTAATGTACAGCAGGAGAGGGGCTAAAGCTGAGGATGCTGGGTAATGTACAGCAGAGGAGGGGTTAATAAGAGGATGCTGGTCATGTGCAGCAGAGGAGGGGTTAATAAGAGGATGCTGGTAATGTACAGCAGGGGAGGGGTTAATAAGAGGATGCTGGTAATGTACAGCAGAGGAGGGGTTAATAAGAGGATGCTGGTAATGTCCGGCAGGGGAGGGGTTAATAAGAGGATGCTGGTAATGTACAGCAGAGCAGGGGTTAATAAGAGGATGCTGGTAATGTGCAGCAGAGGAGGGGTTAATAAGTGGATGCTGGTAATGTACGGCAGGGGAGGGGTTAATAAGAGGATGCTGAGTAATGTACAGCAGAGGAGGGGTTAATAAGAGGATGCTGGGTAATGTACAGCAGAGGAGGGGTTAATAAGAGGATGCTGGTAATGTACAGCAGGGGAGGGGTTAATAAGGGGATGCTGGGTAATGTACAGCAGGGGAGGGGTTAATAAGAGGATGCTGGTAATGTACAGCAGGGGGGGTTAATAAGAGGATGCTGATAATGTACAGCAGAGGAGGAGTTAATAAGAGGATGCTGGGTAATGTACAGCAGGAGAGGGGTTAATAGGAGGATGCTGGGTAATGTACAGCAGGGGAGGGGTTAAGAGGATGCTGGGTAATGTACAGCAGAGGAGGGGTTAATAAGAGGATGCTGGTAATGTGTAGCAGGGGAGGGGTTAATAAGAGGATGCTGGTAATGTTCGGCAGAGCAGGGGTTAATAGGAGGATGCTGGTAATGTACAGCAGGGGAGGGGTTAATAAGAGGATGCTGGTAATGTACAGCAGGAGAGGGGTTAAAGATGAGGATGCTGGGTAATGTACAGCAGAGGAGGGGTTAATAAGAGGATGCTGGTCATGTACAGCAGAGGAGGGGTTAATAAGAGGATGCTGGTAATGTACAGCAGGGGAGGGGTTAATAAGAGTATGCTGGTAATGTACAGCAGGGGAGGGGTTAATAAGAGGATGCTGGTAATGTACAGCAGGAGAGGGGTTAAAGATGAGGATGCTGGGTAATGTACAGCAGAGGAGGGGTTAATAAGAGGATGCTGGTAATGTACAGCAGGGGAGGGGTTAATAAGAGGATGCTGGTAATGTACAGCAGGAGAGGGGTTAAAGATGAGGATGCTGGGTAATGTACAGCAGAGGAGGGGTTAATAAGAGGATGCTGGTCATGTACAGCAGAGGAGGGGTTAATAAGAGGATGCTGGTAATGTACAGCAGGGGAGGGGTTAATAAGAGGATGCTGGTAATGTACAGCAGAGGAGGGGTTAATAAGAGGATGCTGGTAATGTCCGGCAGGGGAGGGGTTAATAAGAGGATGCTGGTAATGTACAGCAGAGCAGGGGTTAATAAGAGGATGCTGGTAATGTCCGGCAGGGGAGGGGTTAATAAGAGGATGCTGGTAATGTACAGCATAGCAGGGGTTAATAAGAGGATGCTGGTAATGTACAGCAGGGGAGGGGTTAATAAGAGGATGTTGGTAATGTACAGCAGGAGAGGGGTTAAAGATGAGGATGCTGGGTAATGTACAGCAGAGGAGGGGTTAATAAGAGGATGCTGGTAATGTGCAGCAGGGGAGGGGTTAATAAGAGGATGCTGGTAATGTCCGGCAGAGCAGGGGTTAATAAGAGGATGCTGGTAATGTACAGCAGGGGAGGGGTTAATAAGAGGATGCTGGTAATGTCCGGCAGAGCAGGGGTTAATAAGAGGATGCTGGTAATGTACAGCAGGGGAGGGGTTAATAGGAGGATGCTGGTAATGTACAGGAGGGGAGGGGTTAATAAGAGGATGCTGGTAATGTCCGGCAGAGCAGGGGTTAATAAGAGAATGCTGGTAATGTACAGCAGAGGAGGGGTTAATAAGAGGATGCTGGTAATGTCCGGCAGAGCAGGAGTTAATAAGAGGATGCTGGTAATGTACAGCAGGAGAAGGGTTAATAAGAGGATGCTGGAAATGTACAGCAGGGGAGGGGTTAATAAGAGGATGCTGGTAATGTACAGCAGGGGAGGGGTTAATAAGAGGATGCTGGTAATGTACAGCAGAAGAGGGGTTAATAAGAGGATGCTGGTAATGTCCGGCAGAGCAGGAGTTAATAAGAGGATGCTGGTAATGTGCAGCAGGGGAGGGGTTAATAAGAGGATGCTGGTAATGTACAGCAGGAGAGGGGTTAAAGATGAGGATGCTGGGTAATGTACAGCAGGAGAGGGGTTAATAGGAGGATGCTGGTAATGTACAGCAGGAGAGGGGTTAATAGGAGGATGCTGGTAATCTCCGGCAGAGGAGGGGTTAATAAGAGGATGCTGGGTAATGTACAGCAGGAGAGGGGTTAATAGGAGGATGCTGGTAATGTACAGCAGGGGAGGGGTTAATAAGAGGATGATGGTAATGTCCGACAGAGCAGGGGTTAATAAGAGGATGCTGGTAATGTACAGCAGAGGAGGGGTTAATAAGAGGATGCTGGTAATGTCCGGCAGAGCAGGAGTTAATAAGAGGATGCTGGTAATGTACAGCAGGGGAGGGGTTAATAAGAGGATGCTGGAAATGTACAGCAGGGGAGGGGTTAATAAGAGGATGCTGGTAATGTACAGCAGGGAAGGGGTTAATAAGAGGATGCTGGTAATGTGCAGCAGGGGAGGGGTTAATAAGAGGATGCTGGTAATGTCCGGCAGAGCAGGAGTTAATAAGAGGATGCTGGTAATGTGCAGCAGGGGAGGGGTTAATAAGAGGATGCTGGTAATGTACAGCAGGAGAGGGGTTAAAGATGAGGATGCTGGGTAATGTACAGCAGAGGAGGGGTTAATAAGAGGATGCTGGTCATGTACAGCAGAGGAGGGGTTAATAAGAGGATGCTGGTAATGTACAGCAGGGGAGGGGTTAATAAGAGGATGCTGGTAATGTACAGCAGAGGAGGGGTTAATAAGAGGATGCTGGTAATGTCCGGCAGGGGAGGGGTTAATAAGAGGATTCTAGTAATGTACAGCAGAGCAGGGGTTAATAAGAGGATGCTGGGTAATGTACAGCAGAGGAGGGGTTAATAAGAGGATGCTGGTAATGTAGAGCAGGGGAGGGGTTAATAAGAAGATGCTGGTAATGTACAGCTGAGGAGGGGTTAATAAGAGGATGCTGGTAATGTACAGCAGAGGAGGGGTTAATAAGAGGATGCTGGTAATGTACAGCAGGAGAGGGGTTAATAAGAGGATGCTGGTAATGTACAGCAGAGGAGGGGTTAATAAGAGGATGTTGGTAATGTACAGCAGAGGAGGGGTTAATAAGAGGATGCTGGTAATGTACAGCAGGGGAGGGGTTAATAAGAGGATGCTGGTAATGTACAGCAGGGGAGGGGTTAATAAGAGGATGCTGGTAATGTACAGCAGAGAAGGGGTTAATAAGAGGATGCTGGTAATGTGCATCAGAGGAGGGGTTAATAAGAGGATGCTGGTAATGTGCATCAGAGGAGGGGTTAATAAGAGGATGCTGGTAATGTACAGCAGGGGAGGGGTTAATAGGAGGATGCTGGTAATGTACAGCAGGGGAGGGGTTAATAAGAGGATGCTGGTAATGTACAGCAGAGGAGGGGTTAATAAGAGGATGCTGGTAATGTCAGGCAGGGGAGGGGTTAATAAGAGGATGCTGGTAATGTCCGGCAGAGCAGGGGTTAATAAGAGGATGCTGGTAATGTACAGCAGGGGAGGGGTTAATAAGAGGATGCTGGTAATGTCCGGCAGAGCAGGGGTTAATAAGAGGATGCTGGTAATGTACAGCAGGGGAGGGGTTAATAGGAGGATGCTGGTAATGTACAGCAGTATAGGGGTTAATAGGAGGATGCTGGTAATCTCCGGCAGAGGAGGGGTTAACAAGAGGATGCTGGGTAATGTACAGCAGGAGAGGGGTTAATAGGAGGATGCTGGTAATGTACAGGAGGGGAGGGGTTAATAAGAGGATGCTGGTAATGTCTGGCAGAGCAGGGGTTAATAAGAGGATGCTGGTAATGTACAGCAGAGGAGGGGTTAATAAGAGGATGCTGGTAATGTCCGGCAGAGCAGGAGTTAATAAGAGGATGCTGGTAATGTACAGCAGGGGAGGGGTCAATAAGAGGATGCTGGTAATGTGCAGCAGGGGAGGGGTTAATAAGAGGATGCTGGTAATGTCCGGCAGAGCAGGAGTTAATAAGAGGATGCTGGTAATGTGCAGCAGGGGAGGGATTAATAAGAGGATGCTGGTAATGTACAGCAGGGGAGGGGTTAATAAGGATGCTGGTAATGTACAGCAGGAGAGGGGTTAAAGATGAGGATGCTGGGTAATGTACAGCAGAGGAGGGGTTAATAAGAGGATGCTGGTAATGTGCAGCAGGGGAGGGGTTAATAAGAGGATGCTGGTAATGTCCGGCAGAGCAGGGGTTAATAAGAGGATGCTGGTAATGTACAGCAGGGGAGGGGTTAATACGAGGATGCTGGTAATGTACAGCAGGAGAGGGGTTAAAGCTGAGGATGCTGGGTAATGTACAGCAGAGGAGGGGTTAATAAGAGGATGCTGGTCATGTGCAGCAGAGGAGGGGTTAATAAGAGGATGCTGGTAATGTACAGCAGGGGAGGGGTTAATAAGAGGATGCTGGTAATGTACAGCAGAGGAGGGGTTAATAAGAGGATGCTGGTAATGTCCGGCAGGGGAGGGGTTAATAAGAGGATGCTGGTAATGTACAGCAGAGCAGGGGTTAATAAGAGGATGCTGGTAATGTGCAGCAGAGGAGGGGTTAATAAGTGGATGCTGGTAATGTACGGCAGGGGAGGGGTTAATAAGAGGATGCTGAGTAATGTACAGCAGAGGAGGGGTTAATAAGAGGATGCTGGGTAATGTACAGCAGAGGAGGGGTTAATAAGAGGATGCTGCTAATGTACAGCAGGGGAGGGGTTAATAAGGGGATGCTGGGTAATGTACAGCAGGGGAGGGGTTAATAAGAGGATGCTGGTAATGTACAGCAGGGGGGGTTAATAAGAGGATGCTGGTAATGTACAGCTGGGGAGGGGTTAATAAGAGGATGCTGGTAATGTACAGCAGAGGAGGAGTTAATAAGAGGATGCTGGGTAATGTACAGCAGGAGAGGGGTTAATAGGAGGATGCTGGGTAATGTACAGCAGGGGAGGGGTTAAGAGGATGCTGGGTAATGTACAGCAGAGGAGGGGTTAATAAGAGGATGCTGGTAATGTGTAGCAGGGGAGGGGTTAATAAGAGGATGCTGGTAATGTTCGGCAGAGCAGGGGTTAATAGGAGGATGCTGGTAATGTACAGCAGGGGAGGGGTTAATAAGAGGATGCTGGTAATGTACAGCAGGAGAGGGGTTAAAGATGAGGATGCTGGGTAATGTACAGCAGAGGAGGGGTTAATAAGAGGATGCTGGTCATGTACAGCAGAGGAGGGGTTAATAAGAGGATGCTGGTAATGTACAGCAGGGGAGGGGTTAATAAGAGGATGCTGGTAATGTACAGCAGAGGAGGGGTTAATAAGAGGATGCTGGTAATGTCCGGCAGGGGAGGGGTTAATAAGAGGATGCTGGTAATGTACAGCAGAGCAGGGGTTAATAAGAGGATGCTGGTAATGTCCGGCAGGGGAGGGGTTAATAAGAGGATGCTGGTAATGTACAGCATAGCAGGGGTTAATAAGAGGATGCTGGTAATGTACAGCAGGGGAGGGGTTAATAAGAGGATGTTGGTAATGTACAGCAGGAGAGGGGTTAAAGATGAGGATGCTGGGTAATGTACAGCAGAGGAGGGGTTAATAAGAGGATGCTGGTAATGTGCAGCAGGGGAGGGGTTAATAAGAGGATGCTGGTAATGTCCGGCAGAGCAGGGGTTAATAAGAGGATGCTGGTAATGTACAGCAGGGGAGGGGTTAATAAGAGGATGCTGGTAATGTCCGGCAGAGCAGGGGTTAATAAGAGGATGCTGGTAATGTACAGCAGGGGAGGGGTTAATAGGAGGATGCTGGTAATGTACAGGAGGGGAGGGGTTAATAAGAGGATGCTGGTAATGTCCGGCAGAGCAGGGGTTAATAAGAGAATGCTGGTAATGTACAGCAGAGGAGGGGTTAATAAGAGGATGCTGGTAATGTCCGGCAGAGCAGGAGTTAATAAGAGGATGCTGGTAATGTACAGCAGGAGAAGGGTTAATAAGAGGATGCTGGAAATGTACAGCAGGGGAGGGGTTAATAAGAGGATGCTGGTAATGTACAGCAGGGGAGGGGTTAATAAGAGGATGCTGGTAATGTACAGCAGAAGAGGGGTTAATAAGAGGATGCTGGTAATGTCCGGCAGAGCAGGAGTTAATAAGAGGATGCTGGTAATGTGCAGCAGGGGAGGGGTTAATAAGAGGATGCTGGTAATGTACAGCAGGAGAGGGGTTAAAGATGAGGATGCTGGGTAATGTACAGCAGGAGAGGGGTTAATAGGAGGATGCTGGTAATGTACAGCAGGAGAGGGGTTAATAGGAGGATGCTGGTAATCTCCGGCAGAGGAGGGGTTAATAAGAGGATGCTGGGTAATGTACAGCAGGAGAGGGGTTAATAGGAGGATGCTGGTAATGTACAGCAGGGGAGGGGTTAATGAGAGGATGATGGTAATGTCCGACAGAGCAGGGGTTAATAAGAGGATGCTGGTAATGTACAGCAGAGGAGGGGTTAATAAGAGGATGCTGGTAATGTCCGGCAGAGCAGGAGTTAATAAGAGGATGCTGGTAATGTACAGCAGGGGAGGGGTTAATAAGAGGATGCTGGAAATGTACAGCAGGGGAGGGGTTAATAAGAGGATGCTGGTAATGTACAGCAGGGAAGGGGTTAATAAGAGGATGCTGGTAATGTGCAGCAGGGGAGGGGTTAATAAGAGGATGCTGGTAATGTCCGGCAGAGCAGGAGTTAATAAGAGGATGCTGGTAATGTGCAGCAGGGGAGGGGTTAATAAGAGGATGCTGGTAATGTACAGCAGGAGAGGGGTTAAAGATGAGGATGCTGGGTAATGTACAGCAGAGGAGGGGTTAATAAGAGGATGCTGGTCATGTACAGCAGAGGAGGGGTTAATAAGAGGATGCTGGTAATGTACAGCAGGGGAGGGGTTAATAAGAGGATGCTGGTAATGTACAGCAGAGGAGGGGTTAATAAGAGGATGCTGGTAATGTCCGGCAGGGGAGGGGTTAATAAGAGGATTCTAGTAATGTACAGCAGAGCAGGGGTTAATAAGAGGATGCTGGGTAATGTACAGCAGAGGAGGGGTTAATAAGAGGATGCTGGTAATGTAGAGCAGGGGAGGGGTTAATAAGAAGATGCTGGTAATGTACAGCTGAGGAGGGGTTAATAAGAGGATGCTGGTAATGTACAGCAGAGGAGGGGTTAATAAGAGGATGCTGGTAATGTACAGCAGGAGAGGGGTTAATAAGAGGATGCTGGTAATGTACAGCAGAGGAGGGGTTAATAAGAGGATGTTGGTAATGTACAGCAGAGGAGGGGTTAATAAGAGGATGCTGGTAATGTACAGCAGGGGAGGGGTTAATAAGAGGATGCTGGTAATGTACAGCAGGGGAGGGGTTAATAAGAGGATGCTGGTAATGTACAGCAGAGAAGGGGTTAATAAGAGGATGCTGGTAATGTGCATCAGAGGAGGGGTTAATAAGAGGATGCTGGTAATGTGCATCAGAGGAGGGGTTAATAAGAGGATGCTGGTAATGTACAGCAGGGGAGGGGTTAATAGGAGGATGCTGGTAATGTACAGCAGGGGAGGGGTTAATAAGAGGATGCTGGTAATGTACAGCAGAGGAGGGGTTAATAAGAGGATGCTGGTAATGTCAGGCAGGGGAGGGGTTAATAAGAGGATGCTGGTAATGTCCGGCAGAGCAGGGGTTAATAAGAGGATGCTGGTAATGTACAGCAGGGGAGGGGTTAATAAGAGGATGCTGGTAATGTCCGGCAGAGCAGGGGTTAATAAGAGGATGCTGGTAATGTACAGCAGGGGAGGGGTTAATAAGGATGCTGGTAATGTACAGCAGGAGAGGGGTTAAAGATGAGGATGCTGGGTAATGTACAGCAGAGGAGGGGTTAATAAGAGGATGCTGGTAATGTGCAGCAGGGGAGGGGTTAATAAGAGGATGCTGGTAATGTCCGGCAGAGCAGGGGTTAATAAGAGGATGCTGGTAATGTACAGCAGGGGAGGGGTTAATACGAGGATGCTGGTAATGTACAGCAGGAGAGGGGTTAAAGCTGAGGATGCTGGGTAATGTACAGCAGAGGAGGGGTTAATAAGAGGATGCTGGTCATGTGCAGCAGAGGAGGGGTTAATAAGAGGATGCTGCTAATGTACAGCAGGGGAGGGGTTAATAAGGGGATGCTGGGTAATGTACAGCAGGGGAGGGGTTAATAAGAGGATGCTGGTAATGTACAGCAGGGGGGGTTAATAAGAGGATGCTGGTAATGTACAGCTGGGGAGGGGTTAATAAGAGGATGCTGGTAATGTACAGCAGAGGAGGAGTTAATAAGAGGATGCTGGGTAATGTACAGCAGGAGAGGGGTTAATAGGAGGATGCTGGGTAATGTACAGCAGGGGAGGGGTTAAGAGGATGCTGGGTAATGTACAGCAGAGGAGGGGTTAATAAGAGGATGCTGGTAATGTGTAGCAGGGGAGGGGTTAATAAGAGGATGCTGGTAATGTTCGGCAGAGCAGGGGTTAATAGGAGGATGCTGGTAATGTACAGCAGGGGAGGGGTTAATAAGAGGATGCTGGTAATGTACAGCAGGAGAGGGGTTAAAGATGAGGATGCTGGGTAATGTACAGCAGAGGAGGGGTTAATAAGAGGATGCTGGTCATGTACAGCAGAGGAGGGGTTAATAAGAGGATGCTGGTAATGTACAGCAGGGGAGGGGTTAATAAGAGGATGCTGGTAATGTACAGCAGAGGAGGGGTTAATAAGAGGATGCTGGTAATGTCCGGCAGGGGAGGGGTTAATAAGAGGATGCTGGTAATGTACAGCAGAGCAGGGGTTAATAAGAGGATGCTGGTAATGTCCGGCAGGGGAGGGGTTAATAAGAGGATGCTGGTAATGTACAGCATAGCAGGGGTTAATAAGAGGATGCTGGTAATGTACAGCAGGGGAGGGGTTAATAAGAGGATGTTGGTAATGTACAGCAGGAGAGGGGTTAAAGATGAGGATGCTGGGTAATGTACAGCAGAGGAGGGGTTAATAAGAGGATGCTGGTAATGTGCAGCAGGGGAGGGGTTAATAAGAGGATGCTGGTAATGTCCGGCAGAGCAGGGGTTAATAAGAGGATGCTGGTAATGTACAGCAGGGGAGGGGTTAATAAGAGGATGCTGGTAATGTCCGGCAGAGCAGGGGTTAATAAGAGGATGCTGGTAATGTACAGCAGGGGAGGGGTTAATAGGAGGATGCTGGTAATGTACAGGAGGGGAGGGGTTAATAAGAGGATGCTGGTAATGTCCGGCAGAGCAGGGGTTAATAAGAGAATGCTGGTAATGTACAGCAGAGGAGGGGTTAATAAGAGGATGCTGGTAATGTCCGGCAGAGCAGGAGTTAATAAGAGGATGCTGGTAATGTACAGCAGGAGAAGGGTTAATAAGAGGATGCTGGAAATGTACAGCAGGGGAGGGGTTAATAAGAGGATGCTGGTAATGTACAGCAGGGGAGGGGTTAATAAGAGGATGCTGGTAATGTACAGCAGAAGAGGGGTTAATAAGAGGATGCTGGTAATGTCCGGCAGAGCAGGAGTTAATAAGAGGATGCTGGTAATGTGCAGCAGGGGAGGGGTTAATAAGAGGATGCTGGTAATGTACAGCAGGAGAGGGGTTAAAGATGAGGATGCTGGGTAATGTACAGCAGGAGAGGGGTTAATAGGAGGATGCTGGTAATGTACAGCAGGAGAGGGGTTAATAGGAGGATGCTGGTAATCTCCGGCAGAGGAGGGGTTAATAAGAGGATGCTGGGTAATGTACAGCAGGAGAGGGGTTAATAGGAGGATGCTGGTAATGTACAGCAGGGGAGGGGTTAATGAGAGGATGATGGTAATGTCCGACAGAGCAGGGGTTAATAAGAGGATGCTGGTAATGTACAGCAGAGGAGGGGTTAATAAGAGGATGCTGGTAATGTCCGGCAGAGCAGGAGTTAATAAGAGGATGCTGGTAATGTACAGCAGGGGAGGGGTTAATAAGAGGATGCTGGAAATGTACAGCAGGGGAGGGGTTAATAAGAGGATGCTGGTAATGTACAGCAGGGAAGGGGTTAATAAGAGGATGCTGGTAATGTGCAGCAGGGGAGGGGTTAATAAGAGGATGCTGGTAATGTCCGGCAGAGCAGGAGTTAATAAGAGGATGCTGGTAATGTGCAGCAGGGGAGGGGTTAATAAGAGGATGCTGGTAATGTACAGCAGGAGAGGGGTTAAAGATGAGGATGCTGGGTAATGTACAGCAGAGGAGGGGTTAATAAGAGGATGCTGGTCATGTACAGCAGAGGAGGGGTTAATAAGAGGATGCTGGTAATGTACAGCAGGGGAGGGGTTAATAAGAGGATGCTGGTAATGTACAGCAGAGGAGGGGTTAATAAGAGGATGCTGGTAATGTCCGGCAGGGGAGGGGTTAATAAGAGGATTCTAGTAATGTACAGCAGAGCAGGGGTTAATAAGAGGATGCTGGGTAATGTACAGCAGAGGAGGGGTTAATAAGAGGATGCTGGTAATGTAGAGCAGGGGAGGGGTTAATAAGAAGATGCTGGTAATGTACAGCTGAGGAGGGGTTAATAAGAGGATGCTGGTAATGTACAGCAGAGGAGGGGTTAATAAGAGGATGCTGGTAATGTACAGCAGGAGAGGGGTTAATAAGAGGATGCTGGTAATGTACAGCAGAGGAGGGGTTAATAAGAGGATGTTGGTAATGTACAGCAGAGGAGGGGTTAATAAGAGGATGCTGGTAATGTACAGCAGGGGAGGGGTTAATAAGAGGATGCTGGTAATGTACAGCAGGGGAGGGGTTAATAAGAGGATGCTGGTAATGTACAGCAGAGAAGGGGTTAATAAGAGGATGCTGGTAATGTGCATCAGAGGAGGGGTTAATAAGAGGATGCTGGTAATGTGCATCAGAGGAGGGGTTAATAAGAGGATGCTGGTAATGTACAGCAGGGGAGGGGTTAATAGGAGGATGCTGGTAATGTACAGCAGGGGAGGGGTTAATAAGAGGATGCTGGTAATGTACAGCAGAGGAGGGGTTAATAAGAGGATGCTGGTAATGTCAGGCAGGGGAGGGGTTAATAAGAGGATGCTGGTAATGTCCGGCAGAGCAGGGGTTAATAAGAGGATGCTGGTAATGTACAGCAGGGGAGGGGTTAATAAGAGGATGCTGGTAATGTCCGGCAGAGCAGGGGTTAATAAGAGGATGCTGGTAATGTACAGCAGGGGAGGGGTTAATAAGGATGCTGGTAATGTACAGCAGGAGAGGGGTTAAAGATGAGGATGCTGGGTAATGTACAGCAGAGGAGGGGTTAATAAGAGGATGCTGGTAATGTGCAGCAGGGGAGGGGTTAATAAGAGGATGCTGGTAATGTCCGGCAGAGCAGGGGTTAATAAGAGGATGCTGGTAATGTACAGCAGGGGAGGGGTTAATACGAGGATGCTGGTAATGTACAGCAGGAGAGGGGTTAAAGCTGAGGATGCTGGGTAATGTACAGCAGAGGAGGGGTTAATAAGAGGATGCTGGTCATGTGCAGCAGAGGAGGGGTTAATAAGAGGATGCTGGTAATGTACAGCAGGGGAGGGGTTAATAAGAGGATGCTGGTAATGTACAGCAGAGGAGGGGTTAATAAGAGGATGCTGGTAATGTCCGGCAGGGGAGGGGTTAATAAGAGGATGCTGGTAATGTACAGCAGAGCAGGGGTTAATAAGAGGATGCTGGTAATGTGCAGCAGAGGAGGGGTTAATAAGTGGATGCTGGTAATGTACGGCAGGGGAGGGGTTAATAAGAGGATGCTGAGTAATGTACAGCAGAGGAGGGGTTAATAAGAGGATGCTGGGTAATGTACAGCAGAGGAGGGGTTAATAAGAGGATGCTGCTAATGTACAGCAGGGGAGGGGTTAATAAGGGGATGCTGGGTAATGTACAGCAGGGGAGGGGTTAATAAGAGGATGCTGGTAATGTACAGCAGGGGGGGTTAATAAGAGGATGCTGGTAATGTACAGCTGGGGAGGGGTTAATAAGAGGATGCTGGTAATGTACAGCAGAGGAGGAGTTAATAAGAGGATGCTGGGTAATGTACAGCAGGAGAGGGGTTAATAGGAGGATGCTGGGTAATGTACAGCAGGGGAGGGGTTAAGAGGATGCTGGGTAATGTACAGCAGAGGAGGGGTTAATAAGAGGATGCTGGTAATGTGTAGCAGGGGAGGGGTTAATAAGAGGATGCTGGTAATGTTCGGCAGAGCAGGGGTTAATAGGAGGATGCTGGTAATGTACAGCAGGGGAGGGGTTAATAAGAGGATGCTGGTAATGTACAGCAGGAGAGGGGTTAAAGATGAGGATGCTGGGTAATGTACAGCAGAGGAGGGGTTAATAAGAGGAGGCTGGTCATGTACAGCAGAGGAGGGGTTAATAAGAGGATGCTGGTAATGTACAGCAGGGGAGGGGTTAATAAGAGGATGCTGGTAATGTACAGCAGAGGAGGGGTTAATAAGAGGATGCTGGTAATGTCCGGCAGGGGAGGGGTTAATAAGAGGATGCTGGTAATGTACAGCAGAGCAGGGGTTAATAAGAGGATGCTGGTAATGTCCGGCAGGGGAGGGGTTAATAAGAGGATGCTGGTAATGTACAGCATAGCAGGGGTTAATAAGAGGATGCTGGTAATGTACAGCAGGGGAGGGGTTAATAAGAGGATGCTGGTAATGTACAGCAGGAGAGGGGTTAAAGATGAGGATGCTGGGTAATGTACAGCAGAGGAGGGGTTAATAAGAGGATGCTGGTAATGTGCAGCAGGGGAGGGGTTAATAAGAGGATGCTGGTAATGTCCGGCAGAGCAGGGGTTAATAAGAGGATGCTGGTAATGTACAGCAGGGGAGGGGTTAATAAGAGGATGCTGGTAATGTCCGGCAGAGCAGGGGTTAATAAGAGGATGCTGGTAATGTACAGCAGGGGAGGGGTTAATAGGAGGATGCTGGTAATGTACAGGAGGGGAGGGGTTAATAAGAGGATGCTGGTAATGTCCGGCAGAGCAGGGGTTAATAAGAGAATGCTGGTAATGTACAGCAGAGGAGGGGTTAATAAGAGGATGCTGGTAATGTACAGCAGGGGAGGGGTTAATAAGGGGATGCTGGGTAATGTACAGCAGGGGAGGGGTTAAGAGGATGATGGGTAATGTACAGCAGAGGAGTGGTTAATAAGAGGATGCTGGGTAATGTACAGCAGGAGAGGGGTTAATAGGAGGATGCTGGTAATGTACAGCAGTATAGGGGTTAATAGGAGGATGCTGGTAATCTCCGGCAGAGGAGGGGTTAACAAGAGGATGCTGGGTAATGTACAGCAGGAGAGGGGTTAATAGGAGGATGCTGGTAATGTACAGGAGGGGAGGGGTTAATAAGAGGATGCTGGTAATGTCTGGCAGAGCAGGGGTTAATAAGAGGATGCTGGTAATGTACAGCAGAGGAGGGGTTAATAAGAGGATGTTGGTAATGTACAGCAGAGGAGGGGTTAATAAGAGGATGCTGGTAATGTACAGCAGGGGAGGGGTTAATAAGAGGATGCTGGTAATGTACAGCAGGGGAGGGGTTAATAAGAGGATGCTGGTAATGTACAGCAGAGGAGGGGTTAATAAGAGGATGCTGGTAATGTGCATCAGAGGAGGGGTTAATAAGAGGATGCTGGTAATGTGCATCAGAGGAGGGGTTAATAAGAGGATGCTGGTAATGTACAGCAGGGGAGGGGTTAATAGGAGGATGCTGGTAATGTACAGCAGGGGAGGGGTTAATAAGAGGATGCTGGTAATGTACAGCAGAGGAGGGGTTAATAAGAGGATGCTGGTAATGTCAGGCAGGGGAGGGGTTAATAAGAGGATGCTGGTAATGTACAGCAGAGCAGGGGTTAATAAGAGGATGCTGGTAATGTACAGCAGAGCAGGGGTTAATAAGAGGATGCTGGGTAATGTACAGCAGAGGAGGGGTTAATAAGAGGATGCTGGGTAATGTACAGCAGAGGAGGGGTTAATGAGAGGATGCTGGTAATGTACAGCAGGGGAGGGGTTAATAAGGGGATGCTGGTAATGTACAGCAGAGGAGGGGTTAATAAGAGGATGCTGGGTAATGTACAGCAGGAGAGGGGTTAATAGGAGGATGCTGGGTAATGTACAGCAGCGGAGGGGTTAAGAGGATGATGGGTAATGTACAGCAGAGGAGTGGTTAATAAGAGGATGCTGGGTAATGTACAGCAGCAGAGGGGTTAATAGGAGGATGCTGGTAATGTACAGCAGTATAGGGGTTAATAGGAGGATGCTGGTAATCTCCGGCAGAGGAGGGGTTAACAAGAGGATGCTGGGTAATGTACAGCAGGAGAGGGGTTAATAGGAGGATGCTGGTAATGTACAGGAGGGGAGGGGTTAATAAGAGGATGCTGGTAATGTCTGGCAGAGCAGGGGTTAATAAGAGGATGCTGGTAATGTATAGCAGAGGAGGGGTTAATAAGAGGATGCTGGTAATGTCCGGCAGAGCAGGAGTTAATAAGAGGATGCTGGTAATGTACAGCAGGGGAGGGGTCAATAAGAGGATGCTGGTATTGTGCAGCAGGGGAGGGGTTAATAAGAGGATGCTGGTAATGTCCGGCAGAGCAGGAGTTAATAAGAGGATGCTGGTAATGTGCAGCAGGGGAGGGATTAATAAGAGGATGCTGGTAATGTACAGCAGGGGAGGGGTTAATAAGGATGCTGGTAATGTACAGCAGGAGAGGGGTTAAAGATGAGGATGCTGGGTAATGTACAGCAGAGGAGGGGTTAATAAGTGGATGCTGGTAATGTGCAGCAGGGGAGGGGTTAATAAGAGGATGCTGGTAATGTCCGGCAGAGCAGGGGTTAATAAGAGGATGCTGGTAATGTACAGCAGGGGAGGGGTTAATACGAGGATGCTGGTAATGTACAGCAGGAGAGGGGCTAAAGCTGAGGATGCTGGGTAATGTACAGCAGAGGAGGGGTTAATAAGAGGATGCTGGTCATGTGCAGCAGAGGAGGGGTTAATAAGAGGATGCTGGTAATGTACAGCAGGGGAGGGGTTAATAAGAGGATGCTGGTAATGTACAGCAGAGGAGGGGTTAATAAGAGGATGCTGGTAATGTCCGGCAGGGGAGGGGTTAATAAGAGGATGCTGGTAATGTACAGCAGAGCAGGGGTTAATAAGAGGATGCTGGTAATGTGCAGCAGAGGAGGGGTTAATAAGTGGATGCTGGTAATGTACGGCAGGGGAGGGGTTAATAAGAGGATGCTGAGTAATGTACAGCAGAGGAGGGGTTAATAAGAGGATGCTGGGTAATGTACAGCAGAGGAGGGGTTAATAAGAGGATGCTGGTAATGTACAGCAGGGGAGGGGTTAATAAGGGGATGCTGGGTAATGTACAGCAGGGGAGGGGTTAATAAGAGGATGCTGGTAATGTACAGCAGGGGGGGTTAATAAGAGGATGCTGATAATGTACAGCAGAGGAGGAGTTAATAAGAGGATGCTGGGTAATGTACAGCAGGAGAGGGGTTAATAGGAGGATGCTGGGTAATGTACAGCAGGGGAGGGGTTAAGAGGATGCTGGGTAATGTACAGCAGAGGAGGGGTTAATAAGAGGATGCTGGTAATGTGTAGCAGGGGAGGGGTTAATAAGAGGATGCTGGTAATGTTCGGCAGAGCAGGGGTTAATAGGAGGATGCTGGTAATGTACAGCAGGGGAGGGGTTAATAAGAGGATGCTGGTAATGTACAGCAGGAGAGGGGTTAAAGATGAGGATGCTGGGTAATGTACAGCAGAGGAGGGGTTAATAAGAGGATGCTGGTCATGTACAGCAGAGGAGGGGTTAATAAGAGGATGCTGGTAATGTACAGCAGGGGAGGGGTTAATAAGAGTATGCTGGTAATGTACAGCAGAGGAGGGGTTAATAAGAGGATGCTGGTAATGTCCGGCAGGGGAGGGGTTAATAAGAGGATGCTGGTAATGTACAGCAGAGCAGGGGTTAATAAGAGGATGCTGGTAATGTCCGGCAGGGGAGGGGTTAATAAGAGGATGCTGGTAATGTACAGCATAGCAGGGGTTAATAAGAGGATGCTGGTAATGTACAGCAGTGGAGGGGTTAATAAGAGAATGCTGGTAATGTACAGCAGGAGAGGGGTTAAAGATGAGGATGCTGGGTAATGTACATCAGAGGAGGGGTTAATAAGAGGATGCTGGTAATGTACAGCAGGAGAGGGGTTAAAGATGAGGATGCTGGGTAATGTACAGTAGAGGAGGGGTTAATAAGAGGATGCTGGTCATGTACAGCAGAGGAGGGGTTAATAAGAGGATGCTGGTAATGTACAGCAGGGGAGGGGTTAATAAGAGGATGCTGGTAATGTACAGCAGAGGAGGGGTTAATAAGAGGATGCTGGTAATGTCCGGCAGGGGAGGGGTTAATAAGAGGATGCTGGTAATGTACAGCAGAGCAGGGGTTAATAAGAGGATGCTGGTAATGTGCAGCAGAGGAGGGGTTAATAAGTGGATGCTGGTAATGTCCGGCAGGGGAGGGGTTAATAAGAGGATGCTGGTAATGTACAGCAGAGGAGGGGTTAATAAGAGGATGCTGGTAATGTACAGCAGGGGAGGGGTTAATAAGGGGATGCTGGGTAATGTACAGCAGGGGAGGGGTTAAGAGGATGATGGGTAATGTACAGCAGAGGATTGGTTAATAAGAGGATGCTGGGTAATGTACAGCAGGAGAGGGGTTAATAGGAGGATGCTGGTAATGTACAGCAGTATAGGGGTTAATAGGAGGATGCTGGTAATCTCCGGCAGAGGAGGGGTTAACAAGAGGATGCTGGGTAATGTACAGCAGGAGAGGGGTTAATAGGAGGATGCTGGTAATGTACAGGAGGGGAGGGGTTAATAAGAGGATGCTGGTAATGTCTGGCAGAGCAGGGGTTAATAAGAGGATGCTGGTAATGTACAGCAGAGGAGGGGTTAATAAGAGGATGCTGGTAATGTCCGGCAGAGCAGGAGTTAATAAGAGGATGCTGGTAATGTACAGCAGGGGAGGGGTCAATAAGAGGATGCTGGTAATGTGCAGCAGGGGAGGGGTTAATAAGAGGATGCTGGTAATGTCCGGCAGAGCAGGAGTTAAAAAGAGGATGCTGGTAATGTGCAGCAGGGGAGGGATTAATAAGAGGATGCTGGTAATGTACAGCAGGGGAGGGGTTAATAAGGATGCTGGTAATGTACAGCAGGAGAGGGGTTAAAGATGAGGATGCTGGGTAATGTACAGCAGAGGAGGGGTTAATAAGAGGATGCTGGTAATGTGCAGCAGGGGAGGGGTTAATAAGAGGATGCTGGTAATGTCCGGCAGAGCAGGGGTTAATAAGAGGATGCTGGTAATGTACAGCAGGGGAGGGGTTAATACGAGGATGCTGGTAATGTACAGCAGGAGAGGGGTTAAAGCTGAGGATGCTGGGTAATGTACAGCAGAGGAGGGGTTAATAAGAGGATGCTGGTCATGTGCAGCAGAGGAGGGGTTAATAAGAGGATGCTGGTAATGTACAGCAGGGGAGGGGTTAATAAGAGGATGCTGGTAATGTACAGCAGAGGAGGGGTTAATAAGAGGATGCTGGTAATGTCCGGCAGGGGAGGGGTTAATAAGAGGATGCTGGTAATGTACAGCAGAGCAGGGGTTAATAAGAGGATGCTGGTAATGTGCAGCAGAGGAGGGGTTAATAAGTGGATGCTGGTAATGTACGGCAGGGGAGGGGTTAATAAGAGGATGCTGAGTAATGTACAGCAGAGGAGGGGTTAATAAGAGGATGCTGGGTAATGTACAGCAGAGGAGGGGTTAATAAGAGGATGCTGCTAATGTACAGCAGGGGAGGGGTTAATAAGGGGATGCTGGGTAATGTACAGCAGGGGAGGGGTTAATAAGAGGATGCTGGTAATGTACAGCAGGGGGGGTTAATAAGAGGATGCTGGTAATGTACAGCTGGGGAGGGGTTAATAAGAGGATGCTGGTAATGTACAGCAGAGGAGGAGTTAATAAGAGGATGCTGGGTAATGTACAGCAGGAGAGGGGTTAATAGGAGGATGCTGGGTAATGTACAGCAGGGGAGGGGTTAAGAGGATGCTGGGTAATGTACAGCAGAGGAGGGGTTAATAAGAGGATGCTGGTAATGTGTAGCAGGGGAGGGGTTAATAAGAGGATGCTGGTAATGTTCGGCAGAGCAGGGGTTAATAGGAGGATGCTGGTAATGTACAGCAGGGGAGGGGTTAATAAGAGGATGCTGGTAATGTACAGCAGGAGAGGGGTTAAAGATGAGGATGCTGGGTAATGTACAGCAGAGGAGGGGTTAATAAGAGGATGCTGGTCATGTACAGCAGAGGAGGGGTTAATAAGAGGATGCTGGTAATGTACAGCAGGGGAGGGGTTAATAAGAGGATGCTGGTAATGTACAGCAGAGGAGGGGTTAATAAGAGGATGCTGGTAATGTCCGGCAGGGGAGGGGTTAATAAGAGGATGCTGGTAATGTACAGCAGAGCAGGGGTTAATAAGAGGATGCTGGTAATGTCCGGCAGGGGAGGGGTTAATAAGAGGATGCTGGTAATGTACAGCATAGCAGGGGTTAATAAGAGGATGCTGGTAATGTACAGCAGGGGAGGGGTTAATAAGAGGATGTTGGTAATGTACAGCAGGAGAGGGGTTAAAGATGAGGATGCTGGGTAATGTACAGCAGAGGAGGGGTTAATAAGAGGATGCTGGTAATGTGCAGCAGGGGAGGGGTTAATAAGAGGATGCTGGTAATGTCCGGCAGAGCAGGGGTTAATAAGAGGATGCTGGTAATGTACAGCAGGGGAGGGGTTAATAAGAGGATGCTGGTAATGTCCGGCAGAGCAGGGGTTAATAAGAGGATGCTGGTAATGTACAGCAGGGGAGGGGTTAATAGGAGGATGCTGGTAATGTACAGGAGGGGAGGGGTTAATAAGAGGATGCTGGTAATGTCCGGCAGAGCAGGGGTTAATAAGAGAATGCTGGTAATGTACAGCAGAGGAGGGGTTAATAAGAGGATGCTGGTAATGTACAGCAGGGGAGGGGTTAATAAGGGGATGCTGGGTAATGTACAGCAGGGGAGGGGTTAAGAGGATGATGGGTAATGTACAGCAGAGGAGTGGTTAATAAGAGGATGCTGGGTAATGTACAGCAGGAGAGGGGTTAATAGGAGGATGCTGGTAATGTACAGCAGTATAGGGGTTAATAGGAGGATGCTGGTAATCTCCGGCAGAGGAGGGGTTAACAAGAGGATGCTGGGTAATGTACAGCAGGAGAGGGGTTAATAGGAGGATGCTGGTAATGTACAGGAGGGGAGGGGTTAATAAGAGGATGCTGGTAATGTCTGGCAGAGCAGGGGTTAATAAGAGGATGCTGGTAATGTACAGCAGAGGAGGGGTTAATAAGAGGATGCTGGTAATGTCCGGCAGAGCAGGAGTTAATAAGAGGATGCTGGTAATGTACAGCAGGGGAGGGGTCAATAAGAGGATGCTGGTAATGTGCAGCAGGGGAGGGGTTAATAAGAGGATGCTGGTAATGTCCGGCAGAGCAGGAGTTAATAAGAGGATGCTGGTAATGTGCAGCAGGGGAGGGATTAATAAGAGGATGCTGGTAATGTACAGCAGGGGAGGGGTTAATAAGGATGCTGGTAATGTACAGCAGGAGAGGGGTTAAAGATGAGGATGCTGGGTAATGTACAGCAGAGGAGGGGTTAATAAGAGGATGCTGGTAATGTGCAGCAGGGGAGGGGTTAATAAGAGGATGCTGGTAATGTCCGGCAGAGCAGGGGTTAATAAGAGGATGCTGGTAATGTACAGCAGGGGAGGGGTTAATACGAGGATGCTGGTAATGTACAGCAGGAGAGGGGTTAAAGCTGAGGATGCTGGGTAATGTACAGCAGAGGAGGGGTTAATAAGAGGATGCTGGTCATGTGCAGCAGAGGAGGGGCTAATAAGAGGATGCTGGTAATGTACAGCAGGGGAGGGGTTAATAAGAGGATGCTGGTAATGTACAGCAGAGGAGGGGTTAATAAGAGGATGCTGGTAATGTCCGGCAGGGGAGGGGTTAATAAGAGGATGCTGGTAATGTACAGCAGAGCAGGGGTTAATAAGAGGATGCTGGTAATGTGCAGCAGAGGAGGGGTTAATAAGTGGATGCTGGTAATGTACGGCAGGGGAGGGGTTAATAAGAGGATGCTGAGTAATGTACAGCAGAGGAGGGGTTAATAAGAGGATGCTGGGTAATGTACAGCAGAGGAGGGGTTAATAAGAGGATGCTGCTAATGTACAGCAGGGGAGGGGTTAATAAGGGGATGCTGGGTAATGTACAGCAGGGGAGGGGTTAATAAGAGGATGCTGGTAATGTACAGCAGGGGGGGTTAATAAGAGGATGCTGGTAATGTACAGCTGGGGAGGGGTTAATAAGAGGATGCTGGTAATGTACAGCAGAGGAGGAGTTAATAAGAGGATGCTGGGTAATGTACAGCAGGAGAGGGGTTAATAGGAGGATGCTGGGTAATGTACAGCAGGGGAGGGGTTAAGAGGATGCTGGGTAATGTACAGCAGAGGAGGGGTTAATAAGAGGATGCTGGTAATGTGTAGCAGGGGAGGGGTTAATAAGAGGATGCTGGTAATGTTCGGCAGAGCAGGGGTTAATAGGAGGATGCTGGTAATGTACAGCAGGGGAGGGGTTAATAAGAGGATGCTGGTAATGTACAGCAGGAGAGGGGTTAAAGATGAGGATGCTGGGTAATGTACAGCAGAGGAGGGGTTAATAAGAGGATGCTGGTCATGTACAGCAGAGGAGGGGTTAATAAGAGGATGCTGGTAATGTACAGCAGGGGAGGGGTTAATAAGAGGATGCTGGTAATGTACAGCAGAGGAGGGGTTAATAAGAGGATGCTGGTAATGTCCGGCAGGGGAGGGGTTAATAAGAGGATGCTGGTAATGTACAGCAGAGCAGGGGTTAATAAGAGGATGCTGGTAATGTCCGGCAGGGGAGGGGTTAATAAGAGGATGCTGGTAATGTACAGCATAGCAGGGGTTAATAAGAGGATGCTGGTAATGTACAGCAGGGGAGGGGTTAATAAGAGGATGTTGGTAATGTACAGCAGGAGAGGGGTTAAAGATGAGGATGCTGGGTAATGTACAGCAGAGGAGGGGTTAATAAGAGGATGCTGGTAATGTGCAGCAGGGGAGGGGTTAATAAGAGGATGCTGGTAATGTCCGGCAGAGCAGGGGTTAATAAGAGGATGCTGGTAATGTACAGCAGGGGAGGGGTTAATAAGAGGATGCTGGTAATGTCCGGCAGAGCAGGGGTTAATAAGAGGATGCTGGTAATGTACAGCAGGGGAGGGGTTAATAGGAGGATGCTGGTAATGTACAGGAGGGGAGGGGTTAATAAGAGGATGCTGGTAATGTCCGGCAGAGCAGGGGTTAATAAGAGAATGCTGGTAATGTACAGCAGAGGAGGGGTTAATAAGAGGATGCTGGTAATGTCCGGCAGAGCAGGAGTTAATAAGAGGATGCTGGTAATGTACAGCAGGAGAAGGGTTAATAAGAGGATGCTGGAAATGTACAGCAGGGGAGGGGTTAATAAGAGGATGCTGGTAATGTACAGCAGGGGAGGGGTTAATAAGAGGATGCTGGTAATGTACAGCAGAAGAGGGGTTAATAAGAGGATGCTGGTAATGTCCGGCAGAGCAGGAGTTAATAAGAGGATGCTGGTAATGTGCAGCAGGGGAGGGGTTAATAAGAGGATGCTGGTAATGTACAGCAGGAGAGGGGTTAAAGATGAGGATGCTGGGTAATGTACAGCAGGAGAGGGGTTAATAGGAGGATGCTGGTAATGTACAGCAGGAGAGGGGTTAATAGGAGGATGCTGGTAATCTCCGGCAGAGGAGGGGTTAATAAGAGGATGCTGGGTAATGTACAGCAGGAGAGGGGTTAATAGGAGGATGCTGGTAATGTACAGCAGGGGAGGGGTTAATAAGAGGATGATGGTAATGTCCGACAGAGCAGGGGTTAATAAGAGGATGCTGGTAATGTACAGCAGAGGAGGGGTTAATAAGAGGATGCTGGTAATGTCCGGCAGAGCAGGAGTTAATAAGAGGATGCTGGTAATGTACAGCAGGGGAGGGGTTAATAAGAGGATGCTGGAAATGTACAGCAGGGGAGGGGTTAATAAGAGGATGCTGGTAATGTACAGCAGGGAAGGGGTTAATAAGAGGATGCTGGTAATGTGCAGCAGGGGAGGGGTTAATAAGAGGATGCTGGTAATGTCCGGCAGAGCAGGAGTTAATAAGAGGATGCTGGTAATGTGCAGCAGGGGAGGGGTTAATAAGAGGATGCTGGTAATGTACAGCAGGAGAGGGGTTAAAGATGAGGATGCTGGGTAATGTACAGCAGAGGAGGGGTTAATAAGAGGATGCTGGTCATGTACAGCAGAGGAGGGGTTAATAAGAGGATGCTGGTAATGTACAGCAGGGGAGGGGTTAATAAGAGGATGCTGGTAATGTACAGCAGAGGAGGGGTTAATAAGAGGATGCTGGTAATGTCCGGCAGGGGAGGGGTTAATAAGAGGATTCTAGTAATGTACAGCAGAGCAGGGGTTAATAAGAGGATGCTGGGTAATGTACAGCAGAGGAGGGATTAATAAGAGGATGCTGGTAATGTAGAGCAGGGGAGGGGTTAATAAGAAGATGCTGGTAATGTACAGCTGAGGAGGGGTTAATAAGAGGATGCTGGTAATGTACAGCAGAGGAGGGGTTAATAAGAGGATGCTGGTAATGTACAGCAGGAGAGGGGTTAATAAGAGGATGCTGGTAATGTACAGCAGAGGAGGGGTTAATAAGAGGATGTTGGTAATGTACAGCAGAGGAGGGGTTAATAAGAGGATGCTGGTAATGTACAGCAGGGGAGGGGTTAATAAGAGGATGCTGGTAATGTACAGCAGGGGAGGGGTTAATAAGAGGATGCTGGTAATGTACAGCAGAGAAGGGGTTAATAAGAGGATGCTGGTAATGTGCATCAGAGGAGGGGTTAATAAGAGGATGCTGGTAATGTGCATCAGAGGAGGGGTTAATAAGAGGATGCTGGTAATGTACAGCAGGGGAGGGGTTAATAGGAGGATGCTGGTAATGTACAGCAGGGGAGGGGTTAATAAGAGGATGCTGGTAATGTACAGCAGAGGAGGGGTTAATAAGAGGATGCTGGTAATGTCAGGCAGGGGAGGGGTTAATAAGAGGATGCTGGTAATGTCCGGCAGAGCAGGGGTTAATAAGAGGATGCTGGTAATGTACAGCAGGGGAGGGGTTAATAAGAGGATGCTGGTAATGTCCGGCAGAGCAGGGGTTAATAAGAGGATGCTGGTAATGTACAGCAGGGGAGGGGTTAATAGGAGGATGCTGGTAATGTACAGCAGTATAGGGGTTAATAGGAGGATGCTGGTAATCTCCGGCAGAGGAGGGGTTAACAAGAGGATGCTGGGTAATGTACAGCAGGAGAGGGGTTAATAGGAGGATGCTGGTAATGTACAGGAGGGGAGGGGTTAATAAGAGGATGCTGGTAATGTCTGGCAGAGCAGGGGTTAATAAGAGGATGCTGGTAATGTACAGCAGAGGAGGGGTTAATAAGAGGATGCTGGTAATGTCCGGCAGAGCAGGAGTTAATAAGAGGATGCTGGTAATGTACAGCAGGGGAGGGGTCAATAAGAGGATGCTGGTAATGTGCAGCAGGGGAGGGGTTAATAAGAGGATGCTGGTAATGTCCGGCAGAGCAGGAGTTAATAAGAGGATGCTGGTAATGTGCAGCAGGGGAGGGATTAATAAGAGGATGCTGGTAATGTACAGCAGGGGAGGGGTTAATAAGGATGCTGGTAATGTACAGCAGGAGAGGGGTTAAAGATGAGGATGCTGGGTAATGTACAGCAGAGGAGGGGTTAATAAGAGGATGCTGGTAATGTGCAGCAGGGGAGGGGTTAATAAGAGGATGCTGGTAATGTCCGGCAGAGCAGGGGTTAATAAGAGGATGCTGGTAATGTACAGCAGGGGAGGGGTTAATACGAGGATGCTGGTAATGTACAGCAGGAGAGGGGTTAAAGCTGAGGATGCTGGGTAATGTACAGCAGAGGAGGGGTTAATAAGAGGATGCTGGTCATGTGCAGCAGAGGAGGGGTTAATAAGAGGATGCTGGTAATGTACAGCAGGGGAGGGGTTAATAAGAGGATGCTGGTAATGTACAGCAGAGGAGGGGTTAATAAGAGGATGCTGGTAATGTCCGGCAGGGGAGGGGTTAATAAGAGGATGCTGGTAATGTACAGCAGAGCAGGGGTTAATAAGAGGATGCTGGTAATGTGCAGCAGAGGAGGGGTTAATAAGTGGATGCTGGTAATGTACGGCAGGGGAGGGGTTAATAAGAGGATGCTGAGTAATGTACAGCAGAGGAGGGGTTAATAAGAGGATGCTGGGTAATGTACAGCAGAGGAGGGGTTAATAAGAGGATGCTGCTAATGTACAGCAGGGGAGGGGTTAATAAGGGGATGCTGGGTAATGTACAGCAGGGGAGGGGTTAATAAGAGGATGCTGGTAATGTACAGCAGGGGGGGTTAATAAGAGGATGCTGGTAATGTACAGCTGGGGAGGGGTTAATAAGAGGATGCTGGTAATGTACAGCAGAGGAGGAGTTAATAAGAGGATGCTGGGTAATGTACAGCAGGAGAGGGGTTAATAGGAGGATGCTGGGTAATGTACAGCAGGGGAGGGGTTAAGAGGATGCTGGGTAATGTACAGCAGAGGAGGGGTTAATAAGAGGATGCTGGTAATGTGTAGCAGGGGAGGGGTTAATAAGAGGATGCTGGTAATGTTCGGCAGAGCAGGGGTTAATAGGAGGATGCTGGTAATGTACAGCAGGGGAGGGGTTAATAAGAGGATGCTGGTAATGTACAGCAGGAGAGGGGTTAAAGATGAGGATGCTGGGTAATGTACAGCAGAGGAGGGGTTAATAAGAGGATGCTGGTCATGTACAGCAGAGGAGGGGTTAATAAGAGGATGCTGGTAATGTACAGCAGGGGAGGGGTTAATAAGAGGATGCTGGTAATGTACAGCAGAGGAGGGGTTAATAAGAGGATGCTGGTAATGTCCGGCAGGGGAGGGGTTAATAAGAGGATGCTGGTAATGTACAGCAGAGCAGGGGTTAATAAGAGGATGCTGGTAATGTCCGGCAGGGGAGGGGTTAATAAGAGGATGCTGGTAATGTACAGCATAGCAGGGGTTAATAAGAGGATGCTGGTAATGTACAGCAGGGGAGGGGTTAATAAGAGGATGTTGGTAATGTACAGCAGGAGAGGGGTTAAAGATGAGGATGCTGGGTAATGTACAGCAGAGGAGGGGTTAATAAGAGGATGCTGGTAATGTGCAGCAGGGGAGGGGTTAATAAGAGGATGCTGGTAATGTCCGGCAGAGCAGGGGTTAATAAGAGGATGCTGGTAATGTACAGCAGGGGAGGGGTTAATAAGAGGATGCTGGTAATGTCCGGCAGAGCAGGGGTTAATAAGAGGATGCTGGTAATGTACAGCAGGGGAGGGGTTAATAGGAGGATGCTGGTAATGTACAGGAGGGGAGGGGTTAATAAGAGGATGCTGGTAATGTCCGGCAGAGCAGGGGTTAATAAGAGAATGCTGGTAATGTACAGCAGAGGAGGGGTTAATAAGAGGATGCTGGTAATGTACAGCAGGGGAGGGGTTAATAAGGGGATGCTGGGTAATGTACAGCAGGGGAGGGGTTAAGAGGATGATGGGTAATGTACAGCAGAGGAGTGGTTAATAAGAGGATGCTGGGTAATGTACAGCAGGAGAGGGGTTAATAGGAGGATGCTGGTAATGTACAGCAGTATAGGGGTTAATAGGAGGATGCTGGTAATCTCCGGCAGAGGAGGGGTTAACAAGAGGATGCTGGGTAATGTACAGCAGGAGAGGGGTTAATAGGAGGATGCTGGTAATGTACAGGAGGGGAGGGGTTAATAAGAGGATGCTGGTAATGTCTGGCAGAGCAGGGGTTAATAAGAGGATGCTGGTAATGTACAGCAGAGGAGGGGTTAATAAGAGGATGCTGGTAATGTCCGGCAGAGCAGGAGTTAATAAGAGGATGCTGGTAATGTACAGCAGGGGAGGGGTCAATAAGAGGATGCTGGTAATGTGCAGCAGGGGAGGGGTTAATAAGAGGATGCTGGTAATGTCCGGCAGAGCAGGAGTTAATAAGAGGATGCTGGTAATGTGCAGCAGGGGAGGGATTAATAAGAGGATGCTGGTAATGTACAGCAGGGGAGGGGTTAATAAGGATGCTGGTAATGTACAGCAGGAGAGGGGTTAAAGATGAGGATGCTGGGTAATGTACAGCAGAGGAGGGGTTAATAAGAGGATGCTGGTAATGTGCAGCAGGGGAGGGGTTAATAAGAGGATGCTGGTAATGTCCGGCAGAGCAGGGGTTAATAAGAGGATGCTGGTAATGTACAGCAGGGGAGGGGTTAATACGAGGATGCTGGTAATGTACAGCAGGAGAGGGGTTAAAGCTGAGGATGCTGGGTAATGTACAGCAGAGGAGGGGTTAATAAGAGGATGCTGGTCATGTGCAGCAGAGGAGGGGCTAATAAGAGGATGCTGGTAATGTACAGCAGGGGAGGGGTTAATAAGAGGATGCTGGTAATGTACAGCAGAGGAGGGGTTAATAAGAGGATGCTGGTAATGTCCGGCAGGGGAGGGGTTAATAAGAGGATGCTGGTAATGTACAGCAGAGCAGGGGTTAATAAGAGGATGCTGGTAATGTGCAGCAGAGGAGGGGTTAATAAGTGGATGCTGGTAATGTACGGCAGGGGAGGGGTTAATAAGAGGATGCTGAGTAATGTACAGCAGAGGAGGGGTTAATAAGAGGATGCTGGGTAATGTACAGCAGAGGAGGGGTTAATAAGAGGATGCTGCTAATGTACAGCAGGGGAGGGGTTAATAAGGGGATGCTGGGTAATGTACAGCAGGGGAGGGGTTAATAAGAGGATGCTGGTAATGTACAGCAGGGGGGGTTAATAAGAGGATGCTGGTAATGTACAGCTGGGGAGGGGTTAATAAGAGGATGCTGGTAATGTACAGCAGAGGAGGAGTTAATAAGAGGATGCTGGGTAATGTACAGCAGGAGAGGGGTTAATAGGAGGATGCTGGGTAATGTACAGCAGGGGAGGGGTTAAGAGGATGCTGGGTAATGTACAGCAGAGGAGGGGTTAATAAGAGGATGCTGGTAATGTGTAGCAGGGGAGGGGTTAATAAGAGGATGCTGGTAATGTTCGGCAGAGCAGGGGTTAATAGGAGGATGCTGGTAATGTACAGCAGGGGAGGGGTTAATAAGAGGATGCTGGTAATGTACAGCAGGAGAGGGGTTAAAGATGAGGATGCTGGGTAATGTACAGCAGAGGAGGGGTTAATAAGAGGATGCTGGTCATGTACAGCAGAGGAGGGGTTAATAAGAGGATGCTGGTAATGTACAGCAGGGGAGGGGTTAATAAGAGGATGCTGGTAATGTACAGCAGAGGAGGGGTTAATAAGAGGATGCTGGTAATGTCCGGCAGGGGAGGGGTTAATAAGAGGATGCTGGTAATGTACAGCAGAGCAGGGGTTAATAAGAGGATGCTGGTAATGTCCGGCAGGGGAGGGGTTAATAAGAGGATGCTGGTAATGTACAGCATAGCAGGGGTTAATAAGAGGATGCTGGTAATGTACAGCAGGGGAGGGGTTAATAAGAGGATGTTGGTAATGTACAGCAGGAGAGGGGTTAAAGATGAGGATGCTGGGTAATGTACAGCAGAGGAGGGGTTAATAAGAGGATGCTGGTAATGTGCAGCAGGGGAGGGGTTAATAAGAGGATGCTGGTAATGTCCGGCAGAGCAGGGGTTAATAAGAGGATGCTGGTAATGTACAGCAGGGGAGGGGTTAATAAGAGGATGCTGGTAATGTCCGGCAGAGCAGGGGTTAATAAGAGGATGCTGGTAATGTACAGCAGGGGAGGGGTTAATAGGAGGATGCTGGTAATGTACAGGAGGGGAGGGGTTAATAAGAGGATGCTGGTAATGTCCGGCAGAGCAGGGGTTAATAAGAGAATGCTGGTAATGTACAGCAGAGGAGGGGTTAATAAGAGGATGCTGGTAATGTCCGGCAGAGCAGGAGTTAATAAGAGGATGCTGGTAATGTACAGCAGGAGAAGGGTTAATAAGAGGATGCTGGAAATGTACAGCAGGGGAGGGGTTAATAAGAGGATGCTGGTAATGTACAGCAGGGGAGGGGTTAATAAGAGGATGCTGGTAATGTACAGCAGAAGAGGGGTTAATAAGAGGATGCTGGTAATGTCCGGCAGAGCAGGAGTTAATAAGAGGATGCTGGTAATGTGCAGCAGGGGAGGGGTTAATAAGAGGATGCTGGTAATGTACAGCAGGAGAGGGGTTAAAGATGAGGATGCTGGGTAATGTACAGCAGGAGAGGGGTTAATAGGAGGATGCTGGTAATGTACAGCAGGAGAGGGGTTAATAGGAGGATGCTGGTAATCTCCGGCAGAGGAGGGGTTAATAAGAGGATGCTGGGTAATGTACAGCAGGAGAGGGGTTAATAGGAGGATGCTGGTAATGTACAGCAGGGGAGGGGTTAATAAGAGGATGATGGTAATGTCCGACAGAGCAGGGGTTAATAAGAGGATGCTGGTAATGTACAGCAGAGGAGGGGTTAATAAGAGGATGCTGGTAATGTCCGGCAGAGCAGGAGTTAATAAGAGGATGCTGGTAATGTACAGCAGGGGAGGGGTTAATAAGAGGATGCTGGAAATGTACAGCAGGGGAGGGGTTAATAAGAGGATGCTGGTAATGTACAGCAGGGAAGGGGTTAATAAGAGGATGCTGGTAATGTGCAGCAGGGGAGGGGTTAATAAGAGGATGCTGGTAATGTCCGGCAGAGCAGGAGTTAATAAGAGGATGCTGGTAATGTGCAGCAGGGGAGGGGTTAATAAGAGGATGCTGGTAATGTACAGCAGGAGAGGGGTTAAAGATGAGGATGCTGGGTAATGTACAGCAGAGGAGGGGTTAATAAGAGGATGCTGGTCATGTACAGCAGAGGAGGGGTTAATAAGAGGATGCTGGTAATGTACAGCAGGGGAGGGGTTAATAAGAGGATGCTGGTAATGTACAGCAGAGGAGGGGTTAATAAGAGGATGCTGGTAATGTCCGGCAGGGGAGGGGTTAATAAGAGGATTCTAGTAATGTACAGCAGAGCAGGGGTTAATAAGAGGATGCTGGGTAATGTACAGCAGAGGAGGGGTTAATAAGAGGATGCTGGTAATGTAGAGCAGGGGAGGGGTTAATAAGAAGATGCTGGTAATGTACAGCTGAGGAGGGGTTAATAAGAGGATGCTGGTAATGTACAGCAGAGGAGGGGTTAATAAGAGGATGCTGGTAATGTACAGCAGGAGAGGGGTTAATAAGAGGATGCTGGTAATGTACAGCAGAGGAGGGGTTAATAAGAGGATGTTGGTAATGTACAGCAGAGGAGGGGTTAATAAGAGGATGCTGGTAATGTACAGCAGGGGAGGGGTTAATAAGAGGATGCTGGTAATGTACAGCAGGGGAGGGGTTAATAAGAGGATGCTGGTAATGTACAGCAGAGAAGGGGTTAATAAGAGGATGCTGGTAATGTGCATCAGAGGAGGGGTTAATAAGAGGATGCTGGTAATGTGCATCAGAGGAGGGGTTAATAAGAGGATGCTGGTAATGTACAGCAGGGGAGGGGTTAATAGGAGGATGCTGGTAATGTACAGCAGGGGAGGGGTTAATAAGAGGATGCTGGTAATGTACAGCAGAGGAGGGGTTAATAAGAGGATGCTGGTAATGTCAGGCAGGGGAGGGGTTAATAAGAGGATGCTGGTAATGTCCGGCAGAGCAGGGGTTAATAAGAGGATGCTGGTAATGTACAGCAGGGGAGGGGTTAATAAGAGGATGCTGGTAATGTCCGGCAGAGCAGGGGTTAATAAGAGGATGCTGGTAATGTACAGCAGGGGAGGGGTTAATAGGAGGATGCTGGTAATGTACAGCAGTATAGGGGTTAATAGGAGGATGCTGGTAATCTCCGGCAGAGGAGGGGTTAACAAGAGGATGCTGGGTAATGTACAGCAGGAGAGGGGTTAATAGGAGGATGCTGGTAATGTACAGGAGGGGAGGGGTTAATAAGAGGATGCTGGTAATGTCTGGCAGAGCAGGGGTTAATAAGAGGATGCTGGTAATGTACAGCAGAGGAGGGGTTAATAAGAGGATGCTGGTAATGTCCGGCAGAGCAGGAGTTAATAAGAGGATGCTGGTAATGTACAGCAGGGGAGGGGTCAATAAGAGGATGCTGGTAATGTGCAGCAGGGGAGGGGTTAATAAGAGGATGCTGGTAATGTCCGGCAGAGCAGGAGTTAATAAGAGGATGCTGGTAATGTGCAGCAGGGGAGGGATTAATAAGAGGATGCTGGTAATGTACAGCAGGGGAGGGGTTAATAAGGATGCTGGTAATGTACAGCAGGAGAGGGGTTAAAGATGAGGATGCTGGGTAATGTACAGCAGAGGAGGGGTTAATAAGAGGATGCTGGTAATGTGCAGCAGGGGAGGGGTTAATAAGAGGATGCTGGTAATGTCCGGCAGAGCAGGGGTTAATAAGAGGATGCTGGTAATGTACAGCAGGGGAGGGGTTAATACGAGGATGCTGGTAATGTACAGCAGGAGAGGGGTTAAAGCTGAGGATGCTGGGTAATGTACAGCAGAGGAGGGGTTAATAAGAGGATGCTGGTCATGTGCAGCAGAGGAGGGGTTAATAAGAGGATGCTGGTAATGTACAGCAGGGGAGGGGTTAATAAGAGGATGCTGGTAATGTACAGCAGAGGAGGGGTTAATAAGAGGATGCTGGTAATGTCCGGCAGGGGAGGGGTTAATAAGAGGATGCTGGTAATGTACAGCAGAGCAGGGGTTAATAAGAGGATGCTGGTAATGTGCAGCAGAGGAGGGGTTAATAAGTGGATGCTGGTAATGTACGGCAGGGGAGGGGTTAATAAGAGGATGCTGAGTAATGTACAGCAGAGGAGGGGTTAATAAGAGGATGCTGGGTAATGTACAGCAGAGGAGGGGTTAATAAGAGGATGCTGCTAATGTACAGCAGGGGAGGGGTTAATAAGGGGATGCTGGGTAATGTACAGCAGGGGAGGGGTTAATAAGAGGATGCTGGTAATGTACAGCAGGGGGGGTTAATAAGAGGATGCTGGTAATGTACAGCTGGGGAGGGGTTAATAAGAGGATGCTGGTAATGTACAGCAGAGGAGGAGTTAATAAGAGGATGCTGGGTAATGTACAGCAGGAGAGGGGTTAATAGGAGGATGCTGGGTAATGTACAGCAGGGGAGGGGTTAAGAGGATGCTGGGTAATGTACAGCAGAGGAGGGGTTAATAAGAGGATGCTGGTAATGTGTAGCAGGGGAGGGGTTAATAAGAGGATGCTGGTAATGTTCGGCAGAGCAGGGGTTAATAGGAGGATGCTGGTAATGTACAGCAGGGGAGGGGTTAATAAGAGGATGCTGGTAATGTACAGCAGGAGAGGGGTTAAAGATGAGGATGCTGGGTAATGTACAGCAGAGGAGGGGTTAATAAGAGGATGCTGGTCATGTACAGCAGAGGAGGGGTTAATAAGAGGATGCTGGTAATGTACAGCAGGGGAGGGGTTAATAAGAGGATGCTGGTAATGTACAGCAGAGGAGGGGTTAATAAGAGGATGCTGGTAATGTCCGGCAGGGGAGGGGTTAATAAGAGGATGCTGGTAATGTACAGCAGAGCAGGGGTTAATAAGAGGATGCTGGTAATGTCCGGCAGGGGAGGGGTTAATAAGAGGATGCTGGTAATGTACAGCATAGCAGGGGTTAATAAGAGGATGCTGGTAATGTACAGCAGGGGAGGGGTTAATAAGAGGATGTTGGTAATGTACAGCAGGAGAGGGGTTAAAGATGAGGATGCTGGGTAATGTACAGCAGAGGAGGGGTTAATAAGAGGATGCTGGTAATGTGCAGCAGGGGAGGGGTTAATAAGAGGATGCTGGTAATGTCCGGCAGAGCAGGGGTTAATAAGAGGATGCTGGTAATGTACAGCAGGGGAGGGGTTAATAAGAGGATGCTGGTAATGTCCGGCAGAGCAGGGGTTAATAAGAGGATGCTGGTAATGTACAGCAGGGGAGGGGTTAATAGGAGGATGCTGGTAATGTACAGGAGGGGAGGGGTTAATAAGAGGATGCTGGTAATGTCCGGCAGAGCAGGGGTTAATAAGAGAATGCTGGTAATGTACAGCAGAGGAGGGGTTAATAAGAGGATGCTGGTAATGTACAGCAGGGGAGGGGTTAATAAGGGGATGCTGGGTAATGTACAGCAGGGGAGGGGTTAAGAGGATGATGGGTAATGTACAGCAGAGGAGTGGTTAATAAGAGGATGCTGGGTAATGTACAGCAGGAGAGGGGTTAATAGGAGGATGCTGGTAATGTACAGCAGTATAGGGGTTAATAGGAGGATGCTGGTAATCTCCGGCAGAGGAGGGGTTAACAAGAGGATGCTGGGTAATGTACAGCAGGAGAGGGGTTAATAGGAGGATGCTGGTAATGTACAGGAGGGGAGGGGTTAATAAGAGGATGCTGGTAATGTCTGGCAGAGCAGGGGTTAATAAGAGGATGCTGGTAATGTACAGCAGAGGAGGGGTTAATAAGAGGATGCTGGTAATGTCCGGCAGAGCAGGAGTTAATAAGAGGATGCTGGTAATGTACAGCAGGGGAGGGGTCAATAAGAGGATGCTGGTAATGTGCAGCAGGGGAGGGGTTAATAAGAGGATGCTGGTAATGTCCGGCAGAGCAGGAGTTAATAAGAGGATGCTGGTAATGTGCAGCAGGGGAGGGATTAATAAGAGGATGCTGGTAATGTACAGCAGGGGAGGGGTTAATAAGGATGCTGGTAATGTACAGCAGGAGAGGGGTTAAAGATGAGGATGCTGGGTAATGTACAGCAGAGGAGGGGTTAATAAGAGGATGCTGGTAATGTGCAGCAGGGGAGGGGTTAATAAGAGGATGCTGGTAATGTCCGGCAGAGCAGGGGTTAATAAGAGGATGCTGGTAATGTACAGCAGGGGAGGGGTTAATACGAGGATGCTGGTAATGTACAGCAGGAGAGGGGTTAAAGCTGAGGATGCTGGGTAATGTACAGCAGAGGAGGGGTTAATAAGAGGATGCTGGTCATGTGCAGCAGAGGAGGGGCTAATAAGAGGATGCTGGTAATGTACAGCAGGGGAGGGGTTAATAAGAGGATGCTGGTAATGTACAGCAGAGGAGGGGTTAATAAGAGGATGCTGGTAATGTCCGGCAGGGGAGGGGTTAATAAGAGGATGCTGGTAATGTACAGCAGAGCAGGGGTTAATAAGAGGATGCTGGTAATGTGCAGCAGAGGAGGGGTTAATAAGTGGATGCTGGTAATGTACGGCAGGGGAGGGGTTAATAAGAGGATGCTGAGTAATGTACAGCAGAGGAGGGGTTAATAAGAGGATGCTGGGTAATGTACAGCAGAGGAGGGGTTAATAAGAGGATGCTGCTAATGTACAGCAGGGGAGGGGTTAATAAGGGGATGCTGGGTAATGTACAGCAGGGGAGGGGTTAATAAGAGGATGCTGGTAATGTACAGCAGGGGGGGTTAATAAGAGGATGCTGGTAATGTACAGCTGGGGAGGGGTTAATAAGAGGATGCTGGTAATGTACAGCAGAGGAGGAGTTAATAAGAGGATGCTGGGTAATGTACAGCAGGAGAGGGGTTAATAGGAGGATGCTGGGTAATGTACAGCAGGGGAGGGGTTAAGAGGATGCTGGGTAATGTACAGCAGAGGAGGGGTTAATAAGAGGATGCTGGTAATGTGTAGCAGGGGAGGGGTTAATAAGAGGATGCTGGTAATGTTCGGCAGAGCAGGGGTTAATAGGAGGATGCTGGTAATGTACAGCAGGGGAGGGGTTAATAAGAGGATGCTGGTAATGTACAGCAGGAGAGGGGTTAAAGATGAGGATGCTGGGTAATGTACAGCAGAGGAGGGGTTAATAAGAGGATGCTGGTCATGTACAGCAGAGGAGGGGTTAATAAGAGGATGCTGGTAATGTACAGCAGGGGAGGGGTTAATAAGAGGATGCTGGTAATGTACAGCAGAGGAGGGGTTAATAAGAGGATGCTGGTAATGTCCGGCAGGGGAGGGGTTAATAAGAGGATGCTGGTAATGTACAGCAGAGCAGGGGTTAATAAGAGGATGCTGGTAATGTCCGGCAGGGGAGGGGTTAATAAGAGGATGCTGGTAATGTACAGCATAGCAGGGGTTAATAAGAGGATGCTGGTAATGTACAGCAGGGGAGGGGTTAATAAGAGGATGTTGGTAATGTACAGCAGGAGAGGGGTTAAAGATGAGGATGCTGGGTAATGTACAGCAGAGGAGGGGTTAATAAGAGGATGCTGGTAATGTGCAGCAGGGGAGGGGTTAATAAGAGGATGCTGGTAATGTCCGGCAGAGCAGGGGTTAATAAGAGGATGCTGGTAATGTACAGCAGGGGAGGGGTTAATAAGAGGATGCTGGTAATGTCCGGCAGAGCAGGGGTTAATAAGAGGATGCTGGTAATGTACAGCAGGGGAGGGGTTAATAGGAGGATGCTGGTAATGTACAGGAGGGGAGGGGTTAATAAGAGGATGCTGGTAATGTCCGGCAGAGCAGGGGTTAATAAGAGAATGCTGGTAATGTACAGCAGAGGAGGGGTTAATAAGAGGATGCTGGTAATGTCCGGCAGAGCAGGAGTTAATAAGAGGATGCTGGTAATGTACAGCAGGAGAAGGGTTAATAAGAGGATGCTGGAAATGTACAGCAGGGGAGGGGTTAATAAGAGGATGCTGGTAATGTACAGCAGGGGAGGGGTTAATAAGAGGATGCTGGTAATGTACAGCAGAAGAGGGGTTAATAAGAGGATGCTGGTAATGTCCGGCAGAGCAGGAGTTAATAAGAGGATGCTGGTAATGTGCAGCAGGGGAGGGGTTAATAAGAGGATGCTGGTAATGTACAGCAGGAGAGGGGTTAAAGATGAGGATGCTGGGTAATGTACAGCAGGAGAGGGGTTAATAGGAGGATGCTGGTAATGTACAGCAGGAGAGGGGTTAATAGGAGGATGCTGGTAATCTCCGGCAGAGGAGGGGTTAATAAGAGGATGCTGGGTAATGTACAGCAGGAGAGGGGTTAATAGGAGGATGCTGGTAATGTACAGCAGGGGAGGGGTTAATAAGAGGATGATGGTAATGTCCGACAGAGCAGGGGTTAATAAGAGGATGCTGGTAATGTACAGCAGAGGAGGGGTTAATAAGAGGATGCTGGTAATGTCCGGCAGAGCAGGAGTTAATAAGAGGATGCTGGTAATGTACAGCAGGGGAGGGGTTAATAAGAGGATGCTGGAAATGTACAGCAGGGGAGGGGTTAATAAGAGGATGCTGGTAATGTACAGCAGGGAAGGGGTTAATAAGAGGATGCTGGTAATGTGCAGCAGGGGAGGGGTTAATAAGAGGATGCTGGTAATGTCCGGCAGAGCAGGAGTTAATAAGAGGATGCTGGTAATGTGCAGCAGGGGAGGGGTTAATAAGAGGATGCTGGTAATGTACAGCAGGAGAGGGGTTAAAGATGAGGATGCTGGGTAATGTACAGCAGAGGAGGGGTTAATAAGAGGATGCTGGTCATGTACAGCAGAGGAGGGGTTAATAAGAGGATGCTGGTAATGTACAGCAGGGGAGGGGTTAATAAGAGGATGCTGGTAATGTACAGCAGAGGAGGGGTTAATAAGAGGATGCTGGTAATGTCCGGCAGGGGAGGGGTTAATAAGAGGATTCTAGTAATGTACAGCAGAGCAGGGGTTAATAAGAGGATGCTGGGTAATGTACAGCAGAGGAGGGGTTAATAAGAGGATGCTGGTAATGTAGAGCAGGGGAGGGGTTAATAAGAAGATGCTGGTAATGTACAGCTGAGGAGGGGTTAATAAGAGGATGCTGGTAATGTACAGCAGAGGAGGGGTTAATAAGAGGATGCTGGTAATGTACAGCAGGAGAGGGGTTAATAAGAGGATGCTGGTAATGTACAGCAGAGGAGGGGTTAATAAGAGGATGTTGGTAATGTACAGCAGAGGAGGGGTTAATAAGAGGATGCTGGTAATGTACAGCAGGGGAGGGGTTAATAAGAGGATGCTGGTAATGTACAGCAGGGGAGGGGTTAATAAGAGGATGCTGGTAATGTACAGCAGAGAAGGGGTTAATAAGAGGATGCTGGTAATGTGCATCAGAGGAGGGGTTAATAAGAGGATGCTGGTAATGTGCATCAGAGGAGGGGTTAATAAGAGGATGCTGGTAATGTACAGCAGGGGAGGGGTTAATAGGAGGATGCTGGTAATGTACAGCAGGGGAGGGGTTAATAAGAGGATGCTGGTAATGTACAGCAGAGGAGGGGTTAATAAGAGGATGCTGGTAATGTCAGGCAGGGGAGGGGTTAATAAGAGGATGCTGGTAATGTCCGGCAGAGCAGGGGTTAATAAGAGGATGCTGGTAATGTACAGCAGGGGAGGGGTTAATAAGAGGATGCTGGTAATGTCCGGCAGAGCAGGGGTTAATAAGAGGATGCTGGTAATGTACAGCAGGGGAGGGGTTAATAGGAGGATGCTGGTAATGTACAGCAGTATAGGGGTTAATAGGAGGATGCTGGTAATCTCCGGCAGAGGAGGGGTTAACAAGAGGATGCTGGGTAATGTACAGCAGGAGAGGGGTTAATAGGAGGATGCTGGTAATGTACAGGAGGGGAGGGGTTAATAAGAGGATGCTGGTAATGTCTGGCAGAGCAGGGGTTAATAAGAGGATGCTGGTAATGTACAGCAGAGGAGGGGTTAATAAGAGGATGCTGGTAATGTCCGGCAGAGCAGGAGTTAATAAGAGGATGCTGGTAATGTACAGCAGGGGAGGGGTCAATAAGAGGATGCTGGTAATGTGCAGCAGGGGAGGGGTTAATAAGAGGATGCTGGTAATGTCCGGCAGAGCAGGAGTTAATAAGAGGATGCTGGTAATGTGCAGCAGGGGAGGGATTAATAAGAGGATGCTGGTAATGTACAGCAGGGGAGGGGTTAATAAGGATGCTGGTAATGTACAGCAGGAGAGGGGTTAAAGATGAGGATGCTGGGTAATGTACAGCAGAGGAGGGGTTAATAAGAGGATGCTGGTAATGTGCAGCAGGGGAGGGGTTAATAAGAGGATGCTGGTAATGTCCGGCAGAGCAGGGGTTAATAAGAGGATGCTGGTAATGTACAGCAGGGGAGGGGTTAATACGAGGATGCTGGTAATGTACAGCAGGAGAGGGGTTAAAGCTGAGGATGCTGGGTAATGTACAGCAGAGGAGGGGTTAATAAGAGGATGCTGGTCATGTGCAGCAGAGGAGGGGTTAATAAGAGGATGCTGGTAATGTACAGCAGGGGAGGGGTTAATAAGAGGATGCTGGTAATGTACAGCAGAGGAGGGGTTAATAAGAGGATGCTGGTAATGTCCGGCAGGGGAGGGGTTAATAAGAGGATGCTGGTAATGTACAGCAGAGCAGGGGTTAATAAGAGGATGCTGGTAATGTGCAGCAGAGGAGGGGTTAATAAGTGGATGCTGGTAATGTACGGCAGGGGAGGGGTTAATAAGAGGATGCTGAGTAATGTACAGCAGAGGAGGGGTTAATAAGAGGATGCTGGGTAATGTACAGCAGAGGAGGGGTTAATAAGAGGATGCTGCTAATGTACAGCAGGGGAGGGGTTAATAAGGGGATGCTGGGTAATGTACAGCAGGGGAGGGGTTAATAAGAGGATGCTGGTAATGTACAGCAGGGGGGGTTAATAAGAGGATGCTGGTAATGTACAGCTGGGGAGGGGTTAATAAGAGGATGCTGGTAATGTACAGCAGAGGAGGAGTTAATAAGAGGATGCTGGGTAATGTACAGCAGGAGAGGGGTTAATAGGAGGATGCTGGGTAATGTACAGCAGGGGAGGGGTTAAGAGGATGCTGGGTAATGTACAGCAGAGGAGGGGTTAATAAGAGGATGCTGGTAATGTGTAGCAGGGGAGGGGTTAATAAGAGGATGCTGGTAATGTTCGGCAGAGCAGGGGTTAATAGGAGGATGCTGGTAATGTACAGCAGGGGAGGGGTTAATAAGAGGATGCTGGTAATGTACAGCAGGAGAGGGGTTAAAGATGAGGATGCTGGGTAATGTACAGCAGAGGAGGGGTTAATAAGAGGATGCTGGTCATGTACAGCAGAGGAGGGGTTAATAAGAGGATGCTGGTAATGTACAGCAGGGGAGGGGTTAATAAGAGGATGCTGGTAATGTACAGCAGAGGAGGGGTTAATAAGAGGATGCTGGTAATGTCCGGCAGGGGAGGGGTTAATAAGAGGATGCTGGTAATGTACAGCATAGCAGGGGTTAATAAGAGGATGCTGGTAATGTACAGCAGGGGAGGGGTTAATAAGAGGATGTTGGTAATGTACAGCAGGAGAGGGGTTAAAGATGAGGATGCTGGGTAATGTACAGCAGAGGAGGGGTTAATAAGAGGATGCTGGTAATGTGCAGCAGGGGAGGGGTTAATAAGAGGATGCTGGTAATGTCCGGCAGAGCAGGGGTTAATAAGAGGATGCTGGTAATGTACAGCAGGGGAGGGGTTAATAAGAGGATGCTGGTAATGTCCGGCAGAGCAGGGGTTAATAAGAGGATGCTGGTAATGTACAGCAGGGGAGGGGTTAATAGGAGGATGCTGGTAATGTACAGGAGGGGAGGGGTTAATAAGAGGATGCTGGTAATGTCCGGCAGAGCAGGGGTTAATAAGAGAATGCTGGTAATGTACAGCAGAGGAGGGGTTAATAAGAGGATGCTGGTAATGTCCGGCAGAGCAGGAGTTAATAAGAGGATGCTGGTAATGTACAGCAGGAGAAGGGTTAATAAGAGGATGCTGGAAATGTACAGCAGGGGAGGGGTTAATAAGAGGATGCTGGTAATGTACAGCAGGGGAGGGGTTAATAAGAGGATGCTGGTAATGTACAGCAGAAGAGGGGTTAATAAGAGGATGCTGGTAATGTCCGGCAGAGCAGGAGTTAATAAGAGGATGCTGGTAATGTGCAGCAGGGGAGGGGTTAATAAGAGGATGCTGGTAATGTACAGCAGGAGAGGGGTTAAAGATGAGGATGCTGGGTAATGTACAGCAGGAGAGGGGTTAATAGGAGGATGCTGGTAATGTACAGCAGGAGAGGGGTTAATAGGAGGATGCTGGTAATCTCCGGCAGAGGAGGGGTTAATAAGAGGATGCTGGGTAATGTACAGCAGGAGAGGGGTTAATAGGAGGATGCTGGTAATGTACAGCAGGGGAGGGGTTAATGAGAGGATGATGGTAATGTCCGACAGAGCAGGGGTTAATAAGAGGATGCTGGTAATGTACAGCAGAGGAGGGGTTAATAAGAGGATGCTGGTAATGTCCGGCAGAGCAGGAGTTAATAAGAGGATGCTGGTAATGTACAGCAGGGGAGGGGTTAATAAGAGGATGCTGGAAATGTACAGCAGGGGAGGGGTTAATAAGAGGATGCTGGTAATGTACAGCAGGGAAGGGGTTAATAAGAGGATGCTGGTAATGTGCAGCAGGGGAGGGGTTAATAAGAGGATGCTGGTAATGTCCGGCAGAGCAGGAGTTAATAAGAGGATGCTGGTAATGTGCAGCAGGGGAGGGGTTAATAAGAGGATGCTGGTAATGTACAGCAGGAGAGGGGTTAAAGATGAGGATGCTGGGTAATGTACAGCAGAGGAGGGGTTAATAAGAGGATGCTGGTCATGTACAGCAGAGGAGGGGTTAATAAGAGGATGCTGGTAATGTACAGCAGGGGAGGGGTTAATAAGAGGATGCTGGTAATGTACAGCAGAGGAGGGGTTAATAAGAGGATGCTGGTAATGTCCGGCAGGGGAGGGGTTAATAAGAGGATTCTAGTAATGTACAGCAGAGCAGGGGTTAATAAGAGGATGCTGGGTAATGTACAGCAGAGGAGGGGTTAATAAGAGGATGCTGGTAATGTAGAGCAGGGGAGGGGTTAATAAGAAGATGCTGGTAATGTACAGCTGAGGAGGGGTTAATAAGAGGATGCTGGTAATGTACAGCAGAGGAGGGGTTAATAAGAGGATGCTGGTAATGTACAGCAGGAGAGGGGTTAATAAGAGGATGCTGGTAATGTACAGCAGAGGAGGGGTTAATAAGAGGATGTTGGTAATGTACAGCAGAGGAGGGGTTAATAAGAGGATGCTGGTAATGTACAGCAGGGGAGGGGTTAATAAGAGGATGCTGGTAATGTACAGCAGGGGAGGGGTTAATAAGAGGATGCTGGTAATGTACAGCAGAGAAGGGGTTAATAAGAGGATGCTGGTAATGTGCATCAGAGGAGGGGTTAATAAGAGGATGCTGGTAATGTGCATCAGAGGAGGGGTTAATAAGAGGATGCTGGTAATGTACAGCAGGGGAGGGGTTAATAGGAGGATGCTGGTAATGTACAGCAGGGGAGGGGTTAATAAGAGGATGCTGGTAATGTACAGCAGAGGAGGGGTTAATAAGAGGATGCTGGTAATGTCAGGCAGGGGAGGGGTTAATAAGAGGATGCTGGTAATGTCCGGCAGAGCAGGGGTTAATAAGAGGATGCTGGTAATGTACAGCAGGGGAGGGGTTAATAAGAGGATGCTGGTAATGTCCGGCAGAGCAGGGGTTAATAAGAGGATGCTGGTAATGTACAGCAGGGGAGGGGTTAATAAGGATGCTGGTAATGTACAGCAGGAGAGGGGTTAAAGATGAGGATGCTGGGTAATGTACAGCAGAGGAGGGGTTAATAAGAGGATGCTGGTAATGTGCAGCAGGGGAGGGGTTAATAAGAGGATGCTGGTAATGTCCGGCAGAGCAGGGGTTAATAAGAGGATGCTGGTAATGTACAGCAGGGGAGGGGTTAATACGAGGATGCTGGTAATGTACAGCAGGAGAGGGGTTAAAGCTGAGGATGCTGGGTAATGTACAGCAGAGGAGGGGTTAATAAGAGGATGCTGGTCATGTGCAGCAGAGGAGGGGTTAATAAGAGGATGCTGCTAATGTACAGCAGGGGAGGGGTTAATAAGGGGATGCTGGGTAATGTACAGCAGGGGAGGGGTTAATAAGAGGATGCTGGTAATGTACAGCAGGGGGGGTTAATAAGAGGATGCTGGTAATGTACAGCTGGGGAGGGGTTAATAAGAGGATGCTGGTAATGTACAGCAGAGGAGGAGTTAATAAGAGGATGCTGGGTAATGTACAGCAGGAGAGGGGTTAATAGGAGGATGCTGGGTAATGTACAGCAGGGGAGGGGTTAAGAGGATGCTGGGTAATGTACAGCAGAGGAGGGGTTAATAAGAGGATGCTGGTAATGTGTAGCAGGGGAGGGGTTAATAAGAGGATGCTGGTAATGTTCGGCAGAGCAGGGGTTAATAGGAGGATGCTGGTAATGTACAGCAGGGGAGGGGTTAATAAGAGGATGCTGGTAATGTACAGCAGGAGAGGGGTTAAAGATGAGGATGCTGGGTAATGTACAGCAGAGGAGGGGTTAATAAGAGGATGCTGGTCATGTACAGCAGAGGAGGGGTTAATAAGAGGATGCTGGTAATGTACAGCAGGGGAGGGGTTAATAAGAGGATGCTGGTAATGTACAGCAGAGGAGGGGTTAATAAGAGGATGCTGGTAATGTCCGGCAGGGGAGGGGTTAATAAGAGGATGCTGGTAATGTACAGCAGAGCAGGGGTTAATAAGAGGATGCTGGTAATGTCCGGCAGGGGAGGGGTTAATAAGAGGATGCTGGTAATGTACAGCATAGCAGGGGTTAATAAGAGGATGCTGGTAATGTACAGCAGGGGAGGGGTTAATAAGAGGATGTTGGTAATGTACAGCAGGAGAGGGGTTAAAGATGAGGATGCTGGGTAATGTACAGCAGAGGAGGGGTTAATAAGAGGATGCTGGTAATGTGCAGCAGGGGAGGGGTTAATAAGAGGATGCTGGTAATGTCCGGCAGAGCAGGGGTTAATAAGAGGATGCTGGTAATGTACAGCAGGGGAGGGGTTAATAAGAGGATGCTGGTAATGTCCGGCAGAGCAGGGGTTAATAAGAGGATGCTGGTAATGTACAGCAGGGGAGGGGTTAATAGGAGGATGCTGGTAATGTACAGGAGGGGAGGGGTTAATAAGAGGATGCTGGTAATGTCCGGCAGAGCAGGGGTTAATAAGAGAATGCTGGTAATGTACAGCAGAGGAGGGGTTAATAAGAGGATGCTGGTAATGTCCGGCAGAGCAGGAGTTAATAAGAGGATGCTGGTAATGTACAGCAGGAGAAGGGTTAATAAGAGGATGCTGGAAATGTACAGCAGGGGAGGGGTTAATAAGAGGATGCTGGTAATGTACAGCAGGGGAGGGGTTAATAAGAGGATGCTGGTAATGTACAGCAGAAGAGGGGTTAATAAGAGGATGCTGGTAATGTCCGGCAGAGCAGGAGTTAATAAGAGGATGCTGGTAATGTGCAGCAGGGGAGGGGTTAATAAGAGGATGCTGGTAATGTACAGCAGGAGAGGGGTTAAAGATGAGGATGCTGGGTAATGTACAGCAGGAGAGGGGTTAATAGGAGGATGCTGGTAATGTACAGCAGGAGAGGGGTTAATAGGAGGATGCTGGTAATCTCCGGCAGAGGAGGGGTTAATAAGAGGATGCTGGGTAATGTACAGCAGGAGAGGGGTTAATAGGAGGATGCTGGTAATGTACAGCAGGGGAGGGGTTAATGAGAGGATGATGGTAATGTCCGACAGAGCAGGGGTTAATAAGAGGATGCTGGTAATGTACAGCAGAGGAGGGGTTAATAAGAGGATGCTGGTAATGTCCGGCAGAGCAGGAGTTAATAAGAGGATGCTGGTAATGTACAGCAGGGGAGGGGTTAATAAGAGGATGCTGGAAATGTACAGCAGGGGAGGGGTTAATAAGAGGATGCTGGTAATGTACAGCAGGGAAGGGGTTAATAAGAGGATGCTGGTAATGTGCAGCAGGGGAGGGGTTAATAAGAGGATGCTGGTAATGTCCGGCAGAGCAGGAGTTAATAAGAGGATGCTGGTAATGTGCAGCAGGGGAGGGGTTAATAAGAGGATGCTGGTAATGTACAGCAGGAGAGGGGTTAAAGATGAGGATGCTGGGTAATGTACAGCAGAGGAGGGGTTAATAAGAGGATGCTGGTCATGTACAGCAGAGGAGGGGTTAATAAGAGGATGCTGGTAATGTACAGCAGGGGAGGGGTTAATAAGAGGATGCTGGTAATGTACAGCAGAGGAGGGGTTAATAAGAGGATGCTGGTAATGTCCGGCAGGGGAGGGGTTAATAAGAGGATTCTAGTAATGTACAGCAGAGCAGGGGTTAATAAGAGGATGCTGGGTAATGTACAGCAGAGGAGGGGTTAATAAGAGGATGCTGGTAATGTAGAGCAGGGGAGGGGTTAATAAGAAGATGCTGGTAATGTACAGCTGAGGAGGGGTTAATAAGAGGATGCTGGTAATGTACAGCAGAGGAGGGGTTAATAAGAGGATGCTGGTAATGTACAGCAGGAGAGGGGTTAATAAGAGGATGCTGGTAATGTACAGCAGAGGAGGGGTTAATAAGAGGATGTTGGTAATGTACAGCAGAGGAGGGGTTAATAAGAGGATGCTGGTAATGTACAGCAGGGGAGGGGTTAATAAGAGGATGCTGGTAATGTACAGCAGGGGAGGGGTTAATAAGAGGATGCTGGTAATGTACAGCAGAGAAGGGGTTAATAAGAGGATGCTGGTAATGTGCATCAGAGGAGGGGTTAATAAGAGGATGCTGGTAATGTGCATCAGAGGAGGGGTTAATAAGAGGATGCTGGTAATGTACAGCAGGGGAGGGGTTAATAGGAGGATGCTGGTAATGTACAGCAGGGGAGGGGTTAATAAGAGGATGCTGGTAATGTACAGCAGAGGAGGGGTTAATAAGAGGATGCTGGTAATGTCAGGCAGGGGAGGGGTTAATAAGAGGATGCTGGTAATGTCCGGCAGAGCAGGGGTTAATAAGAGGATGCTGGTAATGTACAGCAGGGGAGGGGTTAATAAGAGGATGCTGGTAATGTCCGGCAGAGCAGGGGTTAATAAGAGGATGCTGGTAATGTACAGCAGGGGAGGGGTTAATAAGGATGCTGGTAATGTACAGCAGGAGAGGGGTTAAAGATGAGGATGCTGGGTAATGTACAGCAGAGGAGGGGTTAATAAGAGGATGCTGGTAATGTGCAGCAGGGGAGGGGTTAATAAGAGGATGCTGGTAATGTCCGGCAGAGCAGGGGTTAATAAGAGGATGCTGGTAATGTACAGCAGGGGAGGGGTTAATACGAGGATGCTGGTAATGTACAGCAGGAGAGGGGTTAAAGCTGAGGATGCTGGGTAATGTACAGCAGAGGAGGGGTTAATAAGAGGATGCTGGTCATGTGCAGCAGAGGAGGGGTTAATAAGAGGATGCTGCTAATGTACAGCAGGGGAGGGGTTAATAAGGGGATGCTGGGTAATGTACAGCAGGGGAGGGGTTAATAAGAGGATGCTGGTAATGTACAGCAGGGGGGGTTAATAAGAGGATGCTGGTAATGTACAGCAGAGGAGGGGTTAATAAGAGGATGCTGGTAATGTCAGGCAGGGGAGGGGTTAATAAGAGGATGCTGGTAATGTCCGGCAGAGCAGGGGTTAATAAGAGGATGCTGGTAATGTACAGCAGGGGAGGGGTTAATAAGAGGATGCTGGTAATGTCCGGCAGAGCAGGGGTTAATAAGAGGATGCTGGTAATGTACAGCAGGGGAGGGGTTAATAAGGATGCTGGTAATGTACAGCAGGAGAGGGGTTAAAGATGAGGATGCTGGGTAATGTACAGCAGAGGAGGGGTTAATAAGAGGATGCTGGTAATGTGCAGCAGGGGAGGGGTTAATAAGAGGATGCTGGTAATGTCCGGCAGAGCAGGGGTTAATAAGAGGATGCTGGTAATGTACAGCAGGGGAGGGGTTAATACGAGGATGCTGGTAATGTACAGCAGGAGAGGGGTTAAAGCTGAGGATGCTGGGTAATGTACAGCAGAGGAGGGGTTAATAAGAGGATGCTGGTCATGTGCAGCAGAGGAGGGGTTAATAAGAGGATGCTGCTAATGTACAGCAGGGGAGGGGTTAATAAGGGGATGCTGGGTAATGTACAGCAGGGGAGGGGTTAATAAGAGGATGCTGGTAATGTACAGCAGGGGGGGTTAATAAGAGGATGCTGGTAATGTACAGCTGGGGAGGGGTTAATAAGAGGATGCTGGTAATGTACAGCAGAGGAGGAGTTAATAAGAGGATGCTGGGTAATGTACAGCAGGAGAGGGGTTAATAGGAGGATGCTGGGTAATGTACAGCAGGGGAGGGGTTAAGAGGATGCTGGGTAATGTACAGCAGAGGAGGGGTTAATAAGAGGATGCTGGTAATGTGTAGCAGGGGAGGGGTTAATAAGAGGATGCTGGTAATGTTCGGCAGAGCAGGGGTTAATAGGAGGATGCTGGTAATGTACAGCAGGGGAGGGGTTAATAAGAGGATGCTGGTAATGTACAGCAGGAGAGGGGTTAAAGATGAGGATGCTGGGTAATGTACAGCAGAGGAGGGGTTAATAAGAGGATGCTGGTCATGTACAGCAGAGGAGGGGTTAATAAGAGGATGCTGGTAATGTACAGCAGGGGAGGGGTTAATAAGAGGATGCTGGTAATGTACAGCAGAGGAGGGGTTAATAAGAGGATGCTGGTAATGTCCGGCAGGGGAGGGGTTAATAAGAGGATGCTGGTAATGTACAGCAGAGCAGGGGTTAATAAGAGGATGCTGGTAATGTCCGGCAGGGGAGGGGTTAATAAGAGGATGCTGGTAATGTACAGCATAGCAGGGGTTAATAAGAGGATGCTGGTAATGTACAGCAGGGGAGGGGTTAATAAGAGGATGTTGGTAATGTACAGCAGGAGAGGGGTTAAAGATGAGGATGCTGGGTAATGTACAGCAGAGGAGGGGTTAATAAGAGGATGCTGGTAATGTGCAGCAGGGGAGGGGTTAATAAGAGGATGCTGGTAATGTCCGGCAGAGCAGGGGTTAATAAGAGGATGCTGGTAATGTACAGCAGGGGAGGGGTTAATAAGAGGATGCTGGTAATGTCCGGCAGAGCAGGGGTTAATAAGAGGATGCTGGTAATGTACAGCAGGGGAGGGGTTAATAGGAGGATGCTGGTAATGTACAGGAGGGGAGGGGTTAATAAGAGGATGCTGGTAATGTCCGGCAGAGCAGGGGTTAATAAGAGAATGCTGGTAATGTACAGCAGAGGAGGGGTTAATAAGAGGATGCTGGTAATGTCCGGCAGAGCAGGAGTTAATAAGAGGATGCTGGTAATGTACAGCAGGAGAAGGGTTAATAAGAGGATGCTGGAAATGTACAGCAGGGGAGGGGTTAATAAGAGGATGCTGGTAATGTACAGCAGGGGAGGGGTTAATAAGAGGATGCTGGTAATGTACAGCAGAAGAGGGGTTAATAAGAGGATGCTGGTAATGTCCGGCAGAGCAGGAGTTAATAAGAGGATGCTGGTAATGTGCAGCAGGGGAGGGGTTAATAAGAGGATGCTGGTAATGTACAGCAGGAGAGGGGTTAAAGATGAGGATGCTGGGTAATGTACAGCAGGAGAGGGGTTAATAGGAGGATGCTGGTAATGTACAGCAGGAGAGGGGTTAATAGGAGGATGCTGGTAATCTCCGGCAGAGGAGGGGTTAATAAGAGGATGCTGGGTAATGTACAGCAGGAGAGGGGTTAATAGGAGGATGCTGGTAATGTACAGCAGGGGAGGGGTTAATGAGAGGATGATGGTAATGTCCGACAGAGCAGGGGTTAATAAGAGGATGCTGGTAATGTACAGCAGAGGAGGGGTTAATAAGAGGATGCTGGTAATGTCCGGCAGAGCAGGAGTTAATAAGAGGATGCTGGTAATGTACAGCAGGGGAGGGGTTAATAAGAGGATGCTGGAAATGTACAGCAGGGGAGGGGTTAATAAGAGGATGCTGGTAATGTACAGCAGGGAAGGGGTTAATAAGAGGATGCTGGTAATGTGCAGCAGGGGAGGGGTTAATAAGAGGATGCTGGTAATGTCCGGCAGAGCAGGAGTTAATAAGAGGATGCTGGTAATGTGCAGCAGGGGAGGGGTTAATAAGAGGATGCTGGTAATGTACAGCAGGAGAGGGGTTAAAGATGAGGATGCTGGGTAATGTACAGCAGAGGAGGGGTTAATAAGAGGATGCTGGTCATGTACAGCAGAGGAGGGGTTAATAAGAGGATGCTGGTAATGTACAGCAGGGGAGGGGTTAATAAGAGGATGCTGGTAATGTACAGCAGAGGAGGGGTTAATAAGAGGATGCTGGTAATGTCCGGCAGGGGAGGGGTTAATAAGAGGATTCTAGTAATGTACAGCAGAGCAGGGGTTAATAAGAGGATGCTGGGTAATGTACAGCAGAGGAGGGGTTAATAAGAGGATGCTGGTAATGTAGAGCAGGGGAGGGGTTAATAAGAAGATGCTGGTAATGTACAGCTGAGGAGGGGTTAATAAGAGGATGCTGGTAATGTACAGCAGAGGAGGGGTTAATAAGAGGATGCTGGTAATGTACAGCAGGAGAGGGGTTAATAAGAGGATGCTGGTAATGTACAGCAGAGGAGGGGTTAATAAGAGGATGTTGGTAATGTACAGCAGAGGAGGGGTTAATAAGAGGATGCTGGTAATGTACAGCAGGGGAGGGGTTAATAAGAGGATGCTGGTAATGTACAGCAGGGGAGGGGTTAATAAGAGGATGCTGGTAATGTACAGCAGAGAAGGGGTTAATAAGAGGATGCTGGTAATGTGCATCAGAGGAGGGGTTAATAAGAGGATGCTGGTAATGTGCATCAGAGGAGGGGTTAATAAGAGGATGCTGGTAATGTACAGCAGGGGAGGGGTTAATAGGAGGATGCTGGTAATGTACAGCAGGGGAGGGGTTAATAAGAGGATGCTGGTAATGTACAGCAGAGGAGGGGTTAATAAGAGGATGCTGGTAATGTCAGGCAGGGGAGGGGTTAATAAGAGGATGCTGGTAATGTCCGGCAGAGCAGGGGTTAATAAGAGGATGCTGGTAATGTACAGCAGGGGAGGGGTTAATAAGAGGATGCTGGTAATGTCCGGCAGAGCAGGGGTTAATAAGAGGATGCTGGTAATGTACAGCAGGGGAGGGGTTAATAAGGATGCTGGTAATGTACAGCAGGAGAGGGGTTAAAGATGAGGATGCTGGGTAATGTACAGCAGAGGAGGGGTTAATAAGAGGATGCTGGTAATGTGCAGCAGGGGAGGGGTTAATAAGAGGATGCTGGTAATGTCCGGCAGAGCAGGGGTTAATAAGAGGATGCTGGTAATGTACAGCAGGGGAGGGGTTAATACGAGGATGCTGGTAATGTACAGCAGGAGAGGGGTTAAAGCTGAGGATGCTGGGTAATGTACAGCAGAGGAGGGGTTAATAAGAGGATGCTGGTCATGTGCAGCAGAGGAGGGGTTAATAAGAGGATGCTGCTAATGTACAGCAGGGGAGGGGTTAATAAGGGGATGCTGGGTAATGTACAGCAGGGGAGGGGTTAATAAGAGGATGCTGGTAATGTACAGCAGGGGGGGTTAATAAGAGGATGCTGGTAATGTACAGCTGGGGAGGGGTTAATAAGAGGATGCTGGTAATGTACAGCAGAGGAGGAGTTAATAAGAGGATGCTGGGTAATGTACAGCAGGAGAGGGGTTAATAGGAGGATGCTGGGTAATGTACAGCAGGGGAGGGGTTAAGAGGATGCTGGGTAATGTACAGCAGAGGAGGGGTTAATAAGAGGATGCTGGTAATGTGTAGCAGGGGAGGGGTTAATAAGAGGATGCTGGTAATGTTCGGCAGAGCAGGGGTTAATAGGAGGATGCTGGTAATGTACAGCAGGGGAGGGGTTAATAAGAGGATGCTGGTAATGTACAGCAGGAGAGGGGTTAAAGATGAGGATGCTGGGTAATGTACAGCAGAGGAGGGGTTAATAAGAGGATGCTGGTCATGTACAGCAGAGGAGGGGTTAATAAGAGGATGCTGGTAATGTACAGCAGGGGAGGGGTTAATAAGAGGATGCTGGTAATGTACAGCAGAGGAGGGGTTAATAAGAGGATGCTGGTAATGTCCGGCAGGGGAGGGGTTAATAAGAGGATGCTGGTAATGTACAGCAGAGCAGGGGTTAATAAGAGGATGCTGGTAATGTCCGGCAGGGGAGGGGTTAATAAGAGGATGCTGGTAATGTACAGCATAGCAGGGGTTAATAAGAGGATGCTGGTAATGTACAGCAGGGGAGGGGTTAATAAGAGGATGTTGGTAATGTACAGCAGGAGAGGGGTTAAAGATGAGGATGCTGGGTAATGTACAGCAGAGGAGGGGTTAATAAGAGGATGCTGGTAATGTGCAGCAGGGGAGGGGTTAATAAGAGGATGCTGGTAATGTCCGGCAGAGCAGGGGTTAATAAGAGGATGCTGGTAATGTACAGCAGGGGAGGGGTTAATAAGAGGATGCTGGTAATGTCCGGCAGAGCAGGGGTTAATAAGAGGATGCTGGTAATGTACAGCAGGGGAGGGGTTAATAGGAGGATGCTGGTAATGTACAGGAGGGGAGGGGTTAATAAGAGGATGCTGGTAATGTCCGGCAGAGCAGGGGTTAATAAGAGAATGCTGGTAATGTACAGCAGAGGAGGGGTTAATAAGAGGATGCTGGTAATGTCCGGCAGAGCAGGAGTTAATAAGAGGATGCTGGTAATGTACAGCAGGAGAAGGGTTAATAAGAGGATGCTGGAAATGTACAGCAGGGGAGGGGTTAATAAGAGGATGCTGGTAATGTACAGCAGGGGAGGGGTTAATAAGAGGATGCTGGTAATGTACAGCAGAAGAGGGGTTAATAAGAGGATGCTGGTAATGTCCGGCAGAGCAGGAGTTAATAAGAGGATGCTGGTAATGTGCAGCAGGGGAGGGGTTAATAAGAGGATGCTGGTAATGTACAGCAGGAGAGGGGTTAAAGATGAGGATGCTGGGTAATGTACAGCAGGAGAGGGGTTAATAGGAGGATGCTGGTAATGTACAGCAGGAGAGGGGTTAATAGGAGGATGCTGGTAATCTCCGGCAGAGGAGGGGTTAATAAGAGGATGCTGGGTAATGTACAGCAGGAGAGGGGTTAATAGGAGGATGCTGGTAATGTACAGCAGGGGAGGGGTTAATGAGAGGATGATGGTAATGTCCGACAGAGCAGGGGTTAATAAGAGGATGCTGGTAATGTACAGCAGAGGAGGGGTTAATAAGAGGATGCTGGTAATGTCCGGCAGAGCAGGAGTTAATAAGAGGATGCTGGTAATGTACAGCAGGGGAGGGGTTAATAAGAGGATGCTGGAAATGTACAGCAGGGGAGGGGTTAATAAGAGGATGCTGGTAATGTACAGCAGGGAAGGGGTTAATAAGAGGATGCTGGTAATGTGCAGCAGGGGAGGGGTTAATAAGAGGATGCTGGTAATGTCCGGCAGAGCAGGAGTTAATAAGAGGATGCTGGTAATGTGCAGCAGGGGAGGGGTTAATAAGAGGATGCTGGTAATGTACAGCAGGAGAGGGGTTAAAGATGAGGATGCTGGGTAATGTACAGCAGAGGAGGGGTTAATAAGAGGATGCTGGTCATGTACAGCAGAGGAGGGGTTAATAAGAGGATGCTGGTAATGTACAGCAGGGGAGGGGTTAATAAGAGGATGCTGGTAATGTACAGCAGAGGAGGGGTTAATAAGAGGATGCTGGTAATGTCCGGCAGGGGAGGGGTTAATAAGAGGATTCTAGTAATGTACAGCAGAGCAGGGGTTAATAAGAGCATGCTGGGTAATGTACAGCAGAGGAGGGGTTAATAAGAGGATGCTGGTAATGTAGAGCAGGGGAGGGGTTAATAAGAAGATACTGGTAATGTACAGCTGAGGAGGGGTTAATAAGAGGATGCTGGTAATGTACAGCAGAGGAGGGGTTAATAAGAGGATGCTGGTAATGTACAGCAGGAGAGGGGTTAATAAGAGGATGCTGGTAATGTACAGCAGAGGAGGGGTTAATAAGAGGATGTTGGTAATGTACAGCAGAGGAGGGGTTAATAAGAGGATGCTGGTAATGTACAGCAGGGGAGGGGTTAATAAGAGGATGCTGGTAATGTACAGCAGGGGAGGGGTTAATAAGAGGATGCTGGTAATGTACAGCAGAGAAGGGGTTAATAAGAGGATGCTGGTAATGTGCATCAGAGGAGGGGTTAATAAGAGGATGCTGGTAATGTGCATCAGAGGAGGGGTTAATAAGAGGATGCTGGTAATGTACAGCAGGGGAGGGGTTAATAGGAGGATGCTGGTAATGTACAGCAGGGGAGGGGTTAATAAGAGGATGCTGGTAATGTACAGCAGAGGAGGGGTTAATAAGAGGATGCTGGTAATGTCAGGCAGGGGAGGGGTTAATAAGAGGATGCTGGTAATGTCCGGCAGAGCAGGGGTTAATAAGAGGATGCTGGTAATGTACAGCAGGGGAGGGGTTAATAAGAGGATGCTGGTAATGTCCGGCAGAGCAGGGGTTAATAAGAGGATGCTGGTAATGTACAGCAGGGGAGGGGTTAATAAGGATGCTGGTAATGTACAGCAGGAGAGGGGTTAAAGATGAGGATGCTGGGTAATGTACAGCAGAGGAGGGGTTAATAAGAGGATGCTGGTAATGTGCAGCAGGGGAGGGGTTAATAAGAGGATGCTGGTAATGTCCGGCAGAGCAGGGGTTAATAAGAGGATGCTGGTAATGTACAGCAGGGGAGGGGTTAATACGAGGATGCTGGTAATGTACAGCAGGAGAGGGGTTAAAGCTGAGGATGCTGGGTAATGTACAGCAGAGGAGGGGTTAATAAGAGGATGCTGGTCATGTGCAGCAGAGGAGGGGTTAATAAGAGGATGCTGCTAATGTACAGCAGGGGAGGGGTTAATAAGGGGATGCTGGGTAATGTACAGCAGGGGAGGGGTTAATAAGAGGATGCTGGTAATGTACAGCAGGGGGGGTTAATAAGAGGATGCTGGTAATGTACAGCTGGGGAGGGGTTAATAAGAGGATGCTGGTAATGTACAGCAGAGGAGGAGTTAATAAGAGGATGCTGGGTAATGTACAGCAGGAGAGGGGTTAATAGGAGGATGCTGGGTAATGTACAGCAGGGGAGGGGTTAAGAGGATGCTGGGTAATGTACAGCAGAGGAGGGGTTAATAAGAGGATGCTGGTAATGTGTAGCAGGGGAGGGGTTAATAAGAGGATGCTGGTAATGTTCGGCAGAGCAGGGGTTAATAGGAGGATGCTGGTAATGTACAGCAGGGGAGGGGTTAATAAGAGGATGCTGGTAATGTACAGCAGGAGAGGGGTTAAAGATGAGGATGCTGGGTAATGTACAGCAGAGGAGGGGTTAATAAGAGGATGCTGGTCATGTACAGCAGAGGAGGGGTTAATAAGAGGATGCTGGTAATGTACAGCAGGGGAGGGGTTAATAAGAGGATGCTGGTAATGTACAGCAGAGGAGGGGTTAATAAGAGGATGCTGGTAATGTCCGGCAGGGGAGGGGTTAATAAGAGGATGCTGGTAATGTACAGCAGAGCAGGGGTTAATAAGAGGATGCTGGTAATGTCCGGCAGGGGAGGGGTTAATAAGAGGATGCTGGTAATGTACAGCATAGCAGGGGTTAATAAGAGGATGCTGGTAATGTACAGCAGGGGAGGGGTTAATAAGAGGATGTTGGTAATGTACAGCAGGAGAGGGGTTAAAGATGAGGATGCTGGGTAATGTACAGCAGAGGAGGGGTTAATAAGAGGATGCTGGTAATGTGCAGCAGGGGAGGGGTTAATAAGAGGATGCTGGTAATGTCCGGCAGAGCAGGGGTTAATAAGAGGATGCTGGTAATGTACAGCAGGGGAGGGGTTAATAAGAGGATGCTGGTAATGTCCGGCAGAGCAGGGGTTAATAAGAGGATGCTGGTAATGTACAGCAGGGGAGGGGTTAATAGGAGGATGCTGGTAATGTACAGGAGGGGAGGGGTTAATAAGAGGATGCTGGTAATGTCCGGCAGAGCAGGGGTTAATAAGAGAATGCTGGTAATGTACAGCAGAGGAGGGGTTAATAAGAGGATGCTGGTAATGTCCGGCAGAGCAGGAGTTAATAAGAGGATGCTGGTAATGTACAGCAGGAGAAGGGTTAATAAGAGGATGCTGGAAATGTACAGCAGGGGAGGGGTTAATAAGAGGATGCTGGTAATGTACAGCAGGGGAGGGGTTAATAAGAGGATGCTGGTAATGTACAGCAGAAGAGGGGTTAATAAGAGGATGCTGGTAATGTCCGGCAGAGCAGGAGTTAATAAGAGGATGCTGGTAATGTGCAGCAGGGGAGGGGTTAATAAGAGGATGCTGGTAATGTACAGCAGGAGAGGGGTTAAAGATGAGGATGCTGGGTAATGTACAGCAGGAGAGGGGTTAATAGGAGGATGCTGGTAATGTACAGCAGGAGAGGGGTTAATAGGAGGATGCTGGTAATCTCCGGCAGAGGAGGGGTTAATAAGAGGATGCTGGGTAATGTACAGCAGGAGAGGGGTTAATAGGAGGATGCTGGTAATGTACAGCAGGGGAGGGGTTAATGAGAGGATGATGGTAATGTCCGACAGAGCAGGGGTTAATAAGAGGATGCTGGTAATGTACAGCAGAGGAGGGGTTAATAAGAGGATGCTGGTAATGTCCGGCAGAGCAGGAGTTAATAAGAGGATGCTGGTAATGTACAGCAGGGGAGGGGTTAATAAGAGGATGCTGGAAATGTACAGCAGGGGAGGGGTTAATAAGAGGATGCTGGTAATGTACAGCAGGGAAGGGGTTAATAAGAGGATGCTGGTAATGTGCAGCAGGGGAGGGGTTAATAAGAGGATGCTGGTAATGTCCGGCAGAGCAGGAGTTAATAAGAGGATGCTGGTAATGTGCAGCAGGGGAGGGGTTAATAAGAGGATGCTGGTAATGTACAGCAGGAGAGGGGTTAAAGATGAGGATGCTGGGTAATGTACAGCAGAGGAGGGGTTAATAAGAGGATGCTGGTCATGTACAGCAGAGGAGGGGTTAATAAGAGGATGCTGGTAATGTACAGCAGGGGAGGGGTTAATAAGAGGATGCTGGTAATGTACAGCAGAGGAGGGGTTAATAAGAGGATGCTGGTAATGTCCGGCAGGGGAGGGGTTAATAAGAGGATTCTAGTAATGTACAGCAGAGCAGGGGTTAATAAGAGGATGCTGGGTAATGTACAGCAGAGGAGGGGTTAATAAGAGGATGCTGGTAATGTAGAGCAGGGGAGGGGTTAATAAGAAGATGCTGGTAATGTACAGCTGAGGAGGGGTTAATAAGAGGATGCTGGTAATGTACAGCAGAGGAGGGGTTAATAAGAGGATGCTGGTAATGTACAGCAGGAGAGGGGTTAATAAGAGGATGCTGGTAATGTACAGCAGAGGAGGGGTTAATAAGAGGATGTTGGTAATGTACAGCAGAGGAGGGGTTAATAAGAGGATGCTGGTAATGTACAGCAGGGGAGGGGTTAATAAGAGGATGCTGGTAATGTACAGCAGGGGAGGGGTTAATAAGAGGATGCTGGTAATGTACAGCAGAGAAGGGGTTAATAAGAGGATGCTGGTAATGTGCATCAGAGGAGGGGTTAATAAGAGGATGCTGGTAATGTGCATCAGAGGAGGGGTTAATAAGAGGATGCTGGTAATGTACAGCAGGGGAGGGGTTAATAGGAGGATGCTGGTAATGTACAGCAGGGGAGGGGTTAATAAGAGGATGCTGGTAATGTACAGCAGAGGAGGGGTTAATAAGAGGATGCTGGTAATGTCAGGCAGGGGAGGGGTTAATAAGAGGATGCTGGTAATGTCCGGCAGAGCAGGGGTTAATAAGAGGATGCTGGTAATGTACAGCAGGGGAGGGGTTAATAAGAGGATGCTGGTAATGTCCGGCAGAGCAGGGGTTAATAAGAGGATGCTGGTAATGTACAGCAGGGGAGGGGTTAATAAGGATGCTGGTAATGTACAGCAGGAGAGGGGTTAAAGATGAGGATGCTGGGTAATGTACAGCAGAGGAGGGGTTAATAAGAGGATGCTGGTAATGTGCAGCAGGGGAGGGGTTAATAAGAGGATGCTGGTAATGTCCGGCAGAGCAGGGGTTAATAAGAGGATGCTGGTAATGTACAGCAGGGGAGGGGTTAATACGAGGATGCTGGTAATGTACAGCAGGAGAGGGGTTAAAGCTGAGGATGCTGGGTAATGTACAGCAGAGGAGGGGTTAATAAGAGGATGCTGGTCATGTGCAGCAGAGGAGGGGTTAATAAGAGGATGCTGGTAATGTACAGCAGGGGAGGGGTTAATAAGAGGATGCTGGTAATGTACAGCAGAGGAGGGGTTAATAAGAGGATGCTGGTAATGTCCGGCAGGGGAGGGGTTAATAAGAGGATGCTGGTAATGTACAGCAGAGCAGGGGTTAATAAGAGGATGCTGGTAATGTGCAGCAGAGGAGGGGTTAATAAGTGGATGCTGGTAATGTACGGCAGGGGAGGGGTTAATAAGAGGATGCTGAGTAATGTACAGCAGAGGAGGGGTTAATAAGAGGATGCTGGGTAATGTACAGCAGAGGAGGGGTTAATAAGAGGATGCTGCTAATGTACAGCAGGGGAGGGGTTAATAAGGGGATGCTGGGTAATGTACAGCAGGGGAGGGGTTAATAAGAGGATGCTGGTAATGTACAGCAGGGGGGGTTAATAAGAGGATGCTGGTAATGTACAGCTGGGGAGGGGTTAATAAGAGGATGCTGGTAATGTACAGCAGAGGAGGAGTTAATAAGAGGATGCTGGGTAATGTACAGCAGGAGAGGGGTTAATAGGAGGATGCTGGGTAATGTACAGCAGGGGAGGGGTTAAGAGGATGCTGGGTAATGTACAGCAGAGGAGGGGTTAATAAGAGGATGCTGGTAATGTGTAGCAGGGGAGGGGTTAATAAGAGGATGCTGGTAATGTTCGGCAGAGCAGGGGTTAATAGGAGGATGCTGGTAATGTACAGCAGGGGAGGGGTTAATAAGAGGATGCTGGTAATGTACAGCAGGAGAGGGGTTAAAGATGAGGATGCTGGGTAATGTACAGCAGAGGAGGGGTTAATAAGAGGAGGCTGGTCATGTACAGCAGAGGAGGGGTTAATAAGAGGATGCTGGTAATGTACAGCAGGGGAGGGGTTAATAAGAGGATGCTGGTAATGTACAGCAGAGGAGGGGTTAATAAGAGGATGCTGGTAATGTCCGGCAGGGGAGGGGTTAATAAGAGGATGCTGGTAATGTACAGCAGAGCAGGGGTTAATAAGAGGATGCTGGTAATGTCCGGCAGGGGAGGGGTTAATAAGAGGATGCTGGTAATGTACAGCATAGCAGGGGTTAATAAGAGGATGCTGGTAATGTACAGCAGGGGAGGGGTTAATAAGAGGATGCTGGTAATGTACAGCAGGAGAGGGGTTAAAGATGAGGATGCTGGGTAATGTACAGCAGAGGAGGGGTTAATAAGAGGATGCTGGTAATGTGCAGCAGGGGAGGGGTTAATAAGAGGATGCTGGTAATGTCCGGCAGAGCAGGGGTTAATAAGAGGATGCTGGTAATGTACAGCAGGGGAGGGGTTAATAAGAGGATGCTGGTAATGTCCGGCAGAGCAGGGGTTAATAAGAGGATGCTGGTAATGTACAGCAGGGGAGGGGTTAATAGGAGGATGCTGGTAATGTACAGGAGGGGAGGGGTTAATAAGAGGATGCTGGTAATGTCCGGCAGAGCAGGGGTTAATAAGAGAATGCTGGTAATGTACAGCAGAGGAGGGGTTAATAAGAGGATGCTGGTAATGTACAGCAGGGGAGGGGTTAATAAGGGGATGCTGGGTAATGTACAGCAGGGGAGGGGTTAAGAGGATGATGGGTAATGTACAGCAGAGGAGTGGTTAATAAGAGGATGCTGGGTAATGTACAGCAGGAGAGGGGTTAATAGGAGGATGCTGGTAATGTACAGCAGTATAGGGGTTAATAGGAGGATGCTGGTAATCTCCGGCAGAGGAGGGGTTAACAAGAGGATGCTGGGTAATGTACAGCAGGAGAGGGGTTAATAGGAGGATGCTGGTAATGTACAGGAGGGGAGGGGTTAATAAGAGGATGCTGGTAATGTCTGGCAGAGCAGGGGTTAATAAGAGGATGCTGGTAATGTACAGCAGAGGAGGGGTTAATAAGAGGATGCTGGTAATGTCCGGCAGAGCAGGAGTTAATAAGAGGATGCTGGTAATGTACAGCAGGGGAGGGGTCAATAAGAGGATGCTGGTAATGTGCAGCAGGGGAGGGGTTAATAAGAGGATGCTGGTAATGTCCGGCAGAGCAGGAGTTAATAAGAGGATGCTGGTAATGTGCAGCAGGGGAGGGATTAATAAGAGGATGCTGGTAATGTACAGCAGGGGAGGGGTTAATAAGGATGCTGGTAATGTACAGCAGGAGAGGGGTTAAAGATGAGGATGCTGGGTAATGTACAGCAGAGGAGGGGTTAATAAGAGGATGCTGGTAATGTGCAGCAGGGGAGGGGTTAATAAGAGGATGCTGGTAATGTCCGGCAGAGCAGGGGTTAATAAGAGGATGCTGGTAATGTACAGCAGGGGAGGGGTTAATACGAGGATGCTGGTAATGTACAGCAGGAGAGGGGTTAAAGCTGAGGATGCTGGGTAATGTACAGCAGAGGAGGGGTTAATAAGAGGATGCTGGTCATGTGCAGCAGAGGAGGGGTTAATAAGAGGATGCTGGTAATGTACAGCAGGGGAGGGGTTAATAAGAGGATGCTGGTAATGTACAGCAGAGGAGGGGTTAATAAGAGGATGCTGGTAATGTCCGGCAGGGGAGGGGTTAATAAGAGGATGCTGGTAATGTACAGCAGAGCAGGGGTTAATAAGAGGATGCTGGTAATGTCCGGCAGGGGAGGGGTTAATAAGAGGATGCTGGTAATGTACAGCATAGCAGGGGTTAATAAGAGGATGCTGGTAATGTACAGCAGGGGAGGGGTTAATAAGAGGATGTTGGTAATGTACAGCAGGAGAGGGGTTAAAGATGAGGATGCTGGGTAATGTACAGCAGAGGAGGGGTTAATAAGAGGATGCTGGTAATGTGCAGCAGGGGAGGGGTTAATAAGAGGATGCTGGTAATGTCCGGCAGAGCAGGGGTTAATAAGAGGATGCTGGTAATGTACAGCAGGGGAGGGGTTAATAAGAGGATGCTGGTAATGTCCGGCAGAGCAGGGGTTAATAAGAGGATGCTGGTAATGTACAGCAGGGGAGGGGTTAATAGGAGGATGCTGGTAATGTACAGGAGGGGAGGGGTTAATAAGAGGATGCTGGTAATGTCCGGCAGAGCAGGGGTTAATAAGAGAATGCTGGTAATGTACAGCAGAGGAGGGGTTAATAAGAGGATGCTGGTAATGTCCGGCAGAGCAGGAGTTAATAAGAGGATGCTGGTAATGTACAGCAGGAGAAGGGTTAATAAGAGGATGCTGGAAATGTACAGCAGGGGAGGGGTTAATAAGAGGATGCTGGTAATGTACAGCAGGGGAGGGGTTAATAAGAGGATGCTGGTAATGTACAGCAGAAGAGGGGTTAATAAGAGGATGCTGGTAATGTCCGGCAGAGCAGGAGTTAATAAGAGGATGCTGGTAATGTGCAGCAGGGGAGGGGTTAATAAGAGGATGCTGGTAATGTACAGCAGGAGAGGGGTTAAAGATGAGGATGCTGGGTAATGTACAGCAGGAGAGGGGTTAATAGGAGGATGCTGGTAATGTACAGCAGGAGAGGGGTTAATAGGAGGATGCTGGTAATCTCCGGCAGAGGAGGGGTTAATAAGAGGATGCTGGGTAATGTACAGCAGGAGAGGGGTTAATAGGAGGATGCTGGTAATGTACAGCAGGGGAGGGGTTAATGAGAGGATGATGGTAATGTCCGACAGAGCAGGGGTTAATAAGAGGATGCTGGTAATGTACAGCAGAGGAGGGGTTAATAAGAGGATGCTGGTAATGTCCGGCAGAGCAGGAGTTAATAAGAGGATGCTGGTAATGTACAGCAGGGGAGGGGTTAATAAGAGGATGCTGGAAATGTACAGCAGGGGAGGGGTTAATAAGAGGATGCTGGTAATGTACAGCAGGGAAGGGGTTAATAAGAGGATGCTGGTAATGTGCAGCAGGGGAGGGGTTAATAAGAGGATGCTGGTAATGTCCGGCAGAGCAGGAGTTAATAAGAGGATGCTGGTAATGTGCAGCAGGGGAGGGGTTAATAAGAGGATGCTGGTAATGTACAGCAGGAGAGGGGTTAAAGATGAGGATGCTGGGTAATGTACAGCAGAGGAGGGGTTAATAAGAGGATGCTGGTCATGTACAGCAGAGGAGGGGTTAATAAGAGGATGCTGGTAATGTACAGCAGGGGAGGGGTTAATAAGAGGATGCTGGTAATGTACAGCAGAGGAGGGGTTAATAAGAGGATGCTGGTAATGTCCGGCAGGGGAGGGGTTAATAAGAGGATTCTAGTAATGTACAGCAGAGCAGGGGTTAATAAGAGCATGCTGGGTAATGTACAGCAGAGGAGGGGTTAATAAGAGGATGCTGGTAATGTAGAGCAGGGGAGGGGTTAATAAGAAGATACTGGTAATGTACAGCTGAGGAGGGGTTAATAAGAGGATGCTGGTAATGTACAGCAGAGGAGGGGTTAATAAGAGGATGCTGGTAATGTACAGCAGGAGAGGGGTTAATAAGAGGATGCTGGTAATGTACAGCAGAGGAGGGGTTAATAAGAGGATGTTGGTAATGTACAGCAGAGGAGGGGTTAATAAGAGGATGCTGGTAATGTACAGCAGGGGAGGGGTTAATAAGAGGATGCTGGTAATGTACAGCAGGGGAGGGGTTAATAAGAGGATGCTGGTAATGTACAGCAGAGAAGGGGTTAATAAGAGGATGCTGGTAATGTGCATCAGAGGAGGGGTTAATAAGAGGATGCTGGTAATGTGCATCAGAGGAGGGGTTAATAAGAGGATGCTGGTAATGTACAGCAGGGGAGGGGTTAATAGGAGGATGCTGGTAATGTACAGCAGGGGAGGGGTTAATAAGAGGATGCTGGTAATGTACAGCAGAGGAGGGGTTAATAAGAGGATGCTGGTAATGTCAGGCAGGGGAGGGGTTAATAAGAGGATGCTGGTAATGTCCGGCAGAGCAGGGGTTAATAAGAGGATGCTGGTAATGTACAGCAGGGGAGGGGTTAATAAGAGGATGCTGGTAATGTCCGGCAGAGCAGGGGTTAATAAGAGGATGCTGGTAATGTACAGCAGGGGAGGGGTTAATAAGGATGCTGGTAATGTACAGCAGGAGAGGGGTTAAAGATGAGGATGCTGGGTAATGTACAGCAGAGGAGGGGTTAATAAGAGGATGCTGGTAATGTGCAGCAGGGGAGGGGTTAATAAGAGGATGCTGGTAATGTCCGGCAGAGCAGGGGTTAATAAGAGGATGCTGGTAATGTACAGCAGGGGAGGGGTTAATACGAGGATGCTGGTAATGTACAGCAGGAGAGGGGTTAAAGCTGAGGATGCTGGGTAATGTACAGCAGAGGAGGGGTTAATAAGAGGATGCTGGTCATGTGCAGCAGAGGAGGGGTTAATAAGAGGATGCTGCTAATGTACAGCAGGGGAGGGGTTAATAAGGGGATGCTGGGTAATGTACAGCAGGGGAGGGGTTAATAAGAGGATGCTGGTAATGTACAGCAGGGGGGGTTAATAAGAGGATGCTGGTAATGTACAGCTGGGGAGGGGTTAATAAGAGGATGCTGGTAATGTACAGCAGAGGAGGAGTTAATAAGAGGATGCTGGGTAATGTACAGCAGGAGAGGGGTTAATAGGAGGATGCTGGGTAATGTACAGCAGGGGAGGGGTTAAGAGGATGCTGGGTAATGTACAGCAGAGGAGGGGTTAATAAGAGGATGCTGGTAATGTGTAGCAGGGGAGGGGTTAATAAGAGGATGCTGGTAATGTTCGGCAGAGCAGGGGTTAATAGGAGGATGCTGGTAATGTACAGCAGGGGAGGGGTTAATAAGAGGATGCTGGTAATGTACAGCAGGAGAGGGGTTAAAGATGAGGATGCTGGGTAATGTACAGCAGAGGAGGGGTTAATAAGAGGATGCTGGTCATGTACAGCAGAGGAGGGGTTAATAAGAGGATGCTGGTAATGTACAGCAGGGGAGGGGTTAATAAGAGGATGCTGGTAATGTACAGCAGAGGAGGGGTTAATAAGAGGATGCTGGTAATGTCCGGCAGGGGAGGGGTTAATAAGAGGATGCTGGTAATGTACAGCAGAGCAGGGGTTAATAAGAGGATGCTGGTAATGTCCGGCAGGGGAGGGGTTAATAAGAGGATGCTGGTAATGTACAGCATAGCAGGGGTTAATAAGAGGATGCTGGTAATGTACAGCAGGGGAGGGGTTAATAAGAGGATGTTGGTAATGTACAGCAGGAGAGGGGTTAAAGATGAGGATGCTGGGTAATGTACAGCAGAGGAGGGGTTAATAAGAGGATGCTGGTAATGTGCAGCAGGGGAGGGGTTAATAAGAGGATGCTGGTAATGTCCGGCAGAGCAGGGGTTAATAAGAGGATGCTGGTAATGTACAGCAGGGGAGGGGTTAATAAGAGGATGCTGGTAATGTCCGGCAGAGCAGGGGTTAATAAGAGGATGCTGGTAATGTACAGCAGGGGAGGGGTTAATAGGAGGATGCTGGTAATGTACAGGAGGGGAGGGGTTAATAAGAGGATGCTGGTAATGTCCGGCAGAGCAGGGGTTAATAAGAGAATGCTGGTAATGTACAGCAGAGGAGGAGTTAATAAGAGGATGCTGGTAATGTACAGCAGGAGAAGGGTTAATAAGAGGATGCTGGAAATGTACAGCAGGGGAGGGGTTAATAAGAGGATGCTGGTAATGTACAGCAGGGGAGGGGTTAATAAGAGGATGCTGGTAATGTACAGCAGAAGAGGGGTTAATAAGAGGATGCTGGTAATGTCCGGCAGAGCAGGAGTTAATAAGAGGATGCTGGTAATGTGCAGCAGGGGAGGGGTTAATAAGAGGATGCTGGTAATGTACAGCAGGAGAGGGGTTAAAGATGAGGATGCTGGGTAATGTACAGCAGGAGAGGGGTTAATAGGAGGATGCTGGTAATGTACAGCAGGAGAGGGGTTAATAGGAGGATGCTGGTAATCTCCGGCAGAGGAGGGGTTAATAAGAGGATGCTGGGTAATGTACAGCAGGAGAGGGGTTAATAGGAGGATGCTGGTAATGTACAGCAGGGGAGGGGTTAATGAGAGGATGATGGTAATGTCCGACAGAGCAGGGGTTAATAAGAGGATGCTGGTAATGTACAGCAGAGGAGGGGTTAATAAGAGGATGCTGGTAATGTCCGGCAGAGCAGGAGTTAATAAGAGGATGCTGGTAATGTACAGCAGGGGAGGGGTTAATAAGAGGATGCTGGAAATGTACAGCAGGGGAGGGGTTAATAAGAGGATGCTGGTAATGTACAGCAGGGAAGGGGTTAATAAGAGGATGCTGGTAATGTGCAGCAGGGGAGGGGTTAATAAGAGGATGCTGGTAATGTCCGGCAGAGCAGGAGTTAATAAGAGGATGCTGGTAATGTGCAGCAGGGGAGGGGTTAATAAGAGGATGCTGGTAATGTACAGCAGGAGAGGGGTTAAAGATGAGGATGCTGGGTAATGTACAGCAGAGGAGGGGTTAATAAGAGGATGCTGGTCATGTACAGCAGAGGAGGGGTTAATAAGAGGATGCTGGTAATGTACAGCAGGGGAGGGGTTAATAAGAGGATGCTGGTAATGTACAGCAGAGGAGGGGTTAATAAGAGGATGCTGGTAATGTCCGGCAGGGGAGGGGTTAATAAGAGGATTCTAGTAATGTACAGCAGAGCAGGGGTTAATAAGAGGATGCTGGGTAATGTACAGCAGAGGAGGGGTTAATAAGAGGATGCTGGTAATGTAGAGCAGGGGAGGGGTTAATAAGAAGATGCTGGTAATGTACAGCTGAGGAGGGGTTAATAAGAGGATGCTGGTAATGTACAGCAGAGGAGGGGTTAATAAGAGGATGCTGGTAATGTACAGCAGGAGAGGGGTTAATAAGAGGATGCTGGTAATGTACAGCAGAGGAGGGGTTAATAAGAGGATGTTGGTAATGTACAGCAGAGGAGGGGTTAATAAGAGGATGCTGGTAATGTACAGCAGGGGAGGGGTTAATAAGAGGATGCTGGTAATGTACAGCAGGGGAGGGGTTAATAAGAGGATGCTGGTAATGTACAGCAGAGAAGGGGTTAATAAGAGGATGCTGGTAATGTGCATCAGAGGAGGGGTTAATAAGAGGATGCTGGTAATGTGCATCAGAGGAGGGGTTAATAAGAGGATGCTGGTAATGTACAGCAGGGGAGGGGTTAATAGGAGGATGCTGGTAATGTACAGCAGGGGAGGGGTTAATAAGAGGATGCTGGTAATGTACAGCAGAGGAGGGGTTAATAAGAGGATGCTGGTAATGTCAGGCAGGGGAGGGGTTAATAAGAGGATGCTGGTAATGTCCGGCAGAGCAGGGGTTAATAAGAGGATGCTGGTAATGTACAGCAGGGGAGGGGTTAATAAGAGGATGCTGGTAATGTCCGGCAGAGCAGGGGTTAATAAGAGGATGCTGGTAATGTACAGCAGGGGAGGGGTTAATAAGGATGCTGGTAATGTACAGCAGGAGAGGGGTTAAAGATGAGGATGCTGGGTAATGTACAGCAGAGGAGGGGTTAATAAGAGGATGCTGGTAATGTGCAGCAGGGGAGGGGTTAATAAGAGGATGCTGGTAATGTCCGGCAGAGCAGGGGTTAATAAGAGGATGCTGGTAATGTACAGCAGGGGAGGGGTTAATACGAGGATGCTGGTAATGTACAGCAGGAGAGGGGTTAAAGCTGAGGATGCTGGGTAATGTACAGCAGAGGAGGGGTTAATAAGAGGATGCTGGTCATGTGCAGCAGAGGAGGGGTTAATAAGAGGATGCTGGTAATGTACAGCAGGGGAGGGGTTAATAAGAGGATGCTGGTAATGTACAGCAGAGGAGGGGTTAATAAGAGGATGCTGGTAATGTCCGGCAGGGGAGGGGTTAATAAGAGGATGCTGGTAATGTACAGCAGAGCAGGGGTTAATAAGAGGATGCTGGTAATGTGCAGCAGAGGAGGGGTTAATAAGTGGATGCTGGTAATGTACGGCAGGGGAGGGGTTAATAAGAGGATGCTGAGTAATGTACAGCAGAGGAGGGGTTAATAAGAGGATGCTGGGTAATGTACAGCAGAGGAGGGGTTAATAAGAGGATGCTGCTAATGTACAGCAGGGGAGGGGTTAATAAGGGGATGCTGGGTAATGTACAGCAGGGGAGGGGTTAATAAGAGGATGCTGGTAATGTACAGCAGGGGGGGTTAATAAGAGGATGCTGGTAATGTACAGCTGGGGAGGGGTTAATAAGAGGATGCTGGTAATGTACAGCAGAGGAGGAGTTAATAAGAGGATGCTGGGTAATGTACAGCAGGAGAGGGGTTAATAGGAGGATGCTGGGTAATGTACAGCAGGGGAGGGGTTAAGAGGATGCTGGGTAATGTACAGCAGAGGAGGGGTTAATAAGAGGATGCTGGTAATGTGTAGCAGGGGAGGGGTTAATAAGAGGATGCTGGTAATGTTCGGCAGAGCAGGGGTTAATAGGAGGATGCTGGTAATGTACAGCAGGGGAGGGGTTAATAAGAGGATGCTGGTAATGTACAGCAGGAGAGGGGTTAAAGATGAGGATGCTGGGTAATGTACAGCAGAGGAGGGGTTAATAAGAGGAGGCTGGTCATGTACAGCAGAGGAGGGGTTAATAAGAGGATGCTGGTAATGTACAGCAGGGGAGGGGTTAATAAGAGGATGCTGGTAATGTACAGCAGAGGAGGGGTTAATAAGAGGATGCTGGTAATGTCCGGCAGGGGAGGGGTTAATAAGAGGATGCTGGTAATGTACAGCAGAGCAGGGGTTAATAAGAGGATGCTGGTAATGTCCGGCAGGGGAGGGGTTAATAAGAGGATGCTGGTAATGTACAGCATAGCAGGGGTTAATAAGAGGATGCTGGTAATGTACAGCAGGGGAGGGGTTAATAAGAGGATGCTGGTAATGTACAGCAGGAGAGGGGTTAAAGATGAGGATGCTGGGTAATGTACAGCAGAGGAGGGGTTAATAAGAGGATGCTGGTAATGTGCAGCAGGGGAGGGGTTAATAAGAGGATGCTGGTAATGTCCGGCAGAGCAGGGGTTAATAAGAGGATGCTGGTAATGTACAGCAGGGGAGGGGTTAATAAGAGGATGCTGGTAATGTCCGGCAGAGCAGGGGTTAATAAGAGGATGCTGGTAATGTACAGCAGGGGAGGGGTTAATAGGAGGATGCTGGTAATGTACAGGAGGGGAGGGGTTAATAAGAGGATGCTGGTAATGTCCGGCAGAGCAGGGGTTAATAAGAGAATGCTGGTAATGTACAGCAGAGGAGGGGTTAATAAGAGGATGCTGGTAATGTACAGCAGGGGAGGGGTTAATAAGGGGATGCTGGGTAATGTACAGCAGGGGAGGGGTTAAGAGGATGATGGGTAATGTACAGCAGAGGAGTGGTTAATAAGAGGATGCTGGGTAATGTACAGCAGGAGAGGGGTTAATAGGAGGATGCTGGTAATGTACAGCAGTATAGGGGTTAATAGGAGGATGCTGGTAATCTCCGGCAGAGGAGGGGTTAACAAGAGGATGCTGGGTAATGTACAGCAGGAGAGGGGTTAATAGGAGGATGCTGGTAATGTACAGGAGGGGAGGGGTTAATAAGAGGATGCTGGTAATGTCTGGCAGAGCAGGGGTTAATAAGAGGATGCTGGTAATGTACAGCAGAGGAGGGGTTAATAAGAGGATGCTGGTAATGTCCGGCAGAGCAGGAGTTAATAAGAGGATGCTGGTAATGTACAGCAGGGGAGGGGTCAATAAGAGGATGCTGGTAATGTGCAGCAGGGGAGGGGTTAATAAGAGGATGCTGGTAATGTCCGGCAGAGCAGGAGTTAATAAGAGGATGCTGGTAATGTGCAGCAGGGGAGGGATTAATAAGAGGATGCTGGTAATGTACAGCAGGGGAGGGGTTAATAAGGATGCTGGTAATGTACAGCAGGAGAGGGGTTAAAGATGAGGATGCTGGGTAATGTACAGCAGAGGAGGGGTTAATAAGAGGATGCTGGTAATGTGCAGCAGGGGAGGGGTTAATAAGAGGATGCTGGTAATGTCCGGCAGAGCAGGGGTTAATAAGAGGATGCTGGTAATGTACAGCAGGGGAGGGGTTAATACGAGGATGCTGGTAATGTACAGCAGGAGAGGGGTTAAAGCTGAGGATGCTGGGTAATGTACAGCAGAGGAGGGGTTAATAAGAGGATGCTGGTCATGTGCAGCAGAGGAGGGGTTAATAAGAGGATGCTGGTAATGTACAGCAGGGGAGGGGTTAATAAGAGGATGCTGGTAATGTACAGCAGAGGAGGGGTTAATAAGAGGATGCTGGTAATGTCCGGCAGGGGAGGGGTTAATAAGAGGATGCTGGTAATGTACAGCAGAGCAGGGGTTAATAAGAGGATGCTGGTAATGTGCAGCAGAGGAGGGGTTAATAAGTGGATGCTGGTAATGTACGGCAGGGGAGGGGTTAATAAGAGGATGCTGAGTAATGTACAGCAGAGGAGGGGTTAATAAGAGGATGCTGGGTAATGTACAGCAGAGGAGGGGTTAATAAGAGGATGCTGCTAATGTACAGCAGGGGAGGGGTTAATAAGGGGATGCTGGGTAATGTACAGCAGGGGAGGGGTTAATAAGAGGATGCTGGTAATGTACAGCAGGGGGGGTTAATAAGAGGATGCTGGTAATGTACAGCTGGGGAGGGGTTAATAAGAGGATGCTGGTAATGTACAGCAGAGGAGGAGTTAATAAGAGGATGCTGGGTAATGTACAGCAGGAGAGGGGTTAATAGGAGGATGCTGGGTAATGTACAGCAGGGGAGGGGTTAAGAGGATGCTGGGTAATGTACAGCAGAGGAGGGGTTAATAAGAGGATGCTGGTAATGTGTAGCAGGGGAGGGGTTAATAAGAGGATGCTGGTAATGTTCGGCAGAGCAGGGGTTAATAGGAGGATGCTGGTAATGTACAGCAGGGGAGGGGTTAATAAGAGGATGCTGGTAATGTACAGCAGGAGAGGGGTTAAAGATGAGGATGCTGGGTAATGTACAGCAGAGGAGGGGTTAATAAGAGGATGCTGGTCATGTACAGCAGAGGAGGGGTTAATAAGAGGATGCTGGTAATGTACAGCAGGGGAGGGGTTAATAAGAGGATGCTGGTAATGTACAGCAGAGGAGGGGTTAATAAGAGGATGCTGGTAATGTCCGGCAGGGGAGGGGTTAATAAGAGGATGCTGGTAATGTACAGCAGAGCAGGGGTTAATAAGAGGATGCTGGTAATGTCCGGCAGGGGAGGGGTTAATAAGAGGATGCTGGTAATGTACAGCATAGCAGGGGTTAATAAGAGGATGCTGGTAATGTACAGCAGGGGAGGGGTTAATAAGAGGATGTTGGTAATGTACAGCAGGAGAGGGGTTAAAGATGAGGATAGGATGCTGGGTAATGTACAGCAGAGGAGGGGTTAATAAGAGGATGCTGGTAATGTGCAGCAGGGGAGGGGTTAATAAGAGGATGCTGGTAATGTCCGGCAGAGCAGGGGTTAATAAGAGGATGCTGGTAATGTACAGCAGGGGAGGGGTTAATAAGAGGATGCTGGTAATGTCCGGCAGAGCAGGGGTTAATAAGAGGATGCTGGTAATGTACAGCAGGGGAGGGGTTAATAGGAGGATGCTGGTAATGTACAGGAGGGGAGGGGTTAATAAGAGGATGCTGGTAATGTCCGGCAGAGCAGGGGTTAATAAGAGAATGCTGGTAATGTACAGCAGAGGAGGGGTTAATAAGAGGATGCTGGTAATGTCCGGCAGAGCAGGAGTTAATAAGAGGATGCTGGTAATGTACAGCAGGAGAAGGGTTAATAAGAGGATGCTGGAAATGTACAGCAGGGGAGGGGTTAATAAGAGGATGCTGGTAATGTACAGCAGGGGAGGGGTTAATAAGAGGATGCTGGTAATGTACAGCAGAAGAGGGGTTAATAAGAGGATGCTGGTAATGTCCGGCAGAGCAGGAGTTAATAAGAGGATGCTGGTAATGTGCAGCAGGGGAGGGGTTAATAAGAGGATGCTGGTAATGTACAGCAGGAGAGGGGTTAAAGATGAGGATGCTGGGTAATGTACAGCAGGAGAGGGGTTAATAGGAGGATGCTGGTAATGTACAGCAGGAGAGGGGTTAATAGGAGGATGCTGGTAATCTCCGGCAGAGGAGGGGTTAATAAGAGGATGCTGGGTAATGTACAGCAGGAGAGGGGTTAATAGGAGGATGCTGGTAATGTACAGCAGGGGAGGGGTTAATGAGAGGATGATGGTAATGTCCGACAGAGCAGGGGTTAATAAGAGGATGCTGGTAATGTACAGCAGAGGAGGGGTTAATAAGAGGATGCTGGTAATGTCCGGCAGAGCAGGAGTTAATAAGAGGATGCTGGTAATGTACAGCAGGGGAGGGGTTAATAAGAGGATGCTGGAAATGTACAGCAGGGGAGGGGTTAATAAGAGGATGCTGGTAATGTACAGCAGGGAAGGGGTTAATAAGAGGATGCTGGTAATGTGCAGCAGGGGAGGGGTTAATAAGAGGATGCTGGTAATGTCCGGCAGAGCAGGAGTTAATAAGAGGATGCTGGTAATGTGCAGCAGGGGAGGGGTTAATAAGAGGATGCTGGTAATGTACAGCAGGAGAGGGGTTAAAGATGAGGATGCTGGGTAATGTACAGCAGAGGAGGGGTTAATAAGAGGATGCTGGTCATGTACAGCAGAGGAGGGGTTAATAAGAGGATGCTGGTAATGTACAGCAGGGGAGGGGTTAATAAGAGGATGCTGGTAATGTACAGCAGAGGAGGGGTTAATAAGAGGATGCTGGTAATGTCCGGCAGGGGAGGGGTTAATAAGAGGATTCTAGTAATGTACAGCAGAGCAGGGGTTAATAAGAGGATGCTGGGTAATGTACAGCAGAGGAGGGGTTAATAAGAGGATGCTGGTAATGTAGAGCAGGGGAGGGGTTAATAAGAAGATGCTGGTAATGTACAGCTGAGGAGGGGTTAATAAGAGGATGCTGGTAATGTACAGCAGAGGAGGGGTTAATAAGAGGATGCTGGTAATGTACAGCAGGAGAGGGGTTAATAAGAGGATGCTGGTAATGTACAGCAGAGGAGGGGTTAATAAGAGGATGTTGGTAATGTACAGCAGAGGAGGGGTTAATAAGAGGATGCTGGTAATGTACAGCAGGGGAGGGGTTAATAAGAGGATGCTGGTAATGTACAGCAGGGGAGGGGTTAATAAGAGGATGCTGGTAATGTACAGCAGAGAAGGGGTTAATAAGAGGATGCTGGTAATGTGCATCAGAGGAGGGGTTAATAAGAGGATGCTGGTAATGTGCATCAGAGGAGGGGTTAATAAGAGGATGCTGGTAATGTACAGCAGGGGAGGGGTTAATAGGAGGATGCTGGTAATGTACAGCAGGGGAGGGGTTAATAAGAGGATGCTGGTAATGTACAGCAGAGGAGGGGTTAATAAGAGGATGCTGGTAATGTCAGGCAGGGGAGGGGTTAATAAGAGGATGCTGGTAATGTCCGGCAGAGCAGGGGTTAATAAGAGGATGCTGGTAATGTACAGCAGGGGAGGGGTTAATAAGAGGATGCTGGTAATGTCCGGCAGAGCAGGGGTTAATAAGAGGATGCTGGTAATGTACAGCAGGGGAGGGGTTAATAAGGATGCTGGTAATGTACAGCAGGAGAGGGGTTAAAGATGAGGATGCTGGGTAATGTACAGCAGAGGAGGGGTTAATAAGAGGATGCTGGTAATGTGCAGCAGGGGAGGGGTTAATAAGAGGATGCTGGTAATGTCCGGCAGAGCAGGGGTTAATAAGAGGATGCTGGTAATGTACAGCAGGGGAGGGGTTAATACGAGGATGCTGGTAATGTACAGCAGGAGAGGGGTTAAAGCTGAGGATGCTGGGTAATGTACAGCAGAGGAGGGGTTAATAAGAGGATGCTGGTCATGTGCAGCAGAGGAGGGGTTAATAAGAGGATGCTGGTAATGTACAGCAGGGGAGGGGTTAATAAGAGGATGCTGGTAATGTACAGCAGAGGAGGGGTTAATAAGAGGATGCTGGTAATGTCCGGCAGGGGAGGGGTTAATAAGAGGATGCTGGTAATGTACAGCAGAGCAGGGGTTAATAAGAGGATGCTGGTAATGTGCAGCAGAGGAGGGGTTAATAAGTGGATGCTGGTAATGTACGGCAGGGGAGGGGTTAATAAGAGGATGCTGAGTAATGTACAGCAGAGGAGGGGTTAATAAGAGGATGCTGGATAATGTACAGCAGAGGAGGGGTTAATAAGAGGATGCTGGTAATGTACAGCAGGGGAGGGGTTAATAAGGGGATGCTGGGTAATGTACAGCAGGGGAGGGGTTAATAAGAGGATGCTGGTAATGTACAGCAGGGGGGTTAATAAGAGGATGCTGGTAATGTACAGCTGGGGAGGGGTTAATAAGAGGATGCTGGTAATGTACAGCAGAGGAGGAGTTAATAAGAGGATGCTGGGTAATGTACAGCAGGAGAGGGGTTAATAGGAGGATGCTGGGTAATGTACAGCAGGCGAGGGGTTAAGATGATGCTGGGTAATGTACAGCAGAGGAGGGGTTAATAAGAGGATGCTGGTAATGTGTAGCAGGGGAGGGGTTAATAAGAGGATGCTGGTAATGTTCGGCAGAGCAGGGGTTAATAGGAGGATGCTGGTAATGTACAGCAGGGGAGGGGTTAATAAGAGGATGCTGGTAATGTACAGCAGGAGAGGGGTTAAAGATGAGGATGCTGGGTAATGTACAGCAGAGGAGGGGTTAATAAGAGGATGCTGGTCATGTACAGCAGAGGAGGGGTTAATAAGAGGATGCTGGTAATGTACAGCAGGGGAGGGGTTAATAAGAGGATGCTGGTAATGTACAGCAGAGGAGGGGTTAATAAGAGGATGCTGGTAATGTCCGGCAGGGGAGGGGTTAATAAGAGGATGCTGGTAATGTACAGCAGAGCAGGGGTTAATAAGAGGATGCTGGTAATGTCCGGCAGGGGAGGGGTTAATAAGAGGATGCTGGTAATGTACAGCATAGCAGGGGTTAATAAGAGGATGCTGGTAAAGTACAGCAGGGGAGGGGTTAATAAGAGGATGCTGGTAATGTACAGCAGGAGAGGGGTTGAAGATGAGGATGCTGGGTAATGTACAGCAGAGGAGGGGTTAATAAGAGGATGCTGGTAATGTGCAGCAGGGGAGGGGTTAATAAGAGGATGCTGGTAATGTCCGGCAGAGCAGGGGTTAATAAGAGGATGCTGGTAATGTACAGCAGGGGAGGGGTTAATAAGAGGATGCTGGTAATGTCCGGCAGAGCAGGGGTTAATAAGAGGATGCTGGTAATGTACAGCAGGGGAGGGGTTAATAGGAGGATGCTGGTAATGTACAGGAGGGGAGGGGTTAATAAGAGGATGCTGGTAATGTCCGGCAGAGCAGGGGTTAATAAGAGGATGCTGGTAATGTACAGCAGAGGAGGGGTTAATAAGAGGATGCTGGTAATGTCCGGCAGAGCAGGAGTTAATAAGAGGATGCTGGTAATGTACAGCAGGAGAAGGGTTAATAAGAGGATGCTGGAAATGTACAGCAGGGGAGGGGTTAATAAGAGGATGCTGGTAATGTACAGCAGGGGAGGGGTTAATAAGAGGATGCTGGTAATGTACAGCAGAAGAGGGGTTAATAAGAGGATGCTGGTAATGTCCGGCAGAGCAGGAGTTAATAAGAGGATGCTGGTAATGTGCAGCAGGGGAGGGGTTAATAAGAGGATGCTGGTAATGTACAGCAGGAGAGGGGTTAAAGATGAGGATGCTGGGTAATGTACAGCAGGAGAGGGGTTAATAGGAGGATGCTGGTAATGTACAGCAGGAGAGGGGTTAATAGGAGGATGCTGGTAATCTCCGGCAGAGGAGGGGTTAATAAGAGGATGCTGGGTAATGTACAGCAGGAGAGGGGTTAATAGGAGGATGCTGGTAATGTACAGCAGGGGAGGGGTTAATAAGAGGATGATGGTAATGTCCGACAGAGCAGGGGTTAATAAGAGGATGCTGGTAATGTACAGCAGAGGAGGGGTTAATAAGAGGATGCTGGTAATGTCCGGCAGAGCAGGAGTTAATAAGAGGATGCTGGTAATGTACAGCAGGGGAGGGGTTAATAAGAGGATGCTGGAAATGTACAGCAGGGGAGGGGTTAATAAGAGGATGCTGGTAATGTACAGCAGGGAAGGGGTTAATAAGAGGATGCTGGTAATGTGCAGCAGGGGAGGGGTTAATAAGAGGATGCTGGTAATGTCCGGCAGAGCAGGAGTTAATAAGAGGATGCTGGTAATGTGCAGCAGGGGAGGGGTTAATAAGAGGATGCTGGTAATGTACAGCAGGAGAGGGGTTAAAGATGAGGATGCTGGGTAATGTACAGCAGAGGAGGGGTTAATAAGAGGATGCTGGTCATGTACAGCAGAGGAGGGGTTAATAAGAGGATGCTGGTAATGTACAGCAGGGGAGGGGTTAATAAGAGGATGCTGGTAATGTACAGCAGAGGAGGGGTTAATAAGAGGATGCTGGTAATGTCCGGCAGGGGAGGGGTTAATAAGAGGATTCTAGTAATGTACAGCAGAGCAGGGGTTAATAAGAGGATGCTGGGTAATGTACAGCAGAGGAGGGGTTAATAAGAGGATGCTGGTAATGTAGAGCAGGGGAGGGGTTAATAAGAAGATGCTGGTAATGTACAGCTGAGGAGGGGTTAATAAGAGGATGCTGGTAATGTACAGCAGAGGAGGGGTTAATAAGAGGATGCTGGTAATGTACAGCAGGAGAGGGGTTAATAAGAGGATGCTGGTAATGTATAGCAGAGGAGGGGTTAATAAGAGGATGTTGGTAATGTACAGCAGAGGAGGGGTTAATAAGAGGATGCTGGTAATGTACAGCAGGGGAGGGGTTAATAAGAGGATGCTGGTAATGTACAGCAGGGGAGGGGTTAATAAGAGGATGCTGGTAATGTACAGCAGAGAAGGGGTTAATAAGAGGATGCTGGTAATGTGCATCAGAGGAGGGGTTAATAAGAGGATGCTGGTAATGTGCATCAGAGGAGGGGTTAATAAGAGGATGCTGGTAATGTACAGCAGGGGAGGGGTTAATAGGAGGATGCTGGTAATGTACAGCAGGGGAGGGGTTAATAAGAGGATGCTGGTAATGTACAGCAGAGGAGGGGTTAATAAGAGGATGCTGGTAATGTCAGGCAGGGGAGGGGTTAATAAGAGGATGCTGGTAATGTACAGCAGAGCAGGGGTTAATAAGAGGATGCTGGTAATGTACAGCAGAGCAGGGGTTAATAAGAGGATGCTGGTAATGTACAGCAGAGGAGGGGTTAATAAGAGGATGCTGGGTAATGTACAGCAGAGGAGGGGTTAATAAGAGGATGCTGGTAATGTACAGCAGGGGAGGGGTTAATAAGGGGATGCTGGTAATGTACAGCAGAGGAGGGGTTAATAAGAGGATGCTGGGTAATGTACAGCAGGAGAGGGGTTAATAGGAGGATGCTGGGTAATGTACAGCAGGGGAGGTGTTAAGAGGATGATGGGTAATGTACAGCAGAGGAGTGGTTAATAAGAGGATGCTGGGTAATGTACAGCAGGAGAGGGGTTAATAGGAGGATGCTGGTAATGTACAGCAGTATAGGTGTTAATAGGAGGATGCTGGTAATCTCCGGCAGAGGAGGGGTTAACAAGAGGATGCTGGGTAATGTACAGCAGGAGAGGGGTTAATAGGAGGATGCTGGTAATGTACAGGAGGGGAGGGGTTAATAAGAGGATGCTGGTAATGTCTGGCAGAGCAGGGGTTAATAAGAGGATGCTGGTAATGTACAGCAGAGCAGGAGTTAATAAGAGGATGCTGGTAATGTACAGCAGGGGAGGGGTCAATAAGAGGATGCTGGTAATGTGCAGCAGGGGAGGGGTTAATAAGAGGATGCTGGTAATGTCCGGCAGAGCAGGAGTTAATAAGAGGATGCTGGTAATGTGCAGCAGGGGAGGGATTAATAAGAGGATGCTGGTAATGTACAGCAGGGGAGGGGTTAATAAGGATGCTGGTAATGTACAGCAGGAGAGGGGTTAAAGATGAGGATGCTGGGTAATGTACAGCAGAGGAGGGGTTAATAAGAGGATGCTGGTCATGTGCAGCAGAGGAGGGGTTAATAAGAGGATGCTGGTAATGTACAGCAGGGGAGGGGTTAATAAGAGGATGCTGGTAATGTACAGCAGAGGAGGGGTTAATAAGAGGATGCTGGTAATGTCCGGCAGGGGAGGGGTTAATAAGAGGATGCTGGTAATGTACAGCAGAGCAGGGGTTAATAAAAGGATGCTGGTAATGTGCAGCAGAGGAGGGGTTAATAAGTGGATGCTGGTAATGTACGGCAGGGGAGGGGTTAATAAGAGGATGCTGAGTAATGTACAGCAGAGGAGGGGTTAATAAGAGGATGCTGGATAATGTACAGCAGAGGAGGGGTTAATAAGAGGATGCTGGTAATGTACAGCAGGGGAGGCGTTAATAAGGGGATGCTGGGTAATGTACAGCAGGGGAGGGGTTAATAAGAGGATGCTGGTAATGTACAGCAGGGGGGTTAATAAGAGGATGCTGGTAATGTACAGCTGGGGAGGGGTTAATAAGAGGATGCTGGTAATGTACAGCAGAGGAGGAGTTAATAAGAGGATGCTGGGTAATGTACAGCAGGAGAGGGGTTAATAGGAGGATGCTGGGTAATGTACAGCAGGGGAGGGGTTAAGAGGATGCTGGGTAATGTACAGCAGAGGAGGGGTTAATAAGAGGATGCTGGTAATGTGTAGCAGGGGAGGGGTTAATAAGAGGATGCTGGTAATGTTCGGCAGAGCAGGGGTTAATAGGAGGATGCTGGTAATGTACAGCAGGGGAGGGGTTAATAAGAGGATGCTGGTAATGTACAGCAGGAGAGGGGTTAAAGATGAGGATGCTGGGTAATGTACAGCAGAGGAGGGGTTAATAAGAGGATGCTGGTCATGTACAGCAGAGGAGGGGTTAATAAGAGGATGCTGGTAATGTACAGCAGGGGAGGGGTTAATAAGAGGATGCTGGTAATGTACAGCAGAGGAGGGGTTAATAAGAGGATGCTGGTAATGTCCGGCAGGGGAGGGGTTAATAAGAGGATGCTGGTAATGTACAGCAGAGCAGGGGTTAATAAGAGGATGCTGGTAATGTCCGGCAGGGGAGGGGTTAATAAGAGGATGCTGGTAATGTACAGCATAGCAGGGGTTAATAAGAGGATGCTGGTAATGTACAGCAGGGGAGGGGTTAATAAGAGGATGCTGGTAATGTACAGCAGGAGAGGGGTTAAAGATGAGGATGCTGGGTAATGTACAGCAGAGGAGGGGTTAATAAGAGGATGCTGGTAATGTGCAGCAGGGGAGGGGTTAATAAGAGGATGCTGGTAATGTCCGGCAGAGCAGGGGTTAATAAGAGGATGCTGGTAATGTACAGCAGGGGAGGGGTTAATAAGAGGATGCTGGTAATGTCCGGCAGAGCAGGGGTTAATAAGAGGATGCTGGTAATGTACAGCAGGGGAGGGGTTAATAGGAGGATGCTGGTAATGTACAGGAGGGGAGGGGTTAATAAGAGGATGCTGGTAATGTCCGGCAGAGCAGGGGTTAATAAGAGGATGCTGGTAATGTACAGCAGAGGAGGGGTTAATAAGAGGATGCTGGTAATGTCCGGCAGAGCAGGAGTTAATAAGAGGATGCTGGTAATGTACAGCAGGAGAAGGGTTAATAAGAGGATGCTGGAAATGTACAGCAGGGGAGGGGTTAATAAGAGGATGCTGGTAATGTACAGCAGGGGAGGGGTTAATAAGAGGATGCTGGTAATGTACAGCAGAAGAGGGGTTAATAAGAGGATGCTGGTAATGTCCGGCAGAGCAGGAGTTAATAAGAGGATGCTGGTAATGTGCAGCAGGGGAGGGGTTAATAAGAGGATGCTGGTAATGTACAGCAGGAGAGGGGTTAAAGATGAGGATGCTGGGTAATGTACAGCAGGAGAGGGGTTAATAGGAGGATGCTGGTAATGTACAGCAGGAGAGGGGTTAATAGGAGGATGCTGGTAATCTCCGGCAGAGGAGGGGTTAATAAGAGGATGCTGGGTAATGTACAGCAGGAGAGGGGTTAATAGGAGGATGCTGGTAATGTACAGCAGGGGAGGGGTTAATAAGAGGATGATGGTAATGTCCGACAGAGCAGGGGTTAATAAGAGGATGCTGGTAATGTACAGCAGAGGAGGGGTTAATAAGAGGATGCTGGTAATGTCCGGCAGAGCAGGAGTTAATAAGAGGATGCTGGTAATGTACAGCAGGGGAGGGGTTAATAAGAGGATGCTGGAAATGTACAGCAGGGGAGGGGTTAATAAGAGGATGCTGGTAATGCACAGCAGGGAAGGGGTTAATAAGAGGATGCTGATAATGTGCAGCAGGGGAGGGGTTAATAAGAGGATGCTGGTAATGTCCGGCAGAGCAGGAGTTAATAAGAGGATGCTGGTAATGTGCAGCAGGGGAGGGGTTAATAAGAGGATGCTGGTAATGTACAGCAGGAGAGGGGTTAAAGATGAGGATGCTGGGTAATGTACAGCAGAGGAGGGGTTAATAAGAGGATGCTGGTCATGTACAGCAGAGGAGGGGTTAATAAGAGGATGCTGGTAATGTACAGCAGGGGAGGGGTTAATAAGAGGATGCTGGTAATGTACAGCAGAGGAGGGGTTAATAAGAGGATGCTGGTAATGTCCGGCAGGGGAGGGGTTAATAAGAGGATTCTAGTAATGTACAGCAGAGCAGGGGTTAATAAGAGGATGCTGGGTAATGTACAGCAGAGGAGGGGTTAATAAGAGGATGCTGGTAATGTAGAGCAGGGGAGGGGTTAATAAGAAGATGCTGGTAATGTACAGCTGAGGAGGGGTTAATAAGAGGATGCTGGTAATGTACAGCAGAGGAGGGGTTAATAAGAGGATGCTGGTAATGTACAGCAGGAGAGGGGTTAATAAGAGGATGCTGGTAATGTACAGCAGAGGAGGGGTTAATAAGAGGATGTTGGTAATGTACAGCAGAGGAGGGGTTAATAAGAGGATGCTGGTAATGTACAGCAGGGGAGGGGTTAATAAGAGGATGCTGGTAATGTACAGCAGGGGAGGGGTTAATAAGAGGATGCTGGTAATGTACAGCAGAGAAGGGGTTAATAAGAGGATGCTGGTAATGTGCATCAGAGGAGGGGTTAATAAGAGGATGCTGGTAATGTGCATCAGAGGAGGGGTTAATAAGAGGATGCTGGTAATGTACAGCAGGGGAGGGGTTAATAGGAGGATGCTGGTAATGTACAGCAGGGGAGGGGTTAATAAGAGGATGCTGGTAATGTACAGCAGAGGAGGGGTTAATAAGAGGATGCTGGTAATGTCAGGCAGGGGAGGGGTTAATAAGAGGATGCTGGTAATGTACAGCAGAGCAGGGGTTAATAAGAGGATGCTGGTAATGTACAGCAGAGCAGGGGTTAATAAGAGGATGCTGGTAATGTACAGCAGAGGAGGGGTTAATAAGAGGATGCTGGGTAATGTACAGCAGAGGAGGGGTTAATAAGAGGATGCTGGTAATGTACAGCAGGGGAGGGGTTAATAAGGGGATGCTGGTAATGTACAGCAGAGGAGGGGTTAATAAGAGGATGCTGGGTAATGTACAGCAGGAGAGGGGTTAATAGGAGGATGCTGGGTAATGTACAGCAGGGGAGGTGTTAAGAGGATGATGGGTAATGTACAGCAGAGGAGTGGTTAATAAGAGGATGCTGGGTAATGTACAGCAGGAGAGGGGTTAATAGGAGGATGCTGGTAATGTACAGCAGTATAGGTGTTAATAGGAGGATGCTGGTAATCTCCGGCAGAGGAGGGGTTAACAAGAGGATGCTGGGTAATGTACAGCAGGAGAGGGGTTAATAGGAGGATGCTGGTAATGTACAGGAGGGGAGGGGTTAATAAGAGGATGCTGGTAATGTCTGGCAGAGCAGGGGTTAATAAGAGGATGCTGGTAATGTACAGCAGAGGAGGGGTTAATAAGAGGATGCTGGTAATGTCCGGCAGAGCAGGAGTTAATAAGAGGATGCTGGTAATGTACAGCAGGGGAGGGGTCAATAAGAGGATGCTGGTAATGTGCAGCAGGGGAGGGGTTAATAAGAGGATGCTGGTAATGTCCGGCAGAGCAGGAGTTAATAAGAGGATGCTGGTAATGTGCAGCAGGGGAGGGATTAATAAGAGGATGCTGGTAATGTACAGCAGGGGAGGGGTTAATAAGGATGCTGGTAATGTACAGCAGGAGAGGGGTTAAAGATGAGGATGCTGGGTAATGTACAGCAGAGGAGGGGTTAATAAGAGGATGCTGGTAATGTGCAGCAGGGGAGGGGTTAATAAGAGGATGCTGGTAATGTCCGGCAGAGCAGGGGTTAATAAGAGGATGCTGGTAATGTACAGCAGGGGAGGGGTTAATACGAGGATGCTGGTAATGTACAGCAGGAGAGGGGTTAAAGCTGAGGATGCTGGGTAATGTACAGCAGAGGAGGGGTTAATAAGAGGATGCTGGTCATGTGCAGCAGAGGAGGGGTTAATAAAAGGATGCTGGTAATGTACAGCAGGGGAGGGGTTAATAAGAGGATGCTGGTAATGTACAGCAGAGGAGGGGTTAATAAGAGGATGCTGGTAATGTCCGGCAGGGGAGGGGTTAATAAGAGGATGCTGGTAATGTACAGCAGAGCAGGGGTTAATAAGAGGATGCTGGTAATGTGCAGCAGAGGAGGGGTTAATAAGTGGATGCTGGTAATGTACGGCAGGGGAGGGGTTAATAAGAGGATGCTGAGTAATGTACAGCAGAGGAGGGGTTAATAAGAGGATGCTGGATAATGTACAGCAGAGGAGGGGTTAATAAGAGGATGCTGGTAATGTACAGCAGGGGAGGGGTTAATAAGGGGATGCTGGGTAATGTACAGCAGGGGAGGGGTTAATAAGAGGATGCTGGTAATGTACAGCAGGGGGGTTAATAAGAGGATGCTGGTAATGTACAGCTGGGGAGGGGTTAATAAGAGGATGCTGGTAATGTACAGCAGAGGAGGAGTTAATAAGAGGATGCTGGGTAATGTAAAGCAGGAGAGGGGTTAATAGGAGGATGCTGGGTAATGTACAGCAGGGGAGGGGTTAAGAGGATGCTGGGTAATGTACAGCAGAGGAGGGGTTAATAAGAGGATGCTGGTAATGTGTAGCAGGGGAGGGGTTAATAAGAGGATGCTGGTAATGTTCGGCAGAGCAGGGGTTAATAGGAGGATGCTGGTAATGTACAGCAGGGGAGGGGTTAATAAGAGGATGCTGGTAATGTACAGCAGGAGAGGGGTTAAAGATGAGGATGCTGGGTAATGTACAGCAGAGGAGGGGTTAATAAGAGGATGCTGGTCATGTACAGCAGAGGAGGGGTTAATAAGAGGATGCTGGTAATGTACAGCAGGGGAGGGGTTAATAAGAGGATGCTGGTAATGTACAGCAGAGGAGGGGTTAATAAGAGGATGCTGGTAATGTCCGGCAGGGGAGGGGTTAATAAGAGGATGCTGGTAATGTACAGCAGAGCAGGGGTTAATAAGAGGATGCTGGTAATGTCCGGCAGGGGAGGGGTTAATAAGAGGATGCTGGTAATGTACAGCATAGCAGGGGTTAATAAGAGGATGCTGGTAATGTACAGCAGGGGAGGGGTTAATAAGAGGATGCTGGTAATGTACAGCAGGAGAGGGGTTAAAGATGAGGATGCTGGGTAATGTACAGCAGAGGAGGGGTTAATAAGAGGATGCTGGTAATGTGCAGCAGGGGAGGGGTTAATAAGAGGATGCTGGTAATGTCCGGCAGAGCAGGGGTTAATAAGAGGATGCTGGTAATGTACAGCAGGGGAGGGGTTAATAAGAGGATGCTGGTAATGTCCGGCAGAGCAGGGGTTAATAAGAGGATGCTGGTAATGTACAGCAGGGGAGGGGTTAATAGGAGGATGCTGGTAATGTACAGGAGGGGAGGGGTTAATAAGAGGATGCTGGTAATGTCCGGCAGAGCAGGGGTTAATAAGAGGATGCTGGTAATGTACAGCAGAGGAGGGGTTAATAAGAGGATGCTGGTAATGTCCGGCAGAGCAGGAGTTAATAAGAGGATGCTGGTAATGTACAGCAGGAGAAGGGTTAATAAGAGGATGCTGGAAATGTACAGCAGGGGAGGGGTTAATAAGAGGATGCTGGTAATGTACAGCAGGGGAGGGGTTAATAAGAGGATGCTGGTAATGTACAGCAGAAGAGGGGTTAATAAGAGGATGCTGGTAATGTCCGGCAGAGCAGGAGTTAATAAGAGGATGCTGGTAATGTGCAGCAGGGGAGGGGTTAATAAGAGGATGCTGGTAATGTACAGCAGGAGAGGGGTTAAAGATGAGGATGCTGGGTAATGTACAGCAGGAGAGGGGTTAATAGGAGGATGCTGGTAATGTACAGCAGGAGAGGGGTTAATAGGAGGATGCTGGTAATCTCCGGCAGAGGAGGGGTTAATAAGAGGATGCTGGGTAATGTACAGCAGGAGAGGGGTTAATAGGAGGATGCTGGTAATGTGCAGCAGGGGAGGGGTTAATAAGAGGATGCTGGTAATGTCCGGCAGAGCAGGGGTTAATAAGAGGATGCTGGTAATGTACAGCAGGGGAGGGGTTAATACGAGGATGCTGGTAATGTACAGCAGGAGAGGGGTTAAAGCTGAGGATGCTGGGTAATGTACAGCAGAGGAGGGGTTAATAAGAGGATGCTGGTCATGTGCAGCAGAGGAGGGGTTAATAAAAGGATGCTGGTAATGTACAGCAGGGGAGGGGTTAATAAGAGGATGCTGGTAATGTACAGCAGAGGAGGGGTTAATAAGAGGATGCTGGTAATGTCCGGCAGGGGAGGGGTTAATAAGAGGATGCTGGTAATGTACAGCAGAGCAGGGGTTAATAAGAGGATGCTGGTAATGTGCAGCAGAGGAGGGGTTAATAAGTGGATGCTGGTAATGTACGGCAGGGGAGGGGTTAATAAGAGGATGCTGAGTAATGTACAGCAGAGGAGGGGTTAATAAGAGGATGCTGGATAATGTACAGCAGAGGAGGGGTTAATAAGAGGATGCTGGTAATGTACAGCAGGGGAGGGGTTAATAAGGGGATGCTGGGTAATGTACAGCAGGGGAGGGGTTAATAAGAGGATGCTGGTAATGTACAGCAGGGGGGTTAATAAGAGGATGCTGGTAATGTACAGCTGGGGAGGGGTTAATAAGAGGATGCTGGTAATGTACAGCAGAGGAGGAGTTAATAAGAGGATGCTGGGTAATGTAAAGCAGGAGAGGGGTTAATAGGAGGATGCTGGGTAATGTACAGCAGGGGAGGGGTTAAGAGGATGCTGGGTAATGTACAGCAGAGGAGGGGTTAATAAGAGGATGCTGGTAATGTGTAGCAGGGGAGGGGTTAATAAGAGGATGCTGGTAATGTTCGGCAGAGCAGGGGTTAATAGGAGGATGCTGGTAATGTACAGCAGGGGAGGGGTTAATAAGAGGATGCTGGTAATGTACAGCAGGAGAGGGGTTAAAGATGAGGATGCTGGGTAATGTACAGCAGAGGAGGGGTTAATAAGAGGATGCTGGTCATGTACAGCAGAGGAGGGGTTAATAAGAGGATGCTGGTAATGTACAGCAGGGGAGGGGTTAATAAGAGGATGCTGGTAATGTACAGCAGAGGAGGGGTTAATAAGAGGATGCTGGTAATGTCCGGCAGGGGAGGGGTTAATAAGAGGATGCTGGTAATGTACAGCAGAGCAGGGGTTAATAAGAGGATGCTGGTAATGTCCGGCAGGGGAGGGGTTAATAAGAGGATGCTGGTAATGTACAGCATAGCAGGGGTTAATAAGAGGATGCTGGTAATGTACAGCAGGGGAGGGGTTAATAAGAGGATGCTGGTAATGTACAGCAGGAGAGGGGTTAAAGATGAGGATGCTGGGTAATGTACAGCAGAGGAGGGGTTAATAAGAGGATGCTGGTAATGTGCAGCAGGGGAGGGGTTAATAAGAGGATGCTGGTAATGTCCGGCAGAGCAGGGGTTAATAAGAGGATGCTGGTAATGTACAGCAGGGGAGGGGTTAATAAGAGGATGCTGGTAATGTCCGGCAGAGCAGGGGTTAATAAGAGGATGCTGGTAATGTACAGCAGGGGAGGGGTTAATAGGAGGATGCTGGTAATGTACAGGAGGGGAGGGGTTAATAAGAGGATGCTGGTAATGTCCGGCAGAGCAGGGGTTAATAAGAGGATGCTGGTAATGTACAGCAGAGGAGGGGTTAATAAGAGGATGCTGGTAATGTCCGGCAGAGCAGGAGTTAATAAGAGGATGCTGGTAATGTACAGCAGGAGAAGGGTTAATAAGAGGATGCTGGAAATGTACAGCAGGGGAGGGGTTAATAAGAGGATGCTGGTAATGTACAGCAGGGGAGGGGTTAATAAGAGGATGCTGGTAATGTACAGCAGAAGAGGGGTTAATAAGAGGATGCTGGTAATGTCCGGCAGAGCAGGAGTTAATAAGAGGATGCTGGTAATGTGCAGCAGGGGAGGGGTTAATAAGAGGATGCTGGTAATGTACAGCAGGAGAGGGGTTAAAGATGAGGATGCTGGGTAATGTACAGCAGGAGAGGGGTTAATAGGAGGATGCTGGTAATGTACAGCAGGAGAGGGGTTAATAGGAGGATGCTGGTAATCTCCGGCAGAGGAGGGGTTAATAAGAGGATGCTGGGTAATGTACAGCAGGAGAGGGGTTAATAGGAGGATGCTGGTAATGTACAGCAGGGGAGGGGTTAATAAGAGGATGATGGTAATGTCCGACAGAGCAGGGGTTAATAAGAGGATGCTGGTAATGTACAGCAGAGGAGGGGTTAATAAGAGGATGCTGGTAATGTCCGGCAGAGCAGGAGTTAATAAGAGGATGCTGGTAATGTACAGCAGGGGAGGGGTTAATAAGAGGATGCTGGAAATGTACAGCAGGGGAGGGGTTAATAAGAGGATGCTGGTAATGTACAGCAGGGAAGGGGTTAATAAGAGGATGCTGGTAATGTGCAGCAGGGGAGGGGTTAATAAGAGGATGCTGGTAATGTCCGGCAGAGCAGGAGTTAATAAGAGGATGCTGGTAATGTGCAGCAGGGGAGGGGTTAATAAGAGGATGCTGGTAATGTACAGCAGGAGAGGGGTTAAAGATGAGGATGCTGGGTAATGTACAGCAGAGGAGGGGTTAATAAGAGGATGCTGGTCATGTACAGCAGAGGAGGGGTTAATAAGAGGATGCTGGTAATGTACAGCAGGGGAGGGGTTAATAAGAGGATGCTGGTAATGTACAGCAGAGGAGGGGTTAATAAGAGGATGCTGGTAATGTCCGGCAGGGGAGGGGTTAATAAGAGGATTCTAGTAATGTACAGCAGAGCAGGGGTTAATAAGAGGATGCTGGGTAATGTACAGCAGAGGAGGGGTTAATAAGAGGATGCTGGTAATGTAGAGCAGGGGAGGGGTTAATAAGAAGATGCTGGTAATGTACAGCTGAGGAGGGGTTAATAAGAGGATGCTGGTAATGTACAGCAGAGGAGGGGTTAATAAGAGGATGCTGGTAATGTACAGCAGGAGAGGGGTTAATAAGAGGATGCTGGTAATGTACAGCAGAGGAGGGGTTAATAAGAGGATGTTGGTAATGTACAGCAGAGGAGGGGTTAATAAGAGGATGCTGGTAATGTACAGCAGGGGAGGGGTTAATAAGAGGATGCTGGTAATGTACAGCAGGGGAGGGGTTAATAAGAGGATGCTGGTAATGTACAGCAGAGAAGGGGTTAATAAGAGGATGCTGGTAATGTGCATCAGAGGAGGGGTTAATAAGAGGATGCTGGTAATGTGCATCAGAGGAGGGGTTAATAAGAGGATGCTGGTAATGTACAGCAGGGGAGGGGTTAATAGGAGGATGCTGGTAATGTACAGCAGGGGAGGGGTTAATAAGAGGATGCTGGTAATGTACAGCAGAGGAGGGGTTAATAAGAGGATGCTGGTAATGTCAGGCAGGGGAGGGGTTAATAAGAGGATGCTGGTAATGTACAGCAGAGCAGGGGTTAATAAGAGGATGCTGGTAATGTACAGCAGAACAGGGGTTAATAAGAGGATGCTGGTAATGTACAGCAGAGGAGGGGTTAATAAGAGGATGCTGGGTAATGTACAGCAGAGGAGGGGTTAATAAGAGGATGCTGGTAATGTACAGCAGGGGAGGGGTTAATAAGGGGATGCTGGTAATGTACAGCAGAGGAGGGGTTAATAAGAGGATGCTGGGTAATGTACAGCAGGAGAGGGGTTAATAGGAGGATGCTGGGTAATGTACAGCAGGGGAGGTGTTAAGAGGATGATGGGTAATGTACAGCAGAGGAGTGGTTAATAAGAGGATGCTGGGTAATGTACAGCAGGAGAGGGGTTAATAGGAGGATGCTGGTAATGTACAGCAGTATAGGTGTTAATAGGAGGATGCTGGTAATCTCCGGCAGAGGAGGGGTTAACAAGAGGATGCTGGGTAATGTACAGTAGGAGAGGGGTTAATAGGAGGATGCTGGTAATGTACAGGAGGGGAGGGGTTAATAAGAGGATGCTGGTAATGTCTGGCAGAGCAGGGGTTAATAAGAGGATGCTGGTAATGTACAGCAGAGGAGGGGTTAATAAGAGGATGCTGGTAATGTCCGGCAGAGCAGGAGTTAATAAGAGGATGCTGGTAATGTACAGCAGGGGAGGGGTCAATAAGAGGATGCTGGTAATGTGCAGCAGGGGAGGGGTTAATAAGAGGATGCTGGTAATGTCCGGCAGAGCAGGAGTTAATAAGAGGATGCTGGTAATGTGCAGCAGGGGAGGGATTAATAAGAGGATGCTGGTAATGTACAGCAGGGGAGGGGTTAATAAGGATGCTGGTAATGTACAGCAGGAGAGGGGTTAAAGATGAGGATGCTGGGTAATGTACAGCAGAGGAGGGGTTAATAAGAGGATGCTGGTAATGTGCAGCAGGGGAGGGGTTAATAAGAGGATGCTGGTAATGTCCGGCAGAGCAGGGGTTAATAAGAGGATGCTGGTAATGTACAGCAGGGGAGGGGTTAATACGAGGATGCTGGTAATGTACAGCAGGAGAGGGGTTAAAGCTGAGGATGCTGGGTAATGTACAGCAGAGGAGGGGTTAATAAGAGGATGCTGGTCATGTGCAGCAGAGGAGGGGTTAATAAGAGGATGCTGGTAATGTACAGCAGGGGAGGGGTTAATAAGAGGATGCTGGTAATGTACAGCAGAGGAGGGGTTAATAAGAGGATGCTGGTAATGTCCGGCAGGGGAGGGGTTAATAAGAGGATGCTGGTAATGTACAGCAGAGCAGGGGTTAATAAGAGGATGCTGGTAATGTGCAGCAGAGGAGGGGTTAATAAGTGGATGCTGGTAATGTACGGCAGGGGAGGGGTTAATAAGAGGATGCTGAGTAATGTACAGCAGAGGAGGGGTTAATAAGAGGATGCTGGGTAATGTACAGCAGAGGAGGGGTTAATAAGAGGATGCTGCTAATGTACAGCAGGGGAGGGGTTAATAAGGGGATGCTGGGTAATGTACAGCAGGGGAGGGGTTAATAAGAGGATGCTGGTAATGTACAGCAGAGGAGGGGTTAATAAGAGGATGCTGGTAATGTCAGGCAGGGGAGGGGTTAATAAGAGGATGCTGGTAATGTACAGCAGAGCAGGGGTTAATAAGAGGATGCTGGTAATGTACAGCAGAGCAGGGGTTAATAAGAGGATGCTGGTAATGTACAGCAGAGGAGGGGTTAATAAGAGGATGCTGGGTAATGTACAGCAGAGGAGGGGTTAATAAGAGGATGCTGGTAATGTACAGCAGGGGAGGGGTTAATAAGGGGATGCTGGTAATGTACAGCAGAGGAGGGGTTAATAAGAGGATGCTGGGTAATGTACAGCAGGAGAGGGGTTAATAGGAGGATGCTGGGTAATGTACAGCAGGGGAGGTGTTAAGAGGATGATGGGTAATGTACAGCAGAGGAGTGGTTAATAAGAGGATGCTGGGTAATGTACAGCAGGAGAGGGGTTAATAGGAGGATGCTGGTAATGTACAGCAGTATAGGTGTTAATAGGAGGATGCTGGTAATCTCCGGCAGAGGAGGGGTTAACAAGAGGATGCTGGGTAATGTACAGCAGGAGAGGGGTTAATAGGAGGATGCTGGTAATGTACAGGAGGGGAGGGGTTAATAAGAGGATGCTGGTAATGTCTGGCAGAGCAGGGGTTAATAAGAGGATGCTGGTAATGTACAGCAGAGGAGGGGTTAATAAGAGGATGCTGGTAATGTCCGGCAGAGCAGGAGTTAATAAGAGGATGCTGGTAATGTACAGCAGGGGAGGGGTCAATAAGAGGATGCTGGTAATGTGCAGCAGGGGAGGGGTTAATAAGAGGATGCTGGTAATGTCCGGCAGAGCAGGAGTTAATAAGAGGATGCTGGTAATGTGCAGCAGGGGAGGGATTAATAAGAGGATGCTGGTAATGTACAGCAGGGGAGGGGTTAATAAGGATGCTGGTAATGTACAGCAGGAGAGGGGTTAAAGATGAGGATGCTGGGTAATGTACAGCAGAGGAGGGGTTAATAAGAGGATGCTGGTAATGTGCAGCAGGGGAGGGGTTAATAAGAGGATGCTGGTAATGTCCGGCAGAGCAGGGGTTAATAAGAGGATGCTGGTAATGTACAGCAGGGGAGGGGTTAATACGAGGATGCTGGTAATGTACAGCAGGAGAGGGGTTAAAGCTGAGGATGCTGGGTAATGTACAGCAGAGGAGGGGTTAATAAGAGGATGCTGGTCATGTGCAGCAGAGGAGGGGTTAATAAAAGGATGCTGGTAATGTACAGCAGGGGAGGGGTTAATAAGAGGATGCTGGTAATGTACAGCAGAGGAGGGGTTAATAAGAGGATGCTGGTAATGTCCGGCAGGGGAGGGGTTAATAAGAGGATGCTGGTAATGTACAGCAGAGCAGGGGTTAATAAGAGGATGCTGGTAATGTGCAGCAGAGGAGGGGTTAATAAGTAGATGCTGGTAATGTACGGCAGGGGAGGGGTTAATAAGAGGATGCTGAGTAATGTACAGCAGAGGAGGGGTTAATAAGAGGATGC